>NC_090830.1:13320000-13945000 GCF_028021215.1 Eschrichtius robustus | reverse complement strand
AGGGAGAGACTCTGAACACAGCATTGTGATTCTCAATTTTTTAACTGAAGGGGACTGAGAGAAGATGAGAAGACAGAGGGCAGAGACAAAATAAACTGGAAGACATCACCTGGCAGCTGCTCAAAGCACACGTTACATAACTCAAAGCCTGCACTGCCTGTCTGAATCCTCGAAGGGGGACGGAGAGGGTCCCTGTTAGGACCACCTCCACATACTTGCAAAACGGAGATGAGGTGTATGAAATAAGATTTGCAAAATTCCTTCTAGTTTGGTTTTTAATGGACGGGAGTTATTTTTTAGAGTCCACAAAACTTCGATTAAATCACATTCTCACATGTAAAATAATCTGTATCATAATCAATACCTGATTCAGGTTTACAGTTTATAAAGGACTTTTCACACATGTTGTTTTACGGAATCCTCACTGTCACTTGAAGAGGCAGAGAGTAGCATCTCCTCTGCCTGACAAATGTGGAAGGACGGGCTGAAAGAGTTCAAGCAGCGGGTTCAGCAGTGCAGTTAATAAGATTCAGAGCGAGGGCTCAGAGCAAGGCCTTCCAACTCCAACTCAGCTCTCTGCCCTTGATATGCATTTACCCCACG
Source organism: Eschrichtius robustus (assembly GCF_028021215.1). Taxonomy (NCBI): domain Eukaryota; kingdom Metazoa; phylum Chordata; class Mammalia; order Artiodactyla; family Eschrichtiidae; genus Eschrichtius; species Eschrichtius robustus. The sequence continues at coordinate 13,944,397 of NC_090830.1, read as the reverse complement.
GATTCTTACTGAGCACCTACTATGTGACAGGCACTGCCTGTAACACGGAGGACTTACAACTTGTGGCCTTTTTAGAGGTAAACCCTCTCCCCACCCTCCCAGTGTGTGTGTTTATGTGTGTGTCAGAGCCTCAGAACTATTTTCAACAATAACACGCATGTTCTTTCTGCCACAGTACCCTTCTCTGCCCCACGCTTTTGAAGCTCTTCCCACCTTTCCAAGTTCAGGGTTAAGTGGGACCTACTCTGAATTCTCCACCTCCTGGTCAGAATGAGTGTCTTCACCTAGGCGGGAAGACCGTCTGTGACTCTCAGGCCGGCTGTCTTCAGTCGGGCAGTTTGGGGTGTCAGGCCTTGGGTGAGAGCCAGAGCTCCACTCTCAGCCGTGTTTCTGCCCCTCGCCCCGGCCGGAGAGAAGCTGCTGCAGGACAGAACGCAGAGTCCCGGGCAGGAGGAGGGGCAGGCACGCTGGCAGTGACGTCCCTGCCCCACTCAGCTGAGACAGAGCCTCTCCTTTGTCCCTCGTCTCCTTCTCCCGACAGCAGTCTTCAAGGGACAGTGCTGGGACCGCTCCTGCGGCCCCCAGAGGACCCGAGGCAGTCTGGCCGCCCATGACCTGAACGGGGCCAGTGACCCCTCATCAGTCCCCTGTCCCCATCCTCCTCGGCCACCGCTGCATCAGTAACCACTTCCTCGGTACAGACTGGGTCTCAACTCTGTATTTTCCCCCAGATCTAGACTTCACAGCTCCTCTGGGCCTACCAACTAAAGTCAGTACTCGAGACCTTTCAGGGCCCCTGCCCCACGCTCCAGCCCCTCACACTCAGCCTGACTATTTGCTCAAGGGCCTGACCATGGCACTGCTCCCCACGTCATCACTCACACCTTCCTCTCGTCCTCAGAGCCCTTCTCCTTCCCAACCCTGCTCTGCCTTCCAGGTCAGGACGAAGTCCGCTTGTTCTCTGGACCTTCCCTAACTCCCGAGTTCAAATGAATCTTTCTCACCTCTGCTTCCAAAGCACTTTGCTTTTACTGCTTTCTTTAGGGTATTCACCCTATGAGAAGTTATCTGTGGGGAAAGCCTTTGTAAACTGTATTCGTCCCAAGTGTAAAGCATTATTTCTCCCTTATAACCTTTCATCCTCTCCCCTTCTGCACCTTCCTCCAAGTACCTATCAGATAGTAGGCGCTCAATAAATATCTTGATGCAAACGACTTTCTAAAATAAACCAATGAGACACTTGAGACGTCATTTTAAAACCTGCCAGACTAAACCCCACTCAATTCACCGCAAAGGAGAAACAGGATCACTGTAGGTACACATATTGCACAGCACTTTCACCTTCAAAAGTCCTCTGTGAAAGAAAGTTAAACCTTTGTATAGCATAGCTATGGGCTGGTTTTTGTTCAGTTCTAAGGACTGCTGAAAGTCTTCGTGGGCTGTTGCATAGTCCTACAAAAGGGAGAATGAAAAAAAATAAATAAAGTAGTATTCGTGAGATATTTGGACATGTCCTACTTTCGACTGATAGAGGAAAAAAAATCCCAATTTAGTTTGTGCCCTTTCTGGCTTTAAAGGAAACATTTCATGACCACGAATATTAGAAGAATGCTTACACTGTTTGTGGAAAGAGTTGATTTCAACTGACAGGAGAAACTCACAAAGGTTTAATTTAAGCATACTGTCTCGACCACAAAAAAGAATATTATTTTAAATTCCATTAAAGTCATAATCTGTTACAGAAACTTTAAAAATTATTTTCTGAGACTAGCATTTTATTATACTGAATTCTAAAATAATTAGGACATAGATCAACCTTAAAATGTGTCATGTTGAGATTTTTTAAATCTACTTTCTTTTGCAATAGAAAATTGTTATTAAAATGACTGTAAGCCCACAAAAATAGCTATGGCAGTCATAAATACCACTCTGATGATAAAAGATAATCTTGCTAGATTGAGAAGCTACAGTCTGGGAAGCCGTATTAGTTCAGGTTATGGTTTTTGGGTTGTGATACCCAAAGAAATTCAAATTGTACCTCTAAGTTGAATGATCACACATTGACAACATGCATACCTGCTTCTCTATGCTGACATTTGCAAGAACATTTAAAGTATAATCTGTAAACCAAATTTCTCTTCTTCTGTTTCTCACGCTTTCTTGTTTCCCCCAGCCCAGAATTAGTTACTGCTGACAGTTCAAGCAAGAAAATGTGTTCCTGGTACTTAATATTTCTCCACTGGGTTCGACTTCAGCTAAAGAAAATGCTTTCATAACTGTCTTATATCACGAACTATTATTATACAGCCCCAAACCCAAATCTATCAAATAGCAGCTTTCTGAAGTAGAAGGAAAGGCGAAATCTTCATCATCATGAAAGGGCAAGTTTTAAGGCAAGAACAATTCACCTCTGATATGAAGTACAGGGTCCCGCGGTGTCTGTACAGCCGTGCTGAGGGCTGAAGTTGAATAGCTTTAGTGAGATCATTCACTGCTTCATTAATTCGTCCCAGAGGGGACAGAATCTATAAACCCAAAAATATAATTAGGGGAGAAAAGTCCCAATGATCGTCCCTACAACTGTCAATGTTTTTGACTTTTCAATTCCGCTTCACCACCCCACATTCACAGTGTGACTCTCTCAGCAGTCTAGAACGCTTGACGCCACGTACTATGCAGTGAGGTTCAAAGTCAACAGCTGAGGAGGGGCTGCCGATCTTGTTCAGCCAAGGGGATGGGGATGAACTATGACCATGGCAATTGCCTTGTCATTGTTTCATGTTCTAGGTCAAAACAGATGTTGCTTTTCTTGAAGTGTGACCGTTTGTTCCCCAACCTATCATATACCCTTCAAAACAAAATTTGGCATGTCAAATTAATCTGAAAGATAACTTCGAACCATTAAAATAGAGGAATTGTTAAACACAGATTGGAGTCCTCCATGGTGTCTAGCTATGCCGTCTGTAGTATTAAGTGCTGAATGGCAAGTTCTAGGATTCCAGGTGTTTTGTAAGCCCTCTTCTGCGAACGACTCTCAACTCATCAGTCATGATCTGCAAGGCCGTGAAGAAACATCTGCAGGCCTGTTCTGAATGCTCTTTTGATCCAGCAATCAGTTGTGTTCAGGCAAAAATGACAATACAGAAGACAGCTCAGAATGCAGAAGTTCACCCAAATGACATAAGAAAACCCAAAATGGGTATCAGTATTCATGCAATCAAGCTCAAGCAATTTATCCGGAACAAAGGTCCTTAAATTAGGGTTAATTTTGTTCTTATAATAGGTTATTTCCATCAAGGTTTACTAACTGGTTTCCTCCTCTGCAGGACCTTAAAACCAGCCAGGGAGAGAAGATTCAGGCAGGCACATCACCAGGGGCAAGAAAGCTCAGAGAGAGGAAAGAAATGGAAAATATGCCCTTAGAATTCAAGAAGCATAGTGGTCTAGGGTTATATTTTCAAAGGAAGAACATCCCAACCCAGCATATTAACCCCTAGAGACGTAAGTGAATTATCACACCCCAGCACAACAATCAATATGCATAATGATGACCCAAGTAACTAAAAAAGGTTAAATTATGTTCACTAAATATAGACTGTTTCAGAAAGTATAAAAGTGAAAGGTTTCTTATAAAATAATTCCTGACATATATAAATGGTATCCTGTAATTTAGCTGGAAGAATCACTATGTCATGACATTATTGCCTGATAATGCCAGAAAAGGGGGATATTACTGTATATTTTTAAGATCACTGGAAATCACTTTTCTGATTACTAACATCATTTGGGGTACACGATCAGCTTTTTATTAGATATACAAATTTTTTAAAGCTGCTAAATCAGTCTTCTTTCTAAGTGTGCTTGATTAAATTCATGCTTTATCATAACATTTTAGCACAGCATCAGCATAATGCCGGGGAAAAGCACAGCACCCGCTCCCTGGAGCAGAAAGTCACCAAGTGAGCCACCCAACGCTCACCCTAAAAACCAACAGGACTCTTGTGCAGCAGCGAACAGATTACGGTCACTTAACCCTTAGGGTTACAATCCAAAAGTGACATGAGAAAACGAATTCTTTCATTAATTGAGAAGGAATTTCCTTCAGAAAGCCAAATCCCCAGTAAAACAAAAAACTCATTTTAAGAAACTGAACTGTAACTTAAGACACTATAATTTTGAGAACAGAAACATCACAAATGCAGTTTTAAAAATACTAAAACACATAGTGTGCCCTTTGCTTTCTAAGTTTTCTCCCTCCAAGACAGGAGGAAAAAGTCATTTGTCCCTTTAGTCCAACTATGAAATTCCACCAGATCAGATAATTAAAAGTTACGTCTTATTCAGACTGAAAACATTAACATAAATTCTAAAGCATTTCATATGGTTAAATGTGCAGTAAAATAAATACAACATGAAACCTGGAGAGTTTACTATTGTTTTATGAAAATGGTAAAATGGATCCATTTCATTTGAAAACATTAAAAGGGGTGCCTTTGCACACATTCCTTTCTCTGGCCTGAACGCCCTTCTCTACCTTGCTCCCCAGGACACGGTTTCTGACCAGCTCCAGCATCACCTCTTCAGTGAGGCCTCTGCAAACACCGTCCACGCCTCTCCCCTCGCCAATCTGTCCCAGGGCTCCAGCAGACCATGCTTCTCTGCTCCTGACCAAGCAGCCCCTCTCTCGGTGTCCACTGTCACACACGTTACCTGGAACTGTCACCACGTGTTGCCTCTCTGTCTCCACCGTGAGCCCCAAGTTCCGGTTTTGGTCACCCTTACCTGATCTACGTGTCTATGTAGATAGGTATATCTCATAAAAATTATATACAAGTGCGCGCACGCGCGCACACACACACACACACACACACACACACACACACACACGCTTCCAAAGGCTATAAATCTTATTTGACCATACTGTCATATTGTTTTGCTAAAGTATGTCATGTATACAGTAAACACGGTGACATATTTTTCAACAAACATTGACAGTGGTAGTACACATCATAACTGTACACCTTAATAGTCAATGTTACTGTCTTATGTTAAATCAGGAGTATCACTCGGCCCATAGTTTTCTAGTAACTTCAACTGTGTTTAAAGGTGTTATGTATGTATGGAGGAAAACACAATAGGTATACGGGAGTTTTAAAATTTCTAAGTAATAAAATAATAGGAAAAAAAATCTGAGATTCGACTAATCCAATAACAACAGAGGGAAAAAGAAAACCGCACTCACTTCTGCTCGCTGCTCAAATACCTCTGGACGATCTGGTTCCAAGGTAATTACTCGGCTCAGTTCGAACAGAGCAAGCTCAGCATTCTTAATGTCCTTGAAAAGGCATTAGCTTAGTATGAGACACACTGTTCCTCAAAACCAGCTTGAATAGATTTTCTGAAAAAACTAATAATTTAGCAATGACATAACTACTTATTCAGAAATAAATATGAACGTAGCTTCTAAATAAGAGATCGGCCAAGTTAAATAAGCTCTATTACAATTATTTAACTCACTCAAGTCTACCTACCCATCAACAGCACATGGGACCTGGTTACCTATCCCAAGTTCCACGGAGGGCAAGACATTTTCTCAATTTAACCGATTTAAACACCGCATCAACAAATTTCAAGGGATGAGCATAGGGACACCAGTGTACAAAATGATGCTGACCAGTGGCAATGTGGGAACAGAGAGGACCCGTGTCAGTGTCCATCAAAACCCCTAGGCCTACACACCTACACCTGGAGAAGTCTAGGCAAACCTGTTCTCTTTAAAATTTACACATTACTTTATATCAAAAATATATGAGCATGTTACTTTTACATTAAAAGTGCACTAAAGATACAAGCAAATTTCACATCAAGATATAAAATTAAAAGAGATGAGAATGAGGAAGAAGCAGTTTATCGCTGACCTTTACTAGGGCAACTTCAGTCATTTACTGATGCCCTGAACCTAACTAGGGCTATTTATTGATGCTCTGAATGTAACATTGTTTCCTTCCTAAATGTCTTCATTCCCAAATCTGAGTTCCTGCTCAGTCTTCCTTCTCAAGTCTCAGAAGTACACAAATATTACACAAGATTTCTCCAGTAGGCCGGCAGGCAATTAGGACAGTTTTTTTTAATTGGCAAAGATACAAAAGTGACGTTTCTCCCTCAAGACATAATTTCATTTGAATATTTTTAATAGAAAATAATAGAAAAAGTTTATGTAGAATGTTCAAGACTGAAAATTTGGACGTCTGATCTTAGACCACTTCATTATTTACGATATACTCTCAGGAAAAGTCTTCATTTTTATACCGTAGTGCCTTTGTTTGACCAAAATATATTGGGTTGACCAAAAAGTTCATCCGGGTTTTTCCATAACATCATGAGACATACTGTTATTCAAAACCAGCTTCAATAGATTTTCTGAAAAAACTAGTAATTTAGTAATGACATAACTACTTATTTAGAAATAAATATGAACATCTTATGGAAAAACCCGGAGGAACTTTCTGGCCATCCAATACTTATTATAACCTTCCTCCTGCATTCCTCAGAGAAATAAGGGGAATAAGTCTCCAAAGACATATCTATCTGGGAAAGTGTAATGTATGGTAACAAATTAAAAATAAATTTTACCAAAAAAACTTGTTCTTTTATTCAACCTTTAAAAATTGTGGAAGGAACTCAGATTCTAAGTCCTACCACACTATTGATGCCCCGTCTCTCTTTTACAGCAATGAGTGTTTCTCGGGAATTCAGTCAAGGTCTCGTGTTTTTCTAGGCTTATGTCCAGCTCATCATGAAATAAAGCTTAGGCTGCCAAAGGCTGTCCTTTTGAAATAGAAAGTAACCTCAGAAGACCTGGGCAGAAATCCCCATCCCCCCACGTCCCAGCCACTTGATCTTGCGGAAGTCCCCTACGGCCACGGTCTCATCTGTGAACTGGAATGACACCACTGCGTGTTCCAGCAGAGCTCGGGGAGCGGTGAGGGGCTCTATGGGGACCCTGGCCCAAGCCCGGTCACGTAGACACTATGGCAGGCGTGACTATTCCATACTCACATGTAATCCCTTCTTTCCATAGGCTATCCCTCGGCCATAAATTGCACTAACCAGATCAGGTTCCTCCTAGTCAGACCAAAACAGAAACACGTCAAAAACCATAAACAAAACAAAACAAAACAAATCAGTTTCTGCTCAAAGCACGTTAACGCCACACATGACAGCTCTACGTTATGCTACCACCACTCATGTCAGTCCATACACAGTCCCCAACCAAAAAAGTCTATCTTTTTAAAGCTCACTTGAATGAGACATGAATAAGAGTTTTACATCAAAAAAAAAAAAAAAAAACACTTAAAAATAGAGAAAACCAACATTACTGAGCGCTGTGCCAGTTTCTTTCTCACAGTCGTCTTACTTAAAATGCAATCCTCTCAGCAGCTCTATGATGGGCGGCACCAGCAAACACAGCCCAGAGAGAAAACGGAGGTTCGGAGAAGCAGATACAGGAGTAAGGGCCTGGGTGACACCTCCTCCTAGTTTGTCTGCTTTCAGGTAGTCATGCAATAATCTGAAAAGGAAAGAACCCGTCGGAGCCAGCACAACAAGGGACCAGAGGTGAGTTGGTTCCACAGTCTGTTGGGGGTTAATACAGTCCTTTATTCTAACGGGTCAGAGCGAGAACCAGACCCTTTCTGCAACCTGCTCCCATGCGGACCGGATGCAACGCCTCTCAGGCCCAAGGACAGAGCGTCTGCTACCCCTGCCATCAAGTCCCTACACATGGGGCAGTGGCATGAACTTCCATCTGCATTTAACCCGTGAAATTCTTAGCCTCTTCTCTGAATCCTTCCCTGCATATTTAAGAAAGAAGAGTACACAGCCCCTGGCTATAAGGTCCTGAAGGAAGAACTTGACTACAGCAGATGAGCTATTTTACAGGCTAATCTATTATCGGTTTCAAATCTGAGATAGGGTGTCTGTGGGTATTGCCGCAAAAGACACATCAACTTCAATGATGAGAAAGTGGGAAAAAATAAAGGATAAGATGCTATATGCTGAAAAACAAAAAAAGGCTACTATAAACAGAATCAGGTACATCACCTCAGGTAGCAAGTGGGTGCATCACTGGCTACAACCCAACCAGCAGATGGGCCTCATGGTATATGGAAAATTGGAAAAATTCAAGTAAATAATTACAGATTTCTAGCTTCTCTTGGAAAATGAAAAAATCCAACAATGACAGACCCACATTTGGGCATGAGTGTGTGAGAACGTGACAGAAACATAGGCACCGGCTGCCTATTTCGATGAAGGGTGTGTATTCACTAGCTTACCATGAGCCCCCTCATTGTCTCTACACTACATCAATTCACTTTGCTCACTTAATGTGCTTCTCTGGCTCCCAGAGAGTTTTGGATTTCTGATTCATAACGTATGTGTAACTGACATGAAAGGTTGTCCACGCTATTTGCTAAATGGGAAAAAGTATGAGTTACAGAACGACAGATGAATGGTAGTCACTTCTTATAAATAACACTTATATAGGATTATGTGGGTCAGTAGGTGCATAGAAAAAAAGCTCTCCAAAATACTAACAGTAGTTTTCTCTAGAGAATGGGGTTACTAGGTATCTTCCTATTCTGCTTAATACACTGATGCATTCCTTTTAATTGTTTAAAACAAACACACATACAGTTATAATCAGAAAAAAAATGTGTTAAGTAAGACATATTACAGAAAATAGTAGGAAACTTTACTGTCAATTGAAAATATTGTATTTAAATAAATAAAGAGAAATTTTATTATAAATTATAGAAAATTTAGGAGACGAAGAAAAGCACAAAAAATAAGGTAAAAGGCACCCTACAATCCTGTCACCCAGAGATAACACTTTAAACATTTAAATATTCCTCTGGGGACTTCCCGGGTGGTGCAGTGGTTAAGAATCCGCCTGCCAATGCAGGGGACACAGGTTCGAGCCCTGGTCCGGGAAGATCCCACGTGCCGCAGAGCAAATAATCCCGTGCACCACAACTACTGAACCTGAGCTCTAGAGCCCGCATGCCGTAACTACTGAGCCCGCGTGCTGCAACTACTGAAACCCATGCACCTAGAGCCTGTGCTCCGCAACAAGAGAAGCCACTGCACTGAGAAGCCCACGCACCGCCATGAAGAGTAGCCCCAGCTCGCCGCAACTAGAGAAAGCCCACGCGCAGCAACGAAGACCCAACGCTGCCAAAAATAAATAAAATTTTTAAAATAAATAAATAAACAAACACATAAATATTCCTCCTGGCTTAAAGAAAGGCAGAGCAAGTAGTCTGAGAGAGGGATACAGGTACAGAGGGTGAGGAGAAGCAGGAAAAAGAGTTCCCCACTGAGGAATCAAAGTCAGACGGTCTTCACGCTTCTCTCTAGGAACGGCACCTGCCAGAAGACCGAACAGTCAACAGAGCGGCACCTCGGCCAGGCTGGGTGGGGCTGGTGAGCCCACGCAGCTCACGCCTGCTGATGACAGGCCTCCAGGGAGAGGAAACCCCACTTGCAGAGAAGCTTTTCTCCTCAACTGAGGAAAATTTTATACCAGATGACAGGAGGTTAGTTAGAAAAAAGTGCATTTAAATAAAGAGTTATTCTACTTGCGTGACGGGCATCTCCATACACCCTGTGGCCACTCCAGCCACCATGGGAGGCGTCCTCATGTCCCCAGCCAACATATGTACTCAAGATATCCCGGTGCTTTCACCTGCTGATCCATCAGCCACGGCCCAGTTCGCAGCTTTCCTCTCCCACCTGGCTACTGCAACGGCCTTAAGCACGCTCTTGTTTCTTCCCATCCAGGCTCCAGGCCCACACTAAGAGCCACCTCAGGGTGATCATGACACTCCCCTGGCGGAGACCGCTCACTGCCCCCCAGCGCCTGCACTAGCAACATTCAAACATTTTCACTCTCACCCACAGTAAGAAATACATCTTACACCGTAACCCAGTACACTCGTACGTATATACATAAACACACACACAAACACATCAGAAACAGAAGTTTCACTAACGTCTCATCGAGAGCCTTACTACACACAATGTAATCTGGTATTTCCTCGTCTGGTGTATTTCATTAGAAAAATGCTAGTCTTGACTCACCAATTCATTTCAGGGCCCACTAAAGGGTAGCGCCTCATAATTTGAAAAACAGTGAGGTAACATCCAAATGCCTTTGCAAAATATACTGATCGTTTTTCTGCCTCTCTGTTCACCTCCTTCCTCTGCCCCACTCATGATTCATGCTCTAAAAATTGGCTTAATGGGACTTCCCTGGCGGTCCAGTGGTTAAGACTTCGCCTTCCAGTGCAGGGGGTGTGGGTTCCATACCTGGACGGGGAGCTAAGATCCCACATGCCTCGCAGCCAAAAAACCAAAATATAAAACAGAAGCAGTATTGTAACAAATTCAATGAAGACTTTTAAAAAATGGTCCACATCAAAAAAAAAATCTTAAAAAAAAAAAAAAATAATAATAAAAATTAGCATTACTTAGTAGTTCCCTAGATACAACAGGGTATCCCAAGCTCGGTGCATTTGCAAATGCTCTCATCTGCCTGAAACACCCACCCACGGCCTCTGTGCCCAAGAAAGTCCTTCAATCCTTGAACCCTCTCTTCTGACTCCTTCCAGATGCCCCTGGAAAATAGATACGCCCCTCTCCTCTGTTCCACTATATGTCATAGGGATGTGAGTCATTCATTCAACAAATATTTACTCAGGGCCAGCTATGAGCCATGTCCCGTCCCATGTGCTATGAATACCATAGTAAGCAAGAACCAACACAGAAGGCAAAAAAGATTCTTGCCTTCTTGGAGCATAGCCAAAGAATCACAGACATAAATGTAAAGTTATACCTTCAGTAAATGCTAGAGTGATAAATGGTGCTTTTAGAAAATGTATAAAGACTTGAACAAGGTTAGGAAGGATTTCCTAAAGAAGAGATACCTGGGCTGAGATCTGTAGAGGATGGGGGAATCCCAGAATGACTGGTCCAGGCAGCGGGGGCAGACGGTGCAAAGGCTCAGAGGGAAGCGGGGAACACGGCATCTCCAAGCTGAGGTTGGAGAGGCAGGTACGGACCTTATTAAGGATTTTTATCTCTAACTTAAAAGTAGCAGCAAAGTATATGTGTGTTTAAAGTACATGTTTGTATGGTGTGTACATGTGCGTGTGTGTGGAGGGTGTGAGGAGAGAAGCCAGGAACCGAGAGCCCCATCTGTCATCTGGCAGATGGAAGCGGCTCAGCCGTGGTTTGAACAGAGCCGGGAGAAGCAGATGGACAAAGGAGATACTTGGGAGGCACACAGACAGAGCTGGTGATGAAGTAAGTGGCACACACATGTGTGGAACATGTGGCCTCACATAGCCCTGCGGAGACGGTGCCATTCACTGAGCTTGGCGACACTAGGATACGAGGAGGAATTCTTTTTCAGTTGTGGCTGGGGAGGATCTGGTGGGATCAGGGGAGAGCAGGCAGTCGATTTGGAACCCGTAATAATACCAGACTATAACTATGATAACTACCACGATAACTAAACATCCTTCTGTGCGGTTGGAAGAAAATTCTGAAAAGAAGAGTCAGTCGAATGGAGAAAACCTAAACACGTTACAGATGCACATGTTTGTTTTCTCTATTATTCAATTTACACGTTCTTTTTAGAATTTCTTTCCGACAGCGTAGAAGGATCTATAATTATTGTGGTTGTTACCACACCACAGTATCGCCTAGTATTACAGGTTCCTAAATTGAAAGAGTAGATTTTATTGCTTTTTTTGATTGATACAACTTTATTCCTTTATCACTGGCTTTGGATGTTAACAAGTCAAAACTCTTCCTTTATGAAACGTCACAATGAATTATTGTTTCAAAGAAAAAACAATGTTTATTTCTAAAAACAAATTGAGCTCAGAATATCATTTCAAAGTATTTTTGAATACACAAGTCTAATAATATTTACACTTTATAAAGTTCTCAGAATTTTAAATGAATTAAATTAAACTAATATTTCAATCGCCCAATATTACTCACTTTATGCAAATGCAAAATCATGGTATAATAAGACTGTTATCTTACTGGGTCATGTCCACTTAGCTGTCTCAATTCTCCAAAGAATCAATTTTTTTAAACCCATAAAAGTCTAATTTACCATCTTCATTATATTATTTACATAGTGATTTTAAAATTTACAAATATTTATTTTTCCACCACAAGGTTGGCTTTTTGTTAAAACTCGAAAGTCACGGGATCAAACACAAACGAATAAGTCAAAAATGTCACTGCACAGCAATGTAACAAGGATTAAGTTCTGTGTAAGTGGCAGGCACACATACATATGTACATAAAAGATGGTTACAAGATCATGTGCAGAGGAATGTTTCACACTTTGTCTGCTGATGTAAAAAAGAAACAAAGTTCTTTCATGAATTCAATTCCACCAGAATCAGATCAGAATCAGATGAGCTCAAGGTCACACAACTAACAGCACAGGCCAACTGCCTCATAACACTGTCACAGCACTTACGTCACCCAGCCCTGCATGAGCATCAAAGCAGCACAGACATCAGGAAAGGGTCCCACTTTCAAGAACACTATGATAGAAGTGCTGACACATGTGGAAGTGACACAAGGACACTGACGTGGAGACAATACTAATTGATACGCTTTTAAAATCAAGAGGTTCCAATGAAGATGGACAGATCTATTAAGTCTTGAAATTGTGCTCTGTTGGAAACCTTGATGCTCAAGGAACACTGTATTCCTTAATAGACGTGCCAAACAACCCATACTTGGATAAATATTCAAAGGAACAGTTTGAAACAACAAAGATTATGGAAATAGCCCGTAAGTTTGTTCTCTGATGCTGGAGCTAAGACCACAAGAAAGTATAAAAGCTTTACATCAAAAGGTCACTCTGGAATATGAGTGGCCCTCATGCATAGATCCAAATTTCACATTAAATGATCTTATATAAATGGTGAATATAATAAAATCCTAGCCCCCATGGCCCCATCTGTCTTCAGCTTTCTATGAATGGAGTCCGATTCGATGCACTCCTGTTTCACCCTGGAGTTCGCGGGCTGTCCAAGAGAAACACTTAGTCAGGAGATAACAAGCTAAAAAAACTGGAAAAGCTTGTCTGTGAACAGTTATCACTGAAGATTTGTTAGAGGATGTTTATTGGCTTAAAAATAAAGAGTTTTCGCACATGTGGAAGGGTCCTGCAAGGAACAGGTGAACATCTGATAGCATGTACTGACAAAAATTGACCCTCTGGTGACGCTGAGCTGAGTCCTAACTTGGCATCCCTCCACGCTTGCAGAAACGCTTCACCACTATTCTGAATACTGGATACGAAAAAGTATTGCTGGGGTAAAAATCAGTTTCATTACCGCAAGACCCAGTATTGCTGTATTTGCCAATAAAAGAAAAGGAAGAGCAGTTAGATGTAAAGAATGGTCATACTTTAAAAATACAACATAAAGAGACTGATTTATGCAAATTCTGATTCATGGTAAGAAAAGGAGTTTTGGTCAATTAGAGAAGTAGCAATAACTATTCTTTGGACACTTGCTACCACGTGGTTGTACAGTTTCTTGATGAGATTGGCTATCAAAAATTTGAAGAAATCAATGAAAAGCTCTTAAACAGGAATTATGTGCATCAGTTTCAAACATAAAGACTAATATGGAAAAGTTATGTCCAGAAAAGCAGAATCAGATCTCTTATTAAAATTTTAAAAAAGAATTTTAGCACTTAATATCAAACCTTTGTATTTTGTATTTATCATAGTCATATAACATAAAGAAAATGTGACAGATTTTCACCAAGCTCTATCTGGATGCCTCTAAATTTGCTCCCGCTTACTCCACTGTGTCATATGATTTTCCACATGTGTTATAATGCAGAAAAGGCTGGGAAGCACCAAAACAAAGGGGAAGAGAGACATCCCCAAGGAGAGCACCAGCAGGAAAGCCAAAGGCATTGAATTCCCACGTAAAGACGTGTTATGAACGACGACGCAGTCTTGTCTTCTGTGGACCCGTAGCATTTGAACTTTCTGCGGCTCCACCATCCTCTATTCTTGCCCCATCGTAGCTTGAATCACCAAAATCACCAGTCCGACCTTATAATCCACACATTCTCAAAGAAAAATTTACCAGTCGAAAGCAACCCAACGCAGATTGATGAAAATGTTATATCAAACTTCAATATATTAATATCTTTTCTTAGCACAAAGAGAAAAACTCTGATCTACTTTCTGAATGCAATTGCAAGAAAAATAGGTTTTACAATAATAAATGGACAACAGAGATATTATAGAGTCACTAAAATGACTGTAGAGAAATACTGAAAAACATTTATAAAATTAAGTAAAAAAGTAATACAAAATAGTACATAAGTTCAGATTATAAAAAACAAATGCATACTTTGAAAAGGCCATAAACTTAAATAATGGTAGAGTGGCAGAATTAGGAAATTTTTTATTACTTAAAGTTTTTTCTTTAACGTTGTTATATTGCCTTCAGCTAGACTGATAACAATATTTTTCAAAAAGTTAAATGAATTGCTAATACGTCTGCAAGCCTGTACTGTTGTCTTCTGTTGGCTACCGTAAATTAACTGACATTTGCTCCTATAAATGTATCAAAACCTCCCTTTCAAACCAGGGTGTTAAAGTGCTTTCTTACCTTTTTAAATACTGCAATGCTAAACAGAAAGGCGAGTTTTAAAACTTTATAATCTACCCATTGCACTTTAAACTCCAATGAAGAATATTATTCCATATGACCATTCAAACACATAGCTGCTTGGATCTAAGCACTTTAAAGTAATAACTATAAAAATATCTTATTGATTATTTGAGAGTGAAGATAGAATTGTCAACATAATTAATCATATGTTTAAAAAGAGAAAACAAAAGCAAAGCAAAAATTTCAAAAATAATACTTTAAAATTAAGTCTGCCTGCTGGATTGTAAACTATCTATTGGCTCTTACTGTATTAGCACAGATGAATATGCCAGAATGGTCCTTTGAATAGCTGAAATTAACTGAGCACTTACTATGTGCCAGGCACCTAGTAAAGTACTTTTTAAGATATTTCATTCAAACTGAACGAGAATATTTTTGGACGTAGTTATTATTATGCCTATAATCCAGGTGGTTAAATAACTTGCTAGTAAGCAGCAGAGTAGATGAGAACTTGGGTATTTCTAATTCTACCTGACCCTCCTGGACAGAGAATGGATAATGGCCAGGCATCTACCAGAGTACAGTTAAATCATGACCCGAGATACACAGCCAGCAATGTCAGGCTGCATTGCAGGTCTCCTATGCAACTCTTATACTTGCGTATGAAAGCACTTGGTCTGTACCGGATTTTAACACAGCCATCAATCAATAGATGCCCAATACTTCCACTGAAGAGTCTCATAATTATACTTTAAGGTGAGAAACAAATCCACGAGTGGACTTAAGTATGCAGATCAACTCCTGCATGGAGAGTAAACATCCGTAACTCCAAGAATTTCCAGTGTCCACATCTCATGGGAGATATCAAGATAGAGAGGAAAATGAGCTGAAGCTAACGTTTGTCTTTTTGAAACTTGGTTTGAATCTCACCTCTGCCACCTGATGGTGGGGAGACTACAAGCAAATTGCCTGATCTCCTTAGATCTCATTTTCCTCCTTTAAAATAAAGTAATACTGCAAAGATTAAATGAGAGCATGTTACAAGGCCTGCACTAAGAGAGTGCTCGGTCAGGGCTGATTTCCTTTACTTTCTTGTAAAATCTTAAAATCCATGTTTTATTGCAGCACTTTAGCTATGCATAAGTCCATATTTTTGTCGTGACTATAAACTTGCAATTATATAATTAAGAAGAAAAATTACCTGAAGCATTGTTGAAAAATGTCTTATTGCTTCATCATAGAGACCACTGCCAATCAACACATATGCAATAGCTATGAAAAAATACAGAAACATTAAAGGAACGAATAAAGGATCTCAGACTGGAATTGGTAACGAAATTCTTTACCAAATCTTAAAAGGCAGCTCCAACGACTAGAAGCAGTTAAAGAAAACCTAGAAGTTAATAAGACGTAATTGAATTCTCCTACCACTCAGCACTTGCTAATCAGTCGTCTAGTTCCATCTAGATTTAAATTATTAAAGCCATCTATAAAACATCTGCCTACAAGAAGTAATTATCTTTTTCTAAGCCCATCACTCACTTTCAAATACCAAATAATCTTTATGATGTCTCTTATCTATGTATACAAAAGAGCTAGTAATAAGCCTGAATAATATCCATATAACATGGCAATGTGACTTGACTGTGAAAGTTAGAAGAAATACCCAAATAGCATCACATATCTCGATTCCTGCAGGTGCTGAATTTACTGCCAATTACCTAGTAAGAACAAAAACAGAGGCTCCAATTAATATATATTAATATAATGCTCAACTGTAGATATAATTCACACCACTGCAAGAGACTACTAGTCTTTTCCCTAGCTCTTCTATTCAAAATATAGTCAAGACACTACTCAAAATATACTCTAAAGATCACAAATAGTTTTTAATCAAGTTGTTTATGTAAGTGGTATTTTGAAATTAGAGCCATGAATATCTCTTAAAACATGGCACAATTTTGACTAAACTTTTTCACCTGTCAAAAAAACCAATAAATTTTAATATTCTAGATTACATTTCTATCTATAATATTTGCCCTAACTCTCTAAAGCCCCAAATATCCCTGAAAAATTGTATTCCTAACTCAATATAATACTATTTTGATCATATTTCTTTGCAAAAAAAGCTTTATGCAACCCTCTAATTCAAGGACATAATTACGTGTTCAAGAAGATGGGCAACTAAAACTTTTAATGTCATTCAGAGTTTAAATTCCCTGAAAGTAAAAAGTAGTAAAAACAGTAAATGCAGAAAGAGATTCAGAGTATCTTTATAACTAACCTGAGAAAAGTAAAATTCAGAAACATCGAGTATCATAATAATACGAGAGCTTTTGGGGGCATTCTTCAACATGAAAAGAGGACCGTTTTCATCCTAATTTCTTTGAAAAGACAATTAAGCTTAAACTCCTATTCAGAATAATGGGAATGGATACTATTCAGGTAGTTGTAGCAGACAAGGAGATAACCAGAGACCTCTTCGGTGGAGATCAGCAGCATTAGTAGTAAAAACAACAACAACAACAATAATAGTTACACGTACAGTACTTTTAATACGTGCCAGGCACAATCCTAATTATATACATGTATTATAACCCATTTACTCCTTAATTGCAGTGAGGTAGGTGCAACTGTCATCCCCATTTGCAGACAAGGAAATGAAGCATTTAAACTGTCCAAAGACAGCATGCAGTGAGACAAAGGAAACAGGCTGCTTGGCTCCAGGACCCACCCTCCTCACCAACACGCTACCCTGAGAAAAATCTGGGCTGCATTTAAACTACTGTGCACGGGGCCGGACTGCAAAATGGCTTGAATTCCTTGATTGCATGAACAGGGACTGAAACATAAACTTGTGCATTTTTGAGTGTAGGAAGATCCTTTAGAAAGCCAAGATCTGGGCTCAGATTCTGGCCCCACCACTCACTGGCTGTGTCACCACGGGGACCTCAGTCACTCTCATGACTCTCTGGGTCTTGCTTAACTAGCCTGTAGAAAATTTTCTTAGATTCCTTTCAGATCTAAATTTTCAGAATTTCCTATCTATCTTCCCATAATCAGTAAATATCTGTTGAATGAACAAATGAATAAGTGACCCATAAAAACAAATACGGCTTTAGTGGATGTTATACTTAGGAACATGTTGAAAATTGTCGTCCTTGGCTAGCCTACTGAACTCCACTCAAATAAAATCAAATGCAGCTCTCAAATCTTTCCATCTAAAAGTAAATATTTTTTTGAGAAAAACCCAAAAGTATGCATTGAAAAGTAATCTAAATCTTGGACAAATATAAATAACTATTCGTACCAGGATCTAAATTTGGTTGTGGGAGTTCAAAGACATAAAGAAAAAACTAGGAGAGCTGGAATCTCCCAGAAATTGTTAATAACCAGCAATTCCACATCTCCCCACAGCATGTATGTTGACAGAGGTCATTTTTCCAAGAAAAAAAAATACTGAGGTTCAAAAGCTCCTAAGCCAGCTCAGGGCCTATCCTATCCCAGGGTGTACTAGGATTATTCTTAGAGCACAGGACAGGCCTGGCACACGTTAGGCTCTTAACTCAGTATTTAATAAATGAATATAAGGCTGAACAGAATCCAAGGACTACAACAGAGACCAAATCTGATGCCTTAAAGGATAATTAATTCTCAAAGCCCACTCAAAGAATATAAACAAAAAGGGATTAATACTTTCAAAATAGTCAACTCTCAGTTATCTGCACCAACAGAGGAAGAAGCCAATACAAGAAGTGCTCAGTCTTAATATACAATGCGTATGGCAGAAGAAAGGATAAAATGGTTATGTGTAAATTGGACAGAAAAAAATTTCTGCAGGTGCTTTGGGCCACCAGGCAACATGCAGGAGCACGCACTTAGGTGAAATCTGTCCAGCTGCAGTGTTCAGTGCTCTATTCAATTTTGTTTCCACTCTTTCAAGTGTGAGCTGACTAGGCACTGATGGAGACACACCCAGAGCATATCAGACACTGGCGAAACCAGACCGTTTTGAGACATGCCTTGAACAAGCCAAACTGCATGACCCATTTGCAGATTAGAATGAACTCAACTTTCTACACCCACATGCTTAGACCCAACAATAACTGATTGGCCCCATGAGTAAAATTAACTCAAACCTAGCTACTTTATTACACAGAAGACTGAAGTGGGTGTGATTCTCTCCTGTTTTCACTTCTCTATTGTTCATATTTGATGACAGCACACAAATAACCTTCTAATGAATGCTAATAGCTCATAAGAACTCGTTACCATAATTATTAATCTCCATAGAAACACAGATGTGGAACAGTCCTTAAGGATTCCATCCAGACCTTTTATTTTATGACTTATAGTACGGAGACCCTCACAAGGGTTGAATGCCCTACCCAAGATCAACCTCTCGTGCTGGCGGAGCCAGGCTCTGTGCTCTTTCTGCCTCACCATCCTGCCTACCTGATCTGCATCTGATCATAAATTCTAGGCAAATATCCCAGGAATAGCCCCCGAGTCAAGTCTCACCTAACTCTTCATTTGTGCTGTCATTATCAGTAGCAAATGGGAATCTCTTTTGTTCGGCAATAGACTTGGCTTGGCTCTGAAATAAAAACAAACATACATTTTAGCTTATCGCAGATGAAGAGAAACTTACCATGAAACCTGTATTTAAAAAAATTAAAGCTATATTTGATTTATATGAAAGCAAGAAAATCTTCACATTAAGTCATATCAATCATGTACTTCAGGGACACAATTTGTGCTGTAACTGATTTGCTTCCTCGCCTTATCACTAGTCGTTTTCGGTTTCCAGGAACACCTATCTTTTTACTTTCATGGGGATTAATCTTCCCGGCTGTTCCAAAGCTCCCTCCACAGACTACTCAATGACATCGATCATGTTACAAAGATCACATTCTAGTGTTTGGTCTCCAAAGTGGCTTGATAACAGAATATTTTTTTAAATAAATTTATTGATTTTTCACTGCGTTGAGTCTCTGTTGCTGCACGCAGGCTTTCTCTAGTTGCGGCGAGCAGGGCCTACTTTTTGTTGCGGTGCTCGGGCTTCTCATTGCGGAGGCTCCTCTTGTTGCGGAGCACGCGCTCTAGGCGCGCGGGCTTCAGCAGTTGTGGCTCGCAGGCTCTAGAGCGCAGGCTCAGCAGTTGTGGTGCATGGGCTTAGCTGCTCCGCGGCATGTGGGATCTTCCCGGACCAGGGCTCGAACCCATGTCCCCTGCATTGGCAGGTGGATTCTTAACCACTGCGCCACCAGGGAAGTCCCCCAGAATATTGCTTTTTAAACTCTAAAAATATTTTAGAAGCAAGAGCTACAGGTTGTTGGGACTTCCCTGGGGGTCCAGTGGTTAAGACTTCGCCTTCCAATGCAGGGGGCCCGGGTTCGATCCCTGGTTGGGGAGCTAAGATCCCACACGCCTCATGGCCAACAAACCAAAAAAAACCATAAAACAGAAGCAATATTGTAACAAATTCAATAAAGACTTTAAAAATGGTCCACATCAAAAAAATCTTAAAAAAAAAGCTATAGGTGGTACAGGGATGACACCATAATAGGACCAGCAAAACCTGACCAAGAAACAAGACATGCTATTAAATAATGCATAGCAGGCCATGAACATAACCATCCTACTTGATGCATATGCAGACACGCATATGCACACTTGGCAGAAAAGCTAAAGCAAAAGCGGAAGCTAGGGAAAAACAAAGTAAGTAAGTTAGCTTAGTAATTGGAATGATTTTATAGGCAGCAATGGTCCAACATACAAAATGATGGCTCTATTGTGTTTTGGAGACAAATCATGTCTGATTATGCAAACAGCTGTCACTTTGCCAGAAGCTTTGACTGTCAACGCTAAGCTGTGATATGCTTAGCCTACAGGGTACACATTGAAATGATAACTTCATACCAGATTCACCTACGATATGATTAAAACTTGTACACACACATAGACAGGAAAAGCTAAGATAATACAAGACTAAAGATGTCGCCTTTGGCAAAACTTTACAATCAGAACCCAGTGACATCGCAAGTATTTGAATTCCTCTTTTTGTTAATCCATTGTACAGATGCCTACAGGCATGTATGACAGCCGAATAATTCTACACAGGTGACTCTTCTGACTGATGGATATGCTCTTTAGCTAATGGTTGGTACTCATCAGCCATGGTCTCTTGGGCTTCACTGACTCAACAGAGTAACAGGTATTTCCACCTATATTCCCTACCCTCTTAAAGTCAAGACTGATGTCCAGATACAGAGTGGTTTTTGGTTTGCCTATAAAACAAGTCAAGAATAAGCCACCTCTACTTAGAACACAAGTTAAAAGATACAGGTCAGAAGGGCATCCCATCTCAGGAGACTCAGTTCTCACCTCATTCCATTCAGGACCCCAAACAAAATGAAACACCTGAAAATTCTACTGCTTTGGGAATGTTTATACTTTATTTCTTCCAGTAAAACCTCGATGGCTAGAGGGGAACTCTGTCAGCTCTTTCTTGCTTTGTTCTATAGCTGGGAGCTTCCACACATGGGAACCTCATCCGGCTTCTTTAAGAAGTGGTAGATTCCACAACACGTGAGGGCAGCACAGCACTGTACATACTTCCAGGTGTGACCAGACACAAGTCCTTCCTCTTTACCAGCTGCTTACAGACAAACACGTAAGTGCAAAACATTTTCTACTTAATAAATTGCTTAGAGCCAAGGAAAGGGGTCTATAAACAATGCTTTTAATACTTTAAACACTTTTTATTATTTCATCCAGTATTCAATGAAGGTCTTGGCAACCATTTGCCAAGCCTTTGTGCAAAAAGATGGGAAGAGAACAGAAATGAAATCCCATAAAAAGAAGAAATCATTTACCAAGCAATATTAAGAATATACTGAAGAGCGTATCTGATTTTAAAGTGTTTTTAATATATTAGAAATAAAATTTGTAACAGAAGTGGGCAGGAAAAGTATAGTACGGACAAATTAATTTCCTGATCAAAAAGAATCTTCCCCACGTCTAATACTGCATCTATAGATATCTTCTGTGTACAGAGTGGAGCAGCTATGATCAAGGAAGTTTAAACACACAACCCCACATTGCTAGTAGACTAACTCCAATCCACCTGTCAGGTCCCTGCTCATGTTTCAATTCCTGAAAGCTGTCTTGCCTGATACCCCTAACTTAAGGGAGATTATGTTGACCCTTTGTTTTTCCTTCGTATGATTTGCACAATTATACTTCTATGCTTACTTGTATAATTATTTGATTAGTAGCTATAGAGCCCTAAGTGCTGGGACCAAGCCTATCTGGCTCACCACTCTCTGCCTAAGTACTTACTTAGCTCAACGCTTGACAAAAATAGGTGCAAAATAAATATCTGGAAAATGAATGATTAAATGAAGAGTTTAACTCCCGTATTTTCAACCTAGGAAAAACAAAAGGCCTAGACTGATAAGCTTTCTCCCATAGGTTACTAGCTAGTGCCATCTTAAACTGGAAAGGAAAACAGTAGATAACATTTGAATTACTATCAGCAAGAAGGTCCCTAATAACTCTAAGAATCTAATCACTTCTCCAAGTGGGGATTATCCAGTTTCTATTTAAATGTTTTCAGTGATGGCCAACTCACTACTTCACAAGTTAGCCCATTCTGGTTTGGGACAAGTCTAATTCAAAAGTTTTTCCATAGACCACGTTGACGGCTATGCAATGAGTTAAGTAAAATCAGTTGATCATTCTCTAGTTTGCAGTTTCTACCCATATTGAGTAGTTCTTACATGAAAAGGCAGAGCTTGGTCTGGAAAAGAAAAGAGTATCCTAAAGGGAAATTTTAAACAAAAGAAGCCAACAATATCTATGTGGATGCTGAAGGAAAAGGCCTGAAGAAAAAATGTTAACCTTGGGCACTGAAAGAATAACAGCCTCACAGAATTAAGTGTGAACAAAAATACCCTGGCACCTTGAGGCAGGCGGGCCAGAGGGGGACACATGCTAGCACGATAGGCAGATGCACATTACGTGGCACAGTGTCAGGTGCTCATCCCTGGAATGGACAGGTCTCTTGTACAGCTTAGTTGGTACTGATTAAAAAAACATAGATATAAAAGATACACAGGCAAAGGCTGGAAAAATAAGATTATACACTACCTTCAAATCCGTAAGGCTCCTAGAAATAAGGTTCAGCCATGATCTCCTTTATTCCTTGGAACTTAAAAGTAAAGAGTCCTAGGTCCAGAATGACCAACCATCAATTCATAAGACATAATAATTCAATGTGACTAAACACCAGATGACCAATCTTTATCTTATGCAACTGGACTCAGCTCCTAGCTGATAAACAGACGCGATCTCCACCTTTTGGAACTAGTATCACCATGTTTCAGGTCACAGAAACAGAAGGCAGAGAAGATGCATACCAGAATCTTTTCAGTGTTGAGGGAAAGCAAAGAGTCACAGGGTGGTGATCCTTTGGGTTCGCAGTCGGAGTCATGGAAGTTCAAAAAGGATGACTCTGAAAAGCAAACAGTCTTTGTTATTCTCCTCACCTTAGATTTAGGGCTCTTAGGTCCTTAACTATGAGTTGCAATGTGAAGAATCCACAAACTCAAAACAAGGACAAGTGTACAAAACACTAAAAGGGGCATCCTGTCTTCCACCTCTACAAATGGGTAACACTTTACAGTTTCCAAGTATCTCACACACGCGTCAGTGATTGTCCTCACAACAGTGAACACAGCTGTAAAGATCCTTTCATGGGATACCTCCTATGTGGCATCATTTCCCAGAGGTTAAAAAAAAAAAATCACAAAGAGGGGAACAAAGTCAAGCCAGGAAGACCTGATGTTAAAAGGTATGTGCTAAGGATCTAGTATCCAGAATATCTAAAAACTCCTCAAATTCAACAAGAAAAAGACAACCCCATTTTAAAAACGGGCAAAGGGCTTGAACCAGCAACTCTCCAAAGATATACAAACAGCCACTGAGTACATGAAAAGATGCTCTACATCATTATTAACTAATGAATGCAAATCAAACCACAAGGAGGTGCCACTTCACACCCACTAGGATGGCTATGATTTTTTTTTTAACGGGAAATCACAAGTGCTGGCAAGGAGGCAGAGAAATTGAACCCTTGTGCAATGCTGATGGGGGTGTAAAACTGTGTGGCCACTGTAGAGTTGGTTGGTTCCTCAAAAAGTTAAAGACAGAATTACCACCTGGTCCCGCTATTCCGCTCCTAGGTACGTACCCCAAAGAACTGAATACAGGGACTCAAGCACACATATGCACATGTTCATAGCAGCACTATTTACAATAACCAAAAGGTGGAAACAGCCTAAATGTCCACCAACAGAAAACGGATAAACAAATTGTGGTATACACATAGAGTGGAATATTATTCAGCCTTAAAAACGAATGAAGTGGGGACTTCCCTGGTGGTCCAGTGGTTGAGAATCTTCCTTCCAATGCAGGGGACGTGGGTTTGAGCACTGGTCGGGGAACTAAGATCCCACATGCCGCGGGGCAATGAAGCCACACGCCGCAACTACTGAGCCCGTGTGGCACAACTAGAGATCCCGCGCTGCGACTAGAGCCCACACGCTCTGGAGCCTGTGTGCCACAACTCGAGAGAGAAAACCCACGTGCCACAACGAAAGATCCCATGTGCCGCAACTAAGACCCAACGCAGCCAAAAATAAATATTTTTTAAAAAATGAATGAAGTACTGATACATATTACAACATGGAAGAACCTCCAAAACAAAAACTAAGTGAAAGAAACTAGACACAAAAGGTCACATATTGTATGATTCCGTTTATATGAAATGTCCAGAATAGGCAAATCCACACAGTATGCACCTTGGCGGTTGAAGGAGGGAATGGAGAGAAACTGCCTGATGGGCAAGGGAGTTTACTTTGGAGTGATGGAAATGTTTTGAGGTAATTGCACTACCTGGTCAATGTACTAAATGCCACTGAACTGTTCACTTGAACATGGTTGATTTTACATTATGTGAATTCTGCCTCAACAACTTATTTTTTAAAATATGCTCTAATGCAGCAGTCATTAAAGAGCACAAAATTATGTTCAGGGAAGCAAGTGAACCAATTTAGCTGAATTCTCACACGTGTGTATCCTAACGACAGGAGAAGGACATGATGGATCCAAGAGCCCTGGTGGGGAGCAGGGACTGAAGCCGGAATGTTACGTCTCACAAGGCACAGCGGGGTTTAAAGGATGGATGGGTTCAGACTGGCGGGCAGAAACGGAATGGATAGTCCAGGCAAAATGAGTGGTGTACAGAAACACAAAGGCAAGCAAATGCAAAGGGGCAGTGAGCAGACCACCCTAGCTAGAGGAGGGAGTTGGTGCTGGAAAATAAAAAATATGAGTTTGGAAGGTGAGTGGTCAGACTAGGAAGTCATGGACCCAGAGAAAGGCTTTAGTCTGACAAGAATGAAGAACCAGCAATGCTTGCTGATAGGCAGTTGGATATACGTTCATCAATAACCTGTCTCCCTTACCTTTTAAAAAAGATACCATTTGAGAACTCACCACATGTTGAGTACTGTGCAAAGCACTATGTAGACATGGCTGTACTCTCTTCTAACAATCTCTCCACTTTATGGAATTCTTTTTAGTTTCAATAAATAAACATCTACATAATTTTTTTTATTGTAATTGAAGTATAGTTGATTTATAATATTAGTTTCAGGTGTACTGATTTTTTTTAATTAAAAAATTTTTTTTTAATTTTTGGCTGCGTTGGGTCTTCATTGTTGCGCGTGGGCTTTCTCTAGTTGCGGCGAGCGGGGGCTACTCTTCCTTGCGGTGAGCGGGCTTCTCATTGCGGTGGCTTCTCTTGTTGCGGATCACGGGCCCTAGGCGCGCGGGCTTCAGTAGTTGCGGCACGTGGGCTCAGTAGTTGTGGCTCGCGGGCTCTAGAGCACAGGCTCAGTAGTTGTGGCGCATGGGCTTAGTTGCTCCGTGGCATGTGGGATCTTCCCAGAATAGGGCTCGAACCCATATCCCCTGCATTGGCAGGTGGATGCTCAACCACTGTGCCACCAGGGAAGTCCAAACATTTATTTAATTTTAAATGTCTGCACAGTATTCCATTGCATGGAACTTAACCATACCCCTATCATTGGATAATTAGGATGTCCTTTCTTTTTTCCTTAATACAGACACTTTCAATGAGTATCCTTGGCCTATATTTTTTGCAAATTTACATAACTGGGCAATTAAACTAAAGTATAACATATGTAATTGCTGAGGCAAAGGGTGTAAACAATTTTAAGACTTTCCATATATATTGCTCCATTTTCATCCCAATACTTAATAATTTCATTCCCATTCGCAGCGTATAACACCACTATTTCTCTCTGCTCAGAGGAGTGCCATTCTTAATCTTTTCCAATCTGAAAATAGTACTAGTAAGATTAAACTTTTGGTTTATTGGCCATTTGTATCTCTTTTGTAAATTGCTTATATCCTTTGCTAATTTGTAAGTCATCTGATCTATTCTGGCCTAAGATTTAGAGAAGAATTTCTAATTATCTACTTTCTAACCTCAGGACCACTTATGAAATTATCGATTTGAATGCCACCTTTATAACACATTATAGTCACTGGAATCTGTTTCTAGACTCCTTTTTTTAAAGGAATCTTTGAGATGATTTACATCTACCTTCTGCAATAGCTCTGACAGATGACTCTTCAATCTCTACATGGACATTTATTTCTAAAAAATTATAGTAGTTATTCACGGTCATTGTAGAAAATACAGAAAAATCACAAAATGTAAATAAAAGTCACTTAGAATACCACCACGCGCTGAGAACCACCATGAAAATTTTGGTGTGTATAATTAAGAGTGATAATTCTGAAATCAGGCGGCTGGGTTTGAATTCCTGTTCTCTGCTACTGCTTTCTAGCTCTTGGCCACTGACTTAGCCTCCTCAGTCTTCAGTTTCTTCATTTGTAAAACAGGGTCAGTAATAAATTATCTACATCACAGGGGTGGTTTGTGAGATTTAAATAAGGAAATATAAGTAAAGCATGTGGTATAGTTTCTGACACAAAGAAGGAGCTCAAAAAATGTTTGCTACTATTGTTATCATGAGGTTGTGAGAATTGAATGAGCAACATTGTTTTGTAAGGTGCCCTAAACACTTAACCATATGGTTACATTTTCTTCTACATTATTTAAATTTAAACTTGGTGAGATTATATATCACTTTAATACTTTAGACATAAAATTTCAATTCTCTACAATAAACCTGCATTTTGTTGTTTTGTTTTGTAGACTTTCTAATCCCTTATAATGATGTTTATTCTGACTTCAGTATCATTGTTTCAATTACTACAGCCTTACAATGAGTGCATACATGTTAATGTAAAACCAAAGCCTGATCACCTTTTTTCTTAAAAAAATTTCTTGGCTATTTGGATAAACATTCTTCCTTCAGATAAACTTCAGTCATTTTGTTACGGTTCCAAAACCAAAAGCCCTGTATGATTTTTATCAGAATTGCATTAAAATTGTAGATTAATGAGGGGAGAAACACCTGACTTCTTTACAAAATTTAATCTTTTATTAACCTATGTGGAATTTTATAATTTTTATACAGGATGTACACGTTCAAGTCTGTTGTGATCTTAAAAAAAAAAAATCGCTTGATAACCACAGATTCATCGGTGGTTGAATCTATTATTTGTTGAGCATCTACTATGTTCCAGTCATGGCCTTAGCCTCAATGGTCGTCAAAACCATAAATGACCCCAGTCCTTGTATATAGCATTCAGTGGGGAAGCTGACAGTAATCAGAGCCACATAAAAAGATGTCAGAATGCAACAGTTTAAGAGTCATGACCTAGAGCATAATCAGGAGAAGAGGTGTGTGCGCTCAGGAAAAGCTTCCAGAGGACCAAGTAACATCAGCTAATACCGATATAGTCACCATGTATAGGCACCCTTCCAATCCCCATTTTAAAGAAGAGGAAAACGAGGCAGACAGCCTAAGCAATTTGCAAAAGGCCACCCTCCAGCAAAGCAATGGAGGTGTTGGTTGGCTGTCTGCCATGAAAGAGTGAAGGCAGATCTAAGCGAGGTTAAGGACTTAACAGGTGAAGGTCCATGGCAGGCTGGCAGGATTGGGAGAGTGGCCTAGGCAGAAACACAGCACATTGTCAGTCTTTTGCCTTCTTAGCTGACTAGAGCTGAAGATTTCATCTGTCCACATTATTGAACTTTTAACAGCTCTATTAATGTCTTCATTTACACAGCGGATAACTGTGCCATCTACACGTAATTATATCAAGGTCTTTTTTAATATTTATACTCACTTAGCATCTTATTTTACTGGACAAAACCTCCCCAAAGTGCTCAATAATACTAGTAATAGAAGGCACTCCTGCTTAGTCCTGACGTTAACATGTCATTTGATGACCCAGAATTTCCTCAACTTTTGACAGTAATACTTTTAAATTTAACATTTACAAACATCCAGTGGGAAGCTGCTCTATGTGCCTATTTTGAGATTGATATATTTTACCATATAAAGGAAGGGTGGAGATCGATGTATTTTACCATATAAAGGAAGAATTCTCCTATTCTTTGCTTTACCCAAAATTTTAAATCAGGAAAGCTGGCTGAAATTTATCAAGTGATTTTGGATATTTCTTTATGATAATCATGATTTCTCTCCTTTGATCTATCAAGGTGATCAATTCCTTAAAAAGTTGAACCATCTTTTGTACTTCTAGAATAAACTAATTGATCAAGGCAGATTATTCTTTTGTTTGCTGGCTTCAGTTTACTAATATTTTACTTAGGATTTTTATAACTATGTTAATAGCTTTCTTTTCTCCCCCCGAACTTTATCAGATTCTGGCATCAGTGTTTTTTGCTGGTTTGGTAAGGTCTGTGATACAAAAATAGCTTGTTCTAGTTGTAACTAGAGTTGTCTGGAACAGGAGGTTAAATTTGTTCTTTAATCTAAAAATAATAACCCAACCAGCTGTATTTAAATGCTACAGATTTCCATGAAATTAGGAAAAGTCTGTTTTCTTCCTTGTTCAGGTCATACGAGTCATTGCATCGTGATTACTACAGAAATAGTCTCAAAACACATTACAGGATCTGATCTTTTTCTTCCACATCATCTTCCTGGATATTTCTCTACTGCTTCTTATTTTTAACCTATTAGCAGAGATTTCTGCACCGTTGTCTCTTAAATTCTAACAGCCGCTACAGTTGTGCACATACCCCCTCATTCATTACGCGCATTTGCATCTGCTCCCTACTTACACGTTAGCCTTATCAGATTCATCTTTTATTCTTTTTTAAAGAAGCAGCTCTTGGGTCTATTGATCCATTCCGTTGTTGCTCTGTTTCTAATTCATTTATTCTGGCTTTGTTCTTCTTAGTCCTGCAATTTCCTTTATTTCCTCTTCTAGTTTCCCAAGTTTAGTATCCAGTTCATTTATTCCCTTTCTTCTTTAGTATTAAGATGCCATGGAAAGCTTCAGCAGGAAGAAAGATCAAAGACAGTGGGGAGAGAAGGACCGGAGACCGGAGCACAGAGGCCAGGTGGAGGCCATGGCCAGTTACAAAACAGGAAAGTCCCAACACAGGCAGAGGCCACTGGGTCAAAACACGGGGTCAGAGTCTAAAGAGATATGAAGGAAAAAGGACAGGCCTTTGAGAAAATTGGGCACAGGAAGAGGAAAGAGGCACTGTTTCCCGTGTGTGCAGCTAGAAAGGGGTAGTGCCCCTAACTGAAGTGGGGAGTCTAAGAGAAAGAGGGCTTTTAGAGGGAAGTAAAGCGCTAACTCTGGGTTTAAGCAATTGCTCGTGAGATGCTAAACCAGGAAGCTGTCTTGCATGTAGTTAGGAAATTCCAGAGAAAGAGCTACAGATATAAATTTGATAATCATTAACTGATGGTAGATGATTAAGCAGGAAATGTAGGTAGGATCTCTAAGAAAGCTTAGGAAGCTTAAGTTTAATGGGAAGAGCAGAGCTGACCCTGGTGGGAACAAGATATTTAAGAGGCAGAGGGAGAATCAACTTGATAATCTACCTTTTTCTAAAGGGCTACCTATTTCTTTGAACAGTTCTACATCTTTGTCATAAAGCTATACAGAGAGTTATACGGATTCCTAAAGGCAAATACAGCTGACCCTTGAACAACATGGGGGTTAGGGGTGCCAATCCTCCAGGCGGTTGAAAATCTGCGTATAACTTGTAGTCAGCCCCCCGTATCCACAGCTGCACAACTGAAGATTCACCAAACACAGATCGTGCAGCACTGTAGTATCTCCTACTGAAAAAAATCCATGTAAAAGTGAACCTGCACAGTTCAAACCCGTGCTGTTTAAGGGTCAGCTGTATTTGTTTCTTCTCATTTTCTTGATTACCCTTGCTAGATGATTGTCTAAACTTTACTCGTTATTTTCAAACAACCAGCTCTTCTATTTAAAGCTCCTCTTTCCCTGACTTCAGAATTAATTAGTTCTGCAGCAAAGTAACGGAGGGGTTCAGAGCACAGGCTGTGGTGCCAGACTGACTCAGATTAGATGCCTAGCTGGCTGTTTGACTTTGGGCAAGTCCTTTAATTTCTCCTAGCCTCAGTTTCCTCATCTGTAAAACAGGAATAACTACCACCACATACCCTCTTAGGGCAACTGTGAGGAATAGACGTAATGCCCACAGTTCACAGAATGATTGTTAAATGTTAGTATATACATCTAGGCTAAAATTTCTGGGGTTTTCTTGTAAATTTCTTCTTCCTGCTTTCCTGAAGTTTATTTTGGCCTTCACAGTACTTTACAGCTTTCAAAATACTTTCACAGACATTATTTCTTTTGGTCCTCCATTCTCTGAGGCTGGTGGAACATACCTTGGGCTCACTGTACACGTGGGGAACGATGCTCAATGTTAATGGACACGTTTAAGGTCACACAAATGAAGAAACAATGAAGCGAAGATTCGCCACAGATGCGCTCTCGGACACCCCATCGATAGGGGCACACGGCACATTTGTCACCGCTCATTCTGCCGAAGCGGGGTCCTGGTAATAGTCTACTACAGCAATGCCATCCAACTTCTTTCTTCTCCCCCTCAACCTTACACACAGCTGACTTTAAGAAGAGCATCTCTGGTGGAGAGACAGGAGCTGACTATAGGACATTGAGACAGTGTATATAAACATCTTCTCTGAGGAATTCTGCTGTAAAAGGGAACAGAGAGATGAGGTGGTGGCTGGAAGGACTCGGTGGTCCTGTCTTCGTTGCCTGTTTTTTCAAGATGGGCGCTGCACCAGGCAGAAGCCACGAGTCCTCCAAGGAGACAGGACCGCAGGCAAAGGCTATCAGTACAGCTGTGGGCGGGCTGACAGCTAGAATGGCGGGAAAGCGTGGAAGTTCTCAATCAAATAAGAGGAGAGCATGGCCTCCTGCTGAGGAGAGGAGAGGAGAGGAGAGGAGGTGTCACTGAAAGGAGCATGCGTCTGTCACACATTCCTGTCCTGCAACGAAAAACTGACTGAAAGCTTGCGTTTCCCCGAAGGAAAATGTTTCATAAGGAATTCCACAGCCGCTTCTGTGCTCATCACTTGACCACCTGGCTCCAGGTATAACAGACGGTGGGCCAGGCTCACCTGAACACAAGGATGACTGGACTTTTCCCATGGAGGAGCCAGAACTTGGAAGTCAAGTGCCAGATATTTATCGACAATTCTGGTCCCAGGTGTAGGGTAAACCCGGGAAGAGCAGACCGCATTACCGTGGCTGGAGGAGCTCCCTGAAGGTCAAGCAGGTGCTACACGGCATCAACTTGTAGTGCCTTTGCTTTTTTTTTTTTGGTCAATAACTGGACTTTAATGAGTAATTCTGGTAAAAGCGTTTTTGCACAGATATGCAGGTATAAAACACATATAAAAAATGAACAAAAAGATTCCTTCTCTCAAGTACATCTGAGAACAGCCATGACTAAGCTTAACGTGATATATATTTCAGAGCTTAAAACCCAAGAAACTTTGCTTTTATCAGTTTCTGCATTTGTAAGACAACCACTAATGAGGGTGAAGCTAGGTCCCCCTGAAACCGAGCTGCCCTGTCAAGTTCATGATTAACCTTTCTATCCAAAACTTTATTCTCTTTCTTATCCTGCTCCCTGCTCCCCTCAAGATTGAGGAGTATCAAAGAAAAGGTGGGGGGGGGGGGGGGGTTGACCCCTGCGGGGTCCTCCTGGGTACCAAAGCCCCTCCATGTCACCTGTTTTTTGTTTGTGGAAAAAGGCTTTAGTCTCCTGCGTTCCAAAGAGCAGACTCAAGCAGTTACCAATTAGGGAAGTGAGGGAATGAAGAAAGTAAGGAAAAGCAATCAAGCAAGAAACGTTAATGGTAGCTTAAACAATAGTTCCACGATAAAAGTCCTAGTTCCTCCTAAAGGATAACCATCTGATGCGTATCTTGGAGTTGTTCTGCAGAAACTAAGACCCCACCCAGGCGGAGGGCTGCGACTACCTGCTGATCACAAGCCTGTAGATCCCAGACTGGTTGGAACCAGAAGCTTGATGATTAAGATCCCCAAAACATTACCTTATTTCCTCACCACCAACCAATCAGAAGAAAGCCCACAGGCTACAATTCTCACCCCAAACGTTGCCTTTAAAACCCTTCCCTGAGGGCTTCCCTGGTGGCGCAGTGGTTGAGAATCTGCCTGCCAATGCAGGGGACACGGGTTCGAGCCCTGGTCTGGGAAGATCCCACATGCCACGGAGCGACTAGGCCCGTGAGCCACAATTGCTGAGCCTGCGCGTCTGGAGCCTGTGCTCCACAACAAGAGAGGCCAATAGTGAGAGGCCCGCGCACCGCGATGAAGAGTGGCCCCCACTTGCCACAACTAGAGAAAGCCCTCGCACAGAAACGAAGACCCAACACAGCCATAAATTAAAAAAAAAAAAAAAAACCCTTCCCTGAAAGCCATCGGGGAGTTTGGACTTTCTGAGCACGAGCTGCCAGCCCTCCTGGCTTGGTGCCCTGCAA
The DNA here is from genome assembly GCF_028021215.1 of Eschrichtius robustus. NCBI lineage: Eukaryota > Metazoa > Chordata > Mammalia > Artiodactyla > Eschrichtiidae > Eschrichtius > Eschrichtius robustus. The sequence goes on along the minus strand of NC_090830.1, from coordinate 13,911,600 downwards.
ATAATCGTTGAACTTTCCTTCACCACAGCCCGGCGTCAGCAGACTGGCTTTGCGGTGCTGTGGGCGTGCAGACTCAAGTTCGGTTCAGTAACAAGGAGGTTGTAGATTACCTTGCTGGATGGTCCCAGGGGGTACTTTTCCTTTAGAACGTAATAACAGGAAAAGTAATAACAAGGAAAATTCTCCTCTGAAGAATTTATATGCTTCTTTTGTTCTAATAAAATACTATTCATCAGTACCTGAGATGTGTAAGTTATCATAAAACAACTTGAAAATAGAGGCTGCCCACTGAGAATTAGATTATAAAGTCAACATATAACTAGTCCTCTAGAACAAGGATCTGCAAAAGCCATCTTAATAGAGACAGAACGGCTTTCTAGCAAAACATGAATGTAACTTGACTGAAGCTGTATTAACTCACACAAAAGTAAAGTACTTGTAAAGAATGTATAAAACCAAAAGAAACGGAGTTGGTCAGCTGCACAGAATGGAAAAAGAAGCATGGAAGCAAGTTACAGGGCGCCGATCCAGGAACAGAAGAGGATGGCAGGTGCTGCCGCCAGCATACTGGGCACCGGGCCTTACCCACAAAGGCTGCTCACTTAGCCTGGGGCTATACACTGCGCGCTGAAAATGCATCGCAGGCTCAGGGTGGCACGCGCTCTGAAGCACTGAAGACTTTTGCATAAGCCCACACGCACTGACATCATGAGCTCTACTGGGAAAGCTGAAGCAGATCTAGGCAGTGATGTGAAACCATTAGAGACAAGGAAACAGTGTCAATTAGAACACTCCAGACACAGGCAGGAAAAAGTCACAAGAGAAGTCCACTGGTCTTTCGTGCAGAAGCCGTGCCAGGCAGAGGACAGACCACCTGACACAGGACCCCCGGGTACCTGTGTGAAGAACGCCAGCGCCTGAGCAGAGTCTATGCACTGTGCTGGTTCCTGAGGCAGAAATGACGCCACAGCAAATACTTCCCGATGAAAAAGGGTGACGTAGAATAAGACTTTATTAGCATGCTTAAAAACAGATAGCAGTTATTGATTTGGGTTTCTTTCCGGTTACACGTGTAACTCAGTTTGCAAAAATGTATGGAGCTTTATTTACACTTGTGATGCACACATTTTTCTGCATATGTCATATTTCAATAAAGAGTAAAAATAAAAAAAGACAGCAGAAGGAAAATGTTGGAAAGCATTAACCCAAAGTGAAAAGTATTAAAATTCTGTTACTTGAATAAATTTTGTACTTATTCTATCTGCAAGATAACAAACCCAAACAAAAAGATAAGATGACCTCTTTAAAACACTACACTGTGAAAAGGGGATGCTTTATAAGTTGGTCAGTCAGGCCAATATCTATTGAGTGCAAAGAAGCCAAGCTGTCTCTACAGGCTGTAAAAGAGACTCCTTGAAAAGTTTTTATACAGAAAGTACTCTGCCACTTCCTGTAGTATGCTCCACGTAGGTAGGTTTAAAAACCCAGGCCACGTATCTTTTGCCCTCATCCAGAGGGGAAAAGAATTAACCTCTGTCACCCAAAGCTGAACACCATCTACCAGTGCACAAAAACTTGTAAAAGGTAAATGTAATTCTTAACGACAACATAATCTACAGGAAGAAGCTAACGAGTATGCAAATACCATGGGCTATCAGCTTCCTAGGGCTCTCACGACAAAGAGCCACCCCTAAATCAGATGACTTTCTGAAAAATGCTGTTCACCCTCCCAGTGATCAGTCGTCTGGGCTGGTTGAGGTAACAATACAGGAATCTCTTCATCACTCTGTGCCTCAGTCTCTGTGCTCAAAATGAGCTAGCTCCTTGACACTGTCAAATTTACTGAGTATGCCTTGAAAAGATCAGAAGAGATCTGCCACAAAACTGTGTACGATAACTAACGCAGAAAATCAGGACCAAGGGGAAAAAGGATCAAGCAAATACACTAACGGTAAGGGTTACCACAGCTGCCGTAACTGAGCATAAAAAACTTGGCTCTTAACTTCCCCGCAGCCAGAGCAAAAGAGGAAACAGCTCTCATTATAGATGTTTCCCTCTATTGATTCGTTACCACCTCTAAGACACAGCAGTAATTTAAGGCTGTGAACAATAAGACCGATTTCATGTATTTAAATAACCAATTCCTCAGTTAAGAGAGAGACCATAAATACTGACAATCTCTTTAAGTCTGACTGACTTTGTCAAAAACACAGAGCTAGGTTCACAGCTACTTCCTTGTTTTTCTGGCAGTTAAAGCTCCCAAACCAGATAGACACTCATGTTCCGTTCTCCACAAAGAACAGTGGGAAAATGAAATAAACTCAAATCTGGGATTGTTAATTTCAACAAACTAAAGAAAAGTACTTCAGGTTGCAAATTAATCATTGAACTCGACTGAGGCATTAAGCATGGATAGTGCTAATGTCACCAGTTAGATGAAAATGACCACAAAGACATCAAGTACAAAACTACCTCACCTAAGAGCAGACAAAAAACTCTCAAGAAGGCAGTTAAAAAAAAAAAAAAAGAAAAACACATAAATTCAGTTCTTATTAATACATTTTCAAATAAGGAAAACAAAAGTATTTTTGAAACAAGTACTAGAAATGCATATGTTTGAACTAAAATACAGGTGGACCATCTGTAAAGAACACATAAAGACATATTTAATACAGACGAATGCTGCACTGGAATAAGATGCAGCTTAGCTTTTTTTTTTTTTTTTTTTTTTTTTTTTCACACACACACACTTGCAGCTTAGCTTTGCTAGTTACAGCAGAGGAGAAATCCTGAATTCTTGAATCAGTGGACAAGGTACAACTTAACTAGACCTTACTTTACCAGATCTGTGACATCAGGGGGTCAAGTTAAGATATGGCTAAGCTCTCTCTCTAAGCCTCACTCCATCCGGGTCTCTGCTCGTGTCACCTTAGCAGAGGCCTCCCCAGGCCACCTCTCAAAGAAGCATCCCCACACCACTCTATTCCTAAAGGCGCTTATCACCAGGCCTGCTGCACGCTGCTCCTTCCCCCACCAGAACACAGGCTGCACTGAGGAACTCAGCCGACCGTGCTGTAACCCCAGGGTCTACAACACTGAGTAGAATCTAGGAGGCACACAAACAGGTTTTCAGTTAAAGACCAGATCCAGGGACTTCCCTCGTGGTCCAGTAGTAAAGAATCCACCTTGTAATGCAAGGGACGCAGGTGCGATCCCTGGTCAGGCTACTAAGATCCCACATGCTGCGGGGTAACTAAGCCCGTGTGCCACAACTACTGAGCCCGCGTGCCTCAACTAGAGAGCCTGCGTGTCGCAAACTACAGAGCCCACGCGCCCTGGAGCCTGCGTGCCACAACTAGAGAAGACAAAACCCACACGCTGCAACTAGAGAGAAGCCCATGCACCAGAATGAAGAGCCCACACACCGCAATGAAAGACCCCGCATGCCTCAACAAAGATCCCACATGCTGCAACTAAGACCCGACACAGCCGAAGTAAATAAAATTTAAAAAAAATAATAAATAAATCTTAAAAAAGAAAAAAGAACAGATGCAGTCCCCTCTACGGTTCAAGTATTAAGTTCAATGGAGCATGCTTGCACATAATGTAAACATAAAATTCCAGGACAAGTTACCGAAGACTACGACTTGCAACAAATAAAGCTTAAGGGCATAGGACTTTATCAATTATACTGGTAAGAAATTATACTAACACGCAAATATTACTGACGGGAAGCTCACAAACGGTCGGGAGGCCAGGTTCAAATCCTGGCTCGACTCTCTACTGTGTGACCATTCTTAACTTCTCTTTGCCTCAGTTTCCCCTTACATAAAATGGAGACAAAAACAGTACCTGCTTCAGTGTCAAGTACTGTGTGAAATAAGGACGCAGTGTTGACAAGGATAAAACCAAGGGAAAGAATCAGGGGAAAACTTCTGTTCCTTATTGCTTCCCACAGTTCCAAACTACAAACAGGGCAAAGATAACAAGGAAGGGAGGGAACATTTACTTTTATGTGAAAAATATGTACATTACCGTGTTCGTGTTTTTAAAAGAGCAAGGTAATTTTCACCACGGGAAAACAGCATATCAGAAGTCTGTGGTTACACATGCTTTTCAAATAAAAAGCGAAATGTAACAATGTGCTAGAGGAGAAAAGGCTGAAGGGGGGCTGGGGGACAGGAAAGCCGGGCTGAGGTCCGTGGCACTGAGATCACCCGTGCTTGTCGTCTGGGCAGCTGGGCCCCCAGGCTGCTCCCTGCGGCCCGGATTCCGGCCGCTGCCATTTTGCTGTCCAGACAGCTCCCAATTTGTTCTCTTCGGCCCTACAATCGCTGGAGGTTCTGCCTTAAGAGAATACATACCAGCTCACCTGAAGGTGTGCAGATGCAGACCCACGCAGGCATCAACTCAGTCATTTATACCCCAAAGCAGGGGGAAGGCTTCCGCAAAGTGGCCGTGCAGCCGCGGCTGCCCTCTGAATAGGGGCTGGCTTGATTTGGAGAGGCTTGCGCTGGATGAGCCAGCAGCGACAGTGACGTGATTAATAGCTGGTGAGGGCAGGGCTTGATTCTGAATAACTGATTGGTTCTGGATCCTGGCACTTGCTTAGACCCTAATGCTGATCATACGGGGGCTCTGGATGCAGAGCATGAGCCCCTCAGGCTACAATCTGGCTCGTCGTAAATCCTGAATTGCTGTTCTTCCTGGAACAGAGAGGGGCTGAGGCAGGTCTCACTTGCTTCTACCTGGCTGTCTAGGACAAGGAAGGAGAAATAAGAGACACGTGGGTGAGTCTCTACCACAAAAGAGACGGCTTTTGTCACACACTGCAGCCAGCAAAGCTAAGGGGAACACCTGGAGACCCAAGTAGCATAAGCAGTTGAACCTGGGAATCATTTCCTGAGGTGACAGCAGCCACTTCAGCACCGGTCGGCAGCTACTGGGACACTCATGTCAGCCCAGGGAAGGCTGCCTGGAAGACGTGTCACCGATTTTCAACAGCACGTTTTTAATTCCAAACTAAGAAAATAAGTACTACATGGAGGGTTACTGAAACATTTAAATAAATGATGCTTCAAGCTTCATAATACAGTGTTCATCCTCTGAAGCAGAGAACATTAGATAATGGTCTCCATATGTGAGGGAACGGAGGCTGAACAGGATTCCTCCAAACGCCCTGGTTCTGAAAACCTACATTTATCATTATTTGGGCGAAAAGCATAATACAAGTCAGAGGTGGCTCAAACGAGGACTCTTAACCATTGGCGTAAGCCTGATGTTACACGGTGAAATGAACCACCGATATCAATAATATCAGTTGATTTCATAATTTGTATCTTTCATCACCTAGAATCTGGGTCTCCTTTACCCAGTGAGCAACACGTGAATATAGGAGGGAAAGGAAAGGAGGATTTACACGCTACCTACTATATGCTTGTAAATATTACAGATGTTTTTTCCCTAACTATAACCACTGAGCGTTTCAGACAAATGTCGTCTGGAGTCTGACCACCTGGGCTCCTCCCCTTCCAGCTGTGGGCCCTCAGGAAAGTGATGATTTCACTGTGCCTCAGTTTTCTCCTCTGGGAAAAGGAGCTAGCATCCAATGATGTCGTTACCAGCGCTCTGACAGGCTAAGAGTATTGCCTAACCAACCTAAAGCTGTTACAACAGCACAGGGCACACAGCAGGCACCTGCGTACGTGTACGATCGCGATTTCCCATTTCCCTCACAGCATCCTTGTGAAGAAAATAAAACCCTGTAGGCAGGGAACAGTGTCTTCAATTTACAGAGGAGGCAATTCTGCAAAGACAGGCAGTTAACCTGCTCAGAGTCACAGAAAGTGACAGAGGTAACAGCCATTCTCTCTCCACTGTGCAGTGCTGGCCGTGTCATTCATGTTGTTACCAGCCACGGCTTACTTCCAAATACAGAAGTCACACAGCCCTCGGCGAGCGAGACGTCCTCAAGGAAGTCAGATTGTGCTGAAAGGAAATCAGACTGTGCTAATCTCGACATTTCATCTCAACCAAAAAACACTTATTGTCTCCCCAGGTACACAATGCTAGACTGCTGTCAGGCCATAAAAGCAAGCAGCAAGCTCCTAGTGAGTTAGGTAGACACGGACGTTTCAAAAGCAAGCCTTAAGGGAACTCACGGGCAAGAGGAAAGGGAAAGGACAAGGGAGTGGATTAAAAAGACACACTACAGACCTTCAAAACGAAAAATGTACGTATCTACCTTGCCCCTGAGGAATCTGCTCAGGACCTTAAACTGAGGCCAACAGCGCCCAATCTTAATGAATGAACTGGCCCACTTCCAACACACACACAGCTCTGACATACACAGGCCCGCAGGGCCCTTTTGACTCTCTGGGAGACACCTGACAGATCACAGGTCAATCTTAAAACAACTGGGAGCAAGATGTCAATGAACAGATTAAACGGCGTTACTCTTTTGTTCCCTCCTTTCTTCCCAGGGATCAAATTTGTACAGGCTATGTTTAATACAATACGTCAATCGGGAGGTCAGGAAACCTGATTTCCAGGCCTAAGATGGGCCAGACACCCCGGCTCCGGGCGCGGGTCCGGTCCTCTTTGTCCGTCAGTCCCTCCCTCGCTCCCACAGCACCCGCGGGGGCCAGAGCAGGGACTGGGGCTGCCCCGGGCCACCTGCCATCTCCTCCTCCACCCTCTCAAAAGTTGCTAGGGCTGCAGAGAGGCCGCCCTGGCCTCGGGGGCATGCTGTCAGCTCTTTTCACTATTCACCGCCCTCCCCACGGCGGCCTCGGGAGGAGGGCGCGCAGCGGCGTGGGTGTGAGCGGCGGGAAGCGGCCCCGGCGTGACACTTCGCGGAGCCGGCTCCCCCAGGGGCACACGCCGCGGCCGGTGCCGGCGAGGCCCGGGCTGCCCACACATCGGCCCCGGGGCCCGCGGCCCCCGGACCCGCCGCGCCGGCGCTCCGCGGCAACCCGGACGCCCGCCCACCGCCGCCGCCGGCCACTCACCGCCGCACTCGGCAGAGTACTGGTCCCCCCAGTCCCCGGCCTGCGGGCTGCAGCCGCCGCCCGCCGGGGCCTCCTGCTGCTGCCGGTGCTGCAGCTCCTGCTTGAGCAGGGACAGCGGCGAGTAGTGCTCGGTGGCTAGGGCGCCCGGTCGCGGCCCGTTGGATAGAACCCCCAGCAGCAGCAGCAGAACCAAGACTCGCCGGGCGGCGCCCGCGGCGGCCACAGCGCCGCCCCAGCAGCCGCAGCACCAGCAGCCGGCAGGTGCCATCTTCCCTCAGGGCGCATGTGCGACGGCCCTCGCCGCGCTCTGCGGCCTCCCAGCCTGAACCTGCGGCTGGCAGGTGGGCCGTGGCGAGGGGGCGGGAGAAGGAGAGTGGCAATGCCTCCTGGGAGTTGTAGTCCTAGTTCAGCCAGCCTGCGATCCCCTTTTCGGTGCTGGGACTGCGAGTCCCGGTAAGCATCGCGCGGCGCAAGGCTTCCGGTCTGGCGTCTGACGTCTTCCCCGCCACTGAATCGGAAGTTCTGGCCCGCAGTTGCGTGGAAATGGGCACTGATGGGCGGAGGAGTGGGTTTCGGCCCGGCAAGGGGAACACCGAAGGGGTGACAGCTGGAAAGGGGAAGACGGATGGGGTGGCAGTGACTCCTACTACTGCTGCTGCCTCGGCCTCCTGCCAGTACAGGTGCATCGAATGCAACCAAGAGGCCAAGGAGTTGTATCGAGACTACAGCCACGGTGTGCTGAAGATAACCATCTGTGTGAGTTGTCAGGTGTGGGATGTCCTTGGGGAAAAAATGGCGCAGCGAGGTTTGGGAACCGTGAGAGACCATGGTACCTTTACCGGATTTTTAGGGTGATAAAAATAAAAAACCAACGAGTTTCAGGGTCCTCTAATACAGACTTCAGTTCGGTGCTTGACATTCCCGTTCCTGCTCAGTCGAACCTTTGCATGAATACCTATAGTGGTAGAGAAGTCATACCCTACAGCGCTTTTCTCATACCGGTCACGTTTGCTGACCCGGGCGAACGAATCCTCGGACGGAGATGGATGCAGGTGTTGTGCGTAGAAATTTAAAGATCGGATTAGGGTGACATTTGGGCTCACGCCAAAGCTATTTCATTCTTATTCTCCCTTTGATAGACAGATGTTACCATCTTTACACTTAATAACCTATAGTAAACTCTCCTAGAATACTTTTTCAAGCTTCATCCATTGTGGTTTTTGAATGTACAGTATTATGTACAAAGCACGATGCTAGACGTTGGTGATATAAAAACCAAAAATGAAGAAGTAAAAATTCTCTGCCTGGAACAGTCTTCTCTCAGGTATCTGTGTGGCTCATTCCCTCACCTCCTTCAAGGACTTTTCTCGAATATCTTATAGAGAGGCCTACTCTGACCACCCTATTAAAAATGATGATCCCCCCCTTCAAGGCTGGTATACCTTATCACCCTTCCCTGCTTATCTTTCTCCATAGTACCTATCATCTTCTAATATTGTATATAATTGACTTTATTATTTATTGCCTGTCTCCTCCCACTGGAATGTAAGCGACACAAGGAGAGAGATTGTGTATGTTTTATTCATTAATGTAGTTGGACCACCCAGGACAGTGTCTGACACATAGTAGGTATTAAATAAATATTTGTTGAATGAATGAACCATTTCTAGGTTTTTTAGATGATCATATCCTAGGCCATCCCGGTATGAGAGAACAGTAAGTTATGTGTGGTCTAAACTTAATGGCTTTGGACTAGTCCAATTAAATGGCCCATCTAAGAGACGACAGCCACATAACTGTGAATACAGTTTGTCCAAAGAAAAGCTAGTAAATGCCTATGCATTTTAGTTAGCAGTGATTTGTAATATAATCTGTATTTTAAAAAATTATTGGCATTAGGCTAACAACAACAAAATCCCTGTTCAAATCATCAGACGCTGGCTTCTCTATACTTTTACTTATGTAAAGAGAAAATAATTATTGGATAGCTATTTAGGTCAACAGCTATACTCTCCCCCACTTTTTTCCCCCCGACATCGCACTTTCTCACCCAGGAGACAGATTTTAGAGTAATATTTGGAATATTGAATGGTGGTACTGTACATTATGGCTTATTGTACACAGTCGTTCCCTAATGAAACAGGGTAGGTAGTATCCTTGTTTATATCATGCTAATGCTTAATGATATGCATGATTGCATTACTCAGAAAAATCATTCATGTGATGCCAGACTCTGAAAATAAAACCATAAAGTAATTAACTTTGTAAAGACTGTCCAAGTCCTGACATGAAAAGTAAAAAGTTTTTAGACATCAGGCTATTTGCTGTGAAAAAATATACAAAGTTTCTAAGTGGTTACAGCTGGTAACTTATAGGTACTTTGATCTCTGCTGTATTTGGAGTCAGCAGTGTACTCAGCCTGATCTCCTACCAGTATTTTCCATTCTAATCTCCCTTCCCTTTGCTCTTCTTGCTTTTTCCTGCCATTCCTCCCAGCTTGCCTATCTGTGTTTCTCTAATTTTCTTCTAATGGAAGCATGTCCCTTGCTTTTAGTCACTCTCTCTGCTTCAGCGCTTCACAATTTATTATAGTTATGTTAAAGATATTGTACTTTTAATATCCTGAGGAGCCTGGCCTATTTTAAGTGCTCAGGTATTTGCTAAATCCATTATGGTAACCAAACAAAACGAGACTCCTCTGAGATTGTCTCAAGTTTTAGTTCTGTTTCGGACAACAAGATGCAGCTTTCACCCCTGGTTGCTGGGTGCAAAGATGAATAAGACAGCACTGCCCTCACAGGTTCCGCTTCTCAGATATGCGTTTGCTTATTGTGGAGCTAAAATTTGAGAATGAGTGGGGAAGAGGATAGTCTTGGAGATGATGGGAAGGAAGAAGCAGCAAGAATATTCATGAAAAAAAAATGGCCAATTTATATTCTGAAAGAGATGTGATTCATTATAGAATTAGAGAACATAGCAGCAGAAACTAAGCCATATCCATGTTAAAATGGAACTAAGCCATATGCATGTTAAAATGGAACTAAGCCATATCCATGTTAAAATATCCATGTTAAAATGTTAAATGGAAGCAGTATTTGAGTTCCCAGGGTGTGCATGGTCCCTATGCTGTAGGGATTTCTTAGAGGACAACTTTCTCTTTCAGGAGACTTGTCTATTAAGTAATAAATGATATGGAATAGAACAACTTTGCCAGAATAAGAAAACGTTTCTACTACATTTAGCTATCTCCCAATCGGATGTTTTACCACATTTGTTTGTTTTGTGTGTGTGTGTGGTTTGACCCATTACATTCAAGGTGAAGGAAGCACTCGAGGAAAAAGCAAATAACAGAAGCAGAACAAGGAAAAAATTTGGCCTAAACTGATAGGGAGGGAACCAGCAGACTTTAATGAATTCTCAATGTTTCTGAAATACTCAGCGTGTTGGGAAGGGAAGATGGGCATAGCACATAGCATGTCCCATGATACCAGCAGCTGCCTCTTCTGTTTGGGTTCATGTCACCCTGTGCTCATTCCATTGTAGCACTTACAGTAGCATGTTTATTTGACTTCCCCTTCTAAACTGTAAGGTCCTTGAGGGTAGAGCTTATGTCTCAAGGAAAGTATCTAGCACTGTGGAAGTGCCTGGTCCATCGACATGGCTAAGGAAAGAGAGCTGTTACGAGTGTAATAGGCACTCCAAACACACATGTCAGACAAACGATTGCAAAAGGAGTAACTACGCTGCTGTGTCTCCTGCTGCTGGTTTCTGCCGACCTCCTTCTAAAAAATGTCCAAATCCCGTCTTAGACTTGTGATGCTGTCAGAAGATGGGTTTTAGGGAACTTTTAAAGGACAGAGAGAGGATCCCTGACCAGTCTGCAGTTTCATTTTAAAGTGAAGTAGCATCTCTGGTCTTCCATTCTCACTCGTATAAAGAGAGGAAGTGTCCTCCACATGAGTAGCACAGGGAGAGGTTCTAGAAAACAGCTCTGTCATGTATATAGAATTCCTGATTCTGTGGCTTCTGTTTAGATACTGGCTTACTCTTTGCTCAGCTAAAAAGCCTAACCTCTTAAACCTCAGATCTATTAGGTGGATTTAAATTTGGAGTAATAGCACATCTCCCTTCATTGGTCCACCTGATGACTAGACAAACATACACACTTCTTGTAATGACATGAGTGAAGTGGAGAAACTTTAAATTGGAAATGAATCTAACTCTTCATGACATTGGGAGTGCAGGGTTCATATTCTTCAATGCACTCCATTTTTCTTCTACCACTTTGATATAATTAAAAGGCCATCCTAGTATGTTTGCATATCCATCACTTCTTCTATTTCTATTTTATCCCCTCAAAGTTTCAGAATGTTTTGTGTTTGAATTGTAGCCATTAGTTTATGCAGTGAATAGGAGCCTTGATGCAACTTTGTAGCTAATACTCTTTCAAATGTCATTTCTAATGAGCTTGTTCTCCTATACCTGCGTTTTATATGTTCTGATGGTATTGGGATTTCATAACATTGTAATCACGTGTGTCCAAAAAAAAAAAAAAAAGCCCTTTAATAGGAATGGCTGAGAGCCCAGAGAGCCTTGATTTGGGCAACTTAGAACCAGGCGGCACAACCCCGTTCCTTACATACAGCCAGTGTTCTCCAGTGTCTACTGTGGCAGAGAAGGACCATTTTCTTGCCATGTTCTCCATGGAGAGAAAGACAGGCTTCTCTTGGTATGTGCCACCCGAGGATTCCTACCTGCCTGGAGCTCTCAGAAGCTCTGGGTGCAGGGTTACTTTTCTGAACCCTTTTCTCCAAATCATGTTTCAAGAACCACAAAGTTGGGGCCACCTAGCCAACAGGCAATGAAAGTACATTATAAACTTACTTATTTTATAATAATTCCTACAAATTGAAAGTTGCGTGTTCTGAGATACTTTCCTGCCTAAAATCAGTCTTTAAATCAAATATCTTTTGGGTCTTCTTAAATATGAGATTAAAAGATTAATATTTTTAGCCTAGAAGATTATATTTAGTCATTTCTGAAACCAGGTCTTATGCAGATGAACATTTTGTATCTGAATGGAAGTTTATTTAAATAAATGCCGATGTAGCCTTATTGCCATACAAATCCAAAATAGACTCTGCTGTTTTGAAATCCTTTAAGATTTCAGAATGTATGAATATGTTTATTCTAATATTATCTTGCATTATTTCAGAAATCCTGCCAGAAACCTGTAGACAAATATATCGAGTACGATCCTGTTATTATCTTGATTAATGCTATTTTATGCAGAGCCCAGGCCTACAGGCATATTCTTTTCAATACCAAAATAAATGTAAGTTGTTATAATTTTTTTCTTTTCTAATTTTACTCGATGATTTTGCATTTTTAAATAATAACCTCAACAATTTTGAACAGAATTAAAGAATATTATTTAAACAAAGAAATTCTAACAAGAGTGGGTCTTTTATCTCAACAATGTCTGGAAATTTCTAGAAACAGCAGGCACTGCTTTTTAAAAAAGTGTACAATGTTTAGTGTATATTTAAGAATATGGTCACTAGCAGGAAGTTGACAAACCATAATCTGGATTGCCTTTTAGTAGGTTACCTTTTGAAACAGACATCAATAATTTTGAACAGAATAAAATGAAATATAACCTGGTAGGGAGAGAATTATACCTAAAAGAAGTAAGCAAACATTGAAAGAAAAAGATTTAAAAACATCACTTATTACATGTTATACTCTGCTGTTCAGGGAACACATGAGGTGAAAAATCAGAAAAGTCCTAATATATGAAGTTGGATTTTTTTTTTTTTTTTTGAAATATACATTTAATGTACTGACTTGTGAACTCTTTTAATAGTTTGGCTAGGGTTGACAAATAAAATACAGGACATCCAATTAAACTTGGAAGTCAGATAAACAATAAATAATTTGTTAGCATATGTCCTAAGTATTGCATGGAACATACATACACAAAGTATTTGTCGTTGATCTAAAATGCGTATTTAACTGGGTGTCCTGTATTTTTCTTTGCCAAATCTGGCACCCCTGATTTTGGGCTGACGGGGACAGTAACAGTGCAATTTATTTTCCCTGTGCCTCCTCCCCCAAGTTAAACAACCCAGGCAGTGTTTATATTAGTAATATAATTGAGTCTCAAACCTTGCTACACATGAGAATCACCTGGGGGAGACGGAGGGGATGGCAGTTCATTCTTCCAAGCCGAGGCCTCACCCAGAACCAGTTATATCCGAATCTTTGGGGATGGCATCCAGGAAAGAGTATTTCTAGAACTCCCTGGGCAGTTCCAGAGTGCAGCCAGGAGCACCAGTGCGCCAGCTGGAGGAGCCTCAGGACCTCCCACCCGCGCTTGTCCCTGGACCACATCGAGTTTGCACACACACTTTCTCTTCCCCACTTTATATCAATGTCAACCCATAGGAGATAAATAAATGATAAACGTCAACCCATGGGAGATAAATAAGTGATAAATGAATGATAAATGTCAACCCATGGGAGAAATATATAGAACAAAGCCACTTCTTGTTGCCTAGTATTTTCTGTTTTTGCCAAAATTTCAGCCTCTTGAAAACTTCCAGCTTTTAATTGCTTTCACTATTTTCATTTATACTCATCCAACCTAGGGGCACTTTTTAAGAAATTCATGTTCAGACTAATCGTTTCTTCGGAGGAATCATGAAATCTTCAGGTTAAATCTATCCTCTTATTGCTGCTTCCATCTCTCCCGAGTCACATAAATTCTTGCTGGATTCCGTGTATCAGACGAATGTTGAAAATATAATGAAGGGTGAACTACTATTTAAAGCAGTGATTCTTAACCAGGGGTGCACATTAGAATTCACCCTCTGGGTGTGGAGAAAAGGGAACCCTCTTGCACTGTTGGTGGGAATGTAAATTGATATAGCCACTATGGAGAACAGTATGGAGGTTGCTTAAAAACACTAAAACTAGAACTACCATATGACCCAGCAATCCCACTACTGGGCATATACCCTGAGAAAACCATAATTCAAAAAGACACATGCACCCCAATGTTCCTTGCAGCACTATTTACAATAGCCAGGTCATGGAAGCAACCTAAATGCCCATCGACAGACGAATGGATAAAGAAGATGTGGCACATATATACAATGGAATATTACTCAGCCGTAAAAAGAAACAAAATTGAGTTATTTGTAGTGAGGTGGATGGACCTAGAGTCTGTCATACAGAGTGAAGTAAGTCAGAAAGAGAAAAACAAATACCGTATGCGAACACATATATGGAATCTAAAAAAAAAAAAAAAGGTTCTGAAGAACCTAGGGGCAGGACAGGAATAAAGACGCAGACATAGAGAATGGACTTGAGGACACGGGGAGGGGGAAGGGTAAGCTGGGACGAACTGAGAGAGTGGTATGGACATATATACACTACCAAATGTAAAATAGCTAGCTAGTGGGAAGCAGCCGCATAGCACAGGGAGATCAGCTCTGTGCTTTGTGACCACCTAGAGGGGTGGGATAGGGAGGGTGGGAGGGAGACACAAGAGGGAGGAGATATGGGGTTATATGTATATGTATAGCTGATTCACTTTGTTATAAAGCAGAAACTAACACACCATTGTAAAGCAATTATACTCCAATAAAGATGTTAAAAAAAAAAATTCACCCTCTGCCTGGAACTGTTTCAAAATATGCATGCCTAGGATTTACTTCCACAGATTCTGAATCAGGACTGGGGCGTAGACATTTGTGTTTCAAAAACTCTCCCCATGTGATGCTTCTGCTGAACATTGCTGTTTAAGAACTACTGGTTACAGACTGAATACAATTGGCATTTAATTGGGCAGTTCAGAGTTTGACAAGCTACTAGGTGGGACATTCTTCAAAAACCACAGAAGTTAGCTCTGTCTGTGCCTATTGGTGTTAAGTACAGTTGTTTCTTTACCTGATTGAATGGCAATGTCTTTTTGACTACCAGATGCACGGAAAACTCTGCGTGTTTTGTTTGCTTTGTGAAGCGTACCTGAGATGGTGGCAGCTTCAAGATTCGAGCCGGAGCGTTGATCCTGACGACTTTATCAGATATGCTAAAGAGTGGGATTTCTATAGAATGTTTGCCATTGCTTCTCTAGGTAGGAAGAAGCCATGCTTTCTATTCTTAGTTGACCTAACATTTTGATTTTAAAATTAAGGTATGTGGTCTTAATCATTGGTAAAGAGGAGCTAGTCAGAAGACTTGAGACTAAATTTTCAGCTGTACCACTAATCTGCTAGGTGAGTTTGTATAAATCACCTGCTTTCTTACTTTTTGTTACAACACATATGGCATGGAAATAATTATGCTTATCAGATCAGAGTGTTTCATAAAGTATTTTGAGACACAGTATTTTTAGTAAAATTCTTCAATATAAGTTCTGATTATCCAATCTGAAGATTGCCTGAATCTCATCTTTATTAAAACAGATTGATAATTGCCAGGCATTATTCAATGTATTATACTAACTGCATTGTACTAATGCAATGTATTTAATAGGGGAAACTTGTTATTTACCTGACTGCATGCAGGGAAAGGGCTACTCCCCCAAATTCTTTAAGTTCTGAAATGGCTTTGCTTCAGAATTTGCATTTGTGACTTAGGTCAGAATTGGGTTGAATTAATTTCTGTGACTATTTTATTACTTACTGGTTTACATGCTTTTCTGCTTCTAAAATCTTCTATTATACTGAAATATTATTTTAGTAATATTGTCTCCAGCCCACTCCAATGTCATATTTCTGGGCTGTGTGTCCTCTTTTGTCCCTTTTTCTTCTCAATCTGCCCTTACTCCCTCGGCCCAGTGGTTTTAAAATTCATCCAGTCCCAGGGGTTTTAAAATTCATCTATATGCTGAGAATTCCCAAATGTACGTAATAATATTAAAAACATCCTTGAACACATCACCTAAACCAAGAACCAGAACCTAATATAATTTTAAGCTTTAAAGCAAAGCCTCTTAGAATTGCTATAGATAAACTGCTTTATGTCCATAATTTCTAAAAAACAAACCAGGCTTGTTTTCAAATAGTTTGGAATTTCTGTAGCACCGACTCTATAGTGGCTATTTTGACACTTGATCAGAAATTTTTTTCTACTGTTACTAAACTTTTTTATGTGTCTTAATCTAACCCCTAGTTAGGTTTCAAATCCCTAAAACAACTTATAGAGAATATTTTACACAAATACAGTATTTTACAACTTAAACACTGTTTTTACGGTATTATCAACTCAGTTTTCACAACCATCCTCTTCGGTGGGTCGATTGGGGCTCCTGCCCTATCCGCAGTTGTGGAAGCACAGGAACAGGAAGGGCAGATGGTTTACCCTAAGTCCCCCCGCAGGTTACTGTCAGCGCAGAGCCAGGGGAAGGTCTCCTGGTGCCCTGTCTCCCGTTTTCTCCACTGCCGCTCCTACGGAGCCCACCTGACCACGAACGCCTTAAGTACTAGGGGCTCTCCAACACCTGCCTTGTGAAAGACTGTGCAGAGCCCAAGGGCAGGTGCAGTTCCCTAAGTCTCCCAAGTTCTAAGCTAGCAAGCTATGGAGGGTGACCTAGTCAGCCCTTCCGTCCAGTGCAAGAAACCCTTCTCTCTAGATTCCTGCAAGAGGGTTTGAGTATCCCTAGTGACAGGAGACAACCCACCATCGTTAGATGGTTCTTGTTGTTAGGGAGTTCTTTATTATTATTATTATTATTATTATTATTATTGGTCCAAAACCCAGGCTATATGATCTGCCTGTTTGAACAGATCCTTGCAGTTGACAAGTCCTTCAGTCATTTTGAGATAGTGTGTCTCCTGAAGAATATATCAAATTTCATGTGGGCTAACCATCCTAAATTATGTTTATCGATCCTAATCACCTATATTTGGAACCTCTTTATTTTGGCTAGATTCAGTTATAAAACATTTTAGAAAGAATACAGTTGTTTCTCCTGTAATGTGATACACGTGTTCCAGAAAAACCTGATCCTGCAGAAACCTAAATAACAGCTTATAGGAGAAGATAGAATTAGGGACAGACCATTCAAAATGTATGCAGCTGGGTAATCAGAGCACTAACAAACTTAATAAAAAGAATAATGCAGTTAAAAGAAATGTTAAATTCCTAGTTGATGGGAACAGAACAGATTGTGCTGTATTCTGACTGTGGGACACCAGGGGAACTATTGCTTCTTCTAGTCTGGGCTCTTGCCTCTGAATGCTTTCTGGAAGGATATGGAATTACACTCAAAAAGTTTGTTAAAATGAGTAAGGGAAGTTTTAAATTTAGGTAACAGAGTATTCAAAATCTTATGGCTAATAGGCACTCAATAAAATAGTAGAAGAATGAACAACGAAAAACATCTTCATATGTCCTTCCTAGGATGGGTCCCATCTTTCAGATTTAAAAGCGTCCATTCTGCTGTCTGTTCTTTCTGTGGAGATCTCTAGTACTAAAGCTGTTTCAACAGAACCTTACTTCCTAAAAGGAACTTGAGAATGTTGACGATTACACTTCTCATGGAGTTACTTTTTCTTCAGAGGATGATGAGGTATTCCATGAAAGAATTACTGAAATATGTTTCTGAAATCATACCAGCAGGATTGGACACAAGAGACACGGATTGATTTTTTTTAAAAAAAAGGAAGAAGAAGAAGAAAAGGGGACAAAAAAGAAAATTTGATCTTGATAAAGCATTTCTTTTGTGGTCAGCTGATAGGCTGTATTTTGGAAATTGTGGTTTATTTGTTTTTAGGGGGCTCTGGGTTGGATTGGGACATTCATATCTTTATCTTTCATTTCCTCCTTAGAACAAACTGCCTATTTTACTGGCATTTTTACTTTCCTGTGGGTAGAACGACCCATAACAGCGAAAAAAACCCTCAACTTCGCTTTGCTGCTGAAAGCGTTGTTGCTATCTAGCTACGGAAAACTCTTGCTGATCCCGGCTGTCATTTGGGAACATGACTACACACCCCTGTGCCTCAGACTCATTAAAGTATTTGTCCTTACGTCAAATTTTCAGGCAATTAGAGGTATGTTTATGTCTTATTGTTTCCTCAGCTTTCAACCCATTTGAAGGCTTAAAGTCTTGTTTCTATAGAGTAGTTTTTATATAACCTGTTAAACGCTGGAATTTTTCGTAGAATAATCACAATGCCTAACATTTCTATAGTGCCTTACATATAGCACGTGTTCGGTGTGTGTTCAGTTTAACCACGTGGTACTCTTTAGTTTTCAAAATGCCTTCTTTATGCATTGTATCTATCCCGTGGGGTCTGTAGGGCAGCCATTATTGTCTCCACTTTATGACTCGTGGTGACTTGTCCAAGGTTACATGGCCGGCAGTTGTCAAGCCGGGGTAGGGTGCCAGCCTGCCTCCCAGCTCAGGACAGTTCTTAGTATATCAAGGAAGGGGTAAGCAGCCCTGTGTGTCTTCCTTTTTCCCACACATTGTGAGAAGTGCTATTTTAAATGAACCTATTATCTGATACTTCTTATAACGTTTATCATCTTGTAAACTATAAAACCAAGAGTATCAATTTTTTTCTGTTACTCTCTTTATAACCTTAGAATCTTTCATTTTCCTGTTTAATATTCACGGGAATCCGTGTCTTGATGTGAGCAGGAGAAGCTCAGTGTTTTTGTTATAAGCAGATGCTTTGGTTCTCTCAGAAGGTTTGCAGATGGAAAAGTAACAGCCTAGATTAATAAGAACAAATAGATTTTCTAAAAACAGCTTTACAAAACAACTCCATTCACACTACCACATAATTTACATGCTGGTATCATTTAATTAAACTCTTAAGAACTTATCAATTGCTTTCTCTTTTTCAGTGACCCTAAACGTCAACCGCAAGCTCTCCTTTTTGGCCATCTTGAGTGGCTTACTGGTGGAGAGCGCCATGGTCTACTTCTTCCAGAGGATGGCACGGGCTCTTGGAAGTGACTGTGCCATCTATAAATCTCAAGACTTTTGAAGAGGTACAGAGCATCTCTCAGTGTTCATGCACGCAGACAGGTGTCTTCCTCAAATTAGACAGATGTCGTCGCAGAATACATCACCCGCCCCCCGGCATCCGGGTGCCTCGAGGTCACCTCCATCTCCCTCGGGGTCTTCAGGGTCCTGCACTCTAGTTCTTTTGTCATCCACAGTGACATCAATAGCTATGTTTTTGTTGCTGCTGGAGCCCTGTTCTCACAGTTCTGTAACACCTTCCCTCCAATGCAGTCCTACTAAGACCTCGGACTCTGAAATCTGTCCCGCCAACAGCCGTCTCCTGCCCTTTCCAACCGTTCCACTCCCTCCCTCCCATCACCCCTGCCTTTGCTGCCTTTTGTACCTCTCTTCCCTAAACCTCTCACTTTCCTCTACTTCTCACCTCCCTTGCCTCTCTTTTAACTGTGCCTGGAACCTAGAGGCAGCTGTTGCCTTATCCTCTGTTAGTCCCTGGAAACGAGCCAGCTTCCTGCCCTTCTGTCAGCGCCCCCGTTAGAGCTCTTGGGGTGAGTTCAACACCCATTTCCTCTGTGAAGCCTGGCAGGCCATCCCTGTGTCCGCACAGAGCACGGCCGGGTGGCTGCTCCTGTCTCGAGGGCACCTCTAGGGACCCAACACACACACACACACACACACACACACCACACACACCCCCCACACACACACACCCCACACACACCCCCCACACACACACCACACACAACCACACACCACACACAACCACACACACACACACCACACACACACCACACACACCACACACACACACCGGCCTTAGAGCAGTTGTTCTGAAGTCTTCCCGCGCTCCTCACTTCCGTGTCTGCTGTCACTTTGCTGAGAATTGAGACTTACCAACTCCTTGAGTGTCCGTCTCTGTTCCAGAACTTGTTTGGGCGTCTGCCTTCTTTCCTCCTTCCCTCCATCCTGTCTCGGGAGTTAAGCTCAGCTTTCCACCCCCCGCCCCCCGCCCCGGGCGTGTTCCACCCTGCAGGTGTCCTCCTGCCTCTGGTCACCCTCAGGGGTCGGGACCACAGCTGCAGTCTGCCTTGAGGCAGGACGGGGCGACTTGAAGGCGGGGCAGCTGGCGAGGGAAGCACAGGGCAGGAGGGGGCAGGCGGCTTAAGCCGAGGCAGCTGTGGGCGCGCGCGTCCTCTTCCCGCAGACCTTCTCCGCCTCTCCTGGTACCTCGGCCTCCCTCCCTCCCCGCTCAGCTCACCCTCTTCCTCTCCACACCCTCACACATTGCTGCCTCATCACCCTCTCTCGTCTACGCTGGCTCCTTCCCCTCTGCCAACAGACGCGTGCAGCTCTTCACTTGCGAGCAGCTGCCCTGAGCCCCTCTCTCCACTGCCTTTCCTCTTTGCAAAACATACTTCCTCCCTAGTCTCCTGAGATCAGAAGGCAGCCAGCCGCCAGCTCTGTCAGGCTCCTTCCCGCCCCCGCTCTGCTCTGGAAGCGGCTGGCTTCTGACACAGGCCGCCCGGGCCCTTTCTGTCACCGACTTCCCTGTCTGTGCCCGGCTTCCGTCCTCAGCCCCCCCCGCTTCTCTCTCCTGCCGTGCAGACGCTCGGCTTCCACACGCCTTGACCCATCTCTTAGTGCAGCTTGCTTCCAGATCTTTCCAGATCTGATACCTCTAGCCCTCCGCCTCTGCCAGGTCACTCATGCCCTTCCACTGCCTCCGAGATACTGCCAGGACGGTGTGGCCATTACCTCTGAAATCGAACTCAGTACCCCGCCCGCCCGTCCCCATGGAATCAGAACCTTCCTGATGGCTTCTCATCTTGTCACTCAGACCCCAGCCCAAGCCTCCTGGTCTCCTGCTTCAAAGTTTATAACAGCCTCGCCCACCTTCAACCCATCTTCACAGAGCACGACTCCTGGTGTGTCTCTGAATTTTTCATCCTTTCCTGTTGTGGACAGGAGCTTCTGGTCTCCTCCTGAGAAACACCTTTTAGTGTTCTCTGCGCTCTAGTGCTAACTTCTCCTCTGCGGGCGTGCTCCTGCCCACGTTCTCTACTACACCCTCCTCATCCCCAAAGATGTCACGCCCTCCCCAGGACCCGGAGGGGCCTCTCCTCCGCCTAACCAGGTCAGTCACCTTTGCTTCTCCGTGGAACGAAGACCTTCCCCCCATTCCAGTCTGTTGTGCTCACTCCCTCCGTAGACCTCCCGGTGCCCAGCTCGGCACAGTCATGCTGCCGGAGCTCCTGAGACCCTCCCAGTGCTGAACACCTGTCCCCTCCTTCTGCTAGCGCTTCACTTGTCAGGCTACCCATGACAGCTTCTGGTTAGGAGCAGGTCACCCCTCTTTAACGTCCTTTACGTTGTCTCATGTTTTATGCTCGTCTCCCCCAGTCTGCTTGGGTGCCGGGAGAGGCCATGCCTGTGGTAACTGTGTCCCCCATAGTACAGGCCCTGCCCTAGTAAGTATCTGTTGATTTGATTTTCAGCAGAATGTGCCACTCTGAATACTTCCTTTATCACCCACAGTTTCCTTCCTTTTACTCTCTGGGGCATGACCAGCTGCGTCTGTAAAATAGAAGGCGTAAAATACAAACCAAGCTTCTCGTTACTGTTGTGTAAAATGAAGCAAAGATTTGGATACACTTCCTGAAAAAGAAAGCAAGGGTTATGGCGTTGGGGACTCCTAACCCTACCACCCCATCCCTACATGTAGGAAACAACTAAACCACATAGGGACACACACACAGACACTCACAGAAACACAAAGAACTAATGCAGGCAACAAGTGAAGATGTGTACATTATAGATGGTTCAGGTAAGCATCTGAATTGAAGGAAAATGAATTCATGAGTCACACGTAAGAAAAGATCTTTGTTCATTCCTTTGACATATTTATATCTTTTTAATTTAAATGTTAATTGTTAAAATAATATTTTGTGTTCTTACAAGAGAAACGCTTTTCTCTCAAGGCAGTCACAATAAACTGAGCTTTTGTGAATATTTAATTCAGTATATTCCCCTGTAACTAAGTTCCTCTTTAAAATCAGCTGATCCAAAAATAAATAACTAAAAACAACTGAATTGTCCACTTAACAGAAGTGAATTATATCTCAATAGAGCTGTTATTAAATAAATAAATATCACCTCTCTTCTCTCTCCCTGCTTCATTCGTTTGTTCTTTCATTCATTATTTACTTACTTATTCATTCAACAGATATTTACTGAGCACCTACTCTATTTGGGTCAGACACTATGGATACAGTGGTAAAAAAGACACGGCCCTCTTGACATTTACTGAGTAGTGATGGATTTAGAAACAGGAGTAGGTGATTGCAGTACAGTGTCATAAGTGTTATATAAAGGGGTGAGTATAGGGTACTCGGGAAAGGCAGGGTGGGAACACCTGTTCCAGTCTCAGAAGTCGAGAAGGTCTTCCTAGGGGAGGGGGAAAGGACACGCACTTTCCAATACCCCTGGTAGAGAGGATACCGGTGCACGTACATTCCTAGACAGCAGAGTGCTAACGTGCACAGGCAGGGGCCGAAAGCGAACAGTCCAACTGGGTGGGATGTGGGCAGTGGGCGTTTTACAAAGGACACTAGGAAGACACGTAAAGGTCGGATTATGAAGGGCCTCTTGAGCTGTAATTTATCCCAAGGATGATGAAACCAACACAGATAGTTAAAAAGAAGACTCCAAAGTAAAAAAAACAGGACAAAACCAACTGGGATAACATCACAGAATAGCCGTAGGCTGGAAAGGACCGTTGACCACCAGATGGAGCCTGTAAATGTTAAGGAGGGGGGGAGAAAACATGGTTCAAAGGCATACAACCAAAGGAAAAAAAATCAATTCGAAAACAAATATTAGGGGAAAAAAATGCCAAAAAAAAAACCTACACTGATCATATCTTTTCAAATCTTTGACTCGGATAAATAAAGAGACACACATCACCCATTTATAAATTCGTACTCAGTACATTCCCAGGCTGTCTTGATCACCATAAAGGTATTCGTTAATCTTTCAAAACGAAGCAAGTGTTAGAAATCCCCTTCCGGGGTGTCGGCGAGGTGTCCGTGAGCGGTAGGTAGCTACGCGCTGCAGGATGTGTGGTAAGGGCTGCGAGGGAAACCCATCAGATCAGCCCTGACCTTGACTCCACTCAGCCTATCCATCACATCACTCGCTGGGGTGAGAAAAGGAAGGGCAAGACTCCAGGAACGAGGGAGAGAGACTGCCTTCCAAGTCACTGTGAGGTGGCCAGTTCTCCCGCCGCCCAGGCCACGCCCCACTGCCCAGCACAGGAGTTCATCTTATCTCTGTGCTATCAGTGGCCCTACTTTTTCAACATGTTTTACGAAACATTTCAAAGATACAAAAACGTTGAAAGAACTGTACAGTGAAAACACACCTCTCCGCCACCTAGGTTTTACAGTTGTTAAAATTTTGCCCCGTGATTCCTGAGATGGCAGAATTTTCAGTTATGCTGGGAAGATGAGGTAGTGGTGATGCTTGGTGCCTTAGAATGACGTCTATGTCTTCCAAGCCGTCCCTCTCCCCCAGTCACTGAAACGTGGTCTGACGACAACAAAGAAGGCATTTATATGAAAATTCTCTTGAAGGTATAAAAATTACTTTTAGATATCCACACTTTTATTGAAAAAGCATATGCACCCAAGCCATCCTAGAAAAGCTACCTTAAAATCACGGATCAGTTACCGTCACAGTGGCTACACAGCCCACTGCTGACTCTTGAGTTTTCAGCACAGCCAAGAACCAGGAGAAAAAATACTCAGTTTATGAGAGCATAGTATAGATGAATAAGGCACAAAGAAAACGGACAAGTGGTCTTCCGTTGGAAGATTTTCTGTCAGAGTGTTTGAAGCCTTCGAACTAAATCGGGAAGAAAACATCATGGTGTACATGAGAGCCAAAGAAAGCATATTTTTAGGTATTTACAACAAAACAAGGCAAACAGAAAAGCTGAAGATATTTTTAAAATCAGTCATATGAATAAACTGAAGCTTAGAATGGTTCAGGGATATGCTCATGGTCACATAAGCATATAGTGATAGAACTGGGTCTAAAATCTGGTCTCCACTCCTAGTCTAACAGGACCCCTGGGTCTATATTAGTCTCCACCCCTAGTCTAATGGTAGATCCCTGGGTCTATCTTGGTCACTACTACTTAGTCTAAGGGTGGATCCCTGGGTCTATCTTGGTCTCCACTACCTAGTTTAATGGGAGCTCTCTGGGTCTATCTTGGTCACTACTACCTAGTCTAAGGGTGGATCCCTGGGTCTATCTTGGTCACTACTACCTAGTCTAAGGGTGGATCCCTGGGTCTATCTTGGTCACTACTACCTAGCCTAAGGGTGGATCCCTGGATCTATATTAGTCTCCACCCCTAGTCTAATGGGGGGTACTGCAGTCATTCTTAACCTTGTTAAGAAAAAGGATAATGTTCTTCAAATACAGTTAGGAATAGAGAACAACAGAGTTTTAAATAAATAGGGAACTCAGATGACTAGAACCAGATTAAATATTAGTCCTCTGTCTCCAAGGAAGAAGCTGTAGAAGAAAATGAGCGTTTTATTGTATTCTTTCCTCAGAATTGCTGCGATCCTTAAGAGTTGTGTTGTACATTTCTGCTATAACGTTATTTACAAAGCTGGCGACTCATTCTGAAGGGAAAGTTAGTAACCCAAGACTAAATTAAGTGTTCTCTGGCTAAGCCAGTAGAGGAAATACGCTGCAAAAGCAAGAACCTCAGTACCCAAACAGGATTATATTTATTCATTCCTATTTAACAAGAGTTTATATATACTATTTACTTTGCGCCAGGCACTATTTCAGGGGCTTTATAATCGTTAACTCACTTAACCCTCATGATAACCCTACAAGTTGCCTCTAAGAGCCCACTGGGAAATGTATCCTGGGTATTTTGAAAGGGGGGGGCACGGTGTATTTGGCCGGCAGGTTAAATGATGCTGTCATGTCGCAACAGAGATAAACAGCTAAGCGGGAGGAACACAAGGGTGCCCAGAAATCTGTGCCAGTTTCCTGCGGCTGCTGTACCCATTACCACAAGCTTGCGGCTTAAGACAACGAATGTATTCTCTCGCAATTCTGGAGGAAGGAAGTCCAGAGTCAGTTTCACTGGGCCAAAACCGAGGTGTGGACAGGACTACCCTCCCTCCAGAGGGTCTAAGGGAGGATCCGTTCCCTCCCTCTTGAGGGTTTTGGTGCCTGCTGCCAGTTCCTGGCTCCTGGGCACATCACTCCAATCTCTCCTCCATCTTCACATCACCTCCGCTTCCGTGAGTCAAACCTCCCCCTCTGCCTCTCTCTTACAAGGACATTTGTGATAGCATTTAGGACCCACCCGGGTAATTCAGGATGATCTGGTCATCTCAAGATCCTTAACTACATCCACAAAGGCATTTTTCTCCAAATAAGGTAACATTTACAAGTTCCAGAGACTGTATCTTTGGCCCAGATATCTTTGGGGGGCCATTTTTTCAGCCTATCACAAAATTATCTGGAGAATAGCAACTCCACACCCAATACACACACAAACACACACAACCTTCCAAATGTGAGCAGGACTCGCCTGTGAAACTTAACCCTCTATCTGTGGCTTCATCAGAGTCACAGGGACACAGATTTCAGGGCACCGCGAGGGACTCCCCGCATAGGCTGGGAGTGGACTCCGTGCAGCTCTGACGACTCCTTCACGACACGTCAAGAATGCCATTCTAACTCCTTCCCGTATTTTCCAGAAATCACCTTGCTTGGACTCATTTGGCAGGGACACACCCAGGCAAACACCTGCTCTAGAGCTGAGCCTTCTCCATCCATCTATGGCCTTCATTTCAATTCAAGCTCAGAAACTCCTTCATTTATGTTCTGCAGGCAAATAGAACTACTTGTCTTTCTCACAGCAGGTGCTTCCTGTGCTGATTTTACACCTGGCTTCATCTTACCTTTCCTGCCCTCGTATTCCCTTTGTGCTGATTTTTAAACCCACTTTAAAAAAAATAAAAATTGCATTTTATTGTGTTGTGTGAATTTTTATAAAGCAGCCTTAAATAGTTTTTTAAACACAGGTGGTATATAAATCGTACCAGTCCATTTAAAATACATAAATGTGTGACCAGGCATATGTCTGTACAAGAGTGTGTCTTCTGCCCTAGGGGGCGTGTTTCTACTCTTCCTTCCACAGCTGGGGGACTCAAGTTCAACCTCCACGTCTTATACTGGGCTCCTTCCAATTTGAGGTCCGAGCACACTGGAAGTGCTTTGGGCAGGGTACTTGAGCCGGTGTAAATTACTGATCAATGAGATGGTCCTTTAGGGTGTGTCTTGATAGCTTGTTGAGAAAAGTCACATGGTGTATGACCCCAGGGGAAATGAGCTGAACTCATCTTCCCTAGTACTTCCCTAGGGAAGTACTAGGGAAGATGAGTACCCCAGGAAGTACCCCAGGGGAAATGAGCTGAACTCATCTTCCCTAGTACTTCCGCCAGGAAGGCAGATGGGGATCGGCCAGAGAGGACCAGCGCCCAGTGAGGAGACTCCTGGCGATGGCCTGGCTGGGGACACACAGCAACTGCAGGTGGAGTCTGGTTAGCAAGCACCCTCCTCGTTCTCCAAACTCACCTCCATCTAGATTCCTGAGGCGTCCGTGCACAGGGACACACCAGATGAATAGGCGCTATTACCAGCCTGCCCTTCAACCTCAAGTCTCCATGGCTTTCCTATCATTGTGCTGGACTTAGGAATTTCAGAGCTTTCTTGTCTCTAACACAAATGATGTCCTAGAGGTCATCTTAAGTGGTTTCCTCTTTCGCCCTTTCTCCCTGAGCCCACCCTGGCATCTCATCACCCTGAGGGCAGGAGAAAGAGAGAATGAAAGGTAAGCTGCTCTCTTCCCTAAGTCCCAGAACAAAGTCCTAACTTCTCTTCTCCGATACCGTGCCCTTGTGAGAGACTTGGGAAGTGCTCCCAGGTCGTATGGTGACTGTGGCTTTAACCACGTCTATTTCTAATGCAAGTACTCCTCCCACCAAAATCGGCCTTCCCAGTAACAGTGGCTTCTGTGTTCCTGGGGCCCCACTGGTCACTGACTTTCATTAGTGCTTCTGCCTTGGAGATGGAACGGAGAGCAGAGAGAGGGGGTCTTTGCGCTTTTGCCTGAGGTTGACGGTGCATAATTCTCTCACCCTCTTGTCCTCCCCTCTCACAGGGACCTGCCTCTCTGGGGCTATAACTCTTCCTAACCTACTAATCGCTTCATGCTTTTATTTTGCTAATCTTGCTTTGTTCATGTATTTAACAAGGGTTGTGCTCAACATTCTGTAGATGCTAAGCTTGCTTGTGCAAGTTCCTCAGAAAGTCAGGAGAACCAGGTTGGAAGCTGGGTCTCCAGGGACCTGTCCTCAGTTAACTGGTGGCCAGAGGAGTGAGGTGGAAAATCATACATCCTTATCACAGTTGATTAGAACAAAGGCATCAGGCAGGCTGTTGACACCCTCTCCAAAGCCCACACTAGGTGGTCTGGAGGCCCACACGCTCCCATAGCCTTTTCACCCATGACACTGACCCAGCAGGTGTCAGCTGTTCTTCAGGCGTAACCTCCAGATGTTACCTTCCATGCGAAGTTCTACCACCTCCGTACAGAATGGGCTCAGATACATCTCTCTGAACTGAAAGTACAATCCACGAAGACAAGAGGACTGGACATGCTTGGGCTTTGACAATCGCTAAGTTTTCCTTGGGCAGAGAGATGAGACTCCACTGACAACTCGCCTCCCATGAAGTGATGTTGGTTGCTGTAGGGTCTTTGGGTCACACATACACTTGGCATATGTTTATTATCACAGGCTCTGAAAGAAATCAGGCCTGTGCATGTAGACGTCAGACCAAGATCCAGTAGAAAGCACTACACAACAAATCATTAAATAATACAGCACTGTGATGAAGGTGAAGGGGCTGTACCAGACAGTCTCCTTAGATCTCACATTATCCCAGCACCTGCTTGCGCCTTAAACGTAAAGCACAAACAGTGTCTGAGAACTCCAGCTCTGCTATTATTTAGCCACGGTCTTAGGCAAATCACTTAACCCACTTAAATTATAGAAATGAAAGTGTTTTATGAAAGCACACGGCACTGCACGTAAAAGTTTTTGGAGACTTTGTTTAAGCCACTACATCTGCCTTCTCACTGTTGGCCTCTTGAAGGACTTATTCAACCTCCAAAGCCAGCTCAGATGTCATCTCCACCAATATCCCCGAGTAGCTGTGGAGTCTTCTTCTGGCACTCAGTGGCCCATGGTACTTGCCCCATCACAGTACTCAACATCACGTGCTAAGCTATTTGTGGAAGCGGAGCACCGGCCAGAGGCTCTTCATGTTATTCATCTGTTCTCGGCGCCTGGATCAATGTGATCCCGAAAAGTGCTAAATAATAACGCTAGCTGAATGAATGACATCACCCTAGGTTACAGAGACATGAAAGCAAGGAGTCAGGTTGGTTAACCGACTATGAATTCCACTGGGGACATAAGAGGAACAGTATCGCTTGTGAATTGCAAGGCTTAAATTAGCAACAGTTCTGAGTTCACTCCACATATGCTTAGGAAGCTAGAGGTGTTTTTCTTAACTACCATGGATGTCGCCTTACAGAGTAGTTCACAATTTCTTCAGCTTTCATCAGGTAACGCTGGACTGCCTCATCGTCTACGTTTCTCTGCTGGTCACCGAGTAGCAAGACAGACCCACTCTGAACTTACAGGTAATGACTTATGCCAGGTAGCAAAAAAGGAAACCAGCTGAATTTATTTTCTAGTCACCCGTGGCACCTTTGTAGAAGGGTATATTCGAAAACGTTTTATGATTTGGGAAACTTTAAGATTCCTTGCCAAGCTGTATTTACAGTATTTAAAGCGTACTACATTTAGAGTAAGAGAAAGTCTGGGGTGATTTATATATATTTCAGACGGAGCACTAACCACCACAGTGGTTTATGTGTATCTGCCACTTCACTGCAGGAGCGAGGAATGTGTCAGCCCAGCCGGAAGGGAAGGGCCCCTTGCTGGCCTTGATTCATTCCACTTCTAACTCTGACAGGCCATCCCACAGTGATGAGACAAAGGCCCAGAAACTCACAGGCCCTGGGAGTCACTGCAGGTCCCGCAGACCCAGGGAAGGCGAGCATTCTGAATCAGAGGGCTCCCCGAGACACAGCCAGCCCTGCAAGCTTCGCCTGGGGCAGGCCAGGCAATTCTTTAGTGCTACAGGGAGGGGCCGCAGCCCTCTGAGAGCGGCAGTGTTGGTGCTGGGCTGACTTAAAGCAGCACTTCTGGAACGTTCTGCAGCATGATGGTAGGAGGAATCGTGTCAAGATGTAGGGCCGGGGGCAGAAGGCTGGGTGGGGTGAGATTCTACACCACATTTCCGGGGACGCCTGCTCCAGGGACTACATTTTGAATTCTAGATCTCAGCTAGATCCACATTAGAATCACTGGGGGTGGGGGGCGAAGCTTTTAGAACCGTACAGGCGCCCAGGCCTCACTCCTTACTAATTAAATCTGAATGATGCTAGGGGCCGAAGCGGGGAGTGGAGTGGGCGCGAGGGGGCCACAAGGGGGAGTCTTGATCCAGGCCCGATATTGTTCTAAAAGCTCCCCCACGTGATTCTCACGTGGCCAAGGTTCAGGACAGCTGAGCTCAGGTTCAACTCATTGTTAAGCAGGGGCCCAGCCTCGAAGGAAGAGGTTCCAGTAGACAACCAGACTTCACCTGGTTTTGCCACTTTCAATTTTCCCCACCGAGGACTTCCCTGGTGGTGCAGTGGTTAAGAATCCGCCTGCCAAGGCAGGGGACACGGGTTCGAGCCCTGGTCTGGGAAGATCCCACATGCCGCGGAGCAACTAAGCCCGGGCGCCACAACTACTGAGCCTGTGAGCCACAACTCCTGAAGCCCGCGCGCCTAGAGCCCGTGCTCCGCAACAGGAGAAGCCACTGCAGTGAGAAGCCGGTGCACCTCAACAAAGAGTAGCCCCCGCTCGCCTCAACTAGAGAAAGCCCACGCTCAGCAACGAAGACCCAGCGCAGCCAAAAATAAATAAATAAAATAAATTTTCCCCACCGAACAGTCACGCCACTTGCTGAAGGCAGTTTCCTGCCACCCCTCATTTTAATGGTGACTTTCAACATAGCAAATGAGCAGGAATGCTCTTCCTTCTCTGCATATCACCCCAATTCCTGACATGGCGTTGTGTACATAACAGGCTGTCAACATGCTGGTTCACGATGGTAAGTTTTACTTCCTCTCTCTGACTCCCAAAGAGGTGCTAATAAGCAACTACTGCACCAAAGGGAAGAAGAGAAGCACGGGGTCCAGAGTATTCAATGACTGAACAGCACTGATACCTAACTGTAAGCCGCAGTCTATTGATAAAACAACTCCAAGGATGAGCTAAGAGAGGAATAAAGCTTCTTTCAAATTCTTAATGGCAAGAAAACAAACTGCAATTTTCTTTCAGTAGTTGATCGGATTCAACGCATTCAAGTGATGAAAGTTGATGACTCTTAATTCAGACCAAAATAATATCGATACACAACCACAGACAGTTTAGCATTTTATCCTCACTTTTAACCTACAAAGCGTAAAGTGTGCATAAAAGATTTTAATAAGTATAGTAAGGCTTAAGGTGACGACCATTTTGAGTGGAAGAGTTTGCTTTCTCACATAGTAGCTGACATTCAGAATCTTTAAAACCTAAAACGTTCACCGCCTTGCCGTGAGTGATACAAAACACAGCTTGCTCCAGTGTTTTTCCCCACTTGAAGTATCTTTGTACTATCTGCCTTCCTCCCACATCTGCTGGACAAACAATGATACAAAAAATTTTGACAGGTTAAGAGAATGCGGTTCTCTTGCTTGGTGTGACCTGAAATGTTTACTGTTTCAGTGACAAGCTTTTACTGAGTCACCTGGACCATGAGTAATGCAGCTTACAAATAAATAAAGCTCAACCCAGTGGCTTCAGAGCTCAGGAAACAGCAGGAAAGGCTGCCGAACACACCGAGGAAGGGCAGCAGGGAAGCGTTAGTTCTCTTACACTGTAAACTGCAGGCAAACCCTACCTGTGAGAAAGCGGCCAGCTACACACGGGTCCTCTCATCTCGCACAAAATACCCGAGAAGGTCTTCTCCAGGGACCCCCTCATTACGCTCTCCGTACAAATCCTTGGCCGCAGGGCCTCAGGACCAGGCTGTGAGGAGATTGCTGAACGCCTCCAGGTCACCTCAGTAGAAAGGGGCCCCCGAAACGGCCCGAGGCCCCGCGCCCAGGCAGATCTCCCTGCCTGCAAACTAAACTGGCGGCACTGGTCCCACTGGCCCGGGGACGGCCCGCAGTGGGGGCGGAGAGGGCCCTTTAGATGGACTCCAGGATCCAGTCGCCGCTGCAGAGCGGGGAGACGGGCAGTGAGGGGTCCCTCGGGGATCTTCGCTCCCTCCCGTCGTGCAGGGGGTTCTGCTCCTGGAAATACTCCTCCTCCTCATCGAAGAAGCCGTTCTCCAGAGCGTACGTGCAGTCTGGGCCGGACGCTGCCTGGCACGCTCCCTTGTATTCCTGGATGGACTCGTAGAGGCTGTACAGCTGGCAGAGCAAGGACATGTCCAGCTGTCGGAGGCCAACCTTGAGGGAAGGGACAGGCAGGTAAAAAACGAGAAGTCAGCAGTGGAGTGGCATTTCAGCTGTACCCTCAGCCAGCCGTCTGCCCGCGCCAGCACATTCTATCCACGTGGCAAACGACACAGAGCATCACGTGAATGCTTCGGCTTTCCAGTTTGGAGAAAACCTTAACTACGTGATGCCCACGCCTCAGACGTTACTCAACATGTCAGGGAAGGATCACACCCGCAGGGTGGCGGGGGCCCCGGCACGCCCTGCAGAGCAACAGCTTTGCACATTCTGGAAGCCCCAGCTGGCTTCACTTTGGACAGCAAGATTCAAGGGTGTCATTTCCTCTTGCCACCATCAGATTCAGAGAAGACCCACGTGTGCCTGCCCTGCTACGGCCGTCTCTCCTCCCTGGGGCAACAGTCTCCTTGCCACCGCCACTGGCTCACCGGTCAGTGTCACACACTGCCCCCTGGAGCGCCCACCCTCCAACCAGCTCCGTCTCCAGGCTCACAAGTGGTCAGACTCCCTCTCCTCTGGACAAGAGGACATCTCCTCCTGAGATGGCTGTGGGATCACTCCCCAGAGCGGCCACCGAATCAGCCTAGTAAGACCCGGGACCGCTACAGATTCTCCTGGGAACTATTTTCACAAGTGATGACAGAACCAAGAACATTTAAAAGTCACGTATTTGTTTACCTTCAGGTTCCTCCCTTCCCCGCGGCCCATCCCAGGGAAGAGAGCACAGTCAGGACAGGTGATGCGTTGTTTCCAACAATCCCAAAGGGAGAAGGGTTAATTCACCTAGAAATGCAGCCTGGACCAGCGCATCTACACTTTCCTGTGCATGAGAACCACTTGGGGATCTTGCTAAGCCTGCAGATTCTGACTCAGGCCCCAGGCCTGAGGCCACTGGTGACGGGGACCCCGAGCAGAGCAGCTGGGTGGCAAACCTCACGGAGTCTCGAGGGGAGACACTCTAAACAAGACGCCACAAGACCTGCCTTCTGCTTCTCGGCCCTTGAGCAAGTCATTTATCATCTCTATGCCTTGCTTGAGGACAAAATGGAATACTTTCTCTTAATCTATTGGGAGGATCAAATGAAATATCAACCATTTAAATAAACAGGAATCAGATGCCTCCTGTGTATCAAACACTAGGCTAAAGCAGTCACGATGCACGGGGAAGAGTACACAGAAAAACACAGAGAGTGTCAGAGGAATTAGTCTTCATAATTACCCAGCAGGGAGATTTTCTACACAAGGGAAGCTAGGGCCCAGTAAGGAGCCGTCACCTGGTGACAAGATTGGGTGATAAATTCCTGGTCACTCTTCACACCGTCAACCACTCCCAATCACCAGCCCTCCCTCCAGTACAGCCGAACAGACCACAGAAACGGAGCCGCTCGCACCGCCTTTGCATATTAGCCAAGACGTTCAAAGGAAGACCCAGACGGAGATGCAGGTCCTGTTCTTTCTGGAGCGTTTCCCATTATTCCAGAATTCCTTCCACCTAGAACTCCTAAAGAAGCTGTTCCCAGGAAGAGACCTCGCCACAAGCCGGGGGCGTGGCCTCCAGGCCCAGCTCCGGCACTTCCCATGGCTTTGTTGAGGCCCTTGCCCTCAACCTGTCAATAAATGGAGGCTTTGGGCCAGATAATCTGCGGCTACGCAAACACTGGGGCTCTGTGTCCTAAACCACCGCTCCTTAGTCCTCAACGAATGGCGAGCGCCTGGGAGAAGACGTTTCCTAAAGGACAGACATGCCCCAAGGCATCCTACTCTCCAAAGCACACCTTGAACAGGGAAGGCAAACCAAGAGGTGACCGGTCGGCCACAATGTCCTACTGTCGGGTCAAGACACCATCCCTATTCCTAATGTGTGTGTGTGTGTGTGTGTGCGCGCGCGCGCGCGTGAGCGCGCACACATGTACGTGTGTATGTCGGAAGAGTGGGTCCCTGACATTTGTGTTTTTAAAATTACGCAGATGATCCTGAAGTCCAGTTCTAGTGAAGAACCAGGGTTCTTGACGGGAGTATCCGTCTGCCTCTCCTGGGCCACGTGTAGGGACTGTCCTGGGCGTCCGGAACCGCAGGCCAGCAGGGGGCGCGGCGGCGCAGCCGGGGCGCCGCGGCGCGGCCCCGGGCGCCCGCCTGCCGGCCCGGATCCAAGCTGTGACAGCACCGCAGACCAAGTGTTCAGCTCCTGAAAAGAGCGGCAGCTGCTGCCACCCTTGTTTCCCTTTTCGCTGTTCTTTTCCACTCTGCTGGCCTGCAGGGTTTCAGCTTGGAAAGGAATGGCAGGGACCTCAGCGCTCCGGCCGGGGCAGCGCCCGCATTCCACCTCGCTCCTCCGCCCCCTGAGCCCTGATCCCGAGCGGGAGTCCCCGGCCCGGAGTGTGGGCGGCGTCGCCGGGGCAGCCATACCGGATGCACGCTCTCCCCGCCAGCCTGCTTTGTGGGAAGCACTGGTAACTGGAGACTCTCAAGGAGGAAAGGCCCTCCCACGTCTTACTTCAAACCCCAACAAAGAGGACCTTGCAAACCAGTTCGTTCATTTCAAACCGACGTAATTATTCTTTATACCAAGTCAAACTCTGCGAGCCCTTTGATGCTAGGTGTCGCCGCTGCACATACAAATTGAGTTACTCTCTTTCTTCACCACCTTTTAAATCTTTGAGGATAATCTCTTTCCACCACCTTCACCCCCTAAACCACTTGCCTTCTCCGAGCTAATATCCTCAGTCCTTCCACTATTCGTGATGACTCTCTGTTCTATTAATCATCTAGTTCTTTCCTCTGGACTTTCCAAGCCCTCCTCCACGGTATCCGGATCTGAATACAACAACCAAGCCACAAGGTTCAGACTTGGCAAATTCACATGGCCCCAACCTTCTCTAGGATTTTATACAGGGAACATAAACTTTAATAAAGGAAGTCACGCCTTCCACAGAGTACCACCCATATTTGCTCTGAAAGTCGTAGTAGACATTCATCCGGAATCCTGGAGATGCTTCTACTGGGTCACTCTGATACCAGTAGGGTTGGGGGAATCCCAAAACTGTAAGGGAAAAAGACAGAAGTAGCAGGGAGTGACATGCGACTGGCCCAGGTCTGTCACCCTGCTGGGCCACTGGAATGCAGTGGGCACAGGTGAATGCAGAAAACTAGGCTCTACAACCCCTGACAGGCTGCAGAGGCCCCGACTTCCCACGATGCCGTGCCACCCCCGAAGCGAGGTTCCAGGCTGTTCTCTTTAGGTGCCGAGGTCCTCCAAGGCATTCCCAGGCCTACGTGGGAGACACACTAGGCTGGGAGTCGGATCATGACCTGGACCTTTCTGCACCGCGGCAGCCAGTGACTCACAAAGCTGCCTTGTCATCGGGCAGAAAGCTGGCCTAGAAACCAAGTCTGACCAGCCTAGGAATACAGCGCAGCCCTGTACATGCCTGTTACACAAGCCAACAGATGCCAAGCGTTTGGACTAACTGAACAGGATTACAGGGATTTAAAAGCAACACACGTGCACGCACACGCCCACACCCCACCCAGCTTCTCGGGACCTCCTTCTTCGGGCGCTAGATTCCACTTCCTCTGATTCACCAGCAATCCTCCAGATTAGCTAGGAGGACATGGGCTAAGTAGACAGGAAGCTAGGAACAACCGAGCTTCCTAGCCAGGACCCCTCTCCCCCAGCTGTGCTTGTTTAAACGTTTGCACTTGAATTTTCTAGACGTAAATTGAAAACCCCTAGGCAGCATGCCCTAATCTGGTCTGAAACTATGCTCCCCTGCGCCTCATGCACTGTTCAGGTTGAGGCCCCTTCACCCCGAGTGTCCCCTGGCTGTCTCCAGCTACATCTGTTGAAGCCCAGCTCCAGGGTCTCCTCCACTCTTCAGACCTGGATGGGCTCAGCCACCCGTGCTCCTCGCTTTCCCTTGCCTTCTCTGCCTGTCTCATGGCATTTATCACTCTCTACCTTATGCTACGGGTACACACACGGTCTTCCTTCTCCTACTGTAGGAGGAGCCCAGGAGGCAGGGCCCCATCTCCCCTTTGGGTCCCTCAGCACCCAGCGCAGAACCTTGCAGAGGAAACTCGGATACTGGTTGCCTGAGGGAAAGCGCCTCGCTGTGGGGACCTCGATGCCCTCCCAGAGGACGCCTGGCAGCGTCCTGGCAGTGGGTCGCACTAGGATCTGCAGGCCCCTGGCTCCAAACCAAGGTGCCCCCTGAGGAAAGCCACAGACCACGTGGTTCTCGCCACGTCATCAAAAAAGCACTCACCTCCTGCCTGACAGGAGAAGGCACAAAACCAAGGTTCCTTCCTGAGCGCTCAATACAGAGCCAGCCATCTGCAGCTGGAAGACAAACTCATGACAGGCCAGAAAGCAGGCTCTCACCACTGACGCCAAGAGCACTCAACTGCAATTATGTTTTAGGACATGATGAAATCACCCATGAACAAGAACTTCTCATTCTTCCAGAAGAAAGTGAGGCGGGGGGGTGGAGGGGGGCGGGCTAGGCAGGGGAACATGCCCTCAGCAAGCCCACTAACCCTCGCCACTGTCCACACCCTGCAAGCAGAAGCCTGTCACCTTACTGACGTGTTCCCACGTGCCCCTAAAGGACAGCTGCTCTCCTGATTCACAGCTGGATTCAGAAAATGCAGCTCTTATCTGAAAGTGCAGTTGAAAAATTCAGACAGGCTCGTTGTAGAAAAACACAGAATTCTAAGACCCTGCAATTTGCAGCCCCTTGTTCTAGACCTCTGAGACGATTCAGAACAAGCCACTCGCTTCCATCTCTTTAAACCGCTAGCGTGATTCCTTCCTCTCTGTTCAGGCTTCCTGCCTCCTTCCTGAACTCTTCCCACGAGCAGAGCTCCCTGCACGCGGCCTGCTGCACACACAGGTGGCTCACCAATCCGCAACATCTCCAGCGACGGGGCCGGACAATCCTGAACCACCCTCGCTCGCGACGGGAGTTCACGGTGGGCTGGCCCCATGAATACACCTCAGACAGGGTGGTGGTTCCCAGCTGGGTCTGGGGTCACCCAGCCTCTGGATATCTTTGGAGGGTGGTGTTGAGGAGGAAGTTCTTCCTGACTTTCAGATTATAATAGAAACATTACCATTAGGGTACAAGGCCTAGAAGATGAAAGAAGACTTTCATGGGAGATTTATGTTGATTGAAAACAAAGCATCATGAAAAATTTTAAGATTTTCTCAGAAGTAAAAAATACATTTAAGAAAAAGTCTGTTTTATTTAAGTAACTAAAAACAAAATCTGGGGTAATTCACCGGTGCAACTTCTTCCCAAACACAGCAGTGAGTAGAAAACAAGACAAACATACAAGGAAATGGCCTTATTTGTGCCCAGCTCCGTATAGGAGCCTGGGCCCAGGGGCGGGGGAAGCAGATCTGGTGCCAGCATGGGCAATGAGCTCTCTCCCCTGCCAATCCACTATCTCCTATCGCTGTGATTCCTCAACCTAAGATGAAAAACACCCCACCTCACGTGGGGCGAGGGATGTATGGATCCAAAGTTAAGCTATAGAATCAGGAACTACAGTACAGGGGGCCCCAAAATACGGGGACAGATGCAGAAAAAGTCTGTCGGGTGAAAGTTTAGTTCGGAACATAATGGATGATAGAAACTTGACTTAAGAAATTATGTTATAGTCATACAATAAAAACCAGGTAGTCATTTAAAAGACAGAGAAGCTCTCGAAGTACTAGAGTAGGACACTGACCAACACACACCATTAGGCACGGAAGTTCAAGGTACAGAATAGCATGTTTAGTAGCATCTCACTTTATACATCTATGCACACACATGTGCAAGCTTTTGACTAGAAGAGAAAATGTCCATTAGCAGAATTTACTTCCGGAAAGTGGGGCTGGGTGTTCACGGCCTTCTGTACTGCTTAATTTTTTTTTTCCAACAAGCATGTTACTCCTAATTTTAAAAACTAGTAATAACAGGGCTGCATGCTTGTAAAACCTTTCTGGAGGACTCACTGGCAATGTCTATCAAAAGCCTTAAAACATCATATAACTTTTTTTTTTTTTTTTGGCTGCGTTGGGTCTTCGTTGCTGCGCGCGGTCTTTTCTCTAGTTGCGGCGAGCGGGGGCTACTCTTGGTTGTGGTGCGCGGGCTTCTCATTGCGGTGTCTTCTCTTGTTACGGAGCACGGGCTCTAGGCGCGCGGGCTTCAGTAGTTGTGGCACGTAGGCTCAGTAGTTGTGGCTCGTGGGCTCTAGAGCGCAGGCTCAGTAGTTGTGGCGCACGGTCTTAGTTGCTCCGCGGCACGTGGAATCTTCCCGGACCAGG
Organism: Eschrichtius robustus; assembly: GCF_028021215.1. Classification (NCBI taxonomy): domain Eukaryota; kingdom Metazoa; phylum Chordata; class Mammalia; order Artiodactyla; family Eschrichtiidae; genus Eschrichtius; species Eschrichtius robustus. Next base: position 13,873,567 of record NC_090830.1, on the reverse strand, counting down.
GCTTGAACCCGTGTCCCCCACATTGGCAGGCGGATTCTTAACCACTGCGCCACCAGGGAAATCCCTCACGTAACTTTTAACCAGCTAACCAGTTCATTTCTGGGGACCATGGAGTAGAAAATCTCAGCTGTACACAAATAGGTAATCCTCATCCTTGTTCTGTGAGGTAGGTGTGGATTCTGTTACGATGAGGAAACTGAAGCCCTGAAAGATGTAGGCCCTTCACTAACAGCAGGGGGCTGCAAGCAGGTGGTAGGACCCCAGCGTCCATGCCGGACCATCAGCTTGCCCTGCCTGCACAGACAACACTGGGAGATGCCGCCACGTCAGCTGCAGTGCAGCAAGCTGCTGAGATCACAAGTGCTTTTTATTTGGGGCTTTTCTGAATTTTCCTGATTTTCTACTGTGAATATGTATTAATTCATAACAAGAGAATTTTTAAAGTTATCTTCTGAAAACGTAATGAATGAGTAAGCATATCCAATGAACAGCTTGTAAATTTATTTTAGACAAGACTTGGTAAATGCCCCCAGTTTAATGAGAGTGTCTAGTATGCATCCACAGGACTGGAATGCAATAAAGCAGTGACTAATGGATCATAACCTGATTTCTGAATAAAGGATGTGTTGACAGAAGGACGCTGACCTGCATACTGTTTAGAAAAGGAAAGCCAAAGAGAACAGCTTCATTGGTGTTGATCTAATAGAGAAAAAGCTGTGAACTCAGCAGCCGGAGCTGGACAGAGCTGCCCCTGCAGGACCCCGAGCTCCCCGGCATGCTGTGATTCTGGGCTCCCTAAGCAGGCTTCCATCCGTCCCACGGTTCCTCCCCAGGGGGACGCACATCAGTCAGCCTCGTCTCCTGTTAACACTGTAGCCCCACTGAGCTGAGGACCGCCTTGGAAGAGCCCTGGTGACTCAGAGACTGCAAACAGACCAGATGCGTGGCCTCGCCAGGGATTAAGCCAGACCCAAAGCTCGGCCCACCTCTACACTCTCCCATAAACTCCTCGATGAGGAAAGGCAGTTTGAGTGGAGTTTTCTGCTTACACCGGAAGGCATCCGCACTGATGGATGGAGCCCATTCTGCAACTCAGCAGTTCTCATGAAGACATTCTTGCTCATCTCTAACCTAAAGTAATGACAGTACCAGTGAAGCCCATTTCCTCTCGTTGTGTCCTAGGTAAAGATGAAGAAAAGCGATCAACCATTGTCTTTAAGAAACGTCCTTGTACATTCCTTAACTCTCCCGATTACAAAAATAAAATATTCTAACTATTAAAAAGTCAACGGCTCATAATTATACAAAGAGTCTTCCGTAATTTCATGTTCTAAAGCAGCAATCTTCAAATGTTTTGGTCTTGGGACCCCTTTATACTCTTAAAATTATTGAGGGTCCCCAAGATCTCTTGTTTATGTGGGTTATACCTATCAATAGTTACCTTATTGGAAATTGAAACTGAGAAACTTTAATATTAATCCATTCAAAAACACTATACCCATTGTTAATATAAATAACATTTTTATAAATGAGATTTTGTAAATCTTTTTAATCTCTGGCTTATCTGCTCCGTACTTGATCCTTGTAACATGCTTTTTTTGGTTGAAATAAACCTGGCCTCACACAGATATGTAATTGGGAAAAAGAGGAGTATTCTAATCACCTTTCAGGTAATTGTGGCTATTCTTCTTTGACACTATCCTTAAGGTGGCTCCAGTGTGGAATTTGAAACTATGCCAATGAGCTTTTCATACTGTTTCATTAAAACCCACCAGTCTCGCACTCTGAATGGATCTTTTAACCACGTGTCAAGCGTTGGTTATGTGAAAAATGTGGAAAATGATTCACTGAATTATTTAGCTCCTCGAAATACTGATACATTTTCTTAGGTACTATTTTGGAAAATCACATTTGTCAAGGTGACCACCACATAATTACGGACCCCCGAAAGGATCTGGGAACCCCTAGATGTCCTCAGACCATAATTTAAGAACCACTGTTCTTAACATATCCACTTTTAGCTGTTTAGCATGTGTCCCTCAAGACACCATGCATACACAAATGTATACATGTGCTGTTTTGTAACTTACTTTTCCATACCTTGAACACCTATGTTTATTTACATAGTTACCACATTCTTTTCAACAACTATACAGTATTCTATCACTGTTATATATTATTATAGAATACTACTATGTATCACTGTAAAAGATATTCTTGTACAAGTACTGTTATTCCCTTGTGTGACTATTTCTGTAAGATAAATTAATGAAAATGAAATTGCAGGGGAGAAAGCAGAGAAGGGGAATGGGATGCCTTCCCTCCAATCCTTCCCCAATCCTGGGGCCACAAACAGCAGACCATTCATCAAGGATCTGTGTCCAAGGCCTGCAAGTTCATTACTCAAGATGATGAATGCAAACGTGTATGCAGTTGATGCTAAAAATCAGGTGGGACTAGAGGAGAAAACACGACTTAACTAATGACACGTTGGAACTCAACACACATTTGAAGGTTAGCTTGCATTTTGTCATTTTCGTGAATGATATCCAACTAATTGAAATTGCCTCTCTGCAAGAGCAGATGCAGTTAAGGAAGACCATCTGAAGCTAAAAATCAGAAAACCAAGTTCTTGGACAATATACAGAAAACTTCATGCCAGCATCTAGTGTTTTCTAGACAACTGACATAAAAAGCAAGAGAAAGTGGTTGGTCTCCATTCTGTTTTACGGTGCTTTACGGTGCTTACGGTGCCCGAACCCACACCATCACTATTCAATCTTTGCTAATCTTTTAGGTAAAACATGATACCCTATTGTTTTAATTTGCATATCTGTGGTTACAAGGGATTTTAAACACCTTGCCGGTTCTCTTTACCTGCATGAACTTGGCTATTTTATTGCCAATCCTAAGTACAGCTGACAACCTAAGAATATACCAAACACCCTCCTTCCAAGTTTCTAGTCTCCATATGTATTTTGGTAACCTTCCTTAGCCCCGCCTCCCCAGGCTGGGACAGGCCTGGCATCCCACAGACGTTACCCCTCCCCTAGAGAGCGCCGACCAGAGGACACACCCCCCACTCCACTTCTCCAGTCAAGGACAGCACCTCCCTCCCCGAATACTTGAAGACAGGATTCTCTGACCTGCAAAATGAGGCCAGCCCATGGCTCTTTAGGGCCAATCAAGGAAGTGAACAGAGAGCACTCATAAAAACTGAGAAGGCCACCTCTCTTAACGAATTTCTGTAGATTCACAAGGAAGGCTAAGGGTTTGTCTCTTGGGGGAGAATGAACATCTCTGTTATGTCTGTGGGGGAATGAGCCACAGGAAAGAAGGAGCAGCCTTTGTGAGCCCTGCCTACTTATCACTTGGAAACATCTGGAGAATATGGGCAAGGAGTGAGGTGAACAGGAGGCCAGGGCTCTGGAGAATAGCACTGGGCAAGAGGGGGCAAATATCTGACCTGGCCAGTCTCAGGGCTGGTTTCCTGCTCAGGGACTCTGTGATCTGTCCGTAAGGTTTCTTACCCAGTATCGTGAACAATTTAGCTTCTCAAATTGGGTTCTGAAGTCCCTGTAGTGTTGAAGCAGGCATTGCAGGAGCAAAACTGCACAGCTTCTGACTACTGCTGGGTGAGAGAAACTGCCTGAGGGCCGTGGTCCTCTTCCTGAGCCCTCTCTGAACACCCTTGCCCACCTGGCCTCGAAGATCTCCAGCAACGTCAGGCCCGGGCCCAGAGCGGGGAACGCTGATGGCCTGCAGGGTGCAGAAAGGCCTGGGCACTGGCTCTGTAAACGAAGAGGTACCCAAAGTGCCAACAACTGGGGCACTTTTAGAGCCACACTTAACAGATGAATGCCTTTAACCAAAAGGGGGAGAAAAAGCAGAAGGGCAGCGCTATTCGTGAGAGACTTATGAGTCGGGAAAAATGTGAATTTATAGTCTCTACGGGGAGGTACAGTAATAGATAAAAGTTGAAAGTGGTACGAAAAACTCTTTCAATCCTTTACATCTTCAAATCTTAAGACTATAAGTATCATCTCACTTAGAGATAACCTTGAAAGGGAATGAAACCAGGCCAATGACCCCATAGACACAAGTCTGCTTTCACACGCACGAACTATCATATAGACTATTAGCTTTTGCTTTTATCGGGTGGATACTGGGATGAGGCAGGTATTACACATGGTAAGAATGGCCTAAAATCTTTAAGAACTATTGTAGACAGCCAAATTTCTGATGAACAAAGTCCAAGAATAGCAAACTTACACCCTTCTTCCTTTTCTGCTCCCAGTCTTTTGCGTTAAGTGGTTCTGCAACAAGCAGGTACAGCTGTGCAAGGGTCCTCAGGGGCACTCAGCACACCGCATTAGGGAGGACCTGCCCCCGTGCCCACGTTATTCTATGACAGAGCAAACATCTTCTACAGGCACCATAATGACCCATAAAAACATGAGGGGAAAAGAATTATACTACTATTGCCAAACGGATCCTTTATGGCATTTAATCTCATTTTCCCGATAAGGGACCTGTAGCCTAAAATAATGAAGAGGCTTGCCCAAGTTATATCACATAATTTAATAACAGGATTCACGCTCTTGATGTCCTTCTCGTGAGCTTCCCAGCTCTCAAAGAGCTTGTTAAAAATGCAGATTCTGCCTCCCCCCCATTCTGATTCTGTTGGTATAGGAAGGGGCCCAGGAATCTGCATTTTTAGCAAGCACCACAGGGGACTCTGGGGCTGCTGGTCCATTTGGGGAACACCAAGATAAGCCATACTGGTGAGAAGACCAGTGGAAACACAAAGACGATACTAAAGGCCAGCGGCCATCCCCAGTCGCCTCTGAACGCTGCATTGGGAGCTAATGCGCTTATTCCAGATGGCATTTCACAGGCCTGGCTCGAGATTGGACCTCCAACCAGAAACCCATTTAAAGACTCAAACCTCCTGAGACCCTAGTTTCGTGTGTAGGATGAGGACTGAACTCTGCGGGGATTTGGACTATTCAGGCTCATGCCTGTCTCCTAGAATATAGTTCACTGGACAAGCTCGTTAGACCTTTAGCTGTTGTCTCAACTGAAATGCGGGAAAGATAAGTGTTGCTGCTCTCAGGAATCAAATTCTTTTTCTCAGATCAAATTCTTCACCCAAACCATTGCAGTTCTGGAACTCGAAAGTTCTGTGCAGGTGACTTCCTCCCACTCACGCACAAGTGGGTGGCCAAAGCAACTGTTGGACACTTTGAAGAAAAAAAGAAAAAAATGAGGCAAAGAGTCTTCAAAGCTACTAGAACGTGCTGCTGGTTTGAGGAACGGAACCCAAGAAGACACGGACCCCGTGTCTCTGAGGAGAGACACGGCCATCTCCCAGCCCCACGGCTGAGGCTCTCGTGTGTCTCTCCGCTTCCATGGGACGCTTTTGAGGACCTAAGCTTGATGGGCTAACCCCACAGGGCTGCTGGCCAGTGGTCTCTGAAGAACCCTGCAAGGAAAGGTGTGTGCCAGGTCCCTGGGGACCCTGAGAGTCACCTGTGTCCTTCAACCACACGCAAGCATTTGAAACGCCAACCGAGATCTTCTGAGCCAAGCTAGCCTGTCAGCGTGGCAGATGAAAATCTTTTAAACTATGGGGCCCTTGAGGGCAAAGTATTCTTATCCAGAAAAAGGTCTGCGGTAGACATCTAGTATTTTGGCTGTCCAACAGCTGCCCCCTGCTCCATTTCTGCAAATTGTTCTTTCTTTGAGGGATGCCCAGCCCCGAACGCCATCCACATGGTCATACCATCTTAGTAAAATACCATCCTGCCCTCGGTCACCGATAGCTGGCCCAGGCTGGCCAGACCCCACCAAGCTGGACCCACTGGCATCCTTCCACACAGTATTTTCAAAGTGGCAGTAAGAAGCATGGCTGAGGGACTTCCCTGGTGGTGCAGTGGATAAGACTCTGTGCTCCCAGTGCAGGGGGCCCGGGTTCGATCCCTGGACGGGGAACTAGATTCCAGCATGCATGCCACAACTAAGAGTTTGCATGCCACAACTAAGGAGTCCATGTGCCACAACTAAGGAGCCGGCGAGCCGCAACTAAGGAGCCCTGTATCTGCAACTAAGACCCGGCGCAACCAAATAAATACATAAGTAAATATTTTGAAACAAAGAAGCATGGCTGAAACTGGGAGTGTGGACACTGTTGGCAACCACATTCCAAAATGTAGGGAAAAATTTTTTTTACATAAAAACGAGGGGAAAGAAGAATACAGTGGCTTTCCTGGGTTCCCCATCAACCCTGGTTCTAGTCTGTCTCTGTACACACGCAGCCCTACAAGGTTCTCCTTTTGCAAGAGTTGGTTCAAACTGAGTCTCTATTACTAATACAGAGTCTTCAGACATGAAAAAATGACCAGTGGTCTAAACTACAGCAATCATATTGCTGCAAAGAGGCCCACCTCTACCAGATGTTATAAGCTCCTTAATACCTAGATAGTTCCTATTCACCTCTGTATCCTCCAGAACACTTTATAACTAGCAGACACCTGGTCAACATCTGTTGAATATGATCCAAAAATATTCTCTGATGTTGGAAAACAAACAAACAACAACCTCAGCTTCTGTTTTAAAGGACTTTCTCAGGTCTAAAGAGCAATAAGCATCTGTGTGACCCTCGCGGCTCTCCAAGTGAGCTCGCTAGGGGAGGGGAAGGGAACTCACAGGAGCACAGAATTTCAGAGTTACCCTGTTACGAGGACAGGAAACCAGCACCCTTAGAGCAGAGCAGGGCGTCGCCAGTCATGGGACAGAACCTCTGCCCACACGGGCGCCCCTGGACACCAGCTTCCCCAGGTTCTGCCCTCACCGTCCATCCATTAGTTATCTCCAGGCCAGACTCTGCCAGCCTCCAGCTCCACATTCTGAAATGTTTAACATACTCTTTCCGCTGATGTAATGGCAAACCCCCTTCCCCCATAAGCAGCCACTCCGCCTGACTCCCCTAGTGCTGTGATGAACCCCACTTTCCCAATGATGGATTATCAAGGTTATGACTGCCATATAATGGCACACTATGGAGTGAGAGAAGACATTATAGTATACATTGACCTAGAAAGTATTTGTAATATGTGCCCACCAAAAGCAGTAAAATGCAATGATTAAATAGGGTCTTGGAGCCGGACACATCTGGTTGAGTTTGTCCCCCTTAGGTGAGTTACTTAAATTCTGAGTCATATTTTTAAAAATAGAGACTTTCAGTACCTATCTTGCGGAGAAGTTATAAAATTCAAATCAGACGATGTAAGGAAAGCATTTACATTGTGCCTATTGGGGGATATACCCAGATATTAACAGTGATTATCTCCAGGTGCTAGGGCTGTAATTTTTCATTGTTTTGCTTAGCTGCACTTTCCATTAAAACAATTAAGTCATCTCTCGTCCCTCAGCATCACTATCCCTGACTCCTAACATTGTATCAGCAATTCCTGCAGATTCTGCTTCAGAGAAGTAGCTCCCATTTGATTCTTGTTTCCCATTCCCGGGTCCCCATGCTGCCGGAGGCTCTCACCTGCTCCGACCATACCTCTAGCATCTGCCAGGCCCAGCTCTCCCTCCTCAGCACCCTGCTATCACATCAACGCTTCAAAGCCAGCTCTCCTGCTTAACCCGTGCCTTTGCTACTTGAGGCTTTCCGCAACCCACCTGGCCCCGGCCCCCGGCCCCTCGCAGCTGCAATGCCCACTCCTGCGCTATTCCAATGGGAGCGCCCTTCGGGCCGGCTGTGCTGCTAGTCTCCTATCACCCTCTCTCTTCTTAAAATGCAGCCACCTTCTGAGGCCTTCCGCACTACTGCTGCTGGAAGCTGGCCCTCTTTCTGTGCTGGCACAGGACTGTTTGAAAAGGAACTAATTTCATTCTGCCAGGACTTCTAGTTAGGTCCCTTGACACAGATCTGACCTCAGGCCTTCAGAGTCAATAGATCAACACAAACTACTAGGCAGGTAATTCAGGCATGAACTCTCCATTCTGATCTTGCAAGGCCCCCCAGTGGGAACCTCAGTTTGAGGTGACCACTCAGACCCCACTGCCCTAGGTTAGTAAATCTCAAAAAGCCAAAAAACCAGAGTACTTCGAAAGACCTTGTGACATTTCTTGGAAGGGACCTGTCAAGGCCTGTAGCCATATTTTGTCTTTATCTCAGCTAAATATCAGACAGACTTAAGATGGCTGTTTATTTTCCTTGTGCTTCAGATAGTTAGGCTTTGAGAGAGCTCCGGTCCAAGGCATAATGAGAAGGCTGTGCCTATACTTCAGTTGCACCAGGAGGGACCTAGAAAAACACTTTCGGGAAGGGCATGTTTACTCCCACTTGGGAGTATGTGAGACTCCAAGGCACTTTTACAAAGCAGAGAGAGCTTCACAACAGGAAAAAACCTCTCTGAGGTTTTCCTGTCTCTGTTCTGGTAACTTAACCAGAATGGGTCTTCCTATTTCACCCCCGTATTTATGCTGCATCCAAGTTCAGGCTGTAAACATACTCGGTGTAGATTTATCTAATTAAAACACAGCTTACCAGTTGTGCAATGCTGGTGTCGATTAATGTTTATTAATAAATTTAAAACAGTTGGCTTGGAATTTAAGTCATTCTGTAAGGAGCTTAGAAAAATCTTTTCGGAGAGAACTGGAAATCACTTCAGTGGCAGCCACAGAGTGGGAAGACAATATCTAATTGATTAAAAGGTGTTAAGGCTGTTTTTCTAGATTTAATTCTTAGTTTGCAGAACAGATATGCTCCTGAAAAAACGCATAAACTACATTTTTCTAAAGAATATCTTAATGCACTCGATGCATATTTAAAGGATTCCTATTATAAATTTTTTGGCAAATTTATTCTTGGGGAAAAAGCAGTTTACATATATCAGATTTTCTTAATGAAGTATTTACCTGTGCCAGGAGAGGGGGAAAACCTGCACTAGGTAAAAGGAATGGGCAAATTCTAAAAAGAGAGAGGGTGGCCAGGGGAAGGTGCTCAGGGGCCCTGCAGGAGGGTTAGAAGGAGGGTTTTTCTGTTCTCTTCTAGGCTGGCCTAAGCCTGGAGAAGGCTGGAGAAAGGCTCCCTGCCACCCAAATCCCTGCCCTTGAGCTGCTTCTGGCGTCACCTTAAGTCGTGCGTCCTGGTCCACAAACACCTAACATACTTCCCAACGACTTCGAAAAACCAAGCCCCATTGTTTGGAGCCCGGACACAACCTGAAGAACCTGCACGGGCTTCACCCAGACGGCGAGGATGCCACCGCCCCACTCCTCTCCAGCGCGCTCGGGGTGTCGGCGTACCGCGCGGACACGGTCAGGGCGAGCGGCGGCTTTCACGGCCATCCGTGGGCCGGAGCCGCTCCGCCGTAATCCAATTATGCACGCGCCGCCTCGGGCGCGGGGGAGGGGCGAGGGCTGTTCCCATCTGCCGTCTACACTCGCAAGGACAAAAAGCTGTTCCTCTTCAGGGCAGGAAAACACAATCGCACACAGCTCTCAACCCCTCGCGCGCAGCGATGGCCGCTCCCCGACCCGGGAGGTCTGCCGCCCTCTGGGGAGGGGTGACCAGCCGCCCCCGGCCCTAGGCCAAGCGCCAGCCCCACGCCGCGCCTCCCGGGTCTCTAAGCCAGCTGGGGCCGGACTAGGGGAGCCCAGTCTCCAAAAAGCTGCCTTTTGAGAGGGGTACCCTCCCAGCGCGAGGGTCCAGTCGCGGGCACAGAGCGGACAGTGTCCCTCTTTCGGCGCCGGCGCTTGGGGCAAAAGAGCCGGAGACGGGCGGGTGTCGCGGGGACTTCCGGCGAACTTTCCCGGGACGGCGAGCCGGCAGGGGAAGGACCCCCCGCCCCAGCCCGCGGACCTCCCTTACCATCTCCTTGCGCAGCAGGGCCAGCGCGGCGTCCAGATTGGGAGGCTTGGCGGGCAGCGCCGCGGCCCGCGCCCCGCCGCCGCCAGCGCCCCCGCGGCTCAGCTCGTCCTGGATGCGCGACTTCTGCGCGTACAGCCGCTCCAGGTGCCTCCAGCCCCCCGACGCGCCGCCGCCCGACGCCGAGTGCAGCAGCCCGCTCAGGCTCTTGGGCAGCGGGGGCAGCCCGTCCACCCGCAGCCCGCGCACCGAGCCGGCTGCCCCGGGCCCGCTCATCCCGCTCGGCCAGACCGCTAGCCCGCAAGTCCTCCTCCGCCGCCGCCGCCGCCTGGGGCCCAGGCTCCCCGGCCCGCCCCCTTCCCGGCGGCGCCCCGCCCACTTCCCCTCCCCGCCGCGCTGCCCCCGCCCCTCGCCCCGCCCCGCCCCGCGTCCCCGCCCCACGCCCTCGCCCCCTTGGCGCCCCACCTCCCGGGCTCTCCTACGGCCCCGCCCACTTAGCACCCACCCGACCCCCAGCGCTTCGGCGCTCACCCCCGCGTCCCAGTTCACCGTGGACCCCTACCCCGTACCCCCCGCGCCCACCCCCACCGCTGCGCCCATCCCCGGCGCAACCTTGTGCACCTCCCGAGACTCCCGCCTCACCCCCGCGCCCTCCTCGCGCGATCGAGCCCTGCCCGGGCTGCCCCACTCCCGGCGAGGTGGGCTCCGCCACCAGCCCCCAAAGCTGCTTGTAAGTACTGATGGGGGAGGGTCACCTCAGACGCCGCCCGACGAGGCGGGCTAGTGCGGGCAGTCGGGGTACAGAGGCTCCCCCTCGGGCCGGGCAGGACGTCGGGGAGGTTTGGCCGCGCTGGTGATCCCGCCGGCCGTCACCGTCCCCGGAAGCCAGGATCCACCTGGCGGCGTCCGCGCTGACCGAGGGGGAGCAGGCGGGGCTCTGGAGTCACTAGTTCACTCCAGGGCGCGCTGGCCTGCTCAGTAAAATGGCAACGTCCAGCCGTGCCGACAGCAGCCAAGAAGAGCGCCAGGTCCACTTCGGGAACTTCAAACTGCGAACGAACACGTCTTTCAGCCTGGCTGTGAACGCGAGCGTAGTTCTAAACGGAAATAGAGTGGAGAACGGGATTATCGCTCAGAAACTATTCATCAACTCTGAGGCGAAAATAAACACGATTCACACCTCAGAGAGGGAGAGAAAAGAGAGAGAGAAGCAGGCTCTACCCTTTGGAGGAAGAATAAAAATGTTATAACCAGATTAGAGACAGAAAAGGTAAAAACAGAAGTTAGGGACCGATTTGCAGAGACAACCTCATTGCAGATTAAAAACTACTGCAGTATATAGAGAGTGGATAAATGGAATGCCCATTGATCGTTGGTTTTCACTATAAAAGGGACTTAATTGTTCTAAATGCATTCAATAGGATCACAGTTACAAAGTGTTCTGAGCGCTTTAGGCATTCAACATAAAAGAGCCCTGCACTTTTGGGGGGTTCTTCCCCTTTAATCTACCACCCCCCTTAAAGCCCTCTCCAGAATCAATGTTTGTGACGTTGGCAGATATTCTCCCTGGACCCTTGCGACTGGGTGAGAGCAACATGGAGAAGCCCCGGCGCAAGCAGGGTGATTCAAGGGTATCAGGAAAGCTTCCCACCCTACCCAGTACCCAGAATTTTCCTCCTCATCACCGTGCCTCACCTTCCACTAATTGCCTAGTTACATTTCCGGATTTCAGGGAGTCATTCATTTGCCTATTTAAACAGTGGGTGTCTGGGAGAGTTACAGATTTGCTGGTGCCGGGACTAAGGGAGAGGAAGAGATGGGACATTTGATCTCTGGTTCACACCCTGGCATGAATTCCTTTAATTTGGTGTGTCAGGTTGCTGTCTGTCCTGCAGTAGCTAGCAGAAGTCACTGAAGTGAGGTGTTTGGAGGTTCGGTTATGTGATGGTGCAATAAGAAAAGAAATAATTCCAAAGTATCTGGGCACTGAACTCATTTGAAAGCACGTACTTGAGAGAATTACGGATGGCAAGAAGGAAAGAGGCTTGGGGCCAGCAGAATAGCAGCATGAGGTCCCTGATGCCGGGACGAGAGAGACAGTTTACATGATGCAAACCCTACAATATTAAAGGCAGTTTCTGTGTTCAGGTATATACTCAACGAGATGAACACATTGAAATTGTCCCCTTTATATCAACAAGCAACATCCAGTGTGAATAGTAGAAATTTCTACAGAATTTCTGTGGTACTGATTAAGACTTTATTTGTATAAACCCAAAACATAATTATGCAAGAACCCGCCAAATATTTTGACACCCATGGGGCATGTCAGATAGTACCTGCTTATTCAAATGCAAATATAAGGTACCTTTTAAGGTTCATGCTTATATCAGGAATGAAGTAATTTTTAAAAACTTCTGAAAATATGTGTTTTTGCTTTTTTTTTTTTTTTTTAAAATGAATAGCCCAGTTTGCTTTTCTTTTTTTAAAGAAATTCACGTTCTTTTATTTATTTATTTATTTATGACTGTGTTGAGTCTTCGTTTCTGTGTGAGGGCTTTCTCTAGTTGCGGCAAGTGGGGACCAGTCTTCATCGCGGTGCGCGGGGCTCTCACAATCGCGGCCTCTCTAGTTGCGGAGCACAGGCTCCAGACGCGCAGGCTCAGTAATTGTGGCTTACGGGCCCAGTTGGTCCGCGGCATGTGGGATCTTCCCAGACCAGGGCTCGAACCCGTGTCCCCTGCATTGGCAGGCAGATTCTCAACCACTGCACCACCAGGGAAGCCCCTAGGGGCAAGGCTTTTTGTAGCTGCCATAGCACCTGACACAATGCTAGGCACCTAGGGGTATTAAAAATTTTTTTTAAAGAACGTATCATTAGATGTAACTTGTTGAGTACCTACTATGTGTAAAGCACAGTGCTAAGCTCTGTGATGAACATAAAGATGGGTGAGGTTCAGTCCATGACTTCAAGTCATTTACAGTCTATCAGGGGAGATGACATTGTCATAGAAGTAGAAAGCAAACACTGGCAGCAGTCCCAGCAGGGAAAGATTCTTCGTGGGGATTCAGAAAACGTATACCAGGAGCGTGTTCATTTAAATTGGGCTTGAAGGGTAAGTAGACTTTCGGTAAGTGAAGACAGACCAGGGAGGGATGGGAAGAGTCCTAGCTGGTTAGAAGGTGGGTTACATTTGGGAGACAAAGGGCAGAGAGGTGAGAACCATGGCTCTGACCTTAGACCAGGGAGGGTTTCAGAATGCATGCTCAGAAGTTTGGACTCTATTTCTTAGGCAGGGGAAGCTATTGAGCATTTTAAAGCAACACAGCCTGAGCCTTAGAAGATCATTCTGGCACTTGCATATCCATCAGGTTGCAGGTGGAAGCAGAGGTTAGAGGCAGGGAGAGTAGTTGAGAGGCAAATGCATCTTTGAATTGAGAGGAGATGAAGGCCTGAATTAGGTGGCGGAAAGCAAAGGATAGGAAACCGAGAACTAGCACTTGATAGATTTCTCATATATTTTTCTCATTTGACCTACACAACGTCTGGAGGTGAGTATTAGAGTTCCATCTGATGAATGAGGAATAAGGTAGCTGACTTGCCTAGGTTTTGCTCATCTCGTAAATGATGGGACCTTGCCAAAGGCCACTGTCTTCTTACCGGGGTGATGCCAGAGGCAGAATCCGAGGTGCTGTTTGGGTGTGTAAAGGCTGGACCAGAGTGGGCATTTAGAGGTGATGGTTGAAACACTTGAAATGGAAGAGATCACAGAGAGAGCACCTCTCAACCAGTGTTTGGAAACACTGTCACTCACTAGCCCTTTGAAGTTAAAAAAAAAGAAGAAAAAAATGCCAAAGAGAGTGCAAAAACCTAGAAAATGCAGTAAATGAATTAGAACATTTGGGAAAAATCCGCCACAAACTTGATTTTCTGAAGTGCAAGGTGAAGCATCTAGCCGAGGGGCTTAACCAGACAATAATGTGCCCTTCAGAGACGAGAAGGGACAGTCATCAAATCTAGTGGGAGAGGAGAGGGAGAAGTGGGTAGAGAACTAGAGTAGTGTGTGTGAGAAATCCAGGCAAGAGGTGACTGAGAAATAGAGGGGAAGGGACTTCCCTGGTGGTCCAGGGGTTAAGAATCCGCCTTCCAATGCAGGGGACGCGGGTTTGATCCCTGGTCAGGGAGCTAAGATCCCACGTGCAGTGGGGCAAGTAAGCCCACGCGCCACAGCTACTGAGCCCGCGTGCCACAACTAGAGAGACGCCCATGTGCCACAACGAAAGACCCCGCATGACACAACTAAGACCTGATGCAGCCAAAACAAAAAAAAAAGATGGGCAAGTTAGTGGGAGGGGGGAAAAAAAGCATAAATAAAAGGGAAAAATGCTTCATTTCTCTCTTCCTGCCTCCCTCCCTCCCCCTCTTCCATCCTTCTTTGCCCTTTGATCTACTTTGTGCCAGGCAGTGAGCCAGGCTCAGAGATACAAATAAGTCGCTCTGCGATAATGAATGAAATGCTTTTAAGAACATGGTAATTATTTTTGTTAATGGGGTCCCATCCTCTCCGTGGATATCTGAAATGATCGGGGGTCACACTTGATGAAACCTGTCCATTCAACTTGCAGACCTTTCTAACTTTTAGAAATAATTTTCCTCCTTGGTGGCAATTTAAAAAGCCCTTTTACGTCCATGATCTCATTTATCTCCACAGGAGTCTTTACTTAGTCAAAAATATGCCCCCAACTATTAGAATCCTGGTTCTGCTCAGGCGCTACTCCTTGGGGTGGTTGGCACAGCTGCTTTTCGTCCCACTCCTCTGGGATATTCCTACTTCCCGTTAAACATCCTGAGGGCCTCCAGCTCACCTTTTGTGAAGACAATGGTTTTGAATTCGTTGCCCCCTTATTCAGTCTCCTCCAGACACATACAGTTTGTCAGTATTTTTCTTGAAAGGTAGTGTCCATATGAAAGTGAAAAATTCCAGATGTGTTGGACAAGTTCTAAAAAGCATTGGACTATTTCCTCCATTTTTACCATTGGCTTACTTCTTCTGAAGCTTAAAATCAAATTAAAGTTTGGAGTTGACACATCCCACTTATGAATAATATTGACCGTTAATCCAACTTAAGTTTTAACCCCTTTTCAAGTAAGTTGCACAAGAGAATAAGTCTATCCCATAAGTGTTAAAAGTTTTAAAGGATAAACAAATATATGTTTATTTAGGCACAGGACATTCCTGGAAGGACATGTAAGAAAGGGGCTCCTTACTTCTAGGGAGTGGGAAAGGGGGTTCTCAGAGGGAGGATTTTTTAACCTTTTACTTTATACCCTTTTGTACTATTTGCCTTTTACATTAAATGTGTGATAATATAAAAGGTATAATTATACTCCTAACTATATTTAGTCAAGTATAAATTTTAATTTATAGAATTAAATTAAATTTTAACTTATAAAACAATTAAGTGCCTCTTTTCATATGAACTACAATTAAGCTGAAAGCTTATTTTTGTATGGTTGGATTTTTTAACCTAAATGCAGTACTTTCACTTATCTATAGAAATTTCAGCTTGTTTTATTCAACCTATTGCATCCAGTCTGGGAAAAGCTTTTTTTGATTCTTTAACTTAATACCTGTCTTACCCCAGAATTATCTCACCTGCCAAATTAATAAATATACCATTTATGGTGGTAATGACAGTGGTAAAACCTAATATTTTTAAGGGCTTACTATGTCCTGTGTACTGGGGTAAGCGTCTTACAGACAGTATCTCTTTCACTCTTCATAACACTCCTTTGAGGTTGGTGTAATTATCCCCAGTTACGGATGATGAAACCAAAGTTAAGAGAAGAAAATTAACTTGCTCACATTCACCCATGTGGTTAGTGGTAGTACTGAGATTTGAAATTAAGGTCTCTCCGACTCAGAGCAGATGTTCTTTTTTTTTTTTTTTTTAAATTGTGGTAATAAACACATAACATGAAGTCTACCCTCTTTACAAATGGTGAAGTGTACAGTACAGTATTGTTAATATATACACTTTGCAGAGCGGGTGTTCTTAACCACTGCACGATCCAAGCCATCAATGAAAACGATAAACAGAACAGGGTCAAGGACTGAAACTTGTGCCAGAGACCTTCCGCCAGTGTGACAACAGTATGTTGACTCACATTCTTTATGTACGTTATACCATCACCCAACCGTGTGGGATGTCAAGGGCTAAGAGTACCTAAAACTGAGCTGTCCAATATGGTAGCCACTAGCCCCAAAGGGCTACTGAACACCTGAAGTGTGGCCACTCCAAACTGAGATGTGCTGTGCACTGGATTCCAAAGGCTTAATATGAAATAAAGAATGTGAGGTGTCTCATTAACAACTGTTTACATTGATTGCATGTTGAAAAAATATTTTGGATATATTTGGTTACATAAAATGTATTATTAAAATTAATTTCATCTGCTTATTTTTTATGTGGCTATTAGAAAATTTATAATTACATATGAGGCTCACATTTATGGCTCACGTTGTATTGCGGTTGGACAGTGCTGGCTTAAAAGAAGTCCTGAGTCCCCAGGAGCTTACAATTCAGATATACATATATGAAAGGGTTAAAAACATAAAAAGCATTGTTGAATAATTTACGTGCCAAAATAGAATGCTACAGACTACAGGAGTTCACAAATAGGGATTATAAATAGAGAAAGGACTTGGAAGAAGAGCTGGACCTCTCTGGGCCTTTAAGGAGTTAAAAAGAGCTTGCAGGACAGGGGCCCACATGAGCTCCACAGCAAGGAGAGGGAGAGGGGGCCTGTGAGCAAGAATGAGGATGGTAATGTGAATGGCGCAGGTAACTGAGGCTGAGGAACCCTGCAGAGACCAGGTGGGATCGTTAGCCAAAAAGTTCAGGTAGGGCTCTGGGACTTGCTCTTCAGCAGAGAGGGAGGACAGATATTTTTCGTGCAGGAATGATGAAATCTGCGTTTTGATATTTTCAGACAAAAGGTCTCACATATGTATTACTGAACCTACTACTGCAGAGGCATAGAAGCAAAGAGGAAAATCATTTTCCCAATAAAACATGTCCAACTGTCCAGTTAGTGGTGACGAGATTAGATGCTCCTGACCTTGATACAGCATTAAGTACGGTGCTGTCCCCTGTGGGATCCCTTGAAGACCCAGCTCGGCTGATCTCTACTGTCTCCTCTTGGAGTTAGACCTGATTTTATTTTATATATTTTTCAAATATTTATGTTTATTTATTTATTTGGCTGGGTCTGGTCTTAGTTGCGGCACGCGGGATCTTTGGTGGCAGTGCGCGGGCTTCTCTCTAGTTGCGGCACATGGGCTCTAGAGCACGTGGGCTTAGTTGCCCCGCCGCACATGGGACCTTAGTTCCCCGACCAGGGATCTAACCCATGTCCCCCGCATTGGAAGGCGGATTCTTAACCGCTGGACCGCCAAGGAAGTCCCTAGACCTGATTTTATTACCAGTTTTCATCCAAATCCATTTGGGGAATGAGATGATTACGCTTTTGTTTCTTGGCCAGGAATCTCTTAATCCTGAAAATCTAGTGAGGTGACCCGACAAGAACAGAGTCAATCGCCCACACCACGATGAGCTACATCTGTGTTTTAGAACATGAGCGTGGCAGGGCTCAGGATGGATGGGGTCGGGGAGGGGAAGAAGCTGACACAAGAAAAGAAGGAAAGAACAATTAAGAAGCAAATGTTTCTGTCCAGACAGGAGTTAAATCTGGCCCCTACACCAAGGGCCTGGCTCTGAGGATGAAGAGAGAGACCTTTAACAAAAAATAACATAGTATTTGATGACTGGTGGGATACAGAGATTTGAGAATCATCCTCAGAGACTCTCTATCTATGCATGCTTACTTTTTTTATCCCGAATAAATGAGAGTTGAGAGAATGATTACATTGGTCACTGGGACTGGCACACACAATAAAAACCGTTCAGTTGACAAGATTCAAGTTGAAACAAGCCATTCAAAAGCCCCCTTTATAATGGCCAGCGTTTCCAAGAATCCTGTGGTTGGAAGATTATTTGCAAATCCCTTTTAGATAACAGCTGAACTGAAACTAAAACTCATGGAGTTTCCCCACTTGGCACTGTTCACTGTTTAAATGAATATCAAATAATGGGGTTAGAATTCACTGGACAGAAAGTGGAAGAAGACCAAAAGCTCTCGGCACCCACTGGCCAAGAATCCACACAAAGAGCAAAGGGAAATTGGAATGTACATAGAATCGGGAGCATCAGACAGAATTAATTCAGACAAAGTCGTCAGTGTTCCATGCAGCAGAGTGAAAGTGAGCTGTGCTTTATTCAGCTCTACCAATTAATCCAACTGCACGGCAAAGAGTGGTGTGATCTGGCCAACAGGTTACTACCTTTTTAATTTTTCTGGTGGGAAGTTTGGTACCAAAGTTAATCAGTTAAATAGATGTATGTGCTCACTCCAGGCAGATTTATTAACAATACATTGAAAACCAGTTTTAAAGTAACGGCTCCTCTGTCATCTATCCTAGATACCCTGAGATCTACCATTATTAATTAATTTTTTTCACTTTATTGGTTCATTAACTTATTCTTTTTAGTTTACTGTATATTAAATAACTACCATGTACCAGCCACTGTGTTATGTGATAGGAATACAAACAAACAGTTTCTCCCCTCAAGAAGCACAGGAGACCAGCACATAAGCTCAGAAGTTGAATATCCGTAATTGGTCCTATGATTGAAGTGGGGTAGACAAAGCCCAGTTCCCTGGGGGCAAAAACAAGGCCCTGAAGGCTCAGGCAAGGAGTGACATAATGGGGTTTGGTGTCCATCTTCATCATTCACAGGTTCTATATTTGCGGATTCTGCATTTTCCAATTTGCCTACTTGGTAAAGTTTATTTGTAACCTCAAAAACAACACTTGGAGCAGTTTTGTGATCATCTGTGGACCTGGACGGAGAAGTGAAAAATCTGAATCTCCCAGTGTCCACGTCCCCAGCTGAGCTGGAGGATGGGGACCTCTGCCTTCCTGTGTCAGTTCCTACTCTAAAAAAGTGTCCTTTTTGTTGTCTATTTAGTGCCACTTTTTTGGCATTTTTGCGCTTTTTGCTGGTGACTTTGTTGTTTAAAAAGGTCCCCATGCTGAGTGCTGAAGTGCTATCTGCTGCTCCTAAGGGCAAGAAGGATGTGATGTGTGCTCTGGAGAAAACACTGTGTGTTTGTTAGATAAGATTGTTCAGGCATTCACTGTGCTGCTGTGGCTGGGTAACATTCATTCAATGTTAATGAATCAGCCAGATATATTAAGTAAGGTGTCCTTAAACAGAAATGCACGTAAGACAAGGTTATGTACTGATTAATTGATGAAAACGTTATGACCAGAAGCCCTCAGGAACCTAATCCTATATTTCCCCTTAGGAGAAATGGTTCAGCATTTGCTAATTCAGTGTTTGTGGCAACTTCATAGGACATCACTGCTGTGAATAACAAGAATTGAGAGTATTTTAGAACAATCCCTTTGGCAGAGTTGTGGTCAACGGATCGGAGGGTTTGTTGCTTGCTGTCCTTTTTAGACTATCAGAGCAGTTCATCTGAAAAGATGAAGGACTTAACCAAGGTAGTAGGGGTGGGGATCAATCATTCATGTATTCTTTCATTCAGTACCTATCTCTTGAACACCTATTATATGAGAGATATAGCAGAGCACAGGCGGACCAGCTGTCTTCATCGTTGGGTGGAGGTGGTCAGACTGACAGGTATCAGTGACTGACTAGGTCTGAGGGAGGAAAGAGAAGGCAAGGCGGAGCCCAGCTTTCTGTTTCAGGCAGCAGGTGAATGGTGCTGAATCTCCCAAAGAGAAGGGACATAAGGAGGAGGAACAGTCTTTGAAGGAGATGGTGAAGAAGTTGGTTGGATGCATATTGAGTTTCGAGGTATAGGGGAAGCTTCCAATTAGAAGACAAGTGGCAGGTAAATATATGGGCCTAGAAATCAAGAAAGCAGTCACTGCCCCCTGTCCTTCCCAAGGTGGGCTCCAGGCAAAATTATGAAGTAGAAGAAGCCCTCTCAGTGCTTCCCTTATTCTTGGAGCCTGCCCTTTGGGTAATCTCTTCCTATTATTTATCATAATCCTCAGGCCATTTGCCTCTATTAGATGCCCACCCTACCCACTTGGGGCCTCATTTCTTGCTCCTTTGGGCCCAGCTCCCTTCTCTTCCGTATCCTTAGCCAACTTACTTCATCCCTTGATTTATAGTCAGTTTCTGGTTCCTCAAGTGCAACCATCCACCCGCCAGATTGCCAGTCAAGTTTTAAAAGCAGTCCTGAATGGGAGCAGAAGTTCTAGGCAGTTGCCCGAAACCCACTCTATTTTTCCTGTCTGGGTGTTCGACAAGCTAGTCTCCCTAAGGGCTAGACACTGGTTTCCATACCTGGCTCTGGCTCCCCTTGGTGCCTTTGCTTTGTGTCCTCCTTGCCTCGGGTAAGAAGCTCCCTGTTTCATGTCTGTCCTCTAACCAGGTCACTTCCTAGGCCTGCCCGAGGAAGATTGCAGAGACTGTGCTTCTAGGTGTCAGTTTATCTTGTAAGCTAATGCTCTTGGGGAACAGGTGGCCCTGAGGAGTCAAATTTATTCATTGTTTTTATACATGTTACATTTCCTTTACCAGTTTTAAGCTACCTGTTGGCAGAGGTTGTGCTCTGCTCAGTGTCGAATCATCCTCAGCATCAAGCACAGGGCAAAGCACTTGGTAGGTACCGAAAAAAGATTTGTGGAATCAGTACTCAAAGTGGGGACTTCAGAGCAAATAAGGAGGGATATCGTGGCAGGTAGAGTGGTAAGAGAATGCTTTGGTGACAAGCGAGACTTTTCTTTATCCCTTAAATTGCCCCCCCTCTAGGCCACTACCAATTTTCCTCATGAAGCAGGGGCTTTGATATCTTATCCCCAGGGCTGGGTGAAAACCTGGCATATGGTGGGCATTCAATAATTATTTGTTGAATAAATTATCCCTCAATTTTGCTCTGTATCTCTCCCAGGTTTTGTGAGGGATACAAAGAGATTATGCATCAGTTCCGCACTCACCAAATTTCTAATCCAGAATATGAGCAATCCCCTTTAGGAGATGAAGGCTCTAACTTCAAAAATTTGTTTGAGGACTTCTGACTCTGGCTGTATGGGGTCACCAGTACCAGAGTTGCTCTCCCACCTTAATCAACTAGAAAACTGAACAAAACCTAGGAAACAGCTGTTTTCGGCTACTGGATAACAGGCAACGAGGGACTGTGGTCCCTGAGAGAGTGATCACAAATAAGACAGTCCTGTGGTTGCCCTGGCTTTCCATCCAGAGGCACTTCCAGAATCCCAGCAGAGTGGGGAAGGCTCAATCCTGAAGAGACGGAGATGGGTAGGTGGAGAGACGGAGGCAGCTGGAACTCATCGGGCAGAACATGGAGAGGAGAGAGCTATGCAAAGTGGTCCAGAAATCCGTGTGGGGCTACCCTGAAGCCTTTGCTGAACACCTGGCTGCCCAGGCATGGGATGTGATGAAAAAGAACAATCGTCAGACCTCCCACAGGGCTGGGAGATGCTGAGATCTGACGGCCAGAGGGGAGAGACTGGGTGAACACTCAGTGTCAGCAGGCAGTGGAGAAACCAGAGACTGACTTCTCAGTAATGGGGCTCTACTACCTCTAGGTAAAGGCATTTGTGGTATTTAAGTGAACCAATCTTCTAAGAATTGGCTTACTTCTTAGGACCATGAAAAGTCCTAGTTCTATTTTTCTTAATGTTTGTATACATAGCTTAACTATTTTCTACATGCCCAGATCCCACAGAGACACCCTGGCACCATCAGTTTGAGGCTTAAAGTTGGAAGTTTAGGCATTTTATTAGGAATATTTATAAAATTAGAGCCTACCATCAAAAGAAGATTAATTTTAGGGCTTCCCTGGTGGCACAGTGGTTGAGAATCTGCCTGCCAATGCAGGGGACATGGGTTCGAGCCCTGGTCTGGGAAGATCCCACATGCCGTGGAGCAACTAGGCCCGTGAGCCACAACTACTGAGCCTGCGCGTCTGGAGCCTGTGCCCCGCAACAAGAGAGGCCACGATAGTGAGAGGCCCGCGCACCGCGATGAAGAGTGGCCCCCACTTGCCACAACTAGAGAAAGCCCTGGCACAGAAACAAAGACCCAACACAGTCAAAAAATAAATAAATAAATAAATAAATAAATAAATAAATAACCAAATGTGGGGTTTAAAAAAAAAAAAAGATTAATTTTAATAACTTTTATTTGTGCAGCACTGTATGCTTTCTTTTTAAAGTACAGAACATATAATGCAAATTAAATGTTATTTTTTTAAAGTGTAAGTTATAGATAACACAAAGAAGAAAATCAGACGGCCTATAATGCCACCACTGACAGATAACAGGTCTTTGTACTGTGGCCTTTTTAAAGAGTACTTTATCATACATTATCTCATTTGGTCATCACAACAGCTGATTAAGCAGATGGAGTACATATTATTATCCACATTTTACGGATGAAATTAAGTGGCTTGCATAAAGACACTCTGCTTAATGGCCAGGAAGCCAGACCTGGGCTCAGATGCTCTGACTGTAGATGCTTCTAGTGCCTGGGAGTTGAAGTTCCCAATGAACTATTCCCAAAACAGTCTTCAGTTAGCTTTTCCATTAAGGTGGAAAAGAGGCCAAGAAAAGAGTTCAACTGTAACCAGCAAATAAACTTTTTAGGCTTAAATAGTTAAGGGAAACCTTTCAGGAAAGTAAAGAGAAATGCATTCAGAAGAAATGCATTGAGACTCATCTTTCCCTGAGTCGAAGAAAGAGGCAGGGTTTCATTTCACTTTCAGGTAGCAGATTTTAAGAGAGAGAGGAGGAAATCCTAATTTATATATCACATGCTAGGTGAGAGAGCAAGGTAACCTAGATCGAGAATTACACTGGGATAATTTGAGGATGCAACTAAGAGGGGGGAAAGCTTGACATTTAAATTGTCATTTTGTAAATCAAAGAAGAATAAAGAATTCTCCCATTTCTCCAATCTGCTATTTTTTTAAAAGCTGATTCCTCAGTGAAGCTATCCTTCTTAAAATCATTCTTCCAGTTTTATTTCAGTCTTCCTTGCCTTTGAAAGCAGCATGGTGAATTCCATGCAGCCTAACTCCTTCCCAGACTTTAGCTAGTCCTTTTAGGTACTTAGCACCCAAAACAGTTTCTCAAATTGTAAGGTTGCCCTATCAGCCAGAGTGAGTTAGTAGCAGAGTAACTCAGATTCACACAGGAGGCAAAAAGGTTTGTCTTTGGCCTCATCCTCACCCTCTTTGCCAACCCTATTTTAAGAGAAATTTTCTGCTTAAACAAAAAAACAACAAGCAAACTAACAAATGCCAGCAGCTTTACACTGGGTTCAATGTTTACATCTAAAGAGGAACATGGGGGGCTTCCCTGCTGGTGCAGTGGTTAAGAATCCGCTTGCCAAGGCAGGGGACACGGGTTCAAGCCCTGGTCCGGGAAGATCCCACATGCCATGGAGCAACTAAGCCCGTGCGCCACAACTACTGAGCCTGTGCTCTAGAGCCCACAAGCCACAACTACTGAGCCCGTGAGCCACAACTACTGAAGCTTGCATGCCTAGAGCCCATGCTCTGCAACAAGAGAAGCCACCCCAGTGAGAAGCCTGCACACTGCAACGAAGAGTAGCCCCCGTTCGCCACAACCAGAAAAAGCCCGCATGCAGCAACGAAGACCCAACACAGCCAAAGATAAATAAATAAATAAGTTTATTAAAAAAAAACTTATAAAAAAAGAGGAACATCACCAACACTTGGACAAGGTGCATGGTCTTCACGCTGGTTCAGGGCCCCCATGCCTTACTCTGTTCTTCTCAAATATGCTCCCATTCGTAACTGGGTTTTCTGCTGATGGTAACAGTCCTTTTTGTTTCCAAAACATTCCAAAATCATGGACTATCCAAAATGCATATTTACTCTCTATGCATATATTAACCCTCTTATCTGGAGCTATCTGGCAAGCCCTGGTGAGCACAGTGAATTCTGCCATCGGGGCAGATTGTGCAGTTGCCAAGAGACCATGTTTTGGAGACAAAGTGAATTTGTTACAGGATATTTTCTTGGTTCAGTCAGACGATATGGCCCATCAACCAACAAGACTGAGTCTGCTTTTTGCTAAAATTTCTGATAAATCTATTCATTCATGAACAGAGGTTAGATGATTATGAGTTTCCCCTTCAGGTAACAGAAGAAGAGTACCAGGTTTCAAGGTATTATAATGATGAACGGAAATGGGTAAGGGGGGAAGGAACAGGATTTCATAGGAGGTAAGCCTACATGCTGAGAAATGTATATTTTCAATGAATAACAAAGATTGTCCAGCAGGAAGGACCAACGAATTTAAAAGAGATCCTAAAACCAGAACAAACTTGGAAGACTCACACTTCCCAATTTTAAAACCTTCTACAGGGACTTCCCTCGTGGCGCAGTGGTTAAGAGTCTACCTGCCAAGGCAGGGGACATGGGTTCAAGCCCTGGTCCTGGAAGATCCCACATGCCACGGAGCAGCTAAGCCCATGCATCACAACTACTGAGCCTGCGCTCTAGAGCCCTTGAGCCACAACTACTGAGCCCGTGTGGCACAGGAGTCGCAACTACTGAGCCCGCGAGCCACAACTACTGTAGCCCGCACACCTAGAGCCCATGCTCCACAGCCAGAGAAGCCACTGCAGTGAGAAGCCTGCACACCACAACAAAGAATAGCCCCTGCCCGCCACAACTAGGGAAAGCCCACGCGCAGAAACTAAGACCAAACGCAGCCAAAAATAAATGAGTAAATAAATAAAATTAAAAATAAATAAATAAAACCTTCTACAAAGCTCCAGTAACAGATGAATAGATAAAGAAGATGTGGCACATATATACAATGGACTATTACTCAGCCATAAAAAGGAACGAAATTGGGTCATTTGTAGAGATGTGGATGGACCTAGCTAGAGTCTGTCATACAGAGTGAAGCAAGCCAGAAAGAGAAAAACAAATATCGTATATTAACGCATATATGTGTAATCTAGAAAAACGGTACAGATGAACCTATTTGCAGAGCAAGAATAGAGACGTAGATGTAGAGAATGGACGTGTGGACACAGCGGGGGAAGGGGAGGGTGGGACTAATTGGGAGATTAGGTTTGACATAAATACACTACCATGTGTAAAACACATAGCTAGTGGGAACCTGCTGTATAGCACAGGGAGCTCAGTTCGGTGCTCTGTGATGACCTAGATGGGTGGGATCGGGGGGGTGGGAAGGAGGGAGGTCCAAGAGGGAGGGGATATATGTATACATATAGCTGATTCACTTCATTGTCCAGCAGAAACTAACACAACATTGTAAAGCAATTATATTCCAATAAAAAACAGCAACAGAAAAAACCCCACTGTGGAACGGGCGTAGGGTCAGACATATAGATCAATGAAATAGAATTGAGAGCCCAGAAATAAACCATCTGATCCATGGTCAATTGATTTTCCACAAGGGTGCCAAGACCATTTAATGAAGACAGAACGTCTCTTCAACAAATGGTACTGAGAAAACTGGATAGCCACATGCAAAAGAATGAAGTTGGGCCCTTACCTTACATCAAATATAAAAGTTAACTCAAAATGGATCAAAGAAAATAATAAATTGGTCAAAGACTTAATTTTAAGAGCAAAGCTATAACACTCTTAGAAGAAAGCATAGGGAAGATCTTTTTTTTTTTTTTTTTGGCCATGCCGCATGCATGTGGAATCTTAGTTCCCCAGCCAGGAATCGAACCCGCACCCCCTACATTGGAAGCGCAGAGTCTTAACCATTGGACTGCCAGCGAGGTCCCAGGGAAGATCTTCATGACTTTGGATTTTGCAATGTGTTCTTAAGTTTGACACCAAAAACACAAGCAACAAAAGAAAAAAAATGAATTGGACTTCATCAAAACTAAAACTTTTGTGCATCAAAGGACACTACCAGGAAAGTTAAAAGACAGCCCAAAGAATGGAAGAAAATATTTGCAAATCATATATGTGAAAAGGTTTACTATTCAGAATATATAAAGAACTCCTGCGTTTCAACAACAAAAGGACAAAAAGTCCAGTTTTAAAATGGGCAAAGTACTTGAGTAAACAGTTCTCCAAAGAAGATACACAAGTGGGAAATTATATGAAAAGATGCTAGATACCATTAGTCAATAGGGAAATGCAAATCTAAACCACAATGAGCTACCACTTCACACTAACTATGACAGCTATAATTTAAAAAAAGACATAAGTGTTAGCAAGGATGTAGGGAAGTCGCAACCCTCATACATTGCTGATCAGAATGTAAAATTGTGCAGCCTCTGTGAAAAAAAGTTTGGTGGTTCCTCAGAAAGTTAAACAGAATTACCATATGAGCCAGCAATTCCACTCCTAGGTATTTACCCCAAAGATTTGAAATCAGGGACCTAATCGGTACACAAGCCTGTACATCGATGTTCATAGCAGCATTATTCACAGTAGCCAAAAATAGAAACAACAAATGTATCCATAAATAGATGAATAAATAAACAAAATGTATTTACAACAGAATATTATTCAGTCATAAAAAGAAATGAGATTCTAATATATTCTACAACATAGATGAACCATGAAAGAGTTATGCTAGGTGAAATAAGGGCAAATATTGTATGATTCCACTTATGTAAAATATCTAAATCGTAGGGACAGAAAGCAGATTAGAGGTTACCAGGGACTGTGGGTAGAGGAAACTCTAATGGTTAGAGTTTCTGTTTGGAAAGATGAAAGGTTGGTGAAAGATTATTTAGAAATAAATAGCGGTGATGATTGCACAAAATAATGACTGTAATATTAATTAGCCCCTGAATTTAAAAATGGTTAAAATGGAAAATTTTATGTTATATGCATTTATTTTACACAATTAAAAACATACACACAGGGCTTCCCTGGTGGCGCAGTGGTTGAGAATCTGCCTGCCATCGCAGGGGACACGGGTTCGAGCCCTGGTCTGGGAAGATCCCACATGCCGTGAAGCAGCTGGGCCCGTGAGCCACAACTACTGAGCCTGCGCGTCTGGAGCCTGTGCTCCGCAACAAGAGGCACCGCAATAGTGAGAGGCCCGCGCACCGCGATGAAGAGTGGTCCCCACTTGCCGCAACTAGAGAAAGCCCTCGCACAGAAACGAAGACCCAACGCAGCCAAAAATAAATAAATAAATAAATAAATAAATAAAATTAAAAAAAAAAAAAAACCATACACACAAGTTTGGCTAATTGGGCTGCTGTGGTTACTGCACTTAGGTGGCTTGGCTTTGCCACTGGATCAAGAGAGATTGCAGTAAGTTATTGGCCTCTGATGATCCTCATGAAGGTGAGTCTCATACACAAGGATGTAGAAAGGCTTATGGTAATTAGGAAGGCCCAGAGTGGGAGATGGTTGAGGTGCTAATTTTAACTCCTAAAAGGACCATTCATGTGTAGAGTCCCAGGGAAAAGATTTGGTTACCAAGCCCTTGGTAAAGTCATACGGTAGCAAGGCAATTTCAGGGAAGCTGGAAGCCATAGCTCACAGCAGCCAGTGAGACCCAGGAATTCTCTCTCTTTTTTTTTTAATTGAAGTATAATCGATCAGGAATCCTCTTAATTGTCTCTTAGTCACTGGCCTGGGAAAGTTTTGAAGGTCCTGCCTTGTGTCAGGAGTAAGGGATTTACCTCCTTGGGATAAAACATGTGCTAGGAAATGAACTTTGACAAAACTGTAACTTCTCTTTGGAAACCTACCCCTTTCTGAGCTAAAACACTGAGATAGATGGAATCAGTCTTAGAGCTCACCTCATCTTCAGAACACAACAGAAGGTCATCATGTACTGGATAGGGTAGAGCCATAGGGAAATGGAAGGTCCTCCAGGCCCTGGCTGAAGACCTGTGAAAAGTTGGTGGGGCACTCTAAACTCCTGGGGCATAATGTTCATTTCCCAGGGGAATGTAAGCAAGTGTTGACTTTCCATCTAAAGAGATGCTGAGGAAAGTAGAATGCAAATCTACAACTATTAGATATGCAGCCTCAGGAGGCACCACTATGAAATTAGATGTGGGTTTGATACTACAGGGAAGCAAGGAACGTCTATTCTATTTATGGCCCTGAGTCCTGAATGCATCTCTATCTTAGCCCATTGGACTTTTTTGGCAGGGAGGATAGGAGCATTATGTGGACTGGTACAAGCTTTTTCTCTGTTATGCTTTTTATTTTTATTTTTTATTATTTTTAAAATTATTTACTTCTTTCATCGCACCAGGTCTTAGCTGCAGCTCCAGGGCTCCTTTAGTTGCAGCTCACCGGCTGCTTAGTTGCAGCTTGCCAGCTCCTGAGTTGCGGCATGCGAACCCTTAGTTGCAGCATGCATGTGGGATCTAGTTCCTTGACCAGGGATTGAACCCAGGTCCCCTGCATTGGGAGCGCAGAGTCTTATCCACTGCGCCACCAGGGAAGTCCGTCTGTTAGGCTTTTTAACAATTGATTTCAGTCCTTCTTTAGCTTCCGGTTTAACAGGGTACTGTGGAGTGTGGACAGAGATTTAGATAAATCAGTCTGAACCTTAATTGTTTTAGCTCCTAAATCCTGCCTGTACCTAAAAAACTGGGGGGGACTTACCTGGTGGTCCAGTGGCTGGGACTTCGCCTTCCAATGCGAGGGGTGTGGGTTCGATCCCTGGTTGGGGATCTGGGATTCCACATGCCTGAGAGCCAAAGGACCAAAACAGGGAACAGAGGCAGTATTGTGACAGATTCAATAAAGACTTTGAAGATGGTCCACATCAAAAAACAAAATCTTTAATAAAAAAAAATTTTTTTTGGACCTCCTTGATATTTTGGGCTTGATTCAGATACTAGAGTAACAGTGAATCAACATCCAAATTAGCTATGATCTCAATGTGAATAGGGGAGTTTTGGGGGATTTAAAGGAAGACACCCCCCGGAGAACATTTAATATGGCATTTTTATTTGCACGGTAAACCGCTCCCTATCAAGTTACGTCAACAGCTGTCGTATTGGGAGGAGGAACAACTGTTCCTTGGTTACAGGCCTGAGGGAGACGTTTTGGCACTGGGAACCTTTGGGGGTTATTAGAGATCCCACCAGCTGACTAGTTGTTGACTCTAAGACAGTGGTAGCTTTAAAGTTTATATATAGCACCTGAATTGATTAAAAATTGCCAATGTTATCTGTTAATATTCAGAGAATTTTCTCCTTCTGATTTAAGGGTAAAAGAGAAAATTAGATGTCTACTTTCCCCTTGGAGCACTTTAGCTGGTCACTCACTTCATTTTTGCCCCTTTAGTTTCTTAGCTAATGCAGAACAACTGTTTTTCTTTTTTGTTTTTCCCACATCTTTATTGGAGTATAATTGCTTTACAATGTTGTGTTAGTATCTGCTGTACAACAAAGTGAATCAGCTATATGTATACATATATCCCCATGTCCCCTCCCTCTTGAGGCTCCCTCCCACCCTCCCTATCCCACCCCTCTAGGTGGACACAAAGAACCGAGCTGATCTCCCTGTGCTATGCGGCTGCTTCCCACTAGCTAGCTATTTTACATTCGGTAGTGTATATATGTCCATGCCACTCTCTCACTTCGTCCCAGCTTCCCCTTCCCTGCCTGTGTCCTCAAGACCGTTCTCTACGTCTGCGTCTTTATTCCTGCCCTGCCACTAGGTTCATCAGTACCACTTTTTTAGATTCCATATATATGCGTTAGCATACGGTATTTGTTTTTCTCCTTCTGACTTACTTCACTCTGTATGACAGACTCTAGGTCCATCCACCTCACTACAAATAGCTCAATTTCAGAACAAATGTTTTTCTAACGTCCTTTCAAGAAGTGTCTTTGCCTAGAGACGCCCTCCTTTGGAGATTAATGACTAGGGGAGCATCTAGCTATTTTTTCTTAATACCACGGATTGGCCACCTTTTCCTGCCAAGAGGCAGATAGTGAACATTTTGGACTCTGCAGGCCATACATCTCTGTTGCAACTGTTTAACTCCGAGGTTGTGAAAGCAGCCAGGGACAATGTGTAAACAAATGAGGGTGGTTGTGTTCCATCAAAGCTTTATTTGCAGAAACAGGCAGAGGGTCAGAATTCGCCCATGGGCTGTAGTTTACCGAAACTTTTGTGAGATCATGAGTTTATTCTGAGCCTTATTGTTTCTTTTGGAACTCTCAGCAAAGAGCTGGAGGTCTGGCAGTGGGGCTCTTTCCCACTGTAGCTTTTACTTGTATATTAAATCCCTTATTTCTGGATTAAGACCATTTACAAAAAGTGAGGTCACAACTGCTTAAGGATCTACTTCACAATGCTATCTATGGGTGGAAAAGAGCCTGTTCCTGATTTCTCCAATGGATCATTTTTTTTTTTGCTTGCAGGACTGAATCAGAGCTCAACCTGTTTTCATGGGAAAGAGCTGGGGAGAGCTTCTAAAAAATCTTATTCAACATGTACAACTTTTCTAAATTCCTCTGGTTTCCTCTGCCATTTTAAGTCATCCTGTATCTTCCCATTCTGCCTTTTCAACCTTTTTTTTTTTTTTTCCAGCTGAGGTTCCTACTAATATATGAACTAAATGGTATAGATCTGTGAGTTTTGGATTCCATGTCCTAAGACTATTTTAAACTCTGTAAATTTCTCTCCATCCTGTCTAACTTCTCCAAAGACTTTGGAAAAACTTTGACAATGGCTCTCAGCTCAGAGCAAGAACAGGGCTTAACAGCAACCATAAGGGGTTTTCTCTGTCCCGAGGAGGATTTAAATTGAAAAGATAATTGAACTTTGAAGTTTCTGGCTATTCAGGAAGGAAGAGGGGCAGATTGAGGTGAGGTGGGGACAGAAAAGATAGAGGAGCACAGAGCGGAGAGAGAGGAACGGAAATAAGAAAGGCTATTAGATTTTAGTGGTGATTAAGGGATTATAAAGGAGACACAGTTTTATGTTGTTCACATTTTTCTTTGCCATGGCCAAGGAATCTCTTAAGGAAGCAGTTTTAGAATTAGAATTTCTTTTGGACACTTTCCCATACCAATCCAAAAAATGTAGAATATTGGATGTTTGGCAATGCTTCTAAAGTATCTCTTAAATAAATAATTTTTTGTTCTAAAGTATCTCTTCACTAAATAATTTTATTCCCATCAAAAGTTCCCTGAGTGTGGCTACTATAATGCCAAATCATCCTTGGTGAAATTATGCCATTTAGGAAGGCAAGTACACGAATTTGAGTTACAGCATAAATACAGATAAGAGGTAGGAATGTGGCCTAGAGGGGATGTGCCCACAGACTGAGACGACTTCTTCAGAGTCTTGGAATAATTTTTCCAAAGTATCACTTACACTTCTGTGTCTCCGCTTCCCCAAGCTACTGGCTGAGCTGTAAAACCGCAAACCCAACCTACTTGGCGTTCGCAGAGGGTGAAGGTTTGGAGAGATCTCTCCCAGAACCAGACTCTCAAGGAGAAAGCAAGGTAGGACTGAGGAAAGTTCTCATGAGAAATTAATACAAAAACCGCTTTATTGGGTTATACACTATAAAATTAATCCATTTCAAATGCACAATTTGACAGTTTTTAGAAAATTTGCGAAGTTGTGCAACCATCAATATAATCCAATCTTAGTACATTTCATCACTCCAAAAAATAACTTCTTGTCAATTTCTATTCCCACTCCCAGCCCTAGGCTACCACTAATTTACTTTCTATCTCTGTGGATTTGACTATTCTGGACATTTCATATAAATGGAATCATACAATATATGATCTTTTGTGTCTGACTTCTTTCACTTAGCACAATGTTCTCGAGTTTCATTTCATAATGTTTTGATGAGTGACCCAGGACAAAGATTGTCCACAGGACCCTGGTCTAAGAAGAAACCTTCTGACTTCTCAATTCTCAGAGCTGCTTGAGGAATGGATTTTTGGGGACCTGGCCTGGCCTCCTCCCTGTGAACTTTCTTCTTATAGACATGCAGCAAATATCAAGACGGAGACATATACCAGTATTATTAGTGATAAGGCAGATTTCCGCCAAGTTTAAAGTTTTCCCAAATCTGATCACATCACCAGAACACTTCTAAAAAGGGTTTTTTGTTTTGTTTTCTTTTCCTGGGAGACAAAATAGACTCAGCATTGGTGGAGCTCAACAAAAAGAAATCAGGGTCATATTACCCTGACACATAAGAAGTGCTAAATAAATGTTGGCTATTACCATTCATTTGGTCAACATGTATTGAAGGCCTACAATATACAAGCCTCAGTGCCAGGAATTACCCATACAAAGCATAAGGCAAGGTCTAGTAGGAAAAGGGAGGAAGATAAGTACACAAAGGAATAGAATTGAGTGTGACCAGCGCTATGATAGGAAGAAGCTACTACTGTCCTAAGCTGGATCTTGAAGATGGACAAGGTAGGAAGGAGGAGGCATGTGGTCAGGTCATGGGAGCATCTTGCTCACGTAAAAGTACAGCCAGTAGAGAAAACCTGGTTCATTCTGGAAACTTCAGAGAGTTCGGCATGGTGGAGATGCAGAAGGTGGGTAAAAGGTGTCAAGAGATGGAATCAGAGTGGTGATGGGGCTGGCCTTGTGTGCCATACCAAGGAAACTGAGGGACATTGAAACATTGCAACCAGAGCAATTTGCTGATCAGATCCAAGAACTATATTCCAGGCACGTACTAAGTACTTTGCATATGTTACCTCATTTAAGTTTCTTTTTTTTTTTAAGATTTTTTTTTTGATGTGGACCATTTGTAAAGCCTTTATTGAGTTTGTTACAATATTGCTTCTGTTTTATGTTTTGGTTTCTTGGCCGCGAGGCACGTGGGATCTTAGCTCGCCGACCAAGGATCGAACCCGCACCCCCTGCATTGGAAGGTGAAGTCTTAACCACTGGACCTCCAGGGAAGTCCTCATTTAAGTTTCCTAGTCACCCTGTGAAGTTAGCCATTTTCTGTATTTTACAGCTGAGAAAACCAAGGCTCGTGGAGATGAAGTATCTTGCCCAAAGTCACACAGTTATTAAGTGGTAGAACTGGAATTTGAATCCAGACCTTCCAAAGCCCAAACCGTGTTGTTGGTTATCTCTTAATCATGATGTTAACCATGATATTGCCCTGCACCAGTTAGGTTCTCAGCGCTCCATGGGAGAACACTTGAGGGCAGAGTCTAGGACAGTAGCGATAGGGAAAGAGAGACTGGCGTGCGTTGGAGAGGTCCTAAGAAGTAGAGTCTGCAGGAATTGGTAAGTTGAATGGGAGGGAGGCTAGATGGCTGATGCTGTCACTTGACCCAACAGGGACAATACAGGAGGAGGAGCAGGTTTTGGAGCAAGATAACAGTTTCTCTTCGGGTCGTGTTGGGTTCAAGTTACCTGGGGAAATATTAAGTGGATAAGCGTAGTACTCAGAAGTCTCTGGGGTCTAAGCTCAGAAGAGAGACGCCAGCTGAGAATTAGTTAGATGTGGGAGATGTATAAAGCGAGAAGAGAAAGCTGATGACGAACACGGGCTCTGTCATCGCAGCAGAAGTGTTTTGGGTTATTGATTTCCTAGACCATAGTCTAAGGAATTGATCTTCCATTAGCATGTGCAGAGGTGAGTCACATGTCTTCAATAAAATTCGAATTTCCTCCTTCATAGAGTTGGTCACACAAGAAATTCTTGCATTGTAATGTTACCTTATATGACTCTGATTTAAAGCCTCTGTTTGAAAGGTCTAATAAAACTAAATGGAACAATATCATCAAGAAAGAAAAAAAAAAAAATTAACAGCCCCTGACATGGGAGAATGTGCTGATCAAAGATAGGCATTAGATTCAGACCCACAAGTGGCAACTTCTGAGCCCAGAAACCCATTAAATGGTCTTCTCCGTACATTTCTATTAACGGAAGTCTTAAGTGCTTAAGGGAACTATTTATCCATCACTTCGGTGCATTAATTTATGAAGTCCTCTGAGGTCATTAAATAAGCATCAGATGAGAAAATGCATCTCATGATTTACCGTAGACAGTTTCCCACGACATAATACTTAAGATGGCAAGTTCCCTTTGAATAGGCCAGAGTCCTCGACTGGCCAAACGGCTTTTTGGTTTTTTTGGGTTTTTGGTTTTTTTCCAGCACTCTAGGCTGTTCTATACATGAGAAAGGGCTAAAGTCAAAATAATAATATAATTTTTACCAAACGTTATGGGCTGAATTGTGTCCCCTAAAATTAATGTATGGAAGCTTCTACACCCAGGAACCCAGAATGTGACTGTAGTTGGAGATGGGTTTTTAAAGAGGTAATTAAGGGAAAATGAGGTCATTGGGATGGGCCCTATTCCAAAAGACACACACACAGAGAAGACAATGTGAAGACACAGGGAGAAGGTGGCCGTCTGCAAGCCAAGGAAAGAGGCCTCAGGAGAAACCAATCCTGCTGACACCTTGACCTCAGACTTTTAGTCTCCAGAACTGGGAGAAATAAATGTCTGTTGTTTAAGCCCCCTAGTCTGTGACACTTTGTTCTGTCAGCCCCAGCAGACTAATACACCAAATAACCAGTATTTTCTCTCTCTACATGACTATAAACCAACAGATAGCTAGATATGAGAGGGGAGTTTTGGCTAGCAGTGTTTTCACGGTGTGAGCCATGAAAGCAGATGCCACCTTAGAAACGGCTGCTTTAAATCCTGGAGTGACTACAGCAAATGCAATGCTTCAATCCAGGAAAAAGACAAAGCTGCTTTCAAAGGAAGGCAGGAAAGGGGAACCTGGGACGCCATCTGTACGAGGGCCACAGATAAAAGCAGATGTGTCTGCAGTATACCTTGCCTTCAGCCTCAATTTTCTTTGGTCAAAACTCAGTAACTTGGCAAATCTCATTGTGCCATTTATAAGCGATTGCTGGCAACAGGGGAAGGCAGGCATCCAAGGCAGGTGGGGCCTGGGGGGCGGGGCAGGATGGTGGGTAAGGAATCAAGATGCTCATTGTTGGCCTGTCCATAGGCCTTTGAAAAGGATGCAATTTCTCTATCAGTGTTTGCTGAAAGAGAACTCTGTTTATCGTCCGCCTTGGTAAGATTAAGACCCTTTCAGAAGTAAGCAGGAAGGAATTTTAATTTGCTTGCTCTTCTGTTTTCATTTTTTTACAGGAAAATCGAGTGAGTTGATTTTGAAAAAGACATATGCGGTTGTAGTTCTCTGGGTTACAGCGTATTTTCTCCTCTATATGGTTTGTAATTTTGGACTGCTTTCTTTTTTTTCCTTTTTCTTTTTCCTTCCTCCCTCCCTCCCTCCCCCACTCCCATTCCCTTCCTTCCCTTCTCTTTAAACCGGGGCTCTCTTTAACAGGCCTATCAAAAGACACAAGATACACTTCCCAGCTCAGCATCTTGCTGCATTATCCGCTAACCCCAATTTTGCCCATAGACTCTGTCCAGAGGTGGGGGTCTGTGATGTTGCCCTTGGCCGACTCAGAGTCACAGAAATCATTCACCCACGGACTGGTAAGGAGCAAGGGGACTGGGGACGGCGGCTGCTAAGGAATATTTATCAAGTGTCCCCTTTCTCCTGCTCTGACCACTGTCTCTCCATATCCTTTACCAGCTATGGTCCTGGGTGGTGTTCTGTTCTAATCTGGGCTAATGCTCTCAACTAATGTCTTTTTTTTTTTATATGTTTTGGCCCCAGCATGTGGGATCTTAGTTCCCCGACCAGGGATCAAACCCACGCCCCCTGCAGTGGAAGCGTGGAGTCTTAACCACTGGACCACCAGGGAAGTCCCTCTTAACTGATTTCTAAGACCAAATTATTATTCTGTTTGGACCCAGGCATGTCAGCCTTTCCCAGTCTCCCCTGAAGCACCCCCAGGGATTGTTGGCGAGTCTCTGTTCCTTTAACCAGGCAAAGGGCCAGTTGTAGAGAAAAAGCCCCAGAGACCACCTGCCCCAAGCTTTCTGAAGGACTGAGCATGTAAATATGAACCTTGTTACAAAAGAAAATTTCACGAGAGATGGGGAGGGCACCTGGGAGGAAATGGTGTTGGTCAACTATTGTGCCTAAGAACAAAGAAGACAGCTCCAGAGGGAGTGGGCTAGCAGTCTCGGGGACCAGGGGCTGTTTTCCTGGAGGAGCTGGGCTTGAAAAGCAGCCCATAGTGTCAGACAGACCTGAATTTGAATTCTCATCCAACCCCTTGCTGACAGTGAGACTGTGGAAATCTCTGGAAGCAGAAGTCACAGCACTGTAGCAAGGTGGGTTTAGCAAAGAAGCCTTGTGCAAGAGCCCTTCTCACCCCATCTATGCATTGGAAGCTACCGGTGAATCTCACAGAGACTCCCACCCTGCCTTCTCCCCACAGCCGTCGAGGGCAGGCCGTCTGGCACACACCGCAGCATGTACAGCGTGTGTGTGCACACCAAGGGCCAGGAGCAGCGGCAGGACTGCTCGCAGGGGAGGACACCAGGGCATCTAAGGTAGTTGCCCAGGTGAGTTAGGAAGAGGCTGGAGCCAAATAGGATGACCCCCCCACCCACCTGGCACAGAAGCTGGGACCCCTGATGGCAGCAGGTTCCTCACTGTCAAGGTTATACAAACAGGGAGAGAACATGGTCTCTGGGTATCTTTCAGCTGACTTGCTGTTGAACCAAACCAAAGGAGTTTCAGGGCTGGGTTCATTATATGATCCTTCCGCACGGTGGGCTGGTAGGGACGTGATGAGATTTGAAGGCCCCAGAAAGACCTTCTCTTTGCTCCTGTAGTGGAGCTGATGTTGTAGCCCTTACCTGTAGCTTCGTGTCTGCTCCCTGGGTCTTAGAGGCCAGGAGGAGCCCAGTGATTACCAGGGACCCCAAGTCCCCTTGATGGAGGAGTCATTTCCTACCACAGTGGTTTTGAAGCTGTGTTCACAGAAGCCCCAGGGGTTCCAAGTGAGCCCTGAAAGTGCCCAAGCAGAGGAACTGTGGAGCTGACAGAAGCCCCCCTCCCCTGCTTCAACAGAGAGGCACGATGTCATCTCTTTGTTATGGAACAAAACTTGGGTCTGCTTGCCCACACACAGTAAAGCCAATCTACTGACACCAGGTTGGGGTGAAGGAAAATGCAGCGTTCATTGCAGGGCACCAAGCAAGGAGTCCAGGCAGCTAGAGCTCAAAAGGCCCAAACTCCCTGATGGTTTTTAGGGAAAGGTTTATAAAGACAGGGTGAGGGAGGGGGGCTGTGGGGTGTGTGATCAGCTCGTGGACCTTCTTCTGATTGGCTGGTAGTGAGGTAACTGGGAGTCAACCTCATCAACCTTCTGGTTCCAACAAGTCTGGGGTCTACGTGCTTGTGGGCAGCATACAGTTAAACTTTTTCTACCTGGTGAGGGTTTCAGTATCTGCCAAACAGCTCAAAGGACGTGGCTCAGAATGTTATCTATTATCTATCTTTAGTTCCTCCTCAAGGGCTATAGATAGGCCTTGAGGAGGAACTAAAGGTCCTTGACTTTGTGTAATGACTAAACTATTATTATTTTTCTTGCTTGATTATTTTTCTTTGTTTCTACATTTTCTCACCTCTCTGATTAAATTTATTCTTTGGAACTCGGGGAAGGCTTAGGAGCCTAAAGTTTCTCTACAGACAAGAGAACATGGGGTGGGGGGCGTCTGTCCCAGGAAGGCCCCATAAGATGCTGCTCAGTTACATCTTTTCTATATACTTTGGGCTCTGGATAAGATTTTACTTCAGTAAAGGCTTAAATTAAGGTTCTTTGGTTGAAAGCTACAGAAACCAACTCAGGCCAATAAGCAAAGAGAGCACTTATTGGAAGAAGCAGCCCCCGAAGGTGCAGGCAGAATGGCTTGTCCGTCTCTCTGCTGCTGGTTGTAAAGAACTCAGCCTTTGCTCCATCACCACCTCACCCCGCTCAAGAGCGTAAGGGGTGAGAGGTGGGCCCTCGCCTTCATGGAAGAGAGAGGCTCTGAGGCCACAGCACAACCGCATGTGCCAGGAAGCGGGCAGAAGCTGGATGTCAAAAGTGAAACTCTCAGGGCTTCCCTGGTGGCGCAGTGGTTGAGAATCTGCCTGCCAATGCAGGGGACACGGGTTCGAGCCCTGGTCTGGGAGGATCCCACATGCCGCGGAGCAGCTGGGCCCGTGAGCCACAACTACTGAGCCTGCACGTCTGGAGCCTGTGCTCCGCAACAAGAGAGGCCACGATGGTGAGAGGCCCGCGCACTGCGATGAAGAGTGGCACCCACTTGCCGCAACTGGAGAAAGCCCTCGCACAGAAACGAAGACCCAACACAGCCATAAATAAATAAATAAATAAAGTAGCTATTAATAATAATAATAAAAAAAAAAGTGAAACTCTCATGACAACGTTTTGGAAATCACCGTGACTAGAAAAGGATGGTCCCGCAATCGGCCACCTGTCCACTCCTCCAACCTCTCTGACCCCTTCAAGATGTGATAAGACAGCTGGCACTAGCTGTGTGCTAACCTTACCTGTCCTGACGTGTGCAGGAGCAGGTGTATCAGACAGGCAAAGCCGTTCTCTCTGGGCTTTTCTAGACCTTGCCACCCTAACTTCTGCCACTCCTTCTCTGCTTTGGCAGACTCCCTCCTAACCGCACCCCCATCCCAGGTGTTAACACCTGTGAGACCTTCCGGGACCAGGGCAGAAAAGGGGAGCCAGCAGGTGGTGAAGGGGCAGCAAACAGATGTTGGAGAAAGAAACTACGTGGAGTCCCTACCAGTTGCAGAGAGTGTCATGACAAAGGCTGAAGGGTGACTCTGGCTTCCCTGAAGGTGTATCAACACCCCACAGGGGCAGGAAAGACCCAGCACACTGCGAAGACGAAGCCAGCTGTGACTGGAACGCCTGCAATCTGTGGGCTGCTCAGGGCAAGGCCTGTCCAGAGACAAGCTTGCAAGGCTCTCAGCAGAATCTGCCTCATTTTAATGAAATAATCATTTTAATAAAATAACAAAAATCAGGGACTTCCCTGGTGGTCCAGTGGTTAAGAATCTGCCTTCCAATGCAAGGGACCTGGGTTCAATCCTTGGCCGGGGAACTAGGATCCCACAAGCCGCAGGGCTACTGAGCCCATGCGCCACAACTAGAGAGCCCATGCACAGCAACTACTGAGCCCACGCGCTCTGGAGCCCGCGCGGCACGCTGGAGAGAAGCCCGTGTGCCACAACAAAAGATCCTGCACGCTGCAACTAAGACCCAATGCAGCCAAAAATAAATAAATGTTTTTTAAAAAAACAAAAATTCGGCATTACCAGCAACCCCTCTGGTGTCCCTCTAGTCTCCTTTCTTTGCCTCCTGACTCCTAAATCAAGCTTTACCAAGAGTCACTGAGCACCTCTCCAGGTGTCCCGACCCTGGGCAGGAAATGGGGATGGTGCTTCTGGATCTCTCTGGAAGCCAGAGGAATTGCTACAATTCCACTCCAGGTGCTCCCTGATTTCTAGGCTCATCTAGTATCTCGTGCTGGGCCATTCAGGTTTGTTTAGGAACCTCCATGGCAGTCGCTGTTAAACGTTTTGCCCCATTTGAGCACGTGCGAGGAAGCCTGGCCATGTGGTAAATAGACTGATGTGCAAGTGCACACAGACAACTCGTGCTGAACGGGGGCCAGAGAAACCGCAGCCTGGGCCCTCAGTGACTTTCCACGGCACATCTAGCAACTCTGATGCGGAGGATAATCCAAATAGGGGAATAGCATCTCTGCAAGCCAAGGCTGTGGCTCCCAGGTGTTTTGGGCACCTGAGCCTGCTGCACCTGGCAGCACCAGCACGAGGGAGGGGCTCGTAGCATGTTGAGGAGTGAACAGTGGAAGAGCAATGTTGTTTTCCACACGTGATTATCTCAGCCCAGGTTTGGTTTTAACCCCCAGGCCTGAGAGAGCAGAAGAAGTGACCCCCCAGGGTCATCCCAATTCATTTGCCTGGAAACCCAAGCAATAGGGAGCTAGGCTGAGGAGGTATTTCCACATGTGGTCAGATGAACTTGGAGCTTCTCTGAACCTGGAAAGGGGCAAACATTTAGGTGCACCTTATGTCCCGCTGAGGAGAGTTTAACTGTAGCTGTTAAGAAAAAGATTTAAGGACAAAGATGTTATCAGATGGAGGCCAGACCACAGCAGCTGCTATTTTGGCATTAAGTAACTAATCTCAGTGTCACCTAGCGGTGTGACCTCGGTGTCACCTAGCCTTTGTGAGCCACACGAGGCGTCCCTCACTTCTGTCACTTCTGTAACTCTGTGGTTGGCCTGCAAGAGACCTAATCCTCGAGGGACTAGGGATAGCTTTACCATTTATCTATCCACTGGATACTTGAACCCTTATTTACTTGCTCAAGATCCACTCTGTTCCAGAAGGGATTGAAAGCAAAGCCTGAGAACTGGTTGGTAGGGGAGGTAGAAGGTGGGGAAATAATCCTAGACTGAGACGTAGGAACTTGGGTCACAACCCAACAGCTCACTCACTCCATGACCTTCTGTTTCCTCAGCCAGAACACGAGGAAGTGGACTTTCAGCTCCAACCTTCAGTCATCTGAGATGAGAAGCCGAAACGACCAGAATCAAACATGGGATATAATCTGAGGAATGCGTATCCCATCGCAGGGCCTCTTGGCATCCTGGAAGCTTAGAATAGGTTCCAATTTTCCGAAGGATAGAAATGCAGCTTGAGTGGAAATATACGGCTTGGGACTTTATTCCATCCTCCCACCAAAAAAAAAAATTCTTATTCCCCTCAGATATATATATATATCATCTTTTGGGGCTGGTGCAACCAGAGAGTATTTCTGTGATTAATTAGGTCCTAACAAACATTTTGGAAAAGAGAAAACAGCTGCCCCTTCTACAAGACTATTTTATGCAAATCACTGTTAATAAATAGGCTTTTAAAAAGCAAGAAGTGGGACTTCGCTGGTGGCGCAGTGATTAAGACTCTGCACTCTCAATGCAGGGGGCCCGGGGTTCAATCCCTGGTCAGGGAGCTGGATCCCACGTGCACGCCACAACTAAGAGCTTGCATGCCACCACTAAGGAGCCCACCAGCTGCAACTAAGACCCAGTGCAACCAAATAAATACACAAATATTTTTTAAAAATTAAAAAAATTAAAACCCAGAAGCATTTGCTTTTCTAAGCCTGTCTCTACAGCATCCATCAAAGTCAAGAGTAAAGCAATCCAACACAAACTACTGCAGCTCGAGGCAGAACGGTCAAGCTCCCGCTCTCACCGTGCTCCCCAGTGCTGTCGGCCCGCAGAAGCCTCTGCAGTCTGTAGGGACCAAAGGGCTTGCCTCACCAGCCGTGCCTTCTTCCTGGCCATGCCCAGCCCTTCCACGAGGCTTCCCAGCCATGCACTCAGGTAAAGCTGCCCTGCTCCACTACGTAACGGAGACAGGAGAAGCTCAAGAGTTTCTGCCCTTCAGGACTTCACAATCTAGCCTAATGAGGAAGCCAAGACGTGAACAGATTGATAATATGATGTGTTATAGCAGAGTGTTATGGGCTGTGTTGTGTCTCCCCAGATTCATAGGCTGAAGTCCTAACCCCTAGTAACTCAGAAAGCGACTGCATTTGGAAAAAGTATCTTTAAAGAGGTAATCGAGTTAAAATGAGGCATCCTTAGAAGAAGAGATCAGGGCATAGACACACACAGAAGAGAGACCATGTGATGACACAGGGAGAAAGCGGCCAGTCAAGGAGAGAGACCTCAGGAGAATCAGCCCTGCTGACACCTTGAGCTTGGACTGCCAGCCTCCAGAACTGTAAGAAAATAAATTGTTGTTGAAGCCCCCGGTGTGTGGTACTTTGGTATGGCAGCCTGAGCAAACTAATGCACATAGGTTTTCATCCATTCATTCATTCAGAGAAAAGATGTGCAGCAGCTGTTGTGCAAAGCCCGTGCAAGATCCTGGAGCTACAGAGTAGAATAAAATAGAACGGCTATTTTCAAAAACGTTCATAGGTTAGCGAGGAGGATGGATATTTAAACACATATGAGTGTCAGTATGATATGTGTTATGATACAGGAATTTTATTTATTTACATCCCACATTGCTCTGAGAATTATTCAAAAGTATAAACAGTATTGTGATGGGTAGGAGGATTAATTTGGAGGAGTTTAGAAAGACTTCACAGAGATGAATTTGATAGATGAGCTAGGGCCACATTATAAATTTCATGGGCCCTGGACACTTGCCCTTGTGGGTTCCCTCCTCCATAAGAAATACTTAAAGTTATATTTTACTGATGGCACTGGTGAAAGACAAATATATAATATTACATATCAAAGCACTCTATTTTATCTAAAAGTTCATTTTTCTCTTGATTTTCAGAGAAACTAAGACATTTTTATGGGTCCCTGAAAGTACTGTGGACGCCAGGCACAGTGACTCATGTGCCTGGTGGGGAATTCAGCCCTGAAGATGAGGGAAAAGGCATTCAGTGTGAGAACTCAGAGCCAGGAGACAGCACAGCATATCTGTAAAATGTCAAGTTCAATGTGGCTAGAGCTACTGGGACACTAAGGGAAGGAGAAGAAAGCTCAAGAGGCAGACCTGGGCCAGCTGAGAAAGGTCTGGAATGTTACACCAAGGCAGCGGTGTGCTGGTAAATGCTTAACAACCAGCTCTCTGGAGAAAAAAAGCCCTGATCTGCAGTATTTGCCAACTTCCTGGGTATAAATTCTCCTACCGTGGCCAATTTCAAGCTGCACCACGGTATCACCAAATGCAGAGTTGGGAAGGGAAATTTGCCATCAGCTCTTGCAAGCCACGCAGGTAACCTCCAGTGCATTCTGCACTAAAGCAGGGAGGAGGAATTTTTGTTTCTAGGAGTGGAGAGAACCGTTAAGTAGGAGACTTACACAATAGGATCTTTATTTTAAATCACTCTGTGTCTCTGATAGAATTCATTTGGTTGCAAGTTAGAGAAAAGCCAACTAAAATGGGCTTAAACTAACTGACATAATGGGAAATTGACTTAACATAATAAGAAGTCCAGAGATGACAGAGGTCTGTTACTACAGAAGCTGACAATGCCCTTTCGGCCTCTCCATTCTGCTGTCCACAGCGCTGGCTTCATTTTAAAGCTGGCTCTTCTACTGGTTGGAGAACGG
Source organism: Eschrichtius robustus (assembly GCF_028021215.1). Lineage (NCBI taxonomy): Eukaryota > Metazoa > Chordata > Mammalia > Artiodactyla > Eschrichtiidae > Eschrichtius > Eschrichtius robustus. Next base: position 13,830,457 of record NC_090830.1, on the reverse strand, counting down.
CTGCCAGTAGCAACTGAGACTAAATGCTTCCTTGTTCACATCTACTGGGCAGCTTCCCACAGTCCTCTAAGAAGAATAAGAAGCAATTTCCTAGTGGCTTCCAATGAATCTCTCTTCCTGTCTCATTCAGAATGAGATAGAATGAGGCAGAATCAATTACACACCCATTTTTAATCCATTGTTAACAATGGGGTGGGACATCCCTTATATAATTGGACCAATTCCTGGGACTAGGGTTGGGGTCAGCATTCCCCTGAGGCACAGGGGCTACATGGGGAGGGGAGGATACCTGAACAAAATTGAGGTTCTGTTAAGAAGGAAGAAATGGGTAATGTCATTGGGAAGGAAAAACTAAGCGAATGGATCTTGGGTAGGAAACCAACAATTGTACTTTCCATTCTGTTAAGAGTATGAAAGATGGAGTCGATCGGATAGAGAGGGGAGGCTAATAGGACTCTTTTGTAACTGACAGGGTAAGAGATGATGAACACCTGAATTCCAACAGTGATCACAAAGCGGGTGGAGAGAAGGAGACAAATTTAGGGAATGCTTAGGAATTAACAGGACTCAGAGCCTGATGGAAGGAAAAGCATTAAAAGGCATCCTTAGCAGTTTGTGGAGACATTAACCAACACAGGGGACATAGGCAAACACAGCTAAGGATGAAGTTGATGCGTTTGGTTTTGCATATTTTGACTGTATGTGGGACGTTCAAGAAGAGATGTCCAGTATCGAACTGAAAAACAGGGGATTGGAACTCGGAAGAGAGGTAGGAACCAGAGAGATTGATGAGTCGTAATTATAGAGGTGGCTGACAACTCCTTGGAGAAACGTGTAGACTGAGAAAAGAGCGGGGTAAAATGGGAACGTTGTTAAACGCCAGTATTTAGGATGCGGTGGGAAAAGATGATGCAACAAAGAATACCCCAGATTTGGGGTTGAGACTCCCTGGCCTTAGAGATCTAGACAGAATTGCTTTGGACCCCACGTTCCAAATTCCTGGGCTCTGTACAAATTCTGCAAATTCCAGGGACTAACTCTCTCCTGGCTGCATCTGACTCCCAGCATCTGCATCCCTGAAATGGTCTCCACAAGTCATGACATCCTTGGACTAGAAAATACAGCCTCCAGTTTCCAGACTCAGACCAAAAGCAGTAACAAGAATGTAAATTTTCCTGAAGATTTAGAAGGGGAGATGACAGGGATTGGAAATCTGCGTGGTATCGATAGTAGATATTTCTGTTCTCCTAAAGTCCTGTTGAGATTCACCACTCCAGCCCCAGTTCCTGGATATGACAAGGGCTCTATGTATATTTTCTGAATAAATGAATTAATGAACAAAGTTATTCTCTGTGATCCTCCCCCAAACCAGGCCCTGGATTTCTCTTTCTCCTACCCAGATTCCACCTGAGCTTTCCAACCTCCACAGTTATTACTAAACCATACAAATTCAGCTCTTTCTGGCTTTCACCCTCAAATTTGCAATCACAAACACATCAAGCTGCTTAGCAAAACTAAGAGCTTCTTTTTTAAAAAAATCATATCATGATTCCTCCTTAGAGATAATTTAGGTTGTTTGTTTGTTTGTCTGTTTTGTCTTTTAAAATTTTTAGCTGCATTGGGTCTTCGTTGCTGCATGCGGGCTTTCTCTAGTTTCGGCGAGCAGGGTCTACTCTTCGTTGCGGTGCGCGGGCTTCTCATTGCGGAGGCTTCTCTTGTTGCAGAGCATGGGCTCTAGGCGTGCGGGCTCAGTAGTTGTGGCTCGCAGGCTCTAGAGCGCAGACTCAGTAGTTGTGGCCCACGGGCTTAGTTGCTCCACGGCATGTGAGATCTTCCCGGACCAGGGATCGAACCCTCAGCCGCCGCATTGGCAGGTGGGTTCTTAAACACTGTGCCACAAGGGAAGTCCCCCTATGTGCCGTTAAAATAAAGCTCAAGTTCAACTTTTGTGACGTGTTCCTCAACTCCCCCAGACAGATTTATATGCTTCCTTCTATGTGATCCTGTAGCACTTTGTGTATAATCCACTATTATCTTCTCATTTCAATACCATGTGAGAAGCAGCATTTAACACACAGTGTTACAACTATTTTTTGAGATATCGGTCTCTTCCAATGCCTGGCATAGATTAATAGTCGATCCTCCATAACTGCTTCTTGAATCATGACAGACATTATTATGTACCAGGCAGTGTGTTTAGGGTTTTTGCACATCACCTCATCTAAACTTTAGAACCATGGGGTAGACACTGTGGTTCTCCATTTAATAAATTACAAACTGAGGAACAGAGAAGTTAAGTAACTTATCCAAGGTCACAAAGGTAGGCAAATAGGTAGCTACACTAGGATTCAGACTCAGGCAGTCAGTTTCCAGAACACTAGCTCTTAAGATGCCCTACTGTGGTTTGGAGACCAGTCCCAGGAAACCGTATCCATTCAATTTGAAATATTTTTTACACGAGGGGAAGATTTTTCCAAGGGACCCTGTGAAACAGAGGGATTTACTTGTATGCTATTTATGTCTTGCACACAAGTGACTTCCATGGCTTTAGAGGGCTAGAAGGGCCTCTTCTCAGGCCACCTTCAGGCGGGCACAGCTACCCTGAGATTGGTCATTCATCGCTGGGTCAGTGGCGGGGAGCTTGGGGAGTGGGGTGGGAGAGGAGGACGGTCTTCTAAGCCACATTTTGCCCAGTACTGCCCACACCTACAGTGAGGCTGTGCTTATTATCCATTTCTTTCTCCCTCTAGGAGTTTTTATGTCTGTTTTTTTTTTAAAAAAGCAGGCACTAGGCTGAACAGCCCCCTCGTTGCTGTAGCCCCTCATGGCGACTGCATGAGACGGACAGTGCCGGGGAGGAAGGCGGGCTGAGAGATACTGGATGACGTGCTCACAGTCTGCTCAGCGAGGAAGATCTGGCTCAGAAGTGCATCCTCTGAGCGGCCGGGAGAGAGGTGCCGGCCCCAGGCAGCCCACGGCTCCACCGAGCCCACTCTGGGCCTGCCTGGGGCCTGCTTGTCATTAACTGGGATGAAGGAAAGCGCTGCTCTTCCTCCTGCAGGGGTGATGGCCTTCGTGTTCAGGGTCTGTGAACTCCCCACTCCTCAAAGCACAAGGAGAAGCTCGTCGGCATCCTCCGCTGAGGTTTCGCGGAGCCTGGGAAGGTGGGGTGTCAGCCCCAGAGTCGGCTCGTGGTCACGGAACCAAAGTCCACACACATCCCCCTTCCTCAAGAACAGACCAGCTGGTTTGGACTCGCTGGAGAGCTGGACCTGCGAGGGACACATTTCCCCAGGCTTTCTTTGGGCCCTTGAAGGGATCTTACTTAAAACGGAGTGGAGCGTAGGTATGAGTGATGCCAGGTACATAGGAAAGAGACCTTGCAGAGTTGGTGGAGGCCACAGGCGCAATGCAAGGTGCACGGCGGCGGGGGCAGGATTCACCGCGGTCAAACTCTGGCTTCCTCAGTCACTGGCTCCATAAACTGGTAAGCTACTTAATTGCGCCTTGGTTTTCCCCACTCATTAATTGCCTTGCTTTTCTATTAAATGCCATCTATAAAATCGCCATATATAAGATGGGACTAGAAATGCTTCGTTTGCAGTTGTGGAAATTACATGAGAAGATGCAGCCAAAATTGCTCAGTAGTTTTTCCCTCAGTGCTACTTATCACTACTAGAGCATTTGTAACATCAAAGTGTGATTTAGAGGCAGAAACATAGGTATATATTGTTTGGCCAACAGTTCAGCTGCCAAAATGAAGGAAAGTAAATGTTTGACAGAAATCATTTTATCTCTTAAACATGTTTCTTAAAAAAGAAAAAGAGGGGCTTCCCTGGTGGCGCAGTGGTTGAGAGTCTGCCTGCCAATGCAGGGGACACGGGTTCGAGCCCTGGTCTGGGAGGATCCCACGTACCGCGGAGCAGCTGGGCCCGTGAGCCACAATTACTGAGCCTGCGCGTCTGGAGCCTGTGCTCCGCAACAAGAGAGGCCACGATAGTGAGAGGCCTGCGCACCGCGATGAAGAGTGGCCTCCGCTTGCCGCAACTGGAGAAAGCCCTCGCACAGAAACGAAGACCCAACACAGCCATAAATAAATAAATAAATAAATAAATAAATAAATAAATATTAAAAAAAAAAAAAGAAAAAGAAAAAGTCTGATTTAGTCACAGAGTGTGGGTTAACAGCTGAGTGTTACTAAAGGAATGGAAGTTGAAGTGCCCAGGTATCTGGTCACCTCTGACACAGGCTTGGGACCTGGGACCCTTGGCTGCAGTGCTGCAAAGCTTGCACCTGGACACACCTCTCCTGGAGCGACAAACTACAGAGAAACTACACGGGACTAAAAATAACTGTGTGCATGCACAGTTGGGGCAAATTCTGGACCCAAAAGATACGGAAAGACAAAAATAAAGCCAAAAAAAAAAAAAAAACCCAACTGCCATTTCTGAAGAGCCTGGAGCAAAAACAGGGTACTGCGCATGCCCCCTGCATGCAACACCACCTAAGTGGTGGGCAAAACCCCTAAGCCACCCCTCCGGCCCGACCCCTGGACGCACCCCTGCCCTCACCCCGTAAAAGGAACAAGCTCGCTGCCTCAGAGAGTGAGCAAGCAAGCCAGGGAAACTGATGTTTGTTCTCTCTCCCCTCTGCTGCAGCAGGGCCCCCATAAAGCCTTGCCTGAATTTCTCGTCTGGCCTTGAGTCAATTTCTATTGATTGGGGAAGGCCAAGAACCCTGGTCTGTAACACCTCCAACGCAAAGGCAGCTAAGCACTGCCTAAGAGAAGAAGTTCTGGACGCTGTCCAATCAAGCACGTGCTCTGCTCCCAAGGCCCTAGGGGGTCAATCTCTCATCTGTCTGCTCCCTCATCCTGGCAGGAAGTGCTGCATAAATTAAATCGCTAACGGCATCACATGATTTCCTTTACCTCTCTCCCCTGAAAGCCTCCTAACTGGGTGATCTGACCCCCAGATCTAGGGAAAAGGCATCCAGGAAAGGAATACTGGTGGGCATTTCACCCTGGAGCAGCAGATATCATCACCAGCCTTTTAAGGACGTCATAAAGGTAGACACAGGGAATGCACTTCCTCTTGAAGAAAAAACATCCAAGGAACTCACCTGGGCCTCTTGGCTTTGCAAACACGCACCCTCCTCTCCTGCCCCCTGTTTTGCCAAGCTCCATGCTGGCATCCTGCAGATCAAGCCTGTTCCGTGCATTCCCGGGCAGCCCCAAGGGGCTCGTGACCTCACGCTGCCCTCTGTCCCGGGCTCCCGTTCAGGCAGAAATTCCCATTAGACTCCAATGTGGAAGACAGGACCTCGCTGGCAGGTATTGCGCTGGGCTGAATTGGCCCAGCTGCTCTGCGGCATTTTGATGGATGTGAATCCGGATGAGACCTTTTAAAACTCGATTTCCTTTGGAAACGCAGTTTGGAAAATCACTCTGGCTGTGTGTGTGTGTGTGTGTGTTCACATGTGTGTACCCTGCATGCTCCAAATGAGTCTTCAAATAAAATACCTATTGAATTTAACTGAATTCAGTTAATTTGAGGATTTCCAAAGGTAAGGAACAAAACTCCACATCCCTGGACTTTTAATGGAGGAGCGATCCAGGCCTTTCCATTCTAAAGCACGCTAAAGGGACTCATAATTTTACATGGGATCAAATACTTCTTCAAAATAAGCAGGTTTAGCAAATTTCCATGAAGCCCCAGAGTGTTTCCAACTGCAGAAGCTCACTCACCTCCAAGCAAGTATAAAAGATGCAGCTTTACCCTACAGGACATCAGACAAAAAAGTCCAACCCTGCATCTGCCCCTGGCTATGCCGGAAAGTAAGCCTAGGGATTCTAGAATTCCACAGTCTAAACAACAGCCAGGGTGACAAGACTCTCTAGGAAAATTGCATCTGTGTGATCCAGTGAATCAGCCCTCAGACACACGTCCACTGGCAATCAGGTCAACTCGTTCAGGTGTTTGCTTTGGGAAACTGTTTTATAAAGGTAAATGGTTCCGAGTGGTCTAATCATTTCCCTTCACACCGGGCTTTGGCATTTCTTTTGGAATAAGAAAGATACGAGGATGTGAAGCACACTTTTCCCAGGTCATGACACTATGCTGGCTGCTGTGAGTTCAGAAGTCCATTTTGATAATGTCTATGTTTTGCACTCTCCTCCACTGAGGCTGCCTTTCCCTGCACAGCCCCTACTCAGCGCCAGATCTCACAGGTGGTGACCTCATAAGGAGAGACTCTTGGGACTTGGAGGAAAGGGCACCTTTTGAGAAAGAAACGAGTGGAAAACTAACCCATCAATGCTGCACCCTGGGAGAGCTGCAGCCCACCAGGAGGTTGAGTAGCTCACATCCTCGGGACTGGAGTGACTTCAAACCTGTGCCCTAACCAGCTTTGTTGACCCCATACCTAAACACAAGACCTGCTAACACAAGGGGTGATCTGCACACAGACCCTGAAAAACCGGAGAGGCAGAAGGTTAGAGTGTGGGTTTTCTGATCTCGTGCAGGAGAGGGCGTCCTAATTCCAGAAGAGCACTCCTGTTCCTTAGCCAGAATGCCTGCAGCGGGGAGAAGGGCACTTCTTCAGCCTGCCTTGGGTGTTCCTCCTGCTCTGGTTTGCGCTCAGAGCACAGAAACCAGACCTTTTCTGACCTGGGAGCTAGAGTCCTGAGCTGTCCCCCCGTGGGGTGTCCTGCGGAGATGGCAGCCGCCGTCTTTGTCTGTGAACACTTATTCACAGGCCTGCCATGGCTGAGGGACCTGGGTCCTGTGACAGCGAGCCTGTCCCCACAGGTTCACCAGCTCCACATGGAGGATGAAATGACAATGCTGGGCTTTAAAACCTGGACAGCAGACTATGCACCTCAGAGACCGTGCAAAGTACTGCCCAGCCAGGGGCCCCGCCTAAGGCACGCAACGTGTCACCCTGCAACCAGAGCTCTTTTCTCAGTTGTAATAGGTGTGTCCACCCCACTTCCCAGCATTTGACGTTCCTGAGGTTGGAAGCCATGAGTTCAGTCCCTACAGTTTTTGACATAGAAATTTTGGTGGATTCAGATTGTATGGTTTTTTGGTTGGGTTGTTGGGTTGGTTGGTTGGTTGGTTGATTGGCTGGTTGTTTGTTTGGTTGGTTGGTTGGCTGGTTAGCTAGTTGGCTGGTTGGTTGGTTGGTTGGTTGTTTGGTTGATTGGTTGATGGGTTTATTTGGCTGGTTGGTTGGTTGGCTGATGTTTACTTGGTTGTTTGTTGCTTTTCTTGGTTAGTTGATTGGTTGCAGAGATAGGATTATGAGCAGCTAATTGCAAACACATGTTCACTCTGATAATTGCAACTTAAAGGGGGGTCAAATGGCCTGGGCTCTAGTACCAACTCCATCCCTAGCTAGCATCACTCCCCGGGTGGCTTAGTTTGGGTTTCCCAAAGACAGAGTCTGAGGCAAGAATCTGGGGACAAGTCACTTCTTTGAGAGCTGATCCCAGGAAGCACAGGAGAGGGAGTGGGCATAATGAGGCAGCAGAGAGAGAAAGCCAGTGAAGGACATGCTAATGGCTGGGTCACCTGGGTTGAATCTCACCAGGGCAGCTTCAAGGAGAAGTGTTGTCCAACTGAAGTATGGGGAGCAAGCCACCAGTGCCACCTGCTTTGGTGGAAGTTTGCCCCCTCAGCATTGTTCAGGCTGCCCTGCACACAGGCTGAGCAGGCATCCATGGGAGAGAGGTAGAGAAATGATGCCCGAGGTGGAAACCACCAACCTCTGTCTGAACCGTCCACTGAAGCTACTCACTAACTCAGATGGCTGTGGGGATCAGCTGCATCTGCTATGGGGTCCCAGGGTCTTTGTCAGTAAAATGAGGTAGTTGCACTAGAGCATGTCCTGGCTCCCTCCATCCCTAATAATCTCTGCACAACCCCTTCTATCACAGATGTGCTCATGGGCAAGCAGGCCACTGCCTGCTCGGTCACTCATGCTTCCATGGGTGGTAAGACCACCGGAACGGCACCAGCATGTGCTGTGATCCCCTAGTTTGACCTTGGAGAGCTGCACGTGGTGGGACGTCCATGGCACACAGCAAGAGGGCAGCAAAAGAACCCAGTAACACTGGAAGATTTGGGTTGCCGAGTTCCTATAAAGTCAGAAAGAGAAGTAAAGTAGTCTAGTTATTGAAAAGTCTCGAAAACATCCACCAAGTTAACAGGCTAACGTTTTGATCTAGAAACTTAGGTTTTGATGACCCTTTCTTTTTGCTTAGTCTCCATCCATAAAGTGGAGAAAATACAGTACCTAACCAGTGATAAATGCCTTACATTGCACACATTATATAATTCACAGAGTACTTTCTCATCCATTATCTCATTTAAACTCCCCAATAATTTGTATGACAGGTAGGAATTATTTTCCCATTTTAAAGGTGGGTAAGCTGAGTCTCAAATAAACTGAAAATGAATATTAGCAATAAGTCGCGTTTTTATCACACTCTGTATTTCTGAAGTTACTGGGGTGACTCATCTTTGCTGCATCCCTCCTCTTGTTCTGACAACAGATCCAGTCCTTCACCACAGGGCTGGACGTGTGTCTCAGGCACAGCAGTTCAGCACCCTGGGCACAGTGTTTGGTCCAGGAACAAGCCAATTAGGGTTCTTTTTTGTTGCTTTTCTTCTAGAGCCGATGGGGTGAGTCTCTTTGCTCTCAGATCTTGGATTTGGAAGAAAGAGATTCTGGATCCTGCCATAGAAAGTGAAAGAAGTGAAAGGAGAAAATGAGGCCCAGCAGGGGTAAGCAGATGGGGGAGACAGAGAGAAAGGGAGCCCTAATGAGGCTGCGACCCCATTTCTAGTCCCTAAGACTCCGGAGTGGTCCTGGTCTCTGTCCTTCTGAGGCTCGGTTAATTGTTCATGGTTCCGATCTATGAACCACGCTGTGTGCTTCTAATAAGTCCGCTCTTAGTTGAGCTTCCAGCATGAGTCAGTCTCCCTGGTAAACATACACTCACCAGGCAACCAAGGAGCCGACAATTCAGCCATCCAATCCTCTAGAAGATGTCAGTGACAAATTCCTAATTGTGGCTTAATAGAGTCAGATGATTGACTTTAAAAGATAAAAATTGCAGGATGAAATTTTTTTTACCTCAATCTGAGCTGCTTCTAAATTTAAATTTGATTTTAAGAATTTATGCTGAATATAAAACCAGCATAGTCTGTACACCCACTTTGATAGCAGCATTACTCACAATACAAAAAAACAAAACAAAACAAAAAAACACCTGTTATGGACTGAATGTATATGTCCCTCCAAAATTCATATATTGAAACCCTAACCCCAGTGAGACTGTATTTGGAGCTAGGAAGTAATTAAGGTTAAATGAGGTCATAAGGGCAGGGCAGGGCCCTCACCCAACGGAACTGGTGTCCTTATAAGAAATGACAGCAGAGAAAGCACTCTCTCTCCCCTGTGTGCACACCCCCAGGAAAGGTCATGTGAGGACATAGCAAGGAAGCAGTCATCTGCAAGCCGGGAAGAGAGCCCTCACCAGAAACTGAATCAGCCAAAACCTTGATCTTGGACTTCCAGCCTGCAGAACTGTGAGAAAATAAACTTCTGTTGTTTTAGCCATCCAGTCTGGGTACTTGGTTCTGGCTGCCTGAGCAGACTAATGCACTGCCCAAGTGTCCATCAGCAGACGAATGGATAAACAAAATGTGGTATATACATACAATGGAATATTATTCAACCTTAAAAAAGGATGAAATTTTGACATATGCTATAATATGTTTGAAACTTGAGGATATTATGCTAAGTGAAATAAACCAGTCACAAAAGGACAACTCCTGTTTGACTCCGCTTACAGGAGATCCTTAGAGCAGTCAATTTCATAGAGACAGAAAGTAGACGGATGGTTAACAGGGGCTTGGGGAATATGGATTCTGGAGATATGGATGGTGGTGATGGTTGCACAACAACGCAAATGTACCTAACACTACTGAACTGTACACTTAAATTGTAAAATTTATGTTATGTGGGGACCTCCCTGGTGGTGCAGTGGTTAAGAATCCACCTGCCAATGCAGGAGACACGGGTTCGAGCCCTGGTCCGGGAAGATCCCACATGCCGCAGAACAACCAAGTCCGTGCGCCACAGCTACTGAACCTGTGCTCTAGAGCCCGTGAGCCATCGCTACTGAGCCCGCATGCCACAACTACTGAAGCCCGCATGCCTAGAGCCCGTGCTCCGCAACAAGAGAAGCCACTGCAATGAGAAGCCCATGCACCACAATGAAGAGTAGCCCCCGCACGCCGCCATCTAGAGAAAGCTTGCGTGCAGCAACAAAGACCCAGCGCGGCCAAAAATTTTTAAAAAGGTATTTTTAAGCTTCTAAAAAATTTTATGTTATGTGTATTTTACCATAATTAAAAAGACTTTTTTAACCCAACACACGTTTACTGCAGAAAACGTGGAAGGTTTAAAACAGTTTAAGGAAACAGGTAAATGTTTACTTATAATCTCACCATACAGATACCTTCATTATTAATATTTTCTTCCAGCTGTTGTATATATAACCTGTATGCGCATGTCACTGCTGGCTTGGGAAGCTGGCCAATTCACGGTGCAGTGCCGCCCCACTCTTCAACAACCTGAACCTCCCGTTCCCCATTAACAGGAGTCTAGCTTTCCCACTAGCCTCCTCAGGGTGCCTTTACTCCATAAAATTTCTGGGAGTTTCCAAGAGGTGTTTGTATGTCTCACATGTCCATCCTGGGGGGTCACCTGTCCTGGTGGCCAGTCGCATTCACACTGGACCACGGCCGCTCCAGGCTCTCCAGTCACTTCCTGCACCCTCTTAGTCAGCTTTTCTAGCCTGTGGTTGCTTATAGTAATTGTCTGTTTCTGTGTAACAAAATTTCCCCAGAACTTAGTGGCTCAACAAGGTTTATTATTTTACCGTTTCTATGCTTCAGGAATTCGGGAGCGGCTTAGATGGGTGTTTCTGGCTCAGGGTCTCTCGCGAAGCTGAAGCCAGAATGTTGACAGGGGCTGCAGGCATCTGAAGGCTTGACTGGTGCTGGTGGAGCTGCTTCCAAATAACTCCCTCGCTTGGTTAGCAAGGCTGACAGTCAGCACACATAGGTCTCTCCATAGGGCTGCTCACGTGTCCTGATAGCATGCAGCTGGCTTCTTCCAGAGCAGCTATCCCAGGAGACAAAGCAGGACAGATGCAATAGTACCCCTGTGCTCTAGTCTGTGAAGTCACACTTTGTCATTTCCACAATATCCTGTTACTTATCCCACCCTATTCAGTGTGGGAGGAGCCTACACAAGGGCATGAAACCCAAGCGGCAAGGATCAATAATACACATATATATGGCTTAAAAACTACAACGTTATAACCAGGCTTGTAATGAAAAACAACAGTTACCTGTTAACTCTTTTATCCAGTCTCCTTCGCTCTATAGTTCTAATTAATGTGTTGTAATACTAATTCCTTATTTTTCAGTGTAACTTATTACCAGCTGATGTTCCACTATGGAAGATGTGAAGTTAGACTCCCTACATTGTTTCTTCAGTCCTACACTTCATCACACACTTCCTTCGACCTTTTTTGGTTACATCAATATAGATTATTTTATTATTATGTTCATGTAAGTATTATTCACAATTAAGTCATGTTGTATACTACGATACATTTCCTTGTGTGGTTTATTTTTCCTGGAGTTAATAATTGCCTCATATTTTGTTTGCCTAGTTTTGTATGCATCTTTCATCTCCAAGATCTTTGACAGAATTTTTAATAATCTTCTCCAGTATGTTCAAATAAGACGATGGCCCACTCCCACAGGACATCTTTTCTAGAGCCCTCTGTTCTCTTGCTCCAATTTGGTCTGTTTTCTCTAGGTTGCTGATCGTGTTGCTCTAGGAATCTCTTCACCAGGAAAACCTAGGAATTCCTTTCCCTCCCCTCCTCTTGAATTCTCTATTTTCTGAATATCCCATCTTCCTCTTTAGTTACTTACTAATTTGTTTTGGTGAAGAACATCATCCTACAGCTTTCTGTGAAAGGGTCCCTGAGATTTAAATTTTTGAGACCTTGCAATGTTTGCAAATGCCTTTATTCCATCCACGTTGCTGTTGTTTTTTTGTTTGTTTTTCTTTGGTTGCACCGGGTCTTAGTTGTAGCAGGCGAGCTCCTTAGTTGCAGTTCCAGGGCTCCTTAGTTGTGGCATGCGAACTCTTAGTTGCAGCATGCATGTGGGATCTAGTTCCCTAACTAGGGACTGAACCTGGGCCCCCTGCATTGGGAGCGCAGAGTCTTATTCACTGCGCCAACAGGGAAGTCCCCATCCACGTTCTTAATATGTATTAATATCAATGTGGCTGCACGTGGAATTCCAGTATGGAAATAACTCCTCCAGAATTCTGAAGGCATCCTTCCCCTGTCTTCTCCCTTCTGGGGTTGCTGTCAGGAAGTTCAATGCCTCTGTCTTTCACGTTATAGGTATTTCTGAGATAACTGATAATTCTTAACTGTTTATTCATATTTAGAAGTGAGACCTTAAAATCTTTGTTTGGAAGTTCTGTGTGCATGGGTGGGAATTTTTCACTTTTTGGCTTCCCTGTAGGGTGATCAGGAGGGAAATGCTTTGTAGGAAAACCCCCAAAGGCCATTAGCTTTAGTTCTTTTCTCTCGGACTCATTATTTTCCCTAGAGAAAACCCCTCCAATCTCCTGCCTATTAACACTCTGAACACAAGATGGGGAAGAAACTGGGGGGAAGGGAGTTACCACTCAGTATGTGGTTGTTTATTTACTCCCCAGTTTAGTTGTACCTCGTGCTTCCACATTCAGAAGGAGAGAGTCAACCTCTGGCTTTCTGCTGGGGCAGGGTGAGGGCAGCTGCTTAGCAATGCAGCAAAGGAGAGAGGATCTGAAGTATAACTACTCCTTTTTATCACTTCCGACAGGTCTTCCTATATTTGGCGTGCCCCATGCCAAATTAATTAATTCATTTAATTAATGAATTTCAGAGGTACCTGGAACCTCTTTTCAGAGGTACCTGGAACCTCCAATTCCTGTGCCCTCGGGGAGTTGCAGTGAGAACTTTCTTGCTTCCGTGCCACCCTTACTCCCCACTCTTGTGGTCTCAGGTTCCACTCTGACTGCTAAGTCAAGAGCCACTCATCCACTTGCTTCCCAGTTTCCAAAATGACATGCATGTTACTCACCTGCTCTCATTCCTTTCCCAGTGGAGTTGTGCTTTTTCATTACTTTCTGCAGTGTTAGCAGAGTAGAGGAGGGAGCGAAGGGAAATGTGTGTGTTTAATTTGCCATGCTTAAACAGAAGTCTTTTCATTTGTTTACATGCCATTTTTTTTTTTTAAAGAGATCTTTCTTTTTTTTTTTTTAATTCTTTATTTTTTTAATTTATTTATTTTTGGCTGTGTTGGGTCTTCGTTTCTGTGCGAGGGCTTTCTCCAGTTGCGGCAAGCCGGGGCCACTCTTCATCGCGGTGCGCGGGCCTCTCACTATCACGGCCTTTCTTGTTGCGGAGCACAGGCTCCAGACGCGCAGGCTCAGTAGTTGTGGCTCACGGGCCTAGTTGCTCCGCGGCATGTGGGATCTTCCTGGACCAGGGCTCGAACCCGTGTCCCCTGCATTGGCAAGCAGCTTCTTAACCACTGCGCCACCAGGAAAGTCCCCCACATGCCATTTTAATTTCATTTTTTTGTGGCTTACCTAGTCATGCTCTTTCTCTATTTGTCAATAAGATTACTTATCTTTCTTTACTAATATTTAAGAGCTCTTTACATATAGAGAGATATGATGATTTTAAATATATTGTACTTTCTTCTCAATGATAATTTAAAAAATAAAAGTATATTCTGGATTATCTGGTGGACTAGATTGTAAATGAGGACTGGCAAGAATGTTTAGTGCTCACATTTGCACTTGTGAAGTTTGTGAGCTGAAGCCCACATGCTATCATGGCACACCGTACGAATGAAGGATTTGTAACAGCTTGAAGTCAGTGCTAGAAGAATAGAGTCAGCTTGCGCATATGATGATACAAGCATGCTGCTTACAAAGATCCTGCTTTCTGGCAGTGAGCACCATATTCATATGTTAGAGTGGTTGCATTGAGTGCCCGGTATTTACATGCATGAACTAAAGCAGTGTATTTTCTTCCCAGTTCCAGCAATCATTGAATTAGATAATACTCAATATAGATTTAAGTAATACTGTACCTCTAATCTTACCTTCCAATGAATTAAACAGCTTTATAGAGTTATTTTTAAATTAATTATTTTTTACATATACGTGTATCTATTCTTTTTCAAATTTTCTTCTTTTACAGTTAAATAGATTCTTTTTTTAATTTTTTATTTTATTTTGGAGTACAGTTGATTAACAATGTAGTGAGAATTTCAGGTGTACAGAAAAGTGATTCAGTTATACATATACATGTATCTATTCTTTTTCAAATTCCTTTCCCATTTAGGTTGTTACATGATATTGAGCAGAGTTCCCTGTGTTATACAGTAGGTCCTTGTTGGTTACCCATTTTAAATATAGCAGTGTGTACACGTCAATCCCAAACCCCCTAACTATCCCTCCCCCACCCCCCAACTCTTCCCCCAACCCCCCTGCCCTGTAACCGCAAGTTAGTTCTCTAAGTCTGTGAGTCAGTTTCTGTTTTGTAAGTAAGTTCATTTGTGTCTTTTTTTTTTTTTTTAGATTCTGCATATAAGGGATATCATATGATATTTGTCTTTCTATGTCTGACTTACTTCACTTAGTATGATAATCTCCAGGTCCATCCATGTTGCTGCAAATGGCATTTTTGTTCTTTTTTATGGCTGAGTAATATTCCTTTGTATATATGTACCACATCTTCTTTATCCATTCCTCTGTCGATGGACATTTAGGTTGCTTCCATATCTTGGCTATTGTGAGCAGTACTGCAATGAACTTGGGGTGCATGTATCCTTTTGAACCATGTTTTCCTCCAGATATATGCCCAGGAGTGGGATTGCTGGATCACGTGGTAGCTCTATTTTAGTTTTTTTAAGGAACCTCCATACTGTTCTCCATAGTGGCTGCACCAATTCACATTCCCACCAAAAGTATAGGAGGGTTCCTTTTTCTCCACACCTTCTCCAGCATTTACTGTTTGTAGACTTTTTGATGATGGCCATCCTGACTGGTATAGGTGATATCTCATTGTATCGATAGTTTTGATTTGCATTTCTTTAATAATTAGTGATGTTGAGCATCCTTTCATGTGCCTCTTGGCCATCTGTATGTCTTCTTTGGAGAAATGCCCTTTTTTTGATTGGGTTGTTTGTTTTTTTGATATTGAGACACTTGAGCTGTTTGTAAATTTTGGAGATTAATCGCTTGTCGGCTGTATCATTTGCAAATATTTTCTCCCATTCTGTGGGTTGTCTTTTCATTTCGTTTACGGTTTCCTTTGCTGTGCAAAAGCTTTTGAGTTTAATTAGGCCCCATTTGTTTATTTCTGTTGTTATTCCCATCACTCTAGGAGATGGATTGAGAAAGATATTGCTGCAATTTATGTCAAAGATTGTTCTGCCTATGTTTTCCTCTAAGAGTTTTATAGTATCCAGTCTTACATTTAGGTCTTTAATCCATTTTGAGTCTATTTTCGTATATGGTGTTAAAGAATGTTCTAATTTCATTTTTTTTTTCACATGTAGCTGTCCAGTTTTCCCAGCACCATTTATTGAAGAGACTGTCTTTCCTCCATTGTATAATCTTGCCTCCTTTGTCATAGATTAATTGTCTGTAGATGTGTGGGTTTATTTCTGGGCTTTCTATTCTGTTCCATTGATCTATATTTCTGTTTTTGTGCCAGTACCATACTGTTTTGATGACTGTAGCTTTGTAGTATAGTCTGAAGCCAGGGAGCCTGATTGCTCCATTTTTCTTTCTCCAGATTGCTTTGGCTATTCAGGGTCTTTTGGGTCTCCATAAAAATTTTAAGATTTTTTTGTTGTAGTTCTGTGAAAAATGTCATTGGTAATTTGATAGGGATTGCATTGAATCTATAGATTGCCTTGGTTAGTATAGTCATTTTGACAATATTGATTCTTCCAATCCAAGAACATGGTAAATCTTTCCATCTGTTTGTGTCATCTTCAATTTCTTTCATCATCAGCTTATAGTTTTCAGAGTACAGGTCTTTTGCCTCCTTAAGTAGGTTTATTCCTAGGTATTTCATTCTTTTTTGATGTGATGGTAAATGGAATTGTTTCTTTAATTTCTCTTTCTGATCTTTCATTGCTGGTGTGTAGAAACACAACAGATTTCTGTGTATTAATTTCATATCCTGCAATTTTACCAAATTCATTGATGAGCTCTAGTAGGTTTCTGGTAGCATCTTTAGGATTTTCTATGTATAGTATCATGTCATCTGCGGATAGTGACAGTTTTACTTCTTTTCCAATTTGGATTCCTTTTATTTACTTATTTTTTCTTCTCTGATTGCTGTGGCTATGTTGAATAAAAGTGGCAAGAGTGGACATCTTTGTCTTGTTCCTGATCTTACAAGAAATGTTTTCAGCTTTTCACTGTTGAATATGATGTTAGCTGTGGGTTTGTCATATATGGCCTTTATTATGTTGAGGTATGTTCCCTCTATGCCCACTTTCTGGAGAGTTTTTATCTTACACGCCAATGAATTAAACGGCTTTATAGAATTATTATTTGTAGATTGCTTACTGTTAAAATTTTAATTAAATATAAGGTCTAATTTTCCAGGACTTGCAAAAATAAAAGCTTAAAATTATTTATATTGTTTTCTACAATGCATTAATATAAGCAATGTTCCTTGGCATTAGTGTTTTTAAAGTCAAATATAGAAACAGATGAAAACTTAAAATAATCCCAAGAAGCCATATTTCCACCATGAAACCCAACATCAGAGACTACCAAACAGACATCTGTCACATTATGTTAGAGTTGTTCATTTCAATTTCATTGGTTTTGTAGTTTGGGGGTATTTAACTTGTGGAGGATCTGTGTGTTAGTCAGGGTTCTCCAGAGAAACAGAACCAACAGGATATAAGTGTGTGTGTGTGTGTGTGTGTGTGTGTGTGTCTATGTGTCTGTGTGGAGGGGCGGGGAGAGAGGGAGAGAGAAACACAGACAGAAACAGAGAGAGAGAATTTTAAGGAATTCGTGAGATTATGGGAGCTGGCATCTAAAAGCTGCAGGATGGGCTGGCAGGCTGGAGACCCAGGAAAGAGATGATGTTGCAACTTGAGTCCAGAGGCAGTCTGAAAACAGAATTCCCTTTTCCTCGGGGACCTCAGTCTTTTCTCCTAAGGCCTTCAAGTGATTAGATGAGGCCCACCCACATTATGGAGGGTAAACTGCTTTATTCAGAGTCTACTGATCTAAGTATTAATCTCATCTAAAAAGTCTTTCACAGGACATTTAGACTGGAGTTTGACTACATATGTAGGCACTGTGGCCTAGCCAAGTTGACAAGTGAAATTAAGCATCACAACTTCTTTTGGTTTTAGAGTTATACAAGAGCCACAAAGATCAAGACTGCAAACCTTGTTTTAAATACCTATTTTTATAGAACTGTAAAAAAAAACCACTTTAAATCAGCACTGGGGTGTGGGGAGGGGTCTGTACATCCTGTTTCTCAAAAAAATCTGAATTATCCTCAGGTTAAAGAACACTTTATAGAACTGAAAGACCTGTTAAAGAGTTTTTTCCCTAAAACTAAAAAGCAGTCTTCCATGAAAGATTAATTCTTCCCTTGCTCCTGAAACAGTGAGGGATTTGCTGGCATCTCCATCCAGGTCCTGGATACCAGGGTTTCAGAAATGTGGGCCTGATTACTCACACAATATGTATTCTGCTTTTTTCTCTTAACATTTAGTATAAGGCTCTAGGTCCTTCTTGTTAAAAGATTTTGTTTTTCTTATTGGTTTGGTTTTTGTGATGATTTCAGTGAAACATAATAAAGTTATTTATGGTGATTTCTGGAAAAAAAAAATACCTGTTACAATATAACCTGAAAAGCCAGCATTGAGAACAAGCATTAAGGTGTATTGAGGGTAATGGTGTGTGTATGAAGTTCATGTGTATTTAGCAAAAGGTTTTATACAAAAGGACCCTGTTCCTTCTCTCTCCACCATCCCTGAATAGCAAATATATCCCGTGAATGTCATCTCGTGCAGAAAAGAGAATTGAACTTACAATTTCATTAAAATGGAAAAATCATATGAATAAAAATATCCAACCTCATGAACACAGGGATGATTTATTAAGCAAACCTGAGCCTACCACCTTAAAATCTTAGGTTTGGTATAATTTATATTTCCTGTCAGGAATGCTCCTATTTCAGCTAGAAATAGAACGTGGCAGCAGATAGAGTAGCTTTTTAATTAGGTCATTACCGAATCTGCATGACTTATTTTCTTTGAGTCTTTGCCATTTTTTACTTCACATTTGGTCTCCTTGTAATGATGATGGAACATGACAGAATCATACCAGGCTTCCAAAGAGCTCCCCTCACACTCACCTCCTCCCCCCACCCCTTTCATCATATGTGCACTTGCTCTATCAAAACCTCTTGCAAAGGGAAGGCAGTGAGGAGCTTCTACCATGTTTAGACCAGAAATTGGGTCTCAACCCCTGGTCACTCTCCCATCCGGGACTAAATGTCCCAACCAGAGCTGAGCTTATGTCTGGCTCTCCAGACATAAGGCTATTTACCTTCTTTCCTGACCTTCGTGATGGTTGATGAGGGACTGAGAAACTGTGACAGAGAACTGGAGCTATGTATATAAGACTAAAACATTGAAAGCAACTGAGTGGACTAACAGTTTTCCCATCTTCCTTATTAAGCCTAACTCTATAATAGCTTTTACTAACTTCTGAAGCAATAACAAAAATGGAAAAGACCCTTTCTAGTCAATATCCTTTCACTCTGTGATTTTTGAGATACCAGGATGGGTCTTACGTCTCCAAATTCTCACTGTCCTACCCCTATCACAGGCATATGGTGAAACTTTAGTAGGGAACAAAGCCTTCATTCAGTTCAATGATGGCACTGCTGGTGGCTTTGGAGGTTTTGGCATTCCCATAATTCTATCAACACCCCTCTAAAAGACTCACCAAAAGTCCTTCCTAATATCCACACTATCTAAGTTAGAGCTTGGAGGGAAACGCAGCTTCACAAATCCCATCCCCTCCACCAGGCCCCGCCCCCCCGGTCCCTTCCAGCCAGACTGTTAGGGAACCATTGACCAAAACCGCCCAGCTTGGCCAGGCATGTTGCTAACAACTTGCCTGAGTTGTCTCACAACAGGAGGTCCCGATAGAGAATGCAGGGCTGCCCATGAGAATTCAGGAGGGGCCGAAAGGAGGGAGGAGATGCCCGCCCATAGTATGTCTTGTAAAACTAATCTGGAAGCATTCAGGAGGAGCCAAAAGGAGGAGGGAGGAGACCTGCCAACCTCCCAGAAGCCCTCACGCTGGTATCCGTCTTGGCTGAGAGAGGCGTGTGCCACCAGGAAGCACCCTGAGTCAGACCAAATATGGGCCAAGCAAGATGAGGGACCAGAAACAACCCGGAAACTAACCCCATCACCATAAAACCCGAGGCTGCGAGCCACGTGGCAGAGCAGTTCTCCTGGGTTCCCTTACGTTGCTGCTCTCCGCCCCGGCGCCCCTTCCCAATAAAGTCTGTTGCTTTGTCAGCACGTGTGTCTCCTGGGACAATCCACTTCCGAGTGTTAGACAAGAGCCCACTCTCGGGTCCTGGAAGGCGTCCCCATTCCTGCAACAAGACCACTTCTGCATTTGTCCCAGGGTCATTGCAGCTCTGTGGCAGGACACCCACAGCTGCTGTGTTCAGCCCAGACCTGCTTCCTGGTCTGGGAGCACGAGTGGAGAAGGCCAGCTATAGTCTTCATAACTCATTTACTCAGCAGGACGACCTGACCTGAATCCTCCTGTTGGAAGAACGGACCTGGTCTGATGTAAGGCTATTTTAGCCTGTGGTATTTATCTACTCTAGGCATCACTTTCCAGATTGGGAGCTACCTGAGGCTTCCTGGCACTGTGCTTCTTAATCTTTGTACCTCCAGTGCTACTACTGGGCTGGCACATAAGGAAGTGTCCTATAAATACTTCCTGAGTTTAATGAACCTTTATGCCTGAACACTTAGGAAGTAAGCAAGTGATACCATGTTGAACTGTCCTTCCGAATAAAAAGTCATGGATTAGTCATTCATTCATTCATTTAGTCAACCTTTCACTTAACTAATGTGTATTTATTGAGGGCCACCTATGTTTCACGTTTTTTGCCACATTTTGGAATTGTAAGATGAGTAATAGGCAGTCCCCATCCTTGTTAAGTTCACAGCCAAGTAGAGAAGACAGGTAAGTACACCAGGATTTTAAGATGGTGTGATAAGAGTGCTGATAAAGGTATATACATCACAAGGGCACAGAGGTCAGGCATCTAACCCTGCCTGACAAGATCAGATTTGCACTGTAGAAAGATCACTCTAAACGCTAAAGACATTATTGCTTGAACGTAGCATAATTACTGCAAGATGGAATGCAGGATTGTAGGTCTCCTCCATGGGGTCCTGGCTTCAAGCTATGGGCCGTAACTGAAAGAGACAGCCCTTAGGAGAGAAAATCAGAACTAAAAATGACCTGAGCTTTATATAAAATCAAAGATGTTACTCTGTGACTCTATATGGCTCCTGTCTACTCCCACCAAAATGGCGCACTTTCCTCTTCCTAAGGAATCTGTCCAAGATAGCAGGAAGCAATGGTGTTACTTCTTTTCATCTTGTTAGAGATCTTGGGTCCATAAAGTGTAGTTCTCCCCCCCGCCCACCCCCAATTCCCTGGGGAGAGCCTTTTTGAGGCAATAAATGAAGGAGAAATTCCACTCTTGATCTCCATTAAGTGCTCAGTTGAAATCAGGAGCTAGAGAGCTGACGCTCACGAACAGGAGACATGCGTATTCCAGGGTCGGTGATGGGTGTGTCTGCAGAACGTTCAAAGACCCAGCAGCTCTCCTTTTGCTCACAGAAAATGAAGGTGGGAATCATGCTATGTTTTGCCTACCCCTGTGGAGATCCTTGAGCTCCAGACAGGCTTTCTGTTTTCTCTAGCCTGCTACGCTAGCCTAACTCAAATGGGATGACAAGGCAGCAACCAGACGGGCTGAAGGACTGTGAAGAAACAGGCGGTGTTGGAGTACTTCCTGCATAAAAATGATGTTTTCATTTCTAAAACCCACATTTCCCCTCCTGGCTGCAGCCCAGAAACTCAGACAAGGGCTATAGTAATGACTAATGTGCTTCCCTTAATGTATCTGCTAACTACAAGTCAGGTCATTTCTACACCAGTATCACAAATCTTGATGCTTCTATGGCCACCTACATGACTAATAAGAAAAGCAGCTTTTTCCAGGGGATAAACTCTCTCAGAGATACATGAGAAATCCCAGGCATGCTCATAGGAGTCTGCTGCTGCCCGAGGAGGGGTGAAAGTGGGGGCAGCTTGGACCTGCCCTACAGCCATCAGAGCACCACTCCAGTGGCGACTCCGGTGTCTGCCGACCTCGGCTTCATGAGCATCTACTTCAGGGCCCTGTGGTCTGCAGTTCCTTTGGCCAATGCAGCAGGACATCTGCCATCGCCACAGGTGTTGCTGCATGGACCCTGCTGGCCTGGGTGCAGACCCCTGTCAGCTTGCCAAGACAACAACCCTTCAGTCAGATGGGAGGTGGCTTCCTCTCTGTGTCACACTCTATATTGGGGTGCCTATCGTCAGCAAAAGTAGTCCTCCTCCCAAGGTATTATGGTTACTCAGATTCACTCTAGAGCCATTTCCCAAGGTGAGCCCACACCCTGGGATGGGTGTCTTGAATGAGTTCTAGTACTGTGCTTAAAACTAAGCCTTCCTTGATTCTCTGGCTAGTTGAAGTCTCTCTAAGTCTAGTTTTATCTCGTAAGCCACCTCATACTTCACTTTTTGCAACATTATTACTAAAATACTCCCTAGGCTCTTGGACCTTAGTTCTGATTTTTTTTTTGTCAATCTTTTCCTTTATGCTGGGTGCCCTCTCAGGAGCTCCATTGTCTGAGAACTGAGGGCTCCGATGCAAGGAGCTCTGCTCCATGGCCTTAGTCCAGACCCTACATAAGTCATTAACTATGTTTTAATGCTCTGACTTTGCTTCTGGGAAGAAAAAGTACACATACTCTTCCCTATTCCTCCCACTAAGGACAGCTAAAAACCCTGGACATTATATATAAAACAAACACAAAAGACTCTGAAAGGTGGAGGGAAGGCAGATAGGCCAAGGGATCTTGGGACCCAAGTGTCATGTGCCAAATCCCCTAAATGCAAATGTTGAAGTCTTAACCCCTAATTCCTCCAAATGTGACTGTATTTGGAGATAGGGTCTTCAAGGAGGTAATTCAGGTCAAATGAGGTCATTAGGATAGGCTTTAATCCAAAATAACTAGTGTCCTTATAAGAAGAGAAAATTTGGACATGTAGACACCAGGGGCACACATGCACAGCTATATGAAGACACAGTGAGAATGCAGTCATCTACAAGCCAAGGAAAGAGACCATAGGAGAAACCCTCCAGACACCTTGATCTTGCACTTCTGGCCTCCAGAATTGTAAGAAAATTAATTTATATTGTGTATGCCACTCAGTCTGTGGTACTTCTTATTGCAGCCCTAACAAACTAATATACCAAGGAATTACACACTGTTGAGTTCCTTGGGTTTTCTTTTTGCCTCATATATTCTAGACTTGGGGCTTAGGAAGTCAGCAACCTGGAAACACTGATGAGTGCAGACAAAAAACAAACAAACAAACAAAAAAACAAAACAAAAGCCTGCTCTCTCTAGGCAAAGGACAAGGAAGGGGACAGCCTAAAATGACAGAAGATTTTTAGACAATAACAGCTCTACTTCAGCCAATCTCCATAGAAAAAAACTATGGCCCCACCCATACCCATGCCAACAAGGCCAAATGAGGAGGCTAGACTCCTACCCTTACCAGACTATAATGAGGCACCCCAGTCCCCACCCTGGGGTTGTATAAAAGAAGGCTGAGAAGAGAGCAGGAGCTTTCATCCTTGGCATTCCTGAAGGGCCTTAACAACCTTCCCCTCCTCATGGTGTCATTGGAGGCCACATGGAAAGCAGTAACAAGACACTCCTAGCCCTCCCACCCATGAAGGTAGCAGTGGAGGCCTAGTGGGGAACTGGAAGAAACCAGAATAAACCTTCAGGTTTCAACAGAAGCTAACCGGGCAACCTGGCATTCTCCTTCACCCCTCCCATAATAATGCCAGAGGAAGCCAGCTAAATCAGATTTAAGTAAGATTTAGAGTCTTATAATGAATTTTAAAATGTTTGGTTTTCAATAGGAAATCACTCAGCATACCAAGTACCAAGAAGATCTCAAATTGAATAAAAAAGGATTATCAATAGATGCCAGCACCAAGAAGTAGAGGTGTTAGAATTACCTGACAAAGATTTTTTTAAGCAGTTATAAAAATGCTTCAGTAAGCAATTACAAACAAGTTTGAAACAAATGGAAAGTCTCAGCAAAGAATACAAGATACAGAGAAGAACCAAATGGAAATTTTAGAAGTGAAAAATACAAGGACCAAAGTAAAAACCTCAGTGGATGGGCTCACCAGAAGGATGGAGGGGACAGAGGAAAGAATCAGTGAACTGGAAGATAGAATAACAGAAATTATCTGACCTGAAAAAAAAAAAAAAAAGAATAGAGCCAAAGGGACCTGTGGGACTAATAACAAAAGATCTAATGTGTGTGTCATCAGAATCTCAGAAGGAGAGGAGAACAACAGGGTTGAAAAACTACTAGAACAAATAATGGCTGAAAACATCCCAAATTTGGCAAAAGACATAAACCTGCAGATTCAAGAAGCTAAGCTAACACCAAACAGCTTAAACCCAAAGTAATCCACACCAAGACACATCATGGCAAACTTCTGAAAACTAAAGACAAAGGGAAGTCTTAAAAACAGCATAAGAAAAATAGGACTTTACCTTAAGGGAAAAACAACCCAAATGCATAGGATTTCTCATCAGAAACCATGGAGTAAAGGAGAGGCACAATATTTTTAAGAACTGAAATAAAAGAACTTGCAACCTAGAATCCTATGTCCAGTGAAAATATATTTCAAGAATGAAGGAGAAATCAAGACATTTTGAGATGAAGGAAAACTGAATTTGTCACCAGCAGATCTACCCTAAAAGAATGGTTAAAGGAGATTCTCTAAACAGAAAGGAAATGATAAAAGAAGGAATCTTAAGACATTAGGAAGGAAGAATATAAGCAAATATATGAGTAAATACAATATACTTTCCTTCTTCTCTTGAATTTTCTATATTTTGTTTGATAGTGGAAGCAAAAATAATAATAGTGCCTGATATGGTTGTAAATCTATACAGAGTAAATATTTAAGACAATTATATTATAAAGGGGACAAAACAAAGGATATAAAGGGAAGTAAGTTTTCTATACTTCATGGGAAACTTATTCAAGTTGATAAGGAGCATCTACAAAAATCCTACACCTAACATTAAACTTAATGGTGAAAGACTGAGGTTTTCTCCCCTAAGATCAGGAACAAAGGATATCTGTTCCCACCACTTAGCCAAAATAGTGCTAAGAGTTCTAGCCAGCACAATAGACTACAAAAGGAAAACAAAAAGTATACAGGTTGAGAAAGAAGAAATAGTCCCTATTTGCAGATGATATGGTTGTCTACATGGAAAATCTTAAGGAATCCTCAAAAATCTCCTATAACTAATAACTGAATTCATCAAGGTCACAAAGTACAAAATAAACAAACAAAAATCAAATGTACTTCTGTGTATTAGCAACAAACACGTGGACATCAAAATTAAAAATACAACACCATTTACAATTACTCAGAATAAAATGAAATACTTAGGTGTGTATCTCACAAAATGTTTATAGCCCTTGTATGCTGAAAACCACCAAACACTGATGAAAGAAATAAAAGAATATTTAAATAAATGGCAATACATATGAGGCTCATGGGTTGGAAGACTCAAAATAGTAAAGATGTCAATTCTCCCCAAACTGATATATAGGTTTGATGGAATTCCTATCCCAGCAAGATACAGAGAAGATTATTCTAAATTTTGTACGGAGAGACAAAGGAACTAGAATAATTTTGAAAAAGATGAATAAAATGGGAGGAATCAGTCAACCCATTTTCAAGACTTGTTATACATCCATAGCAATCACAGCTCTGTGGACTGGTGGAGGGATAGACACATTGAACAATGGAACAGAACCAAGAACCCAGAAGAGGACCTACACAGTACATCCACCTGATTTTTAATAAAAGTGCAAAAGAAATTCAATGGAGGAAAAATCACCTTTTCCACAAAAATTGGACATTCATAGGAAAAAAACAAAAAAACAAAGCAAAAGATTCCTAATCTGAAATCTCACACCTTACACAAAAATTAACTCAAAATGGATCACAAATATAAAATGCAAATTTATAAAACTTTTAGCAAAAAAAAAAAAAAAATTAGGAGAAAAATCCAGGGCTCAGCAAAGTGTAAGAACCAAAGCATAATGTATAAAATTAAAGTTAACACAATTAACTTCATCAAAATAAAAAACTTTTGCTCTGTGAAAGACCCCGTTAAGAGCATGAAAAGACAACCTATAGACTATGAGAAAATGTTTGCAAACCACATATCTGAAAAAGGAATAAAGAACTCTCAAAACTCAACAATAAAACCTGAACAATCCCATCAGAAAATGAGCAAAAGACATGAAAAGACATTTTACCAAAGAGGAAATACAGATAGCCAAAAAGCACATGAAAAGATGTTCAACATCATTAGCCATTAGGGAAATGCAAATTAAAATCACAATGAGCTATCACAAATTACTTATCAGAATGGCTAAAATAAAAAATAGTAACACCAAAGAATGCTGGGGAGAACGCAGAAAAACTGGGTCAATCATAAATTGCAAGTAGGAATGTAAAATGATACAGCCACCTTGGAAAACGTTTTGGCAGTTTCTCTAAGAATCAAACATGTAACTACCATACAATCCAGAAATTTCACTCCTGGGTCTTTATCCTACAAATATGAAAACTTATGTTCATGCAAAAACCTGTACATGAATGTTTATAGAAATTTTATTCATCATAACACCAAATTAAAAACAACCCATATATTCTTCATCATTAAACAAAGTGTGGTACATCCATACTATGGAATACTGCTCAGCAATAAAAAGGAGTAAACTACTGATTAGGCGACAACCCAGGTGAATCTCTAAAGAGCTATGCTGAGTAACAAAAGCCAATCAAGCAAAAAATGGACAACAGACTAGTGAATGTCAGCGGTTAAGGAGTGGGTGGTGCCTATGTGGTGACGTGTGTGTGACTATCAAAGGGAGACATGAAAGATCCCTGTGGTGATGAAAATGTATCTGGACTGTAGCAATGTCAGTATCTTGGTTGTGATATTGTCATAGTTTTGCAAGATGTTATCACTGGGGAAACTGAATAAAGTGTTCATGGGATCTCTCTGCATTATTTCTTACAACTTTACGTGAATATACAACTATCTTAAAATAAAAAGTTTAATTAAAAAAAAAAATTCAGGGGACTTTCCTGGTGGCGCAGTGTGTAAGACTTCATGCTCCCAATGCAGGGGGCCCGGGTTCGATCCCTGGTCAGGGAACTAGATCCCACATGCATGCCGCAACTAAGGAGCCCACCTGCCACAACTAAGGAGCCTACCTGTCGCAACTAAGACCTGGTGTAAATAAATAAATAAATAAATATATTTTGAAAGAAAATAGGAAGCTTGATTATAAAAAAAATAATAAAAAAAATTTAGTGGTTGCTTCTGGTTTTACATGATATAGTCAGTTCAGGGTTTCCTTTGGTTTCTGTCGGAAATCAACCCATAGCAACAAAAAGAACAAGAAACAGGCATGCCAACACCATCCCTGACAAAACTACGAAACATTCATGTTTGCTTTAGAAACCCCAAAGCAAAAGATAGTAGGAAGGGCTGTTTAACAGTGAAGGTCAAATAGGAGTGAAAGAAAATGCAGAGCACACTCAAAGATGCAGATTTTTAGGAAGTGACCTGCAAAGTGAAACGTGGGCATAGACCACTAGTAGGAACTCTGGTGGGTTCAGTTTGGCTCTAAAGCAAAGCAGAGGACACAGAGGCTGAACAAGGCATCATATAGACAAGCCACACTTTTAAGGAGCATTCTGTCAGTGTGCCTGGATGAAGGAGAAAGATCGCACTGTGAACCACCCTCAGCCATCACTCTCAGTTGCTGAGAGGGAAAGTGTCGTTAAAGAAATCATTCACATGCTCAGTGCAGTAAGATAAGTAAAATTACTGTGACCCCCCTCCCAGATGAACCTCCTGCACTCACTTCATTCAAAGATAGGTTTCGAAAAGAAAAATCACAAGACTGATATCAAGATACTACCAAAAAAAAAAAAAAAAAAAAGAGGCAATTATATAAAAGCAAATAGCAAACAACAAAACAAGACCAAAAAACTTCTTTGGAACTTCCACTAATGCCCGTGGCATGAAGTTTTCCAGCAAGCCTTCCCACAAAAGTTTTTACAAAGACTGTAAAAAAAATTTTTAACCATATGAGGGCATTGGAAAGTGAGTGACCAAAACAGGTAGAAATTGCAGGGGAATTTACTCTCAAAAGATGCCAAAAAGTGTAAGATTTGCAAGTTTGTGGCTTACTGTGTTTGGGAGCACTTTCTATCCCAAGTCCAAAATCCTACTCCAGAAAATTACAGCTTTAACTTGCTGAAAATGGCAGAAGACAGAGTTTAGGATGTCTTGAATCAAGAGAGTTTCAGAAGGAATGAACCCAAAATAGGAGTATAAACTTTGCCCAAATCCTGGCTAACTGCTTGACTCTGCATGTATGGCAGTGATGGGCAGGGGACGGGAGGGGGGCAGTTGCCTAGAGACATGAGAGGCAGAAACAACAGAGGAGTCTACATTTGAAAGATAGAACTGAACCAGGTAAGATTTGTATTTGCTGTTCTTTTGATTCTGTATTTTCTCCAACTTGTGTTCAGCTTAAATGGCAAAGGTTGAAGCCTCACCGGTCTAAAGAGTCAGAGGGTAGGACTGAGAATTGCAGAGCACCTGGAAATTTAGTGGGAAATGCTGGAAGCAAAATAACTGCAGAGAGGGTAGGTCACCAAACATGAGTATAAATCCTACCCATATCCTTGGCTGACTGCAAACCTATGCCTATGGAAGAGAGACCCCCAAGGGTCTCAAAGAAATAGAAGGCAGATGTGAGAGAATATGTTCCTGAAAGCCAGAACTGCATCAGGCGCAACATGTGTACTTGCTGCTTTTTTTTGGTTTTCCTGCCTGTCACAGAAAGGGTTTATTACCACAGAGGAAATCAGGAGATGCTGGAGCCCATACTGGGCAGCCTGGGCGGTGTGTGTGATTGGGGTGAGGGGACAGCAGGTGGGAACTCCATCGATCATGGCTGTGCAGTCTCCGACCAGCAGGTTTGCTTGGCCCAGGAGACTCTGGCTGGGCTTGTTTTTGTGGAGCTTGGGGAGGTGAGCCTTGACAAGCAGGCTTTCTCCTGGACAAAACAAAAGACAGCCAGAACCAGGGCAACATTTGCTGCTCTTTTGACTGTATGTGTTTCCAACTCATGAACAGCTTGTGTGACATGAAGCCGAAGCCATAATGGCCTATGGTGTCAGAGGACAGAGCTGGGGCTGGCAGATCAGCTGGAAGCAAGGAGACCTCAGAGAGAACAAAACCCTAAATCTGAGTGTAAACTCTTCTTGAACTTTGGGCTTAACTACATAGGTAGAGAACACGCCCAGAAGCAAGGCAGCAGCTGGAAGCTGAAAAGTCTGAGCAGAGATATCAGCTACTGCACTCTACAAGGGAGACAAAGTTCACAGTTAGAATTCAGGCTGCTTAACAGAACGAAATCCAACAACCATCAGGTGAATGTCATAGAATGCAGTCTCTACGACACACCATCCATAACATTCAGCTTTCAACCAAAAATTACCAGATATTCCAAGAAACAGGAAAGGGTAACCCACATTCAGGAAAAAAGACAGTTTATGGACCCTTACTGAAATTGGTTTAGATGTTAGATTTAGCACAAAGATTGTAAAGCAGCTGTTACAATCATGGTCAAAGCACTCAAAGCAGCATGAGTTCAATGAGTGAACAGAAAGGGAATGTCAACAGAGAAATTGAAATTATAAAAGAAAACCAAATAAAAAGTAAGGAGCTGAAAGTACAATAACTGAAACAAACAAAAAAAATTTACTGGTTAGGCTCAATAGAAGATTGGAAATGACAGAAAAAGGAATGAGTAAAGTTGAAGGAAGATGAACAGAAATTATCCAACCTAAAGAGCAGAAAGAATAACAAGTGAGAAAAAAACAGAACCCCAGAAGCCTATAATATCAAGCAGTCCAATATAATGTTTAATTTGAATCTCAAAAGGAAGAAGAGAGACACAGAGAGAAAATATATGAAGATAAAAATCACTAACTCCCCATATCTGGTACTATATGAGTAACATCTGGTAAAACATCTGGTAAAGCTCCAAAAACTCCAAGTTGGACATATACAAAGAAAACCAGCCTGGCACAGACATTCACACTGCAGAAAGCCACTGATAAAGAGAAAAATTGGAAAGCAGTAAGAGAAAAATAAGATCTTACATACAGGGTAAGCGACTTCCAGTTTCAGCTCTGACATGTGAAGAGCTGGGAAGTCATCACTTCCAGTTACAACAAGAAAAAGTTAAACTAAAAATTCATGATTTTTCTTGGACCTGTCAGAGAACTGAGGTTGCAGAGCAAACTGCCACCCCCAAATCTGGAGAGACAGGGGAATCCAGAGAGTACAGTGAGATCTGCTTACCTGGAGCTGAAGCCAATGAAGCCATAAACTTAAATGATAATTTTGACAAATTGCTGGAGGCTGAGTGTGGACTAACATGAGAGAGTGACAAACTCTTGGGGGTCACGGTCTTGGGAGGGGGCCCTACCCTTTCATGGTTATCTCCAGAAACTCCACCACGTTCTCATGTTGAAGAGCCAAGAACAATCCCCTTATGGCTCTGGCAGGGGTAAGGGTGGAGCAAACATTGTGAAATATGCCCAGAATATTTTCCATAACAAAGGCTATTCTCCAGGGGAAAAGACTTTACCAGAGTCTATCCCACCTTGTATAAAGGAAGAGCATTTCTCCCACTCCAGCCCCTTCAACTTCTTATCTCATTCAAGGGTGGAGGAAGAGAGAACTAAGAAATACTTGTGAAGATCACAGCCCAGAAGCACAGACTCACTAAAGGATTGAGATTTAATCATAAGATTATAAAATGTTTTCTCTCCCCTACACTTTATCACACAGCCACAGGGCCCAGTATGATAACAGTGGATTACAGCTGAAAGAACTGAAAGACACAGACTCTCTCCAAGGAAGAGTAGTTAAGGAACCCCAAAATCAAAAGAGGAGATATAAACAAGAACACTAGAAAAATTTGAAGGCTCAGGCTCCTGCAGCTACAGCAAACATCAAACACAGCCCAACTCCTAGTTAGATTAATATAAAACCTCACACTAAAGGCTAATCTGCCTCAATTCTTATTATGTCCAGCTTCCAACCAAAAATTACAAGGCATGTTAAAAAGTAAAAAAAAAAAAAAATTAACACACACACATACTGAGTTTGAAGAGACAAAACAAGCATCAAGGGCTTCCCTGGTGGTGCAGTGGTTAAGAATCCGCCTGCCAATGCAGGGGACACAGGTTCGAGCCCTGGTCCGGGAAGATCCCACATGCCATGGAGCAACTAAGCCTGTGTGCCACAACTACTGAGCCTGCGCTCCACAACAAGAGAAGCCACGACAGTGAGAAGCCTGTGCACCACAATGAAGAGTAGCAACTAAAGAAAGCCCATGCACAGCAACGAAGACCCAATGCAGCCAAAAAAAAAAAAAAAAGCATCAACATCAGATTCAGATATTATTTATTATATGAAAGTTTCCAAAGGCTTCAGGTCCTATATTGAGATATTCTCAAGAATCATCTGTAACTCTCCCACACTTTTTTCTTAATTTAATTTATTTTTTTTCATAGAGCAGGTTCTTATTAGTCATCCATTTTATGCACATCAGTGTATACATGTCAGTCCCAATCGCCCAATTCATCACACGGCCACCACCACCCCCTGCCATTTTCCCCCCTTGGTGTCCATAAGTTTGTTCTCTACATCTGTGTCTCTATTTCTGCCCTGCAAACCGGTTCATCTGTACCATTTTCTAGGTTCCACATATATGTGTTAATATACGATATCTGTTTTTCTCTTTCTGACTTACTTCACTCTGTATGACAGTCTCTAAATGCATCCACGTCTCTACAAATGACACAATTTCACTCCTTTTTATGGCTGAGTAATATTCCATTGTATATATGTACCACATCTTTTTATCCATTCGTCTGTCGATGGGCATTTAGGTTGCTTCCATGACCTGGCTATTGTGAATAGTGCCTCAATGAACATTGGGGTGCAGGTGTCTTTTTGAATTATGGTTTTCTCTGGGTATATGCCCAGTAGTGGGATTGCTGGGTCATATGGTAATTCTATTTTTAGTTTTTTAAGGAATCTCCATACTGTTCTCCATAGTGGCTGTATCAATTTACATTCCCACCAACAGTGCAAGAGGGTTCCCTTTTCTCCACACCCTCTCCAGCATTTATTGCTTGTACATTTTTTGATGATGGTCATTCTGATCTGTGTGAGGTGATACCTCATGGTAGTTTTGATTTGCATTTCTCTAATAATTAGAGATGTTGAACATCTTTTCATGTGCCTCTTGACCATCTGTATGTCTTCTTTGCTGAAATGTCTATTTAGGTCTTCCGCCCATTTTTTCATTGGGTTCTTTGTTTTTTTGATATTGAGCTGCATGAGCCGTTTGTATATTTTGGAGATTAATCCTTTGTCTGTTGCTTCATTTGCAAATATTTTCTCCCACTCCTTGGGTTGTCTTTTCATCTTGTTTATGGTTTCCTTTGCTGTGCAAAAGCTTTTAAGTTTAGTTAGGTCCCATTTGCTTATTTTTGTTTTTATTTTCAGTACTCTAGGAGGTGGGTCATAAAAGATCTTGCTGTGATTTATGTCAAAGAGTGTTTTTCCTATGTTTTCCTCTAAGAGTTTTATAGTGTCCAGTCTTACACTTAGGTCTTTAATCCATTTTGAGTTTATTTTTGTGTATGGTGTTAGGGCGTGTTCTAATTTCATTCTTTTACATGTAGTTGTCCAGTTTTCCCAGCACCATTTATTGAAGAGGCTGTCTTGTCTCCATTGTATATTCCTTTGTCATAGATTAGTTGACCATAGGTGCGTGGGTTCATCTCTGGGCCTTCTGTCCTGTACCATTGATCTATATTTCTGTTTTTGTGCCAGTACCATACTGTCTTGATTACTGTAGCTTTGTAGCATAGTCTGAAGTTGGGGAGCTTGATTCCTCCAGCTCTGTTTCTCTTTCTCAAGATTGCTTTGGCTGTTCGGGTTCTTTTGTGTCTCCATACAAATTTTAAGAGTTTTTGTTCTAGTTCCGTAAAAAATGCCATTGGTAATTTGATAAGGATTGCATTGAATCTGTAGATTGCTTTGGGTAGTATAGTCATTTTCACAATATTGATCCTTCCAATCCAAGAACATGGTATACCTCTCCATCTGTTTGTATCATCTTTAATTGCTTTCATCAGTGTCTTCTAGTTTTCTGCATACAGGTCTTTTGTCTCCTTAGGTAGGTTTATTCCTAGATATTTTATTCTTTTTGTTGCAATGGTAAATGGGAGTGTTTCCTTAATTTCTCTTTCAGATTTTTCATCATTAGTGTATAGGAATGCAAGAGATTTCTGTGCATTAATTTTGTATCCTGCAACTTTACCAAATTCATTGATTAGCTTTAGTAGTTTCCTGGTGGAATCTTTAGGATTCTCTATGTATAGTATCCTGTCATCTGCAAACAGTGACAGTTTTACTTCTTCTTTTCCAATTTGTATTCCTTTTATTTCTTTTTCTTCTCTGATTGCCGTGGCTAGGACTTCCAGAACTATGTTGAATAATAGTGGTGAGAGTGGACATCCTTGTCTCGTTTCTGATCTTAGAGGAAATGCTTTCAGTTTTTCACCATTGAGAATGAAGTTTGCTGTGGGTTTGTCATATATGGCCTTTATTATGTTGAAGTAGGCTCCCTCTATGCCCACTTTCTGGAGAGTTTTTATCATAAATGGGTGTGTAACACTCCCACACTTTTAAAGAGGATCATTATTCCCACTTTTCTTTTACATTTAAAATAGCCCCATTTTGGTGTTAATGTACACATAGATAACACTCACATGTGTAAATATACAAAATGTCTTAAGAACATGGACGACATTTCTTTTCATTAGATAATTTTGATTTCATGTAAATGTTCAAATACCTAATTAGGTGCAATTCTCACTATTAGCAATGAAATAAATGCCAGTCTCCAGATCACACTATAAAGCTAATCTGGACACATGACCTTTTCCAATACTGTAAAATATCAGGCTAAAGGGCTAAAAAGGTGCCTGATACGTAGTTACTCCACATATAATTTTCTTCATCATTAGAAATACACCTAACATTAATACATTTCTGTAAGTAGACTACTTCAAAAAGCATCTTTTTCTAAAAATTCAGGTAACTGGGATTCCTGAACAGTAATAGGAAAAACACGTTTTGAAATTATTTTCAATTTTGAAATCATTAGAAAGGGAAATGAAAATAACTATGATTAATATGTTAATGGCTCTAATGGAAAACATAGACATTATGCAAGAATAGATGGTAATGTTAGCAGAGAGATGGAAACTCTAAGAAAGAATCAAAAGGAAAAGCTAGAAATAGAAAATATTGTAACAGAAATGCAGAATGCCTTTCATGGTGTCCTCAGCAGATTGTACACAGCCAAGTGAAGAATTAGTGAGCTTGATTATAGGTCAACAGAAAACTTCCAAACTGAAATACAAAGAGAATAAAGAATGAAAACAAAACAAATCCAAAATCTCCAAGAACTGTGAGACAATTTCAAAAGGCATAACATACATGTAATTGGAATACAAAAAGAAGAGAGAACGTACTAAGAAAAATATTTGAAATAACAATGGCCAAACCTTTCCAAAGTTAATGTCAAACACCAAAAGAGAGATCCAGGAATCTCAGAAATTACTAAGCAGGAATAAATGTCAACCCTTCAAAAAGTCTACACCTATGCCTATCATATTCAGACTACAGAAAACAAAGACAATGAGAAAATCTTGAAAGAAGCTAGAGAAAAACACCTTGCCTATTCAGGAACAAGAATAAGAATTACAGTGGACTTCTCATCAGTAACCGTACAGACAAGAAGAGAGTTGAGTGAAACATTTAAAGTATTAAAAGAAAAAAAACACCAACATAGAAATCTATCCAGCAAAATTATTCTTCAAAAGTGAAAGAGAAATAAGGGTTTTCGCAGACAAACAAAAATTGAGGGAAATCATTACCAGCAGACCTGTTCTGTAAGAAACGTTAAAAGCTCTTCAGGGAGAAGGTAAAGAGTATAGCTCAGAAACTTGTATCTACATAAATAAAGAATGCTGGAGGCATTCTGGTGGCACAGGGGTTAAGAATCCACCTGCCAATTCAGGGGACACGGGTTCAAGCCCTGGTCCGGGACGATCCCACATGCTGCGGGGCAACTAAGCCTATGCACCACAACTACTGAACCTGCACTCTAGAGCCCATGTGCCACAACTACTGAGCCTGCACTCTAGAACCTGCGAGCCACAACTACTGAGCCCATGTGCCACAACTACTGAAGCCCGTGCGTGCACCTAGAGCCCATGCTCCACAGCAAGAGAAGCCACCACAATGAGAAACCCACGCACTGCAACGAAGCAACTAGAGAAAGCCCGAGTGCAGCAACGAACACCCAAGGCAGCCAAAAATAAATAAATAAAAGTAAATAAATTTTTTTAAAAAGATTTCAAAAAAAAAGAATGCTGGTGCAGTAAATGAAAGTGAAATAAAATCTTTTTGTTGATCTAAAAGATAACAAAGTTATAATAGTAGCAATGTTTTGGGTGATAATAGCACAAAGATAAGTGAGATGACTGATAGCAACGTCACAAGGGCCAAAGGGAGAAGTTGGAAATTATTATAAATAACGTAACTGCTGACTTCCCTGGTGGTCCAGTGGTTAAGAATCTGCCTTCTAGTGTTGGGGACACAGGTTCGACCCCTGGTTGGGGAACTAAGACCCCACGTGCTGCAGGGCAACGAAGCCTGCATGCTCTAGAGCCTGCGTGCCACAACTAGAGCCCACGCCCTGCAACGAAGATCCCACATGCCACAATGAAGATCCCACCGGCCACAACTAAGACCCAACACAACCAGATAAATAAATAATTTTTTTTCTTTAAAAAAAGGTACCTGTTTACATGTAAAGCAGTGTAATTTCATCTGAAGGTGGTTTTAGACTAGTCAAAAATGTATACTGCAAGCTCTAGGACAACCATTAAAAATTTCTTAAAAGACGTATAATTTATATGCTAATAGAAGAGATATAATGGAATCAAACAAAATGCTCAGTTAATATCAGAAAAGGCAGAGAATAAGAGGGAGAGGAAAGAAATGGAGAACAAGGGCAATGAATAGAAAACAGTTACAAACATGGTAGATATTAATCCAACTGTGCGAATGATCTAAAAATACCAATTAGAAGAGATTGCCAGAGTGGATAAAAAAACAAGACCCTCCTATATGTTTTCTATAAGAAACCCATTTTAAATATAAGGATTCATATAAGTTAAAGTAAAGGGACAGAGAAAGATACACCACACTGGCACTAATCATAAGAAAACTGGAGGGACTTCCCTGGTGGTGCAGTAGTTAAGACTCCGGACTCCCAATGCAGGGGGCCCAGGTTCGATCCCTGGTCCTGGAACTAGATCCCACATGCATGTCACAACTAAGAATTTGCATGCCACAAGTAAGGAGCTGGTGAGCTGCAACTAAGACCCGATGCAACCAAATAAATAAAATACATTTAAAAAAAGAAAGCTGGAGTAGCTATATTAATTTCCTACAAAGTGACCTCAGAACAAGGAAAATCATCAAAGATAAAGAGGGGCGTTACATACAATGAAAGTGTTGATTTTCCAGGCACATCCAACAATCCCACATGTGTATGCATCTACTAACAGAGCATCAAAATATGTGAGGCAAAAACTGATAGACCTGAAGGGAGAAATAGACAAGTCCACGATTATAGTTGGAAACTTCAATATTCCCTCTTTCAGAGTTGATACATCAAGTAGGGAGAAAATCTGTAAGGACATGGGAGAAATGGAGATAGGATTAACAGCTCACTTCTTATCAGAAACAACGGAGACCAGAGACATTTGAAAGACATATATAAAGCACTCAAAGGGAAAAAAATCTGTCAACCATGGATTCTATATTCTATCCTTCAAAAGCAAAGGCAAAATAAAGCATTTCAGAAAATCAAAAACTTAGAGAATTCATCACTAGTCAACCTGCACTACAAAAAAAAAAAAATGCTAACAGAAATTCTTCATGCTAAAGAAAAATGGCATCATTTGGTAATTTAGATCAGACCTGCAGAAAGGAATAAATAGCACTGGAAATGATAAATACAGCTATATGGGTAAATATAAAACTCTAATTATCTAAAAGACATAAGACTGTTTAAATAAAATAGAAAACAGGGTATATTTTGGTTTATAATGTATAAATATACATGTATTTATATATACTTACATTGTGTTTTGCACATGCACGCACACGTGTACATGTGTAAAACAGCAGCACAAAGGATTGGAAGGATAATTAGAACTCTGCAGTTTCAAGATTCCTGTATTTTACTTGAAGTAATTTGATATTAAGTATACTGTTATATGTTCAGCATAAGGATAACCCCTAGAGAAACACCTAGAAAATAAGGCAAAATGATATAGCTTTATAAGCCAATAAGGAAAGTAAAATTTGGACTAAGAAATAGCTGATTCAAAAAAGAAGGCACAAAAGGAGGAACTGGAAAAAAATCAGATGAGACAAATAGAAAACGAAAAGAAAAGTGGCAGATCAAATCCTACTTTATCAAAAATTATATTAAAGGTAGATGGACTAAGCACTCAATCAAAAGGTCGAAATAGTCAGATTGGGTTAAAAAATAAAAAACAACAAAAACCAAGAGCCAACTGTATGCTGTGTTTAAGAGTCACACTTTTGAAATACAAAGACACAAATAGAGTGAAGTTAAAATGATGGGAAAAGATATTTCATGAGGGCTTCCCTGGTGGCGCACTGGTTGAGAATCTGCCTGCCAATGCAGGGGACACAGGTTCGAGCCCTGGTCTGGGAAGATCCCACATGCCACAGAGCAACTAGGCCCATGAGCCACAATTACTGAGACTGCGCGTCTGGAGCCTGTGCTCCGCAACAAGAGAGGCCGTGACAGTGAGAGGCCCGCGCACTGCGATGAAGAGTGGCCCCCGCTTGCCACAACTAGAGAAAGCCCTCGCACAGAAACGAAGACCCAACACAGCCAAAAATAAATAAATTAATTAATTAATTTTAAAAAAAAAGATATTTCATGAAAGTTCTAATCAGAAGAAAGCTGAAGTGGCTATATTAATATCAGACAAAAATTATTTCAAGTTCAAGAGTATTATTATCAACAAAGACATTTCTATCTAGCATATAGAGGTTGTATAAGTTAGACAATTTCTTAGAGGGAATCAAAAGAAACCATGTAAAGCTGACACATTAAGTAACAGAAGTGGGAGTTCCCTGGCGGTCCAGTGGTTAGGACTCAGTGCTTTCACTGCTGAGGACCCAGGTTCAATCCCTGGTTGAGGAACTAAGATTCCACAAGCTGCATGGCGTGGCCAAAAAAAAAAAAAAAAAAAAGTAACAGAAGAATAAATATATGTAAAAATGCAAAGGTAAAACACGTAAGAAAAATAAAATCAAAAGCCTTGTGTGGTAGAGTGGCAGGAGGGGAAACATGGACACATACTGCTCTCATCTCACAGTCACAAGTCAGAATATGCTGTCTGAGGGCCTAGAGGGTCAAATATATTCCATAAAGTTATAGAGGACATCACCAGAACAAAAACCTTAAATGTCTAAATTATCAGATAAAACTCCTACCTAAAACAAGCAAAGACAGATCACATAGTAGAAGATATTTTAAAGGTAATGAAGACAGAAAACACAGATCTAATAGAGATGCCGAGATTAGGCCAACAACATCTGTAATATCAATCAACATAAAGGGACTAAACTCACCTATTGAAGTGGACAACCATGTTGTATCACAAGGCAAAACATAACATTTTCTGTATCAAAAAGATAAACCCACAATGAAGGACTCAGAATTAGTTTTAAAATGACTTTCAAAATAAGACATAGATAAAAGAATATCAGGCAAATCAAAAGAAAGAAATCATAAAAATCTGTCAATCATGGATTGACAGATTTTTAAATATATTTAAACATATATATATTTTAAAATATATATTTAAAATATATTTAAACACATAAAATATAAAAATATATATATTTAAATTATATTAAGATATATTCTTAAATATCACAGAAGATTGAAGTTAGGGCAAAAAAAAATGAAAGGAGAAAATGGCCTATTTTTAATGATAGATGATGCAATCCACAGTGAAAATGTAACAATTTAAAATATCTATATAGCAAATAATTTTGTCAATATTCATAAAGGAAGAACTACAGGAACTATAAAGAGAAATAGAAACACATTAGAAGTAGGAGACCTTAACTCATCTCTCTTAGATTCTAACAGATCAAGTGGATTAAAAATAAGTGAAGATATACAAGTCCACCCTGAAAAGAGACATTCATCTTATTTTTCAAATGCCCATGGGGCATTCACACAAACGGACCACATATTAAGCCACGAGGAAAATCTCAATAAATTCTAAAAAATATAACTAGTATAATCTCTAATCATAATTCAAAGTAAACTAGAAATTAATTATAAAACTAAATGACAAAAATAAATAAAACAAACAAAATATCCTTCCACTTGGAAATTTTAAAACTTTGTTTCAAGCATGTCTTGGGTCAAAGAGGGAAGTAAAACTGAAATAAATAAAATAATGATAGTGAACATACCACATTTTAGAACCAAAATTTGTAGCCTGAAATAATTACTTAATCTTAGAGTGAAAACTAATTAATAAAGTATCTGACTCAGTAAGTTAGAAAAAGAACAGTAAAATGAAGCCAAAGAAAGAAGAAATAAAGTAGAAATTAAAACAGAACAAAGGAAAACAATACATATATAACATTTTCTTTTAAAAAATCAATAAAATAGAGAAATAGCTAACCTAATCATGAAAAGAAGGGAAAGCACAAATTCACAAAATAAGAAATGAAAAGGGAGAAATAATCACAGTTATAGAGGAAATTAAAAGAATAATGAAAGATTACTTTTCTTAATTATATGCAAATAAATCTGAATTCCTAGATAAAGTGGACTATTCTCCAGGAAAATGAAACTGATCTTAGGAGAGAAGGGAAATATAAACACATCAATTACCATAGAAGGAACAGGAATTTGTCCAAGAGCTTCTTGCTAACTATCATCTCTCTTTCGGTAAAAATCAACTGAATAAATTTGAAAGATCTTATTGGCTTTACTCAACAATTTGCAAGTTGGACAGCATCCAACCAGGCAGATAGAAAGGAGCTCCGAGGAGCCGTACAAAGTAAAAGACTTTTATAGGCAGAAGGGAGCAGGAACAAGGAAGTTATTCTAAATAAAAATAGGATTGGTTATTGTAAGGTGGCTTTCCTTTAGAGGAGGGCAGGGGTCTATCGGACAGATGACCTCACTAGGGCTGATCAAGCGATTCCTGACTGACTGGTTTAAGATTCCATTTCAGGGAGAGCAGAAGTTGTAATTAAGTCTCGGTTTGGTGACATGGGGCTTAGCATAAGCAACTCCATTTTGGGCCTGTTGTTTTGTTTCTAACACTTGTAACCCCCAAAGAACCACGCTCAAAGATTTTACAGGAGGTTCCACCAAACCTCTAAGGAGCAGATGACTGCAATGCAATTGCTAATGTTTCAGTGCATAGACAAAGAAGAAAACCTTTAAAATTCTTTGTGTAAAGCTAGCAAACCCAAACCTGACAACTGTAGCACAAAAAGAAAACTACAGACCAAATTTACTTATAAACATTGATACAAAAATCCTGAATAAAATATTAACAAACAGAATCCAGCAAATGTTGAAAGAGTAATCTTTTAACCAAGTGGAGTTTATTTTGGGAATGCAAGGATAGTTCAGTAAAGATATTCAATATTAAGGTAATTCCCTCAAAAGAAAAATAATATACTTATGATTCATCCATTTATAAACATCCATTCTTTTTTTTTTTAATTTATTTATTTATTTTTGGCTGTGTTGGGTCTTCGTTTCTGTGTGAGGGCTTTCTCTAGTTGCGGCGAGCGGGGGCCACTCTTCATCATGGTGCGCGGGCCTCTCACTGTCGCGGCCTCTCTTGTTGCGGAGCACAGGCTCCAGACGCGCAGGCTCAGTAGTTGTGGCTCACGGGCCTAGTTGCTCCGCGGCATGTGGGATCTTCCTAGACCAGGGCTCGAACCCATGTCCCCTGCATTAGCAGGCAGATTCTCAACCACTGCGCCACTAGGCAAGCCCTAAACATCCATTCTTGATAAAGATTCTGAATAGATAAAAAATTACAAAGTAATTCCTTAGCATGAATTCTAAAAAGTATCTGTCCCACCTAAACTACCATAATGCTTATAGAAAAAAACTAAAAATGTCCTATTAAAGTGAGGAGCAAGGCAGAAATGTCCATTACCCTCACTATTGTTTAGCAGTGTTTGAGATACTAGCCAAGGCCAAGATGTTAGCAGAAGAAATAAGAGGTATAAAAATTAGAAAGGAGAAAGTAAAATCGTCATTATTTGCAAATGGTATTTTATACCTAGGAAACCTCAAAAAATAATCTAAAAACTAGAGCAACCAGAGAAATCAGTAAGGTAGATAGAAAATCATAAAGATAAATCGACAGCTTTCAAAAGTACAAATAATAGCCAGTTAGAAGATACAATGGAAGAAAAGACCTCATTACAACAGCAATAAAAAGATGAATTAACTAGAAATAAGCTTAATAGGAAAAGTACAAGAATTATAGAAAACTTGAAAATATTATTGAGGTCCCTCCAAAGAAGACTTAGGCATATGGCAAGGTATATTATGTCCCCGAAGAGGAAGTTAACCTCATAAAGATACCAATTACCTCTAAGTTAATTTACATATTTCCTGTAATCCCAGTAAAAATGCCAACATGAACTTTTTAAACTAGATTAACTGATTCTAATCACATGGAAAAATAAAAAGGTACTGAAAGCCAGGGAAAATCTGAAAAACGAAAAGTGAAGTTGGGGGAATTGTCCCACAGATACCAAACGTATTTAAAAGCTTTAGATTTAGAACCATGTGATATTGGTGTGAGAATCAACCCATCTTGGTGTCCCTCCAAATACTCTTCTCCATCTTCCCCATCTCAGTAAAGCACCTCTATCCACCCCGTTGCTCATTTCAGAAACATAGAGGTCTTCTTTGACACATCCCTATTCTTTATCCCTCACCATACATTTCATTACTGCACTGTGCAAATTCTACCTGCAAAATACCTCTAAAAAGTGTCCATATCTCCCCAAATCACCCCCATCTATTATAGTCCAGGTCAACATCCTCACGCACCTGGACCTTTGCAGAAGTCTCCCCTCTTCCACTCTCATCTACTTCCCAACCATTCTCCATGAAGTCAGAGATGGTTCTAAAGAACAGATCTGATCACATCACTGTCCTGCTTCAAATCCTTCAATTGCACTTAAGATAAAAATCCCAAAGAGCTGAGAGCGCCATAAAACCCACGTGGTAAGCCCTATCTTCCTCCCCAACCTCATCGCTGCCCACATGCCTGCTTGCTGTCCGAGCTCTGACCACTCTCTCCTTTAGTCCCCTCAAGTTGTCAACCCCTTTCCCCACCTCCAGGCATGTGATTCCCTTTGCCTGGAATACTCTTCACAAGGCTAACTGCTTAATCACCTTTCTTCTTTGTTTTAAAATAAACTTTTCATTTTGAGGAAATTCTAGATTCATACGCAGTTGTAAGGGATAATACAGAGAGACCCCTTTACCCTTCACCCAGTCTCCCCCAACGATAACACCTTGCATAACCATGGCACAATATCACAACCGGGAGACTGACGTGTACGCAATTCATCAACATTCAGATTTCACCAGTTTACGTGGAATCCTGTGTGTGTATTTAGTTCTGTACAATTTTATCACTATCACACGTATAGATTCATGTGACCATCACCACAGTCAAGGCACAGAACAAGGATCCATCAGGCTACCTGACGGCAGTCACAGGAACCTCCCTCTTCCCCTCTCTTCTCCCTCAGCTTTTAAGTCTCTGCTTAAACATTCTTCACTCGAACAAACCTTCCTCAATCGTCTAGTCTACACTTCTCTGTTAAACGCTCTCATGGTAATGCCCCAAACGTCCTCACAATTTTCACAATTTAGAATTAGGGGGCTAATGCTTTTGAAGTGCTTCTCAGTTTAGGTTTTCTTATGGGTAAGGCGTTTTTCTATCCTGGCACCCTGCTCTCTGCTCTCTCTCCAGTGAAGGTGGGAAGGCTGCTAGTGCTTCCAAAAGGAGAATAAAACGTAGGGGATCAAGACGATGCAACAGGAGGGAAAGGTGAGATATCACTGCTTTTGTTCCCACGGACTGTGGGGAAGGAAGCGTGTGGAGACACATGTGTCTCAGCCTCCTTTTCTTCTCTTTTCCTTTTTTTTAAAAATAAATTTATTTATTTATTTATTTATTTATTTAT
Source organism: Eschrichtius robustus (assembly GCF_028021215.1). Lineage (NCBI taxonomy): Eukaryota > Metazoa > Chordata > Mammalia > Artiodactyla > Eschrichtiidae > Eschrichtius > Eschrichtius robustus. The sequence goes on along the minus strand of NC_090830.1, from coordinate 13,787,309 downwards.
GGCTGCGTTGGGTCTTCGTTGCTGCATGCGGGCTTTCTCTAGTTGCGGCGAGCGGGGGCTACTCTTCGTTGCAGTGCATGGGCTTTTCACTGCGGTGGCTTCTCTTGTTGCGGAGCACGGGCTCTAGGCATGTGGGCTTCAGTAGTTGTGGCACGTGGGCTCAGTAGTTGTGGCTCGCAGGCTTTGTTGCTCCACGGCATGTGGGATCTTCCCAGACCAGGGCTCAAACCCGTGTCCCCTGCATTGGCAGGCGGATTCTCAACCACTGTGCCACCAGGGAAGTCCTCGGCCTCCTTTTCTGGGTGAAGTCCCAGGGTGGGGAAGCAGGCTACAGCACGGAATGAAGGCGAAGCAGAAAGCAGAGGGAATGTGCCCAGGTTCCCATCTGGGACTCTGGGAGGAGAGGACCTTGCTCAGCCTGGGGCAGCTGCACGGGCAGGCAGAGCGAGCCTCCTGCATACACATGCAGGGCCCTGAGCCACACAGGGGTCCCCATCCTCTCCTGAGACTTTTGGGGGAGCTGGCCAGAAAGGAGGATGGGACAAAGGTGGAGACTGAGGCACCGTGACACCAGAGCCAAGTGCTACAGAGAGGCTGAGAGAGTATGACCTCAGCTGCAGATGACCCCACTAATCACACCCCAGTCAGTGACGCCCAGGGACTGGTGCCTGTTTGGCCCCTTCCCTCCACTCAAGGTGGTCACACAAACGCCTACATACCCAGACGCCGTTTTGGAAAGAAGTCAGTGCAGGATAAGGAAATGAATTCTCCAAAGGGAACTGATTTGAAGTACTGGATTGGACTGAGTTTAACAGATTGGAATCCAGTTTAAAATTTTCTCCAAGATCCAGCAGGTGGCTTTGGAAAATGAGGAGCCTTTTTCTCTTTCTAAGAAAGAAACCTGTACACATACGTTGGTTGGTATGATTCTTTGTTTAAAATCTACCTCCCGTTAAACTATAAATTTCACAAGGGAAGGAAATGTCTGATTGTTGTTTTTCTTGCAGTATCCGCAGTGCCATCATGTAGTAGGTACTCAGATATTATTTTTTTAAAAATTAATGAATGCCTACAGATTCAGCTATGTACTTTATTAAGGGTTCACTCATTCTGCTAGGCAAGTCTGAAAATTCTTTGAGTATATACTAGACACTTTAAGTGCCCACCAAGATAAACGTTTTCAATGAAAAGCTGACTTTGGCCAGGACATGTTATTCTGTTACACATAAAACATAAATGGCTCAATGACTCTCCTCCAGAGTAGATAGCTCTGTCACTAACTCACTGTATAATCTGAATAAGTCATTCAACCTCTTTGGCAGGGGAGAGAGGTGGTAGTCTCAAAAATTTTTTCTCCATATGAAGAACGGACTATCCCTCCTAGCTTCAATGGTAAATGAAGAATAGCCAATTAATATGATTATGAAACTTGCCTACTCTGAAGACATGCCTACAAAAAAATAATAAAAACTTGCTCCTTAAATAATGAATGCCATTTAAAAATATCCTTTCCAAGGCTGTGTCGGGAAATCCTGGGCCTGATCTGGGCTGAGTTTGATAGTCATGTGTCCCATGGGAGGGGCAGCTCAAAGCTTAAGGAGACACGTTTCCAGCTAGTGTCCTTCTCAGGAGACTTGACATGGACCAAAAACAAGAGACCTCTTCAAGCAGCCCACCTCTGCTTTAAAGAGAAAATCCCAAACCACCCTGAGGCCATGGGAGCACAGAGATGGCAAGCTGCCACCCTAGTTAGGATAGTTTTATTAGCCTGCGCCATGTCACAACGCTTATTTACTCCAAGTGTTAAGGTTCCAATCCAAGTTATTTCTAAGCCTCTTGCTTCTGTTCCCATAACTGTGCCATTGTGTGATGAATTATGACCCTGAAGGAAGTGTTATTCGTGAGAATGAGTCCTCTTTAAAAAAAAAAAAAAAGATTTGGCAATAGGTGTTTACTTCACAGGCTACTTCCCAAAGATAAACTATTTCAGTTGTTGTGCTTTGTCCAGGAGTGTGGTTGGGCTTTAATTAAATAATTCATCAATATTTTTAAGCCCTCGTAGGCCAGGGACTGTGTCAATTCATGATCCAAAAGAATGACCCTGGACCTCCTCTAGTTGTAGTCAAAGCTATTTTGGTTGCCAGTCATGGAAACTCACTCAAACTATCTTAAACAAAAAGAAGAGAATGAAGTGAAAAGATGCAGGAACATTCACGGAACCAAGTGCAAGATGCTGGGCTTCACATGGTACTGGAACCAGCACCTGGGAAGCCAGAGACAGTTCCTTTCTGTTTCTTTTTGGAAGTTTTTGGCCTCTCATCTCTGCTTCTCTCTAAGCATCTACCTGATTTTTCTCTCCACAAACTCAATTTCTTTCCTTCTAGAAGAACAAGGCTCGTGCAGTCCTCTTAATGTTCTCTCATTTCTGTTCCACCAACCACTAGGAATCCTTTTGTCCCAATTGTAAATTCCCAGGAAAGAGAAGTGCTGGCTCAGTCTATGCGCAGGTGGGCTCTCTTCTGGCTGGGATTGGCGCCCCTGGTCCTTTGGGAGAGGCCGTCTCATCAGTTGAGGCTGGGTCAGGGAAGCAGAACCTTCCATGTATGCAGGGATGAAGGGTTGATTAAATGGGCTAGGAGGTCACAGAGCCATTGGAGAGAATGGAGGATGGACAGTCAGACAAACAACAGCCCTCCTCTCAGCCTGCACAGCCAAGCAGTGGTTTTCAAGAATCCACCCCGAAACCACTGCAAATCTCATGAAGTCTGGGGTTACTCTCCCACCTATCTCAGTCCGCAACGGGGCGATTCTCAAGAAGTTCACCCAGGAGCTGCTCCGATGACCAAGAACCTCCTGGAAGCTCCCACTTGCTCTGCGTTAGCCTGCAGCACAGATGAGCAATTCTCAGAAGCAGCTGCCAGCTCCCTCAGCTGCCTGTACCCTGAAAATGGGTGATTCACAGGAGCTTGCCCAGAAACTGCTGCAAACCTCAGGTCTGCCTACAGATCCCTCCAGACAAGAATCACTTCTCCTTCTCTTCCGGCTGCTACGTCTCAGGAGCGCCTCTTATTGGGAAACTCTGACCAGAACACTATGTGGAGGGGGATTCTGGAAAATGTTGTCCCAAGCTTCCCTTGTGCGATGTAGAGGAGAAGGTGGAAGGGGATGGTGATGGGCTGAGCCCCACCCCAGACAATCAGTGCAGCCCAGGAACCCTGGAGGTGCAGGACTACCGGGGACAAACCTCCACGTGTGCATGCCTGTGCCTGTGTGTGCACATGCAAGTGGGCCTGTGTGTGCACATGCAAGTGGGCATGCATGTGTACATGTGTGTGTTTGTACAGGGGGGTGATGGTGGGAAACAGACAGGTCTCAGGAACGGGGCATCACTTAATACCAGAAGAGGGCAGATTTCTCGGACCTTCCTTCCTATCCGTCCCTACACAAGCTGAGAATATTTCATTTCAGCTTCTTTTAGGAAAACTCACTATAAGCCATCCAAAGGGCTAGTCTGTAGTGAACATTTGATGTTCACACATCCTCAACATTTCTTCCTCCTACTTCTTTTTTAAAAATAATTATTTCTTCATTTAGGCTGAGTTGGGTCTTAGTTGCGGCATGCAGACTCTTAGTTGCGGCATGCATGAGGGATCTGGTCCCCCGACCAGGGATCGAACCCGGGCCCCCTGCATTTGGAGTGCAGAGTCTTAGCCACTGGACCACCGGGGAAGTCCCTTCCTCCTCCTTCTTACAATAGGCTCTCACTTTAATGCGAGGAGCCACATTCTCGATGGGGATGTCTTAAATACCACTCCACGGGCAAGTGAATCAGGAATCCCTTTCCAGCCCACTGCCCCAGCCTGGGGGTCCAGCAGTTGACAGGACAATGGACAGGGGAACAAGCCCAGCCAGTCAAGTCCTCCCTGAGAGGACTTGCAAAATTAGTGAAATGTAAGGCCGGGATTCATGCTCTTCTCATCAAGAGAGCCTGTCCAAGAGAGAGCCTTGATAATCTCTTTTGCATGCCCACAGCCAGCAATATCTGAGGCCAGTTACTTCTGGGCTTTTTAATTACATGAGCCAATAAATTCCCATTTTACTTAAGTCCTTGAGTTGAATGTCTCCATCAAACATTCCAACTAATAAAGAAACACAACTGAATCTGTTCTAGGCTGTGCCTTTGCTCATATGTTCTCTGGGCCATTTCCTTGCTCCATCTCTATCTGTTGAAATCCCATTTACTTTCACCACCAAGTCAAATGCTGTCTTCTTTTACATGGAACCTGCCTGTTCCCCTGGCCCCTTACCCGCCTGTACCTTGGGAGCTCCACATTACCCTGCACTGTCTCTCCTGAGTGAGCTGTTCACCCTCCTTTCCCCACACAGTGTGAACCACAGTGGTAAGTTGCATGGGAGCCACTGTCTCATTCATCTTTGTATTGCCTGCTGACTTAAGTGGGTTCTTGCATGATAAATACTAAGCATTTCTTGAATTTTAAAATGCCTGAAATCAACAACACTAACAAAACAACCCCATTCAAAAATGGGCAAAGGACTTGAATAGATATTTCTCCAAAGAAGAAACACGTGTCTTTCAGTAAACACATGAAAAGATGCTCAACATTATTATACATCAGGGAAATGCAAATCAAAACCACAATGAGATATCACCTCACATCCATTAGGATGTCTTTTATCAAACAAAGCAAACAAAAAACCTAAAAAAAAAAAAAGTGTTAGGGAGGATGTGGAGAAACTGGAACCATCGTATGTTGGTGGGAATGTAAAACATTGCAGCCCCTATGGAAAACTGTATGCAGGTTCTCAAAATATTAAGCATAGAACTACCCTATGATCTAGGAATTCCACTCCTAGGTATATACCCCAAAGAACTGACAGCAAGAACTCAAACAGATATTTGTATACCCAGGTTCATGGCAGCATTATTTACAATAGCCAAAAGGTAAAAACAACTCATGTATCCATTGACAGGTGAATGGATAAACAAAATGTGGTTCATCCTTACAATGGAATATTATTCAGCCATAAAAAGGAAAGAAATTCTGACACATGCTACAACATGGACGTACCTTGAGGACATTATACTACACAATGTAAGCCAGTCATAAAAAGACAAATACAAATACGTGAAGTATCTAGAACAGTCATATGCATAGAGACAAAATGTAGAATTGTTGCTGCCAGAAACTGTGAGGAAGGGTGGATGGGGAGTTAGTGTTCAATGGATACAGTTTCAGTTTGGGATGATGAAAAAGTTCTGAGAACAGGTAGAGGTGAAGGTTTCAGAACAATACGGATGTACTTAATGCCTCTAAATTATATACTTACAAATGGTTAAAATGGTAAATTTTATGTTATATATATTATACCACAATAAAAATTGCCTGAAATTTTGTACAGGTTTTTAAGCTTATAGAGCCTTTCATGTCCGACATCTCATCTCAACCCCAATGACCAAGAACAGGGCAGATGTAATTTCACCTCTTCTAGAGATGAGGATACTAAGGTTCTGAAGATTTAGGTTGTGTCCAAAGTTAGTATATTGTGAAGCAGGTCTTTGGACTCTGAATTCCAGGCTTTTTCTGCTACTTCTCTCAGTATCAATTACCTTTTGGTAAAGGGCATCCATAAGCCAGAGCCTCACACATGTCATTTGCAGAAGAACTCCTATGGGTCTACATGGCCCTCCTGTTATCAGTGAGGAGAGTACATTCCCCCCAGGGAGCCAGGGCTTTTCTAAGTGTTCCTGAGGTTGCCAACTGTTATGGACTGAATGTTTGTGCTCCCGCCCCCAACAAAATTCATGTGCTGATGCCCTAACCCCCAGTGTGGCTATATTTGGAGATGGGGCCTCTAAGGAAGAAATTAAGGTTACATGAGGCCATAGGGTGGGGCCCTAGTCCAAAGGGATTAGCGCCCTTGTAAAAAGAGACACCAGTGCCTTGCTCCTTCACCCTCTCAACACGTGCACAAAGAACAGGTCGTGTGAGCTCACAGTGAGATGGCAGCCACCTCCAAACCAAGAGAAGAAGCCTCAGAATGAACCTATCTTGATCTTGGACTCCCCAGCTCCAGAACTGTGAGAAATAAATGTCTGTTGATTAAGCCCCCCAGTCTACAGTAATTTGTCACAGCAGCTCCAGCTGTCAATAAAAGCAATATGACAAAAAAGCACACTCCTTTGTCCAGTACTCCTGGAAAACACACCCGAGAAAATCTCACAGGAAAAGGTTTCTGTTGGCCTCCCTCTTGGTGGCCTCCATCTTTCTTGTAGAGAAATAGTCTCTATATGCTGGCTGAGACTTCAGTCTCAGGTGTCACAACTCCAAAGCCCTCCTCCAGCAGAAAGACAAACAACCATATGTGGAATCTAGAAAAATGGTACAGATGAACCCATTTGCAGGGCAGGAATAGAAACACAGACATAGAGAACAGACGTGTGGACATAGGGGGAGAAGGGGAGGGTGGAATGAATTGGGAGATTAGGTTTGGCATAAATACGCTACCATGTGTAAAATAGATAGCTAGTGGGAACCGGCTGTACATCTCAGGAAGCTCAGCTCAGGGCTCTGTGATCACCTAGAGGGGTGGAATAGGGAGGGTGGGAGGGAGATGCAAGAGGGAGGGGATATATGTATACATACAGCTGATTCACTTCACTGTACAGCAGAAACTAACACAACGTTGTAAAGCAATTATACTCCAATAAAAATAAAATAAAATAAGAAAGACAAACAACCAAATCCCTGGACTTTGATCCAGGCAATTCAGCCCTCCCCCCCCCCCCCCCCCCCAGTTAGCTCACCTCAGCTCCGTCTGAGGAGTTTTGGTCTTGGCTGAGAAGCACCGGGCTTGGCTGCTGCCAGCTTGGCTCTTGTTTCAACGGCAGCTACTCCAGTCCAGTGGGTGCCACTCAACACCCACGCAGCGCGAGCAGAGTCTGAGCAGCCTCGGCTGTCATCTGCACATTCTGGTCCTCCTCAACATGGAGTACTCCCTTGAGACACAGATGTGGGCCACATGGGAAAGCTACCAACACAAACAGTGAAGAAAACGAGTGATTTTTCTTGAATATCATGTTGTTGAGAAGCGTGGGCTCCAGGTGAGTTCTATGTTCACTGCTGGAAGAGAAGACTGTAACTTAGCATGTGCCAAAAGCCTATTATGTGCCAGCGAGTGAGTTAAGCCTTTCCCCACAGGTTATTTAATTCTTACAACAGTCCTGCAAGGTACAGGTCACTATCCCAATGTTTTAATCAATATTTTTAATTGTGGTAGAATACACATAACAAAATTTGCCATCTTAACCATTTTTAAGTGTAAAGCTCTGTGGCATTAAGTACATTCACGTTATTGTGCAACCATCACCACCATATTTAGAACTCTTTTCATCATCCCAAACTGAATCTCCCTGTTCCCTTCTCCCCCCAGGCCATGGAAACCACCATTCTGCTTTATGTCTCCATGAATCTGACTACTCCAGGTACTTCATATAAGTAGAATCATCTGGTATGTGTCTTTTTGTGACCAGCTTATTTCACTTAGCATAATGACCTCCAGGTTCATCCATGTTGTAGCATGTGTCAGAGATCCCTCCTATTTTAAGGTGGAATAATATTCCATTGTATGGATACGTCACATTTTCTTTATCCGTTCCTCTATTGATGGATACTTGGGGGTTTTCCACTTTTTGGCTTTGGTGCTGCTATGACGATGGCTCTACAAATATCTGAGTTCCTGCTTTCAGCTCTGTGGCATGTACACATAGGAATGTAATTGCTAAATCATATGGTAATTCTATGTTTAATTTTTTGAGGTACCATCATACTACATCCATTGTGGCTGCAACATTTTGCATTCCCACCAACAGTACACAAGGGTTCCAGTTTTTCCCCTTCCTCCTTAGCACTTATTATTTTCTGGGTTTCTGTTTTGTTTTGCTTTGTTTTTTGATAATAGCCATCCTAATAGGTGTGAGGTGGTATCTCATTGTGGTTTTAATTTGCATTTCCCTGATGTCTATTAACATTGAGCATCTTTTCTTGTGCTTATTGACCACTTGTATATCTTCTTTGGAGAAATGTCTATTCAAGGCCTTTGTCCATTTTTAATGGAGTTGTTTGGTTTTTGCTTTTCTTGAGTTGTAAGAGTTCTTTATACATTCTGGATATTAACTTCTTATCAGATATATGATTTGCAAATATTGTCTCCCATCCCATTGGTTGCCTTTTCATTCTGTTATTGTGTCCTTTGATACACAACTATTTTAAATTTTGATACAGTCCAATTTGTCTAGTTTTGCTTTTGTTGCCTGTGCTTTTGATGTCATACCCCAAAAAATCATTACCAAATCTAATGTCATGAAGCTTTTCCTCTCTGTTTTCTTCTAAGAGCTTTATTGTTTTAGCTATTAAGTTAAGGTTTTCAATCCATTTGGAGTTAATTCATGTATGTGGCATAAGGTAATGGTCCAACTTTATTCTTTTGCATGTGGATATCCAGTTATCCCAGCACCAATTGTTGAGAAGACTGTCCTTTCCCCATTGAATTGTTTTGGCACCCTTGTTGAAAATCCTTTGACCATATATGTGAGAGTTTATTGCTGAGCTCTCTAGTCTATTTCTTTGTCTGCATGTCTGTCAAATGCCAACACCACACTGTTTTGATTACTATAGCTTTGTAGTACGCTTTGAATCAGGAAGTGTGAGTCCTCCAGCTTTGTATTTCTTTTTCAAGATTATTTTGGCTATTCATGGTCCCTTGAGATTCCATATCAATTTTAGGATGAATCTTTCTGTTTCTTCAAAAACTACTATTGGGATTTTGATAGGGTTGGCATTCAATCTTAGATAGCTTTGGGTAGTGCTGACATCTTAAAAATATTAAGTCTTCCAATCCGTGAATATGGGATATCTCTCCTTTTATTTGCATCTTTTGAAATTTCTTTCAACATTTTCTAGTTTTCAGTGTACAAGTCTTTCACCTCCTTGGTTAAGTTTATTCTTAAGCATTTCATTCTTTTTGATGCTATTGTGAATGGAATTGTCTCCCTAATTTCTTTTTTGGGTTGCTTATTGTTAGTGTATAGAAATGCAATTGACTTGTGTGTGCTGATTTTGTATACTGAAACTTTTCTCAATTAATTTATTAATTTAACAGTTTTGTGTGTGTGTGTGTGTGTGTGTGTGTGCGTGTGTGTGTGTGTTATAAGTAATCTTTAAGGTTTTCTACATATAAGATCACATCATCTGTGAACAGAGATAATTTTACTTCTTCCTTTCCAATTTGGATGCCTTTATTTTTATTTTTCTTGCCTAGTTTCTCTGTCTAGGACTTCCAGTACTGTGTTAAATGGAAGTGGGGAAAGTGGGCGTCATTGTCTTCATCTTAAAGGAAAAGCTTTCAGTCTTTCACTATTGAGTATGAAGTTAGCTGTGGCCTTTTCATATATGACCTTTATTATGTTGAGGTAGTTTCCTTATATTCCCAGTTTGTTGAGTGTTTTTAACACAAGAAGGTGTTGAATTTTGTCAAATGCTTTTTTCTACATCAATTGTGATGATGGTGTGTTCTCCCCCCTTCATTCTGTTAATGTGGTATATTGATTGACTTTTGTATGTTGTACAGTTCTTGCATTCCAGGAATAAATTCCATTTGGTCATGGGGTATAATCCTTTAATGTGTTGTTTAATTCTGTTTGCTAGTGTTTTATTTAAAAACTGCCCCAATTTTTACAGATGAGGAAATTAAACTCTGAAGAGGTGAGACAATTTCTCTACAGTTACTCCTCTAGTAGGTGTTTGGAGCTGGGGTTCAAACCTGAGCCTGTTTGGTTCCAGAATTCATGCCATGTTCACTACACCAGGCTGCTTCTTCTTATTCCACAGCGGGGTCAAGAAAGGAAAATGTGGGCTACCAAACATGAGCTCTGTAACTTCATACACACAGAAAAAGATTTAACCATTTCTGAACCTCAGTTTGTGCATCTGTAGAATAGGGATGATGGTGCCCACATTCTAGAGGTGTTTGTAATGTTTAGATAAGATAAGAGATGTAACACTCCCAGAACATCCTGAGCTTTTCATTAATGGCAGCATGCATGGGCCTCTGTCCCCAACTTGGGCCTCCCATCTCAAACACAGCCTGCTCCCCAACCTTAGACAGAGGCTTCATGCGCAGCCTTTTGGCCAAATTACTGATTTTTTTTCTTTGCTATAAATATTCTAGAAGCATTAAGACCATCAGCGAGTCATCCTGTGACTTTATATTCTGGCCCACAAGGAATTTTCATTCCCCTATGACTTATTGATTCCTTTTTGCAGCTCCCTTCTAAATACCTCCGGCCATTGACATTTCAAATATCCTTGTCTTTTGGCTCCCCTCAGTGGCCTCAACCCGTTTCCTGAATTCTTTCTCTTCCTTTTCTTCTTTTTTGGCAAGTTCAGTGACCAGAGCATTGCTAGTGGAGATACCTAGCATTTTTAGGAGTGTTTTCCCCCATTTTTCACAATAGCTCCAGGCAGATCATTTCTGGACCCAGCATGCAGACAGAGTAACTAGATTCATAGTGGTGATGAAACAGAGGGAAGGGGGCAGGACACAACCTTTAAAAGAATGACATAGCCATAGTACATGACGAAAACTAGTGAGAACCAACTAGGTCCAAGATGGTGGAATATTCGACTTCCAGAAGACCCTGAGCCTCATTATACGCTCATTGTAATATACTAGCACACTAAGTGACACACCCACCAGGGCCATGACAGTTCTGAGGCCAACCATAAAAGGTCAAAAAGTGGGTGGTTGGCCCAATTCCTGGAAATCCTCACCCTTTCCTCAATATAGTTGGAATAATCCTCCCACTCATTAGCCTATGAAATTACCCAGCTCATAAAAACTAAGCACGCCGTATTTTGAGGCCTCTTGCTTCTCGCCTTCTGAGATGGCCCACACTCTGTCTGTGGAGTGTGCTTCCTCTCTAAATAAATCTGATTCTCACCTATCACTTCATGTCCGAATTCTTTCACGACGAAGAAGGAACCTTAAAATCACCAGCAACAGTGATAAAATTTTTCTTAAGGGAAAAAGGAAGAAGACAGTGGTAAATCCACAAATTCCACTCTTGGTTTTGGGCAACACACTCTTCCACTTAACAGGAATTTGTCCCTTTCCTTGGAAATAAGAAACACAAAGCATGAATCCTGAGAATGCCCTCACAGTGTGTCTTGGGGAAGGAGCTGTGTGCTGACCACAGAGAGCAAGTTATAACCTTTTCTGCAAGGGTTGCAGTCAGAACTGCTGTTAAACTGTACTTTTTATTCAGTAACCTCATAGAGAACTGAACTCCGAGAGCTGAAGTTTACTTGTGCTTTCCAACCAAAAGGCCCCAAACCATCACTAAAGCTATAAATACCAGAATCCCTCCATCTTTGAAATACAGCCAGTTCTAGGTCTTGCTGAAATAGCCCGAAGCTGGTACACACAATGCATGTGTATATGGTGAAAGAGGTCTTTATGAGTTTGCCTCTGCTGGAGGCCGGAGAGAAGGGTGAGCGGAATGTACTGGAATGTCTGGCAAACAGCAGAGGCAGATTTGGGGTTTAAGCTGCTTAGTGGGCCCCGCGGGGCTCTGCTCTAATCTCCGCCATGTGTGAGTCTGCAGGCTGCCTGGGTAACTCAGCCTCTGCACCATCTCCACAGCCGGGAAGCCCGACGTGGGGCAGGGGACCCATTTGCGGGTTCGGGAGGACACCGTGCCCCCCTGAAGGTTGGGCGCGTGCACAGCCCTGGTGCTTACCTGTATGAGGCTTTCCTTCCTCCCAGACCATGCCCCAGCCTCCCCCTTGTGTTCAAGAATGTAGATGACACACGTCCTGAGAAAGACCCCAGGGCCAGCACTTCATCCCACCTACTTATCTGTGGTAATGCCAGCCTCCGTCAATAACAAATGTCAAGGGGGAAGGGGGGCTGGGATGAATTGGGAGATGGGGATTGACATATACACACTACTGATACTGTGTGTAAAATAGATAACAAATGAGAACCTACTGTATAGCACAGGAAACTCCACTCAACTCTGCTCAGCTCTGTGGTGACCTAAATGGGAAGGAAATCCAAAAAAGAGAAGATATATGTATACGTATAGCCGATTCACTTTGCTGTACCACAGAAACTAACACAACGTTGTAAAGCAACTCTACCCCAACAAAAATTAATATAAATAAATAAATAAAATAACAAATGTCATTTAGGACCTACTATGTACCACACACTGTGCTAGGCTCTGTAGAGAGAACAGTAAACAAGGCAGGCGTGGTCTCTTCTCTCCAGACCGTACTTTCACCCAGGAAGCAAACCACAGAAAAGTCAATAAACAGAAAGCAAGAGAATTGCAGATTGTGAAAAGTTCTTTAACTAAAAACAAAACAAGGCAAGCCAAAAACCAAAAAAACAAACCCAGGATAAATAAAGTAGGGGCTGGTCAGAGAAGGCTCTCCAGGAGCAGGTGACAGTGGAGGAAATTCCCAGCAGGGGCTCCTCCTTGCAGGGCAGGAGGTAGGAAGGGCTTGCAGGGTCCTGGGAGCTACAAGGAGGCCAGTGGGGCAGGAGCCAGGGAGCGAAGAGGAGAAGGACAGGAGATGAAATGGGAGGCAATGGGGTCTCTGTCTTCACAGGGGTGAGGCCCTACTGGGAAGCTGAAATTTATCACAAGAGCAGGGGAGGCACCAGAAGTATTTCCAGCCGTGGTAAGGGTGCTACAGCGTGAGAGTGTGTGTGCTTTAAGTCACTATGGCTACTGAATAGTGATGGGAGGAAGGAGGCAAGAGTAAACTAAATGAGATCAGCTACGAAGGTACTGGAATAGTCCAGGGGAAAGACGATGGTGGCCTGAACTAGAGAAGGGAGGATGGAGCTGGGTGAGGCTGGGCTGACTGCGGATCAGTTTTACAAGTAGAACCAACAGGACTTGGTGGTGAACCGGGATGTGAGATAAATGTGAGGAATCCAAGGTGAGCGCTGGGTTTTTCCTTAGGCAACTGGGTGGCTGACGGTGCAACTTTCCTTTCCTTTTTTTTTTTTCTTTTTAATATTTATTTATTTATTTAGGCTGCCCCGGGTCTTAGCTGCGGCACACGGGATCTTTAGTTGCGGCATGGGAACTCTTAGTTGTGGCATGTGGACTTCTTAGTTGTGGCAGGCATGCGGGATCTAGTTCCCCGGCCAGGGATGGAACCCGGGCCCCCTGTACTGGGAGCACAGAGTCTTACCCACTGGACCACCAGGGAAGTCGCAGTGCAACTTTCTGATACAGAAAAGCTTGGGGGTAGGAATATATCTTAGCAAAGCAGTAACGGGGGACAGGACAGTTTGGGGGAGGAAAGATGAGATACAAGTCAGCAGTGGCTCTCTGGGGTGGGTGTCTCTACCCACCCCACCCCAAAGCTTCCCGTCCTCCTGGGCACCTGGCCTGAGCGGCTCCACCCCTGGGAAGCCTCTTCCCTCCCTCTTCACCACGCAATGCTCCTTCCCAGCAAGCCCTCTCTCCAGGGTGAGGAGGGGACCCGTGCATGTTCGTGTCACCTTTACTTGCTTCTTGACCCTCAGCTGTCAGCACACAGACAGACTAAACCATTCAGAGATCTGGCAGTGCGGGATGGAAAAGGAGGGAAACAAACAGGGCCAGGGGAGCTAATCCTGTAGAGGAAAGGCCTCCAAATGCACAGCGTCCAGCAGACTCCAACAAGCCTCAAGATGTATGGAAAAGCCCAGCCTTGGAACTGAGGGATCTAAACCAGAGATGGAGGAAGGTCAGGGTGCAGCTTCCTTGTGGTCCTGAGCAATGGTCTTACTGGAAGAAGAACATTGATATGCAGCCACAAGGACAAGGGACGGGGTCCAACCCCCAACGGGAGAGGAAAGGAGAAAAGCAAGAGTTGGGCAGGGAAGAAAGTGCCGATATGCAGACTGGGTCAACCCAGCAGAGGACAGGTATGTGGTCTCTCCCATCTCCAAAAGGCACCGCACCCCCAGGCCACCATAACACCAGGCCTCTCCATCAGGTGGATCCAAGCTCCCGTTCACGGAATGCCCACCACTTGCCAGGTGTTGAGGCAGACAGCAACTTCGTGTCATGCTCACCACCCCCTGAGCCCCATTCTGTAGATGTGGACACAGCCTCAGAGCAGTGGTGGCCTCTGCTGGGAGCTCAAAGCTGGGAAGCAGTGGAATCAGGAGGGGACCTCAGGTGAGTCTCCCTCCAGAATCCTTGGCCCTTCCACCGCAGTGCCTCACCTGGGCTGGCTCAGCTCAGGAATGGGCTGGGCTCGTTGTATGTGCCAAGGCCTTGGTGCTGGGGGGCCCTTGGGGGACAGTGGGCAGGCAGCAGCCGTAGCAGGCAGCTCACCATTCAACCTGCTCCCCAGTCTGCTCACAGGGCCTGTCCTGTTCCTTCCTCTGTGGTCTGCAGTCAGGAGCATATCGATAACCCTTGGTCCTCCAACGCCTAAATCCCAGATCTTTCTGCTGCCTTATAGCTTAGAAAAGATGTGCCAGCACTTCCGTGGGACTGAAGGACAGATCCCCACCCCAGAACCCTTCCTTATGCAACATGATTCTGTTCTGCCTAGGTCCTCTGTGTTCTTTCTCGCTTCTGCAGGAAGCTTGTCTTCTACCCCAGACCAGCTCTTCTCAAGCTTTTTTACCTGATAGCACATATTTTTTTTTAAATAAATTTATTTATTTATTTATTTTTGGCTGTGTTGGGTCTCCGTTTCTCTGCGAGGGCTTTCTCTAGTTGCGGCGAGCGGAGGCCGCTCTTCATCGCGGTGCGCAGGCCTCTCACTGTCACAGCCTCTCTTGTTGCGGAGCCCAGGCTCCAGGCACGCAGGCTCAGTAGCTGTGGCTCACGGGCCTAGTTGCTCCGCGGCATGTGGGATCTTCCCAGACCAGGGCTCGAACCCGTGTCCCCTGCATCGGCAGGCAGATTCTCAACCACTGCACCACCAGGGAAGCCCCTGATAGCACATTTTAAAAATGATGACATTGGTACAGCTTGCAGGGTAAACAGAGGAGACTACCCTGGCTTCCCCAACCCCTAAAATCCGTAATCCATTCAAGACCCTCCACTGGGAAGCTCTGTGCCCCAAGGCACCTAGATGGGGGCTACTTGTGGCTCTACCTCTATCAGCCCTTCATTCTGGTTCCCTTCTTCTCAGCCTTGTTGGGGACAGAATCCCAGAATGACCCAGCTTTGCATTCTGACATTTCCACTCTCTCAACTCTGATTGGAAATCGTGTCCATCTCCCCCTCCTCCTACCATTCCCTTTGAATCAGCAGCCCTTTGATGCTTTATTTATGTAAAATGTCTAGCATGTGTCTGGCATATGGTAGGCATTCAAAATATGTTAGCTTAGTCCCCCTCTGTCCTATCCTAACGTATGCAGCAGGAAAGTAACTACATCATATGGCAGCAATATGTACCAGATTTTCTGGGACAGTCCCAAATGTAAATCGTTTTATCATTTTCAAGAAGGTAACATTTTAAATGTATAATTACATGAAATTTAATTTTTAAAGAAAGAGTTATTCAGGTATTGTGGCAGGCAGAATTCTATGTTGGCCCCCAGGAATTCCTTAAACCAGGGATCTTATCCAGGTGCGCCTGCCCTTTTCACAAAGCCTTTTTTTTTTTTTTTAATATTTATTGATTTATCTATTTATTCTTGGCTGTGTCAGCTCGCGGGCTCACTAGTTGCAGCACGCGGGCTTCATTGCTCCGCAGCTTGTAGGATCTTAGTTCCCCGACCAGGGGTGGAACCTGCGTCCCCTGCATTGGAAGGCGGATTCTTAACCCCTGGACCAGCAGGGAAGTGCCCTCACATAAGCCTCTTAAAGTGGAGAGTTTTCTCTGGCTGGCGGCAGAGGAGGAAGTCAGAGGTCTGACCTGCCTCTGCTGGCTTTAAGATGGAGAGGCCACTGGCAAGGAGAACAGGTGGCCTCTAGGACCCGAGAGGTGACCTGCCTGACAGCCAGCAAGGAAATAGGGACCTTATTCCTACAGCTGCAAGGAATTAAATTCTGTCAATGACGAGAATGAGCTTGGAAACAGATTTTTCTCCAGAGTATCCAGACAAGAACTCGGCTGGCTGACTCCTTGGTTTCAGTCTTGTGTTATCCCGAACTTGGAACCCAGCCACAGCACGCCCGACTTCAACACACGGAGCTGTGAGCTCAGTGGGTGAGTTTATGGTGATTTGTTAGCAATAGAAAACTAACAGATATAACTCGCATAAAATAAATTCACTTTTAAGTGGTCAGCTCAGTGAGTTTTCATAAAGTTTTTGATGCACTTACCATCATAATCAACATACAGAACATTTCCATCACTCCAAAAGCTCCCTCTGCATTCAGTTCTCTGCCTCAGTCCCCAGTCCCTGAACTGTGTTTCTGTTCCTATCTTTTTTTTTTTTTTTCCTTTTCTGGAATGTCATATAAATGGAACATAAAGTAGATAGCATTTTGTGTTTGATTTATTTCACTTAATGCAATGTTTTTGAGATTCTTCTATGATGTTGCATGTATCAGGTCAGTCGTTTATTGCTGAGTAATATTCCCTTGTATGTATCATAATTTATCTCTTCACCTGTGATGTAGGTTTGGATTGTTTTCAGTTGTCGGCTATTATGAATAAAGCTTCTCTGAATATTTGCATGAAATATGTCTTTGTGCAGACAATGTATTTTTATTTCTCTTGGTAAATATCTGTGTGGACTCTGTGATATATTTGTGTTTTCCAAAGTGGCTGTTCCATTTCACATTGTTACCAGAGATGGATGCGGGTTTCAGCTATTCCACATCTTCATCAACGCTTCCCATTGTCAGACTTTTAAATGTTAACCATTCATGTGAGTATGCAGTAGTATCTCATGAGATTTTTTTTTTTAATTTATTTATTGGCTGCATTGGGTCTTCGTTGCTGCACACGGGCTTTCTCTAGTTGTGGCGAGCGGGGGCTACTCCTCATTGCAGTGCGAGGTCTTCTCATCACGATGGCTTCTCTTGTTGTGAAGCACGGGGCTCTAGGCGCACGGGCTTCAGTAGTTGTGGCACGCGGGCTCAGTAGCTGTGGCTCGCAGGCTCTAGAGCACAGGCTCAGTAGTTGTGGCACATGGGCTTAGTTGCTCTGCGACATGTGGGATCTTCCCAGACCAGGTATGGAACCCGTGTCCCCTGCATTGGCAGGTGGATTCTTAACCACTGCACCATCAGGGAAGGCCCATGAGATTTTAATTTGTATTTCCCTAATGACTAATGTTGTGAAGCTTCTTTTCATGTGCTTATTTGCCATCTGTGTATGTTCCTGGGTAAAGAGTCTGTGCAAATCATTCACCCATATATATATTTTTTTTATGTTCTGGATATAAGTCCTCTATCAGCTATGCATTTTGCAAATATTTTCTTCCAGTCTGTGGCTTGTTTTTTCATTTCCTTAACAGTGCCATTTGAAGGGCAGAAAATTTTAATTTCAAAGAAGCCCAATTTATCAACTTTTTAAATGGTTTGTGACTTTTCTGTCATATCTAAAAAGCTTTGCCTAAATAAAGGTCACAAAGCTTTTCTTCTAATAGTTTTATCACAGTAGCTCTTATATTTAAGTTTATGATCAATTTGAAATTAATGTATTGTATATGATGCATGGTAATGGTAAGGGCTTAGTTTTTGCTTATGAATATCCAGTTGTTCCAGAATCACTTAGTAAGAGTGTCCTTTCTCCATTGAACCGCCTTTGCATCTTTGTAAAAAAAATCAATTGACCATGTATGTGTGAATCTATTCTGTTCTATTTGCCCATATATATATATATATGTATATATATATATATATATATCTTTTTTTTTTTAAGCCATACTTATTGTCTTGGTTACCGTAGTATTATAGTAAGTCTTGAAATCACGTAGTGTGAGTCTTTCAACTGTTTTTTTGTTTGTTTGTTTTCTAAAATCCTTTTGGCTATGCTAGATCCTTTGCATTTCTATGTAAATTTCAGAGTCAGCTTGTCAATTTCTATGAAAAAATCCTTCACGGATTTTGATTGGAATTGCACTGAACCTATGGACTAATTTGGGAAGAAATGAAACCTTAACAATATTGAGTTTTCCAATCCATGAACACAGCATATCTCTCCATTTATTTAGGTCTTCCTTAATTCCTGATAACAACGTTTTATATGTTTCAGTGCCTAGGCCTTACACATATTTTGCTAATATTTTCCCTAAATATTTAATTTGTTGATGCTTATACAATGGTATTTAAATTTTTATGTCCAATTATTCATTGTTAGCATATATAAATACAACTAATTTTTGTAATCTTGACCTTTTCAACATTGTTAAACCCACTTATTAGTTCTAGTACCTTTTTGGTAAATTCTCTGGGATTTTCTATGCCGAAAATTATGTCGTATGCAAATATGGTTTTACTTTTTCCTTTCTAATATGTAGGACTTTAATTTCTTTTTCCTGACTTATTGCACTGACTGGGACCACAAGAAAAATATTTACTAGTAGTAGTAGAAGGCATTCCTTGCAGTGTTCTTGAGCTTAAGGGGAAAGCATTCAGTTTTTCACCATTAAGTATGCTGTTAGCTATAGGTTTTCAGTAAATGCTCTTTATCAGGTTAAGGAAGTTCCTGCTATTCTTAGTCTGTGCAGAGTTTTTAACAAAGAATCGATCTTAAATTTTGTCTCATGCTATTTCTTCATCTATTGACATGATCATATCATAGGTATTTTTTTTCTTTTTTAGTGTATCAATAGCCTGAATTATATTAATTAATTTTCTAATGCTAAAACAGACTTGCATTTTTGGGAAAAACCCCACTTGGTCATGAAGTACTATCCTTTTTATGTATTGAAGGATTTGAGTTGCTAAAATTTTGTTAAGGATTTTGGCTGCTGTGTTCATAAGGGACATCGGTCTGTAGCTTTCTTTTCTTGTAAGATCTTTGCCTTGTTTTGGCATCAGGGTAATGCTGGTAATACAAGTTGAAAAGTGTTGCCTTCTCATATTTTCTGGAAAAGCTTATGTAAAATAGCTATTTTTTTTAAAGGTCCATATCCCTATTTGAACTCTTTTTATTTTATTTTATTTTATTTTTGGCTGCACCACGCAGCTTGCAGGATCTTAGTTCCCTGACCAGGGATCGAACTCAGACCCGCAGCAGTGAAAGCGTGGAGTCCTCACCACTGGACCACCAGGGAATTCCCCAAAATTGCTATTATTTTTTAAATTTTTGGTAAAATTTCTTAAATTTTTGGTGGAATTTACCAGTGAAGCCACCTGGGCCTGGAGTAGTCTTTGTGAGAAGGTTTTTAACTATGAGTTCATTTTATTTAACAGATAAGGACTAATCAGCTTATCTATTTCTTCTTGAGTAGCTTCTGTCTTTTAAAGAATTAATCCATTTCATCTAAGTTATAAAATTTACTGGCATAAAATTGCTCATAATAATCTCTTATTATTTTTTATTTTTTAGTGACTAGGGCTCTATAGTAATGTCCCCTCTCTAATTCCGGATATTGGTAATTTGTTTCTTCTCTTTTTTTGCTGATTAGTTTTGCTAGGAGTTTATCAACTGTATTGATCTTTAAAGAACCAACTTTTCCATTTATTAACTTCCTCTGTCATTTTTCTGTTTTCTATTTCACTGATTTCTGCCCTGATCTTCATTATTTCCTTTCTTATGCTTACTTTGGTTATGCTTTGCTCTTTCATTGTGGTCAGAAGACATAGTTTTAATGATGAGAATCTTTTTAAATTTATTGAGGGTTTTTTGTTTTTGTTTGTTTGTAGCCCACAGTGTAGACTACTTTAGTAAATGTTTTATGTGCAATTGAAAAGACTGTGTATTCTGCTGATGTTGGATGGAATGTTCTATAACTGTCAATTAGATCAAGTTGGTTAGTGATGTTGTTCAAGTCTTATATAGCATCTCTGATTTTTTTGTCTATTTGCCTTAACCATTGGAGGGAAGTGTTGAAGCTTCCAACTATAATTATAGACTTGACTTTTTCTTTTTCAATGCTTTCCATTTTTTTCTTTATGTATTTCAAAGCTCTGTTAATACACTCTGCATACACATTTAGGATTGTTATGTTTTCTTAAATTTACCCCTTTCTGGGACTTCCCTGGTGGTCCAGTGGTTAAGACTCCATGCTCCCAATGCAGGGGGCACAGGTTCGATCCCTGGTCAAGGAACTAAGATCCCCCATGCCACAAGGTATGGCCAAAAAAAAAAAAAGTACCCCTTTCTAATTATATAATATTCCTCTTTATTTCTGCCAACATTTCTCATTTTGAATGTACTTTGAATGTATAGTCCCTCTAGCTTTCTTTTGATAAGTATTAACACAGAATATCTTTTTACATAATTTTACATTTTCACCTATTTGTGTGTCTTTAAATTTAAAGTAGATTTCTTGCTTTTTAAAATACAATCTGGGACTTTCCTGGTGGTGCAGTGGTTAAGAATCCACCTGCCAATACAGGGAACACGGGCTCGAGCCCTGGTCCAGGAAGATCCCACTTGCCGCGGAGCAACTAAGCCCGTGAGCCACAACTACTGAAGCCCACGTGCCTAGAGCTCACCGCAACTAGAGAAAGCCCAGGCACAGCAGTGAAGACCCAATGCAGCCAAAAATAAATAAATAAATTTTTAAAATAAATAAATAAAATCCAATCTGACAATCTTTGCTTTTTAACTGAAGTGATTAGAACATTGACATTTAATGTAATTGTTAATATGACTGGGGTTAAATCTACCATCCTTCTACTTGTTTTTTATTTATCACATCTGCTCTTTAATCCTTTTTCCTCTTTCAGTCTTCTTTTGAATTGAGAATTTTTAAATAATTCCATTGACCTCCACTATTGACTTAGTTATTCCACTTTATTTTATTTTTAATGATTGCCCTAGGTTTTACAATATATACCTTTAAGTTATCACACTCTGTCCTGTTCTCTCTCTCTCTTCCTCCCATAACTCAATTACCTGTATGTTAGATCATTTGAATTTATCCCACAGCTCTTAGGGCCACATCACCTGCTTCTAGACTCTCTGGCAAGCTCGTTCACATGAAGATGGAGTGGACGAGGATGAAAAGAGTAGTCCATCCATAGTAGCACCAGGATTTGACCCCTTTGGGCAGGTCAGAAGTTCAGAGTAGATGTTCAGCCAGACTGCAAAGCACATGTCCAAAGGACTCAAGTCTTTGATCAAACTCTTACCTCGAGTTGGAGAGAGAGAAGGGTGAGCATTTAGAAAACTCCAGAAGTTTTAGAGTCTCTCTGAGTGAATTCAGTTTTTATTTCAGCCACGGTTCTGCTGGCGATGGAAATTTGTTGTCTGTCTATTAGGTGTTCTCGCAGTCATTTCCAGGCAAACACCTTCCCCTGCCTCCTCTCCTCCCTGGGGTGAACTTGAGTCCTGGAGGGCTTTCCATCATGAGAGTGTGTGTCTGCACCGGGGCACTAAGCAACTAGTCTCACGTAACTGTCATCCTCACACACATTGACATCTGCTGAGACAGCAGATTTCCAGCTTGGCTTCTGGTCATACGGTTCTTGTTGATTCTGCCTACTAGGTCGCTTTAGCTTTGCCAGTGTTCTGGGGTGGACGTGAGTCGCAATAAGCCACACACGAATAAAACATTCTAGTGCCTCTGGAGCACTTGCGGGGAGTGCAGGACCCAGCTGGGCTGCCTTGGCCTGTCTGTCTAGACACATTTCAGCTCCACTGCCTTTTCACCCACCAGGCCCTCTGCGAAGCTTGCAGCGTTCTGTCTTCTCCCAGGAATCAACACGCTGACTCGCCCTGCTTTCAGGTCCCCTGACATGTATGAAGTGCCTGTGATCCCTTATCCCTTCCTGCAGGGCCAGTATGAGGGCAGGGATCTGTGGCGCCCTCCTGGTGACAAGCCAGTATCTCAGTTCTCCTTCTAACACTGTCCCCTCGTCCCCTAAGGGGTGCTTTCTTTGATTGGTTTTTGTTTTATCCTGAGGCGGGAAAAACTAACCGATCTTATAGTCTTCTAAAACTATTATTTATGACATAAAGTATGTGTCCCGCATTATTTAGAACTCAGAATTGTTTTTTATATTCAAAATCTGAAATTTAATTTGTTTCTCTTAAAATATCGTCTTTGCCCTGAGTTCAGAAACCTTATTTGGGAGTCACAGGCCAAGACCTGACTCTTCCTACTCTCTGGTTCTACTATGAGAATCATCCCTTGGCAGTGGGTACAGAGTTTCAAAAAGAGGACCTGGAGATAAAGAGAAATGACTGAAGAAAAAATTATTGAGACTATTTTGATGAGTGTCTTGAAATACTATCCAGTTACATGTATATGAAAGATGGACAAGTATAAAAGCTGGTCACAATTTCTTTATTTAGCATTGTTTCACTAAAAGTTTTAAAATCAACGTTCAACCCTTAACCTATGAATAGTGTAAGTACTTAAAAGTCTCTCCTTGTTTCTTTTGTATTTTAAAAAACCCTTGTTGTCTATTTTTAGCAAGCTTACTACTTCTGTGTTTTCTTTGCCCTGACTGTGACATCTGCCTCAGGTATTAGGCTCCTCTGGAGCAGAGGCTGTATTTTTCCCAGGAACTACACTCATTTCCTGATAGATTGGTTCTGACAGCTCTCCCGTCTCCTCCTCTAACTCCTGCAAGATATGCGGCTCCCTTTTCCCACTAACCCCAAATACAACCCTAGACTCCAGGCAAAATCGTCTACTTGCAGTTCATTTATTCATGAATATCTATTGGGAATCAACCATATGACATTTGTTGGGAGGCAGAAAAGTAGTAGAGTAGTAATATGTCATGTTTGTTGAGCACTAAGCATTGCCCACTTTTCTTAGTGTTTTATATGCATTTCATTAAGTTGTCCCAACTCTTTAAGGCATATACTGTTATTATTTCCATTCTACAGCTGAGGAGTACAAGTCTCTGAGAGGTTAGGCATCTTGCCAAAGTTACCCCGGCTACAGCCAAGATTCCAGCCCATCCAGTCAAGCTCCAAAACCCACACTCCTAATGTCCACACTGCCTCAGACCCCAGGAGGTTTGTCAAATTTCTACCGAAACTCGAGGGATTCTTAGGTAGAACTAAGTCAAATATGACTGATGTTAGGAAGCTACTGTCTGCTTAAGTGTGTAGTGACTTCCCTGACAAAAGTAATGCTTTGGGCGAGTGAGATGGACAGCAATATTGTTTTGGCTGGTCTTCAGCACTCCGCCATAGGGAAGCAGCCCTTCCTGGAGGCTTATGAGTTCCTTCTCCTTGGTGGTGTGTCCTTGCAGGGACGTTGGGTGAATAAAGCTATCAGAGTTTGAAATCACTTCCCCACAATATTCCACAACTTTTTCTGATCTCTCTTATTCCCACCAAGTAACCAACTTATTATTCCACGCACAGCACTTTACCATTTACCAACCTAAGGGTCTGCCCTGTGTCTCACTATGGGAGGCTATTGGACTTACAGGTACCACCAAGTACATTCTAACATCCCATTGATTTTCAGTCTGAGAATATCAAGTGGAGAGAGTAATAACATCACGGAGCCATGGCTCCTGTCATGGTCAGGGAGAGGAAGCTGGGGGACCCCCAAAGGGAAAGCAATGGCCCAGTACAGTGGTAATCAGGGTGAGGGCAAAGGGGGAGCGGAAGCTTAGCAGACTGGAAAGGTCAAGCTGTGGGAAGAAAACAGCATGCAGGAATGAAAAGAGCAAAACCAATGAAGAGTCGAGGCCAGAATCCAATAGAATGAGAGAGCAGAACAATTTCAACACCCAAAAAGAGGTGACTGAAGTATCCAATTAAACAAGGACATTACCTCAGTCCTTTGAATAGGCACATGGGTCAACCCAATCTTTTGTTTCTGAACTCCTTTCTGAACCCCTATCTTTTCTGAAAGTAAAATATAGTATCATAATATCATTAGGGTAGAGGGGTGTTTTATGGAACCCAGTAGCATGAGTATAGCTGGGTCTCAGAAGCATGCAAGGATGTGGGACCCTCAGAGGCCCTCTCTCTTTGCTGTCTCTGCATTTCTGCTTTATTCTTCACTCTCTGTTTCTATTGCTTTTTCTAGGACCACAACGCTCCTTAACTTGGGTGTTAGAGGCCCATCCAGACTCTCTCTCTGGAATTCAGTTTTACATTTCAGAAAGAAAAGATTCTCTGATTGGCCTAGTCTGGTCAGGTACTACCCTTGGACAAACAATTGTGCCTAGGTTTGGGGTCAAGTTGTAGTAGCATGGCTGGTGAGAACCTACTATGGGGGTTGGGCCCCTCCTTCAGTTTTACCATCTCCCAGGCCAGTCTGTGTTGCTGTAAGGATCAGATTAGAGAATATATATGAAAAGGTGCCATGAAAATGGAAAGTACTGTTACAATTTTCATGGCTGAAATGTGTAACCATAAGGAAATATTTGAAGCCCAAATTGCTTTTGTGGTAATAATATTAGTTTCCATGCATTATAAAGATTCCCTAGATATATAGAGTCCTGTAAATTGTAATCAATTTGCTTCTTCAGAGATTTTATTCTAAACCTTTTGCTTACAAAGGATGCAGTGAGAGAAGGGCAGGCTTTCCAAGAACAGGTCTCCTGATTTATAGAGAAGAAAAGTCTAGAATTGGAGGGGGCAGGGAGAGACACAGAGACAGTCATTATTTGGCATCCAAAAAGTTAACAGAGGAAACTGTTAAGCACCAGTCAAGGATGTCGGAAGGGGAAAGTGGCTGGATTTTAAGTTTCCTCTGTAGATCTACCTTCCAGAAAAGAAGCCAGTTGTACACCCTGGAGAGGATGCTTTGTGTTGCTAGTGATAATTGTTCCTCATTAACTTGGCCATAAAGAAGCGGTGTGCTATGCATAGAGGTAGATGTGGCTGCTTTCTTCTAGTTAAATGCTAATTATTTTAGACCATATGGTTCTTGGGCTGTAGATTTTTATTATTAAATTTCCTGACTCCTCTTCCATTGTAAAAAACAAACAAATAAACAAACAAAAGGTAACTCAAAAGAAAAATATCATAAGCTTTCATTTAAAAATGTGTTTCAGGGATTCTTACGCTTGAGATCACAGCATCTATTTTTAGCTGATAAAGCCTTAAATCCCACTCTATTTTACACTTAAAATTCAAAGGGCAAAGTAGATTGATTGTTTTACTTGTAACTTGCTGTGTTGCCCAGAGTAAATTGTTTAACTTCTTTGTGCTTTTTGAGGAGGAGAGGTAACATCTTATGTCTTGAGTGTTTCTGGGACTTTAAGCATAAAAACCATGCTAGAGCATAAAGTAACTCATGACACAGTGTTTTTCTCTGCCTTGATGACAGTGCATCACAAAATTTTAATTATTAATGTGTTGTTCAGATGTGTCCAAATGCTTCCCTTTTAAAAGAAAAATGGCCATGGAAAATGGAGTAACTGGGATGACACTAGAAATTAAATATAGGGCCACTTTTCTGAGATCTGTAAGTAGTTCAGAATAGAGATGGAGGTGATCAAGGAGCAAAGAACCAAGTAGGAATAATCAGGTTAAACAGTAAGAAGATCAAGAATAAATAAAAGGGACTTCCCTGGTGGCGCAGTGGATCAGAATCCGCCGGCCAATGCAGGGGACGTGGGTTCGATCCTTAGTCCGGGAAGATGTCACATGCCACGGAACAACTAAGCCCACAAGCCACAACTACTGAGCCCGTGTGCCACAACTACTGAAGCCCGCACAGCTAGAGCCCGTGCTCTGCAACAAGAGAAGCCACCATGATGAGAAGCCCACGCACCGCAATGAAGAGTAGCCCCAACTCACCGCAACTAGAGAAAGCCTGCGTGCAGCAAAAAAGACCCAACACAGCCAAAAATAAATAAAATTAAATCTGAAAAAAAAAAGAATAAATAAAGGATGTTAAGAGAAGACATGCAAGGGTGTGTGCGTGTGTGCACACACGCACACACCCCAAAGAACAAAAACTAAATAACGTATTTGAACCTCAGAATTAAACAGAGAAAACTTCCTTGTGGATCTGTTGACATCTTCTACAGGAAAAAAAAAAATTACTTCCACCAGAATTTTTCAAGGAAGTTTATGGGGATGGATATTCTTGAACTGACAACCAGTCAGTTGGTCCACAAAAATGGATAACTTAGTCAGAGCCAGACAATGGCAGAGGAAATACACCCAGGAAACAAGATAGACATGATCCCAATCCTTGAGGAGCTTCTTGTCTAAAGGAGAGAGATATATAAACAAAACTAGCAGTCAATGATTGATAGGGCTACAGAGGAATAACACAGGGTACTTCCAGGAGCTTATTAGAGGTGCACCTAACCTGGAGGGTGGGGGAGCCTGGGAAGGCAGAGAATTGCATGGTCAATGGCCCTGGGTGAGGAAATGTTACCGAATCCAAGCTCACTCTGCTCCCCGCATGACAGGCCAATAATCGGAGATGAGGTGTTGAGGCAAGGAATACGACTTTATTCGGAAAGCCAACAGACTGAGAAGATGGCAGACTAGTGTCTCCAAAGAACCATCTCATTGGGGTCTGGATGCCAGTTTCTTTTATAGAACAGAGAGGGGGAGGAAGTGAGGAAGTAAAGTAAAAAGGCCATTAGTCTTGCAAAATATCTCCTGGAATGGCCACCCTCGGGGAGGGGATATGTTAATTTCTTCTTTTCTGCAGGCATCCACAGGTGGACAGGGTCTGATTGTCTCCCTGTGAGCTGAACAGAGCCACTTTAGTAACATTCAGGTGAAGGGGTAGGGTTCCCTGAGGCAGGCCATTATGTATGCCAATAGCTATAGACAATATCCTTTTCATGATTATAGTAACAAAAAGCAATGAAGAGCAAAGGTTAAAGTAAAAGAAACAGATCCAAAATGGAGTCAGATTTTGTTCTTCCCTGTTACAGAAAGGGAGCATGGACTTCTGCATTCCTGAGCTCCCCTAGACTGTCCACCAGTAACTGTGAGGGAAGTCCTCATTAGCAACTGTGGTTTAGAGGAAAATGTTTTGAATTTGAAGTCAGACCAGTTCTAGATCCACCATTAAAAGTTGTAAGATCTTGAGCTTCCTCATCTCAGTTTCCTTGTCTGTAAATTGGAAATAATAAAATATTTCCATGATTCTAAGTGATTGGAAGCTGCATTATCAATTTAATAAGAAATTTTCAAGGTAAGCATGGGGAGAGAAGTATGTGTCAATTGTAGTACACGTCCTGATTTCAGCAACATTAAAATGCAAAAATACGTACATCATAAAATTAAGAAAATGTGGTGATCTTCCAGAGTTGTTGTGAGGATTAAATGAGATTATATACAAGAATATAATTTCACACTGTGCTGTGGACTGAATGTCTGCATCCCCCAAAATTCATATGTAGAAATCCTAACCACCACTGTAATATATTAGGAAGGGGGGCCTTTGGGAGGTCCTTAGGTCATGAGGGTGGCTCCCTTGTGAATGGGATTAGTGCCCTTGTAATGAGAGACAGGAGAGCTTGCTCTGCCCTCCCTCTCTCCATGTGAGGATACATAAAGAAGGCAGCTGTCTGGCATCGAGGAAGTGTGTTCTCACCAGACACCAGACCTGCCAGTGCCTTGATCATAGACTTCTCAGCCTCTAGAACTGTGAGAAGTAAATTCAGTTGTTTAAGCCACCCGGTCTATGACATTTTTGTTATAGCAGCCTGAACAGACAAGGACACACTGTCAAGTCCTACAATGGAAGTATTATTACTTGCCTCACCATCTGCATGAGGCCCAGACATTAATAAAATACTAATGACTTGGAAAAATGGATATGCCGTTCAATCTTGGGATCAAATTTCTTTGTGAGAGTCATTTTTATTAAGGAGGTTATATCATTCTTTTATTTATTTTTTTTATTTATTTATTTTTGGCTGTGTTCGGTCTTCGTATCTGTGTGAGGGCTTCCTCTAGTTGCGGCGAGTGGGGGCCACTCTTCATCGCGGTGCGCAGGCTTCTCACTATCGTGGCCTCTCTTGTTGTGGAGCACAGGCTCCAGACACGCAGGCTCAGTAGTTGTGGCTCACGGGCCTAGTTGCTCCGCGGCATGTGGGATCTTCCCAGACCAGGACTCGAACCCGTGTCCGCTGCACTGGCAGGCAGATTCTCAACCACTGCACCACCAGGGAAGCCCTATCATTCTTAACAACTACTAATATGCAGAGACTTTTAGAACTAAAAGGAAATTTAAAGTTCAATGAATTCTATCCTTAAATTTTATAATAGAAAAAAACTGAGGATCAGAGAAGTAAGATTGCTTTTCTGTATACATATGGTACATGACTCAGTTGGGACAGAAGGAGGACTTTTTATGGACGATGTTGACAACCATTTGTGATTAGGCTATGGTGAACTATTGGAATTGCTGTGTAACCTCAGCTCCTACACAGCAGCTGAAGGATGCCAATCCCCCCAGTGAGCAATGCCTTAGCAACAGTGCGGTACAAGGTTAAGCTGATTTAGGGGGATTGGGGATGATTTAGGGGGATGAGATTGGGGGGGATGGGATGGGGGCAGGTGGGAAAGGCATAGGTGGAGAATTCTGAAGTATTAGATTAGCTTCCTCCCCATGGGAAACAAAATCATGCTCAGCCTGAGCGACAGAGTTGCTGGAATTGTCAGTCCTTCTGTACAGGGGTATTTCCATCCCCCTCCAGGAGCCCTTCCCCACCCTCACCTCACCACCCCCCCCAAGCAGTCTGAAAATGACAAAGCAGAGGAAGTCTCTCAAGACACATGACCACTGGTTGGGGTGGGGAGTGAGGCATGTCTGTTCACAGTAGAACCATAAGAGGTTATTATTTTCTTTGGAGTCACCAGGAAGGCTGAGTTGGGCTGGGGTGAGTGACGACACTGCTAGCATCACAAGAAGTGCATTTGTGAATGATTCAATCACATACCTACCTACACCCATGTGTCCCCCCACACCCCCCCCCCAACCCCGGCCCTCCTCAGCAGTGTAGCAACGCTATAGCAGCTTTCTTGAAGGCTTATCAAAGCTCTGCAGGCAGGATGCAGCATATTGTGGCTTTATCTATAGAAAGCAGATTAGGACGGGGTTGTCACCATCCGCCATCTGGGGATACGCCTGGTTACAGCATTGTTCTAAGCTCCCTGCAGATGACGAGAAGTCCGGTCAGGTCTTTTAACTCTGTGTTGCTCTATCTGGCACGCGGTTGGCCTGCTCTTCAACTTCAAGACAAACTGGAAACAGGCTGCCCAACAGTGGGCAAAGCTGAACTGAACAGTCACAGGATTTTAGAGCAGGAAGCCGGGTCTGCAATCTGTGTTTACGACGGCTTCGTTGAGTTCTCAACCCAGAAGTATCATTGCAACCCTCGCTGACAGATGTAGGATCAGAGACTAGGAAAGCGCAGTCAGACCGCTCAGGGTGGGGGGACTGGTTCGTAAAGGAGCTGAGATTCCCACCCGGGATCCTGACTCGCAGAGTTCTGTCAGGGCCGCGTCAGCACGCCTCTCCCCCAGGGGTCCCCCTGCGCGCGGCCCCGTCCCCAGGGGCCCTGGGGCCTCCCCACGGCTGCGGCTCCGCGCCCGGCGCGGCGGCGCCTCCCCGGCCTTTGTTTGAGTGCCGGAGAGCCCGAGAACAGAGGGAGGCGTGACTTCAATATTCCTGTGGTTTTTAAGCAAGCGATTGCCTCACCTGTGTCTGTCTGACGCCGGCGTGAAGCGTCCGTAGGCAGAGCCGGCTGCGCTGCGAGCGCTTCCCTGGGCGCGCGCGGCCTCCCCACCCATCCTTCCCCGCACACCAAGCAGCCAGGGCCGCGGGTGGGAGGCTCTCCTCGTGGCTGGCGTGGCGGAATGTGGAGATCTTTTTCATTCATAAAACGAACATCCCCGCTCGGTGCCTTCCCGCCGGCCTCACGCCGCCCCATCCGCGGCCGGGCAGGCCTGGGTCCCGGGAATCCGCTCCGAGGGCCAACGGGCCTAAAGTGGCCCGTTTTCGCGTTCCGCCGGGAAGCCCCATTTTATAAACCCCGTGGCGTGTCCTCCCTCTGCAGAGACGACTGACATGGATCGCGGGGGGGCACCCTCGACTGAAGAGACGAGGTGGCTTGTGGTTCAACCCACAAATAAAACCTCACCCTTTGACTTCAGGCTGTCCGACATTTTGTGGCTTGCACTTTTTGGAGCGACGGCCAATTGTGCTACCTCTCCATTTGTAAACAACCGGCTTTCTAGGTCCCTGTTGTTCCCCTTTTATGGTGGTAGGTGGAAGCAGGGGAGTGGGCGGGAGAGATGCTGGCAGGGGCGGGGCGGGACAGGTCGCTGTGCTAATTCAGGATGCAGTCTCCATCCAAATAACAGCTTGCTTTTAACAGTGATCCTCTCTGCGAACCCTTAACATCGCCCCAGGACTCCCCTAGCAGCGAGAGGCGAGCCCTCATTCGCCGAGCGGGCCCCTCCTCGCTCCGCCTTCCCTCCGCCCCGCCACTACTCTCGGCCCTGGAAATTACAACTCCTCGGCGCGCGGCGCCGGGAGGAGGCGGCGGCGGCGGCACGGGGACCGGAGGGCATTCCCGAGCCAGCCGGGCGCTCGCCCTCCGCCCGCGGGCTGCCGCGTCGCGCGGCCAAGGTCAGAGGCGCCGCGGGAGCCGCAGCGGCGAACCGGAGCAGCGGGGCCGTCCTGGCCGCGGAAAGAAGGCCCCAGGGCGCGTTCGGCCCGCGTCGGCAGCGGCCGGAGAGGGAGGCGAGAGAAGGTCTCCGGGCCGGCGGGGCCCCCCGAGGTAGTCGCGGGCGCAGAGGCCCGGGCAGGTGAAGGCCCCCGGGCCCGCGAGAGCGGAGCTCGGGCTCCCGCTTCGGCTGCCAGGCGCTGTCCGCCGCCTCGTGGTGCTGAACGCAGCCCCACGGCCGAGAGGCCTGCTCGCCCGCCTTCTCACCTACAGATCGCCCGGACTGGGGGTGGCCACCGGCCAGGGCAAAAGGGGGCCCTGGGCAGCTGCCCACTGCAACCGAGGGGCTGAAAGAGAAGAGCCAGCGAACCTCAGCCCGGCAGCCGGTCCTGATGTGGAGGGGAGACGCGCGCAGCAGCCGGCGGCGGCGCTGGTGCTGATTCATCCCCTAAAGCATCTCGCAGGCCACCGCGAGGGCAGCCGACCAGCTCCGGACTCTGGCCGCCGGTTGAAGCCGCTGGTGCAGGAGCCTCGCGGGCAGGAGGTGAGGACCCGCCCTCCTTCCTCTTGCCCCCAGTCGTCTGTGGGCGGTGGCCCCGGGACAGAGAGAGGGGCGTGCCCCCGGCTTGGGAAGCAGTCATGCCCGTGTGATGCGCCCGCCTCCCCTCTCACTGGCGCTAAGCACGCTTGTTCGCCTCTGCCAGTCTCCGGAGCTTGGACCGTTCCACCCTCCGCCCCGAGCCGCTCTCTCCGCCGGCGCAGCGATGGAGGAGGAGCTGAAGTGCCCCGTGTGCGGCTCGCTGTTTCGGGAGCCCATCATCTTGCCGTGCTCCCACAACGTCTGCCTGCCTTGCGCCCGTACCATCGCGGTGCAGACCCCGGACGGTGAGCAGCACCTGCCCCCGCCGCTCCTGCACTCCCGGGGCTCAGGGCTGCCCGCAGGCGCCGCCGCCGCCGCCGCGCCCCCTCCGGACCACGAGACGCCGGCTGGCCCGGCCTGCGGCGGCGGCGGCGGCGGCGGCGGGAGCGCAGCCGGCGGCGACCACGCGGACAAGCTGAGCTTGTACAGTGAGACAGACAGCGGTTACGGCTCGTACACCCCGAGCCTCAAGTCCCCCAACGGGGTTCGCGTGCTGCCCATGGTGCCCGCGCCGCCCGGCTCCTCGGCCGCCGCAGCCCGGGGCGCCGCCTGCTCCTCGCTGTCCTCGGCCTCCTCGAGCTCCATCACGTGCCCGCAGTGCCACCGCAGCGCCTCCCTGGACCACCGCGGCCTGCGCGGCTTCCGGCGCAACCGACTGCTCGAGGCTATCGTGCAGCGGTATCAGCAGGGCCGCGGGGCCGTGCAGGGGGCGTCCGCAGCCGCTGCCGTGGCCGTGTGCCAGTTGTGCGACCGCACCCCGCCCGAGCCGGCCGTCACGCTCTGCGAGCAGTGCGACGTGCTCTACTGCGCTGCCTGCCAGCTCAAGTGCCATCCATCCCGGGGACCCTTCGCCAAGCACCGCCTGGTGCCGCCGCCGCAGCCGCCGCAGCCGCCGCGCGCGCCCGCCGAGGCCGCCTCTGCGTCTCCAGGCGCCGCCCAGGGCGCCCCCAGCGCCGGCGGAAGCTGCAAGAGCCCGGGTGCCAGCGGCGCCGGAGCGGCGGGGGGCGGCGCGGCCCGCAAGTACCCTACGTGCCCTGACCACGAAATGGAGACCTACAGCATGTACTGCGTGAGCTGCCGAGCCCCGGTGTGCTATCTGTGCCTGGAGGAGGGCCGGCACGGCAAGCACGAGGTGAAGCCGCTGGGGGCCATGTGGAAACAGCACAAGGTGAGCGCCCGCTGGGCAGGGCGTGGGGCGCGGACGCAAAGAAAAGGGCGCTCCCCTTCGTTAAATAAGCTCCAAGTACTCTGAGCTGAGCGTTGGAGATGGGAAGGGCATGGAAGGATGACACCCTAGGTCCCCTCCCGCCTGAGGCTTTATGATTCCACGCAAAAGTGGTCTAGAATGCAGAAGCAGGACTCTTGCACTCCCAAAATTGACTAATAAATTACCTTGAGGGCCCCTCTGGATTTATGACACCCAGGGCCCCCTTCCTCCCTCTAAAAAGTTCATATATTTTTTTTTCTTTTCTTTTTTCTTTTTTTATAAGTGCAAGTGTTACCACCTGCTTGCAGGAAAATGTCTGATGCCACCCATGCTTGGTTAATCTTCTCTGAAGGCAGGAAGGGTTCTATCCCAACCCTCAGTGAAGGGATACACTATCTCCATTAGAGCAGAATTCCCATCAGCTTCTAGAGCAGAAAGTTTCCTACTCTCTCAGCTAGTCTCTGGCACTTTCTAACCCCAGAATGCCTCTCAGCTTAAAGGGAAGATGTAATTCTTCATGCGCCTTATCTGAGACTTAAGGCATGTGCCCTGTTAAGAAGGGAACATCATTCCCCCTGAGAGACCTTCTCTTACTGGCACTCCGGGTGGCAGGAGTGTGGTGGAGTAAGCACTTAGTAAGGCAGCCAGGCGCACTCATCTGCAGGCTGCTGTGGGCCATCTTTCCAGGGACTTGCCTGGAGGTGCCACCTCCCAAGTGGGAAGGAACAGCTGCTACAGGCAACTCACACACACCTGTGGTTGCCAGTGTATCCTCATAGCTGACCCAGAAGGAGAGAAACCTTCAAAATCAGGTCAGGCCCTCTATCAGACCCCAAGGCAAGAGTGGGGTCAGCTTTTCTAACATTCACCTTGATTTCCTAATCAAAGGCCAGGCCGTGCAACTGGACTCACTACCGAGGTCAGTGATCCGGGTCCCTTGTTCAAGAACTCCAACTGCAAATTTGGACGCTTATCATTCAGTATCCTCTTTCCAGTAAACTCTTAACCCCACAAAGAGGCAGGAGATCTCCAAAGAGCCCAACAGGAAGTATGTATTCCGACTGAGGAGGAAAGACACGGGAAAGTAAGGCAACTTGCCATGGTCCTCTCATATCATCCAACTGGAAACGGACAAAAAGGGGAGCATAGATGGGAGGAGAAGAAGGGACCAACCATTCATACTATAGATTTATTACATACAGTTACTGTATAATTTCTGCTACAACATGCCTCTTGTTACTGTAACTCAACATTTTCAAACAAAAAAATTAGGAAAGAACAAATGAGGAAACACTTCAGAAATCCACCGTCGAGAGGGAAATTTGCATAGTAGGTCAGAAAAGGGCGATCTGGAGTCAAATCCCTAATTCTAGAACAGTGGTTCTCGTTTGGGAACAATTTCACTCCCCCTCCAGGACATTGCCAATGTCTGGAGACAACTTTGGTTATCCCACTTAGGAGTTGCTACTGGCATCTAGGGGTAGAGGCCAAGGAGGCTGCTACAGGGCACAGAAAACCTCCAGCAAAACAATAACCCAGAAAAATATCAACAGTGCCTCTGAGAGAAACCCTGTTGTAAGTTACACAGACCTGGATCCAAATCTCAGCATTCGTAATTTACTTGCTGTCAGCGTTGAGGCACAATTTTAAGCCCACTGAATAATATCTAACTCAGATAATTGTTGTTGGGCGTAAGTATAATGCTGTATGTTTAACCTCTAGCACAGTACCCAACTCACAGTAACCAATATATGTTATTTATCATTATTATTATTATAGTCCTAATACTTAACACCACCAAACTTGCAGAAAGCTGTAGGGCAGCAGCAAAGAGTACTTATTTGACCTCAGGGACTTGGTAACCTGGAGAACACAGGAGCTGGTAGTGTTTATGTTGAGTCCTAAAATAGCTTGGAGCTAAATGAGAATGTCTGCTGAGTGAGTTAACATTCATATGACATTTTGTTGCATATTGCTTCAGGGTAATTGTAGCTGCCTTGCTTATTTCATCTTTCAAGTGAAGAGAGTCATTTTACAAATAAAGAACTCTTTTGCAAAGAGGCTGTGATCAATTACCAAGACAAAGTTCACATTCAGATTTTCGGAGCTGGTAAATTTTCACAGTCTGGAAGGCTAGAACTAATTCTGGGTGTTGCCACCCAAACTTTTAGACTTAGTGAAGAGTGGAAACCAAAACGAGCTGAGATGAGTTTGCAGTCTTAAAAGAGATTAAGCCTCTTACCTGGAAAAGTGAGTTGGATAATGACCAAATGGTTTCAGGAACCAAGATCATGCAGGGAAAACATTGGTCATCCTTGATTTGGTGTCCACAGCAGTTTTATAACATTTCTATCTGAGGAAATATGGAAAGAATACGTGACATTTGCTCAGTAGATTGGGACAGTTATCTGTGGGAAACACAGCTATGCAGAATCTAAATGTCTCAATTTAATGCCACATCTTCAGGGAACTAAGACATCCTCCTAGGTCCAGAAGGAATTCTCTGAGATACTTTTGTGAAAAGCTGTTTTCAAGAATGAGAAGAAGTTCTGCTGTTCTCTTTCAGCAGGTGCTGTTTTTCTACAGAAAGGGAAATCATTCAGTGCTTCTTAATGAGCATCTCAACTAGGGGCTCAGATCAAAAGATAACAGAGGGAGCCTTGATGGACCGTTTGGTCTTGCTTTGTGGGCAGCCGTCTAGACCACCATTGTGAGCTGTGAAGGTGACTACTTTTGAAAGATAAACTAGAGCACTCAATTTCACACTCCCACCAGGGCAGTTTAAGTTCTTTAGTAAAACTTAAAAGTCTCTGGATTTTGTTGTTGTTGTTGTCATTGTCGTCGTCTAAAAATCCCAGGAGCCATGACAAAGCTTGGTACACTACCAGAACGAGAATCAGGACAGAAATATTTCCCTAACATCCCTATGACTGGAGAAGCCTTAAACAAAGCTTTAATTCCTCTCTAGCTGTGACTGGAGCTTGCCATCTAATTAGTGATTCTTAGGGAGAGAGACAGGTAAGTGACACTGAAATCTACTTTGAAACAAGATTGATTATCACTTTTCAAAAAAAGTGTAAACGTACTGCTATATTTAGAATGTGTAACCAACAAAGACCTACTGTACAGCACAGGGAACTCTGCTCAATGTTATGTGGCAGCCTGGATGGGAGGGGAGTTTGGGGGAGAATGGATACATGTATATGTATGGCTGAGTTCCTTTGCTGTGCACCTGAAACTATGACAACATTGTTAATTAGCTATACTCCAATATAAAATAAAAAGTTAAAAAAAAAAACCAGTGTTTACACTGTGTTTAGGTCTTGGCCGAACACATTTTTAGATGATTCTCCTGGAAGAGGATTAGTAATTTCAAAGAACTTCTGATGTGAAGAAACTATACGTTGTGAAAGATAGGACAGGGAAGGGAAGCTTTCCATGAGTGCTTTTGTCTTTTTGCCTATTGATTGTGGAATTCCAATTTTCCTGAAACCAGAAGGAGAGGGTCACTGTGGGATGTACCTCTTCCTAGTGTGACGTGTCACAGAATGACAGCAACCACTGTAATTCCTGCTGGGTGCAGGACTCTGAATTAAAAATGGTTAAAAGTTGATTCTTGAACTGAGGAAGGGACAGCTGGATAAGCCTTTCTTCAAAAGTCTTTTGAGAACAATGGACAATAGAATAGAATCAAAACAAAAATCTCATTGTACCCCAGGATTACTGTTCCCAATGAGTCAGCACTTCACAAGAGCAAAGGAGATAGTGAGGTCTGGAAATCACAGGAAATCCAGGACTTCAGGTTACTCCCATGCCCCAAGGATCTGCCAAAGGACACTTGGCTTCTCAGCAGCCTGGTCCTACCTTATTTTATCAAAGAGATAAAGAAAGGCTTTTAGCCTTTAAAGCCTCAGAGGAAAGACTTCCTCCATTAAAAGAGATAACACATAAATGCCCAAAGCAGAACGCGTAATCATAACTGTATACGATCATAAGTATACTTATTCGAATATTTGTAGTACATTATAACACAGGGAATAGATGCTCTTTGTGAAGAATTAGAATTACAGAGGTAGAGATGTAGAAATTAAATATCATCCCCAAATTCCAGTTTGCAGAGAAAAAACATTTCTAACATTTTGGAGTTTTTTCTTCTAGAATTCTATTGTATATTTATTTTGTAACTGTCTTTCTTTTTTTCCTTTAATAATACAGTACAAATATCTTTCATGTCAATTAATGAACATCATTTTGGATGGCTGCATGCCATTCCATTGTAAGGATTTTTTATTTTACTTGATCCACACCCTGATGCTGGACTTCATCTAGGTGTTTTCAGTCTTTTGCTGTTAGGAGCATTTTTCAAGTTAAATCCATGCCTTTATTCTTAATAATCTCCTCAGGTTAAGTTTCTAAATATGGAGTTGCTATATCAAAGGAGAACTGTCTTTCTGACAGTCTGATTAACGTTGCCAAATTGCCTCCCAAAACGTTTATACCTATTTTTTCTCCCAAGAGCAAAATTATATAAAAAATTAAAAATTCATGTAAACAGGGACCATTGGGGAAAACAATAAGGTGGGTTGCCTTGTTTCTAGTAATAACTGTTTGCTACTTTCATTACATTATTGTTAGAACTATTTTTAAAAAGAGGATCACAAGTATCTAGATTTTTATATTTTTAACTACCAGTTAGTGATCTGCCTTCCCTCAAAAATTGGTTTAATAGGCGTAACTAGTGCCTAAATAGCCCCTTTTGGATTTTAAGGCCCCTGAAAAGACCAAGCTTTCAGGGCCCATCTAAGACACTTTTTTAAAAAATTTTTTATTTCTTTATTTTTATTTTTGGCTGCATTGGATCTTCATTGCTGAGCACAGGCTGTCTCTAGTTGCGTCGAGCAGGGGTGGGCGGGCTTCTCATTGCGGTGGCTTCTCTTGTTGCAGAGCACGGGCTCTAGGTGCGCGGGCTCAGTAGTTGTGGCACGCGGGCTTAGTTGCTCCTTGGCATGTGGGATCTTCCCAGACCAGGGCTTGAACCCGTGTCCCCTGCATTGGCGGGGGGATTCGTAATCACTGCGCCACCAGGGAAGGCCCTAAGGCACTTTTGAGCGGGGTTTGGACAGGGAAAAAGAGGGTTGGGTAGAGAGAAATGTTTGGCAAAAATCTTCTGGAAGGTCTGAAGTCTCCATCTCTGCGGCTAATCGCTGCAAGCTGAGAGTTGCTAAACAAATCCATCAGGGCCCTCAGAGCATGCGGCATGGAAATATGCACAATCTGAGTGGAAGCCTGGATTTTTTTGAGATGTTGAATCCTTCACCAACTCTGAAGCTCTGGGCAATGAAGTGCATAGGCTGACTTCTGTTCCGTCTGCCCCAGACTGACTGAGAACCAATGGCAATTCTGCTTAGACCCCTAGAAACATGAGCTGACTCCAATAAGTAGAGGCTGCCACGTCTTCTGAAACCACCCTCTGTGTTAACATCACCACTGTCTTTAAAGCCACCCGGGCTGTAGCCTGCCTTGTGCTTGGATTTAATTCCAAGGAGCTCAGTAATTCAGGAACAACTATTGGAAAGAACCCCTATGTTATAAGCTTTGAAGTACATGCTTTCCTCATCATCCCACACATCTGGAAAACAAAAAGTGGGTTTGACAGAAGGCAAGAACCCATAACTTGAATTGCTTTTCTCTTCTCTTTGAAGATTATTTATGGAGTATCAGGGTTCAGAATTGAGGAGGACCTTAGAGGTTGTGAAAGGACAACCCCATGTTACTACTGAAGAATGTGTTTCCTAGTATACGCTCTGGTGGTCACTCCACGGCTAAGGTGTTCTATTTTTAGCCTGCAGTGGGAGGTCCTTTATTTGGGTCGAGATTCTTGGTGGATGGGACCTTACTTGTGGATGTCAATGAAATGGACTGTTCTAGAGGAGAGGGATCTCTCAATCTCTGAGACCGCGTAGAGGGGTCAGCAAGCTGGCACACCGCCTGTTTCTGTAAATAAAGTTTTACTGGAACACAGCCGTCCTCCTTTGTTTACATTTTGCCCATCGCTGCTTTTGGCTATGGTTGCTTTCGGTAGAGTTGAGTAGTTGTGATCAGAGATCGGCAGCCTGCAAAGCCGAAAATATTTACTCTCTGGTTCTTTACGGGGAAACAAAGAAAAATAAAAGTGCCGACTTCTAGACTAGGACCTCGTGACTCAAAGTGTGGTCCGAAGAACAACAGCGGCAGTGCCGGGAGCTCGCTGCAAATGCGGACTCTTGAGACCCGCCACAGTCCTACCGACTCACGATTTGAATTTAGCAAGATCCCTAGTTGATTCAGATGGACGTTAAAGTTTGAGAAACCTTGATGGGAATGCTTTGGGGGCTCCAGGGCGCTGGGCCCCACACTGTAACTGTGCAAGTCATCTACAGCAGTGTGAAGTGGACTCTAGGGGGTCCCGGAGGTTTGAACCAGAGTCTTAATTACTCTGGGAATCTTCGGGTTCACCAAATTCTGGGTGCTGGGAGGCAATATGGTGCTCAAAGACCGCCTGACCCAGAGATGGGCAGGAACCTCTGAGGGGTGGTGGTGCTGTCTGAGCCCTCCTGGGCCAGAGCGTAGGTGACTCATGAGAAGGGAATTCTGGACAGGTGCTCTTTGCTGCTTCCCTGGGTTTGAACAGAAACGTATAAACTGCTGTTTGTATCTCTGGGTTTCCTTTGGGTTTGTGTCTTCGTCTTTCTATAAAGAAGCAAAGCGGGTGCTCTGTCCACTCTTTAGGCAGTTTTAAAGGTCCTGGCCCGAAGGTGGAGGATATTGGAACTCTCAGAGCCATGAGACCTAAAGGAGCAGGAGAGAATCCAGGCAGATATTGTGGGGCTCTCATGAATTCACCCCTCCCTGCTTGGCACTTCCCCTTCCTAGAGTAGCCTGTTTCCTAACAGAGATCATGAATCCCAGCATCCTCCTTTTGCAGGCGAGGAACGTGAGGCCGAGGGGCTTGCTACGGTTGCACCGCAATTTGTGAAATGATTCCGTAAAAACATGATCGATTCTTCCCTTGTACATTTTTTTTTTTTTAAGAAGCCATCCATGCTTGACTTTTTTTTTTTTTTTTTTAATTTTTATTTATTTATTTATTTATTTATGGCTGTGTTGGGTCTTCGTTTCTGTGCGAGGGCCTTCTCCAGTTGTGGCAAGCGGGGGCCACTCTTCATCGCGGTGCGCGGGCCTCTCACTATCGCGGCCTCTCTTGTTGCGGAGCATAGGCTCCAGACGCACAGGCTCAGTAGTTGCGGCTCACGGGCCCAGCCGCTCCGCGGCATGTGGGATCTTCCCAGACCAGGGCTCGAACCCGTGTGCCCTGCATCGGCAGGCAGATTCTCAACCACTGCACCACCAGGGAAACCCCCCCTTGTACATTTTGATTAACTATAAAAATAACAGAATGCTCTGTGTATCTGAACAAAAACAGGTGTCTACAGCATTCCCGAAAGAGTAATTAGGAATGGAAAAAATATAGGGTTAGCGGACACCTAGTCTAGAAAGTGGGGACAGAGAGTGGGGCAACAACCTCTCCCTTATTCATCTGAGATGGGCAGCAGAAAAGGAGATAAAAGGCTGAGGAGGACACAATTCATCTTGTTTGGAGCAAATAGGATAAAAGAACTTGAGTGCTGGAGGGAATCTAAAAGATCAAATAGCTCTGTCTCTTCATTTTTCATGTGGCTGCAGAGGAAAGAAGTGGTTTGCAGGGAAAAGTAGGCAAGGATCCACAAGGGACAGAAACAGGTGAGGGAGCTGGAAGGGGTCTAAATGACAGATGTAACAGACGGGAATCTGGACCCCTCCAGCAGGAGGGTCTGGGCCTTGGTCACATGTCATCTGAAAAGTCTATCCAGACTGTGCATAGTTTAAAAAAAATAGGTCAAGGTTGTGTTAGGAAATTTCGGCAAATATTTGTACTTATCCAATCTCCCAGTTCTTCCTTATCGTTTGATTCTGGGTGATATCTATAAAACCAAGAAACCAATAAAATATGAATAATCATAAATGACAGTCCTCTTTAAAGCAGAGAACTGTGGCTTACATCACTCCATAAATAACGTGTTACCAAATGTCTGGCTACCTATCAGCTGAGCTGTGTACCCACATGACTAAAAGTCAGCTCTAGCACTCACTGAGGATAACTTAAAAACTGATGATTCCTCTTGACCTGTAAGTCATTTCCCTGAGCTTGTGCCGCTAATGAGTATTTATCCTTCAATCGACCTAATTCCTTATTCAGTCAACACTTAAATCTTCAATGCCGGTATCCTACCAGGCACCATTGTAAGCACGAAGGCCATGGAAGGGCATGTTCTTTTCCCTCAAAGAACAGAGATCTAGTCACAGGAGAGAGAAAACCAACACATGCATAAACAATAAATAAATTGGATAATTTCTGATAGTAATAAGTACTACGATGGAAGTAAAATAATGTGATAAAAAGCAGTTGGGCAGACTTCTTCAGAGGGAAGGTTGGAAAAGCAAGACTTGAAGATTGGCTGAGAAGTAACCAGCCCAGCACAGTTCTGAAGGCAGCTCGCTTCACAGGGAGAGCAAGAACCGAGAACGAGAGTTGGGGGACACCCACTGTGTTTGAAGGACAGAAACGTGCCTTTGGAGGACAATGAAAAAGGTGGATAAGGTGCAGGAGCAGAGACACAGGCAGGGTCCAGAGGACGCAGGGCCTGGCAGGCCACAGGGAACAGATGGGATTTTATGGTAAATGCAAAGAGAGGTGACTAGAGGACTTTAAGCTGGGGAGCGATGTTTATTTTTTTTTTATATATATATATTTTTTAAATTTATTTATTTGGTTGCACTGGGTCTTAGTTGTGGCACGTGGGCTCCTTAGTTGTGGCATGCAAACTCTTCGTTGCAGCACGTACGTGGGATCTAGTTCCCTGACCAGGGATCGAACCTGGGCCCCCAGCATTGGGAGCGTGGAGTCTTAACCACTGTGCAACCAGGGAAGTCCCCTGTTTTTTAAAAGATCTTTTTGACTGCAGTTGGAAAATGTGTGGTAGGGGGACAAGAGTAGGGGAAGGAAGACCACTTTCTAAGGTATGAGAGTCACTTGGGCTATAAATATGGGGACTTGAACTAGGAGGGAAGCAGCAGAAATGGAGAGAAGTGTATGCATTCACATGCTGCTTGGGGTTCTCTGAGCTTCTTGGACTCGTGGTCTGATGTCTTTTATTATTTTTGGAAACTTTTCATCTATTATCTCTTCCGATGATTCTTTTGCTCTGCCCTCTCTCTCATACTTCTGGGATTCCAATTACACGTATGTTACATTGTTTGATATTGTTCCACCGTTCTTGGATGCTCTGTTCTTTTTCCTGTAGTCATTCTTTTTGCCTCTGTTACAGTTTTATTCATTTCTATTGACCTCTCTTTAAGTTCACTGATTCTTTCCTAGGCTGTGTCAAGTCAACAGATTAGTCCCTTTCCATCTTCTCCGTTGTCCTGCCCCTTCCCCAGCAATAGGAAGCCTTGAATGGTCTGGACCCATGAGTGTTTCCTGCATCTTCTCCAGGAAGATTGGGTTTTTTCTTTTCCCTATCTCCAGCCACGTGGGGTCTTCACTTTGCTCGGCAGGGAGTGGGGGAGGGACAGGATTTGCTGCTTGTCCCCAGTGGCTTAAGGTTTTTGTTCTGGAGGGGATAAGGGTCCTGGTAGGGCTTTGTACTTTCCTGTGGTGACTGTCACATCTCTCCTTCAAGCCAGCTCTGGGGTGCAAATGTTTCCCTTTTTTAATCTCATAGACACTTTAGATTGTGCAAATGGTCAGGTTTCACTTTTCTCTTTGGCCGCTAAAATGCTTAGAGCCAAATATTTTGTGTGTGCACGATGGATGTAATTATGTTATAAATTCTGAGCCTCATTTCTGGCTCCATTTTATGCTCCCACCCTTGTTTTTCTTTCTTTTAAGTTATGCAATCTTGAATTCTATAGACCCTTGCAAGCTGCCTTAAATCCCTTTTGAACTAACTAGGTTAATAAATTGAGTCGCCTGCTTGAATAAAACCAGAGGGAACAAGAAACTTCTGGAAAACCTCATTAAAATAGTCCCCTACTGGGACTTCCATGTTGGTCCAGTGGGTAAGACTCTGCACTCCCAATGCAGGGGGCCAATCCCTGGTTGAGGAACTAGATCCCACACGCATGCCGCAACTAAGAGTCCGCATGCTGCAACGAAAATCCTGAGTGCCGCGGCTAAGACCCGGCGCAGCCAAAATAAATAAACAAATAATAATAATAAAAAGAAAGATAGTCCCCTACTTCTGAGCAGTGCCCGATCACTGTTACAAAAGCTAAATACTGTTTGAAATGTTCAGATCAAGAAACAGGGGCTTTCCCAGTCACTGGGACACATGACTGCTTCCTTCTCCCTTTTAGTCCCTTATAATAAAGAAACTCCAAAATGACTGTGTCTGGTCTTGACAGCAGGATCATGTGTCCTGGTTCACATCTTTCATGTGAATATCACCACATACCTCAGTTTGTTTTGAGGGTGTGATTATCACCCCTCAAACCGGCTTCCTGTACACGTATTTGCAGCTTATCACTGATTAATATTTGTCCTTCACACAGCCCGGCAGGGTTCCACCCCTGTAGCTTGTTGGGAATATGAACATGTTCAGAAGGGAAGTCAGGGCACGTTAAGGCCAGAAGACCCTGCTGAGGGGTGTCGGGAACCACAAGAGCTTTGAGATTTTTGCCTGTGTGCAAGCTAACACATGCTCTTGCCACAGTTCATGGATGTGGGCAGGAGACGTGAGACTCCTGGGTCAGAGTTGGAGGACGGTTTTATCACTCACAGCAGCAGCAGCAGTCAGAGAATCAGCACGTCTGTGCCATTTCCCCGAGCCCAGTTCCCCCAGGGTGATGTGAAGAGAGCCAGATGACACCCACACACACAGTAGGTTGCATTACGGAAGAGGAACCTGAGCTCAGGGAAGCTGAATCTTTTGTAAAATGCAGTAAGCACCGAGCTCTTTGCTCCAGAGGGAGACAGCAAGTCCAGTTTCCAAGGTCGTTTATGCAGACATCTTTGGAAAGATAGCCAGAACAAAGAGCAATCAGTGCCTCACTGACAACACTTGTAAAAACCCAAGAGACCAAAGTTATCTTCCAACAGGAAGATTAAATCCAAATGCAGGTAGTTCCTCAAGTGATTTCTGCTTGTATACATTATGGGTAACTTCTCCAAGCTCCTCTGGTTCTGCGAACTCCTTGCTTCGGTTGGGGTACACAGACCTCGGGGTTTTCCTGGATGGTGTGATGGTGATGGTGGTGAGGAAGGTGGTGGAATGTCTGTGGTGTGGGCCACAGGAAGTATGAGGACAGCTAAGGGGGCTTTCATTCCTGAGTCCATTTGTGTCTCCTCTAGCACGTGGAAGACAAACAGCATCTCATGACTCTGTATGATGCAACTGAAACATTCCACTGGACAAGCATGCCTTGGGCACCTACTGTAACCCACAGGCTGTGCCAAGGGCTGTGGATACACTTGAAACAGGCTGCAGGGAGCTCACAGACGACTGGAGGAGAGGATGATTTTACTCCAACCTAATGTTTGTACAAACAATATAAAAAAGTGGAATAAGTGCCATATTTGTCATGTGAATAAACTGATGAGGGACGAGAGAGGAGAAGGCAGTTAATTCCGCCTGGAGATTTGGAAGGGGAAGGGGAAAGGTTAGTGAGCGGGCGATTAAGGAGAAGATAGTGTTTATTAAGGAGAAGATAGTGTTTGAGCTGGGGTCGTGAATGATGGGTAGGAGTTTTATTAGTTGGGAAAGAAAGGAGAGACTTAAAGGTACAGCGTTGTGTGAGATGTTAAAAAAGATATTGAAAATCGAGTTCCTACTTTCAAACAGCTTATTATCTGCTGGTCGAGCACC
Organism: Eschrichtius robustus; assembly: GCF_028021215.1. NCBI lineage: Eukaryota > Metazoa > Chordata > Mammalia > Artiodactyla > Eschrichtiidae > Eschrichtius > Eschrichtius robustus. The sequence goes on along the minus strand of NC_090830.1, from coordinate 13,742,775 downwards.
AGGGATGAACGTATATTCACACAAAGCGGAGGGACCTTGAGAACTATGACACCACTTCTGATAAAAGTGAGGGAACTTGAATTACCCATCCTTTAGCATCTGAGACTCACAGAAAACATTCGGGATCTGGAGAGAGTGGTGAGAGAACGATGGGAGAAATGGATTCCAGAAGCCATCTTTAAAGGGACAGCTAGCTTGAGAGCCTAAGAAAGATTAAACGTTGGCTTCATTTAAATTTCAGTGAAGAACAGGGATAGCCTGGCTATAATCCTTTTGGAGGTTCTTGTAAATTTGCATTCTTTTCCCAGGTTGTTATATTTATCCTGTTTGCCAGTAAAACCTGGCAGCAAAACCCTTCTGAACATCTCGATTTGCTTTGCTAAGTTAAGAGGAGAAGGGGGCCAAAAAAGAAGTGAGGAAACTGTATGGGAAAAGAAGGAGCAAGGCAGCGGCGGAAGGAACTTGGGAAAAGGTTGATAAAGACGGCGGTTTTGCACTGGTCGTTAGCTCTAGCCTTTTAGATAGACAGGAGGGCCTGTCTCTCCATTTCCTCACAAGAAATAAAGAACAGTACCAGAGCGCAGATAACTGGGGCTAAACCCTAAGTGTAAATGGGCGCAGAGCAGAGTCAGATCGATGGCAGACTGCAGGGAAGGCTGCACGGAGGGCATTGGAGCTGAGTTGGGTTTCAAACTGCTGGGAGGATTTGGAGAGGTGAAAGGAAGGAGGTATCCAAACAAAAAGGAGAGTGTCCTTTTTTGTAATTTGACCATGGATAGAAAACTCTGAGACAAGTCCTCATCAGACATGATTGTCACAAAAACCATCCTATTATGGTTGCCAGTGACTGCGGTTGGCCTGATCCCAATGTAGAGGCAGTTTGGGTTACGGGTGATAAAAAACATCACGTGGCTTTGCCCCGTGAATGGCCTTTGTACAAGGACAAAGTCAGGATTCTGGTCTGGCGGGGGCTTTGTGCGCCCACCATCCTATCCCAGGCTGGTTTGCTACCACTGGAACATGATCTGAATGACTCTTTTTTTTTTTTTTTTTTTTTGCAAATACCTCTTTGAGATCCTGCTTTCAGTTTCTTTCTTTTTTTTTTTTTTTTTTTTTAATAAACTTATTTTATTTATTTATTTTTGGCTGCGTTGGGTCTTCGTTGCTGCGCGCAGGCTTTTCTCTAGTTGCGGTGAGCGGAGGATACTCTTCATTGCGGTGCGTGGGCTTTTCATTGTCGTGGCTTCTCTTGTTGCGGAGCACGGGCTCTAGGCGTGCAGGCTTCAGTAGTTGTGGCTCACGGGCTTAGTTGCTCCGCGGCATGTGGGATCCTCCCGGACCAGGGCTCCAACCCATGTCCCCTGCATTGGCAGGCGGATTCTTAACCACTGCGCCACCAGGGAAGCCTTTGTACTCCCAGTACCCAGCAGAGCAGCTGGCACCCAGTAAGCCACAAGAAGCATCTATTTAATAAGTGAATGGTGACAACACCAAAATGTATTCTAATATCAACACCGTAAATGACTATTCCGGTGGGGTCCCTTTTAGCTTCATGGAACAGAGTGATTCATGCAGGAGGGGGCACTCCAGGGAACAGTGTGGAAAATGAGGGCAGGAGGAATTATGCATTTTTCTGGGCCCCTTATTGAAGAGAGCCATTCACACTCATTAGCATGGCGCACCCCTCCCCCATTAGATGAGCTAACGGTTTTGGAAACAATCGGCTGATCTCGTGGGAAGACGGAAGCCAGCTGGAAATATTGGTGGGATTTTTCCCAGATGTTAGCTGTTGCATCTTGTCCAGAGAACAGACTGAGTCTCAGTTTACTAGACTGCCACTCCCGAACTCTTTAGTGCTCCAGAGGTAGCAGAATGCACCAAATAAGAAAGTTCGCTATAGAGACAACTCTCCTAAAACTCTACCACTTGCCAGGGAATGAGATCATACATTTTCAGAACTCATGACAGGGGACTTCCCTGGTGGCACAGTGGTTAAGACTCCGTGCTCCCAACGCAGGGGGCCCGGGTTCGATCCCTGGTCAGGGAACTAGATTCCACACGTATGCCGCAGCTAAGAGTTTGCGCGACTAAGGAGCCCGCGAGCTGCAGCTAAGGAGCCCAACTGCCACAACTAAGACCCAGCGCAACCAAATAAATAAATAAAAAGAACTCATGGCAGCGCACACCACATAGCAAGTGGTCGGTGAAAGAAAGCCAGAATCATAATCAGCCTCATCATCGTGATTATTATGAGTGCCAAGGCCAAGCACGGCGGGGAAGAAGAGGCGACTGTCTCAGGGTCTGAGGTTGTTCCCAAGAGCCCTCTTGTGGGAGGGCTGAGACACAGCCATCACCCTAATGATGCAGGTGTCCCCTTGGTGGGGCCTGTTCACCACACCACGTGAACAGGTGCTAGAGAGATCTATCCTAGGACTGCCCGCACCAATCTTCTGGTCATCACTGACTGATATCATGGGAAGGATTTGGATTGAAATCGAAAGGTCTGGGTTCAGTTTGGAGCTATGTCTTGAGATAGGTCTCTTAATGTCTCTCAGCCTCCGTTTCCACACTTGAAAGGTATGAGGACGAAGAGAGATGAAGTAAGGGTACGCATGGTAGCTGCAGGGCACTCAGTTTATTGTAACCCCCGACTTCTTTCCTGAAGGTACAAGCAGCTTGGCCGTGTCCCCTCTTCTCTAAAGAACCCAAAGCCCATTTTATAGTGTAGAGAAAGACTATGTGTAATATGATTACACTTAGTGAATATATATGAAAGAACATGTGTTAGAGTAGCAATAAAAACTGTGCATAGTGTACTAGTTTCCTGGGGCTGCTGTAACAAATTATCACAAACTGGGGTGGCTTAAAACAACCAAAATTTGTTGCCTCACAGCTCTGGAGGCTGGAAGTCAGAGATCAAGGTGTCACAGGGCCATGCTCCCTCTGAAGGCTCTGGGAAGCATTGATCCAGGCCTCTCCTGGCTTCAGGTGGTGCCTTGGCTTGTGGCTACATAACTCCAGTCTTCCCCCTGTGTGTGTGTCTGTGTCCAAATTTCCCTTTCTCTAAAAACATCAGTCATACTGGATGAGGGACCACTCTACCCCACTATGACCTCATCTTAGCTAACTACACCTGCAGTGACCCTATAAGTCACATTCGGAGGCACTGAGGATCAGGACAGTGAAAGACAATTGCAAGTTACCAACCAGGCAGAGGAAGCTGGTTGTCTCCTTGTACCCTGTGAAAATGTTTGGCTGGATTGAATTTGAATTGTTTTCGAGCAGAGGCTAGGCACACTAAGGCGAGTGGGAGTTCAGATTCCGGTCGTGGGTCGGGGAGAATGAAGGTTTTGAGGTGGGAGAGGGGCTGTGGTGTTGGGTGGGCAGCGAGGGCCCTGGAGACTCTGGGTGGAGAGCAGGAGAGGGGGTGGAGGAGAGAGGGGGCTCTCAAAGGGAGCCTTGTCATCCTTGCGACTTTTCCCTGAGCCCTCATGAAGATGACCACAATCAATTATGTTGAAAATATTAGCCATCCAGGGTTATAATAAGAAACAGTATTTTTGCATCAAGACATTGTTCTGAAGTTCACATGTCCTGAATCAGAGGGCATTTGGGGAAAGAGCATGTGACTGCTTTCAGTTGTAAAATTGCTTAGCTGCCCAGGGTAGAAATTTCAAATGAGATCTTAGTAACGTATGAATTTTTTTAATGAAAGTAACTTTATTGTTTTTTCTAATTATAAAAGAATAATATGCATTATTTTTAAACATTCAGACAATACAGAGGAGATGCAAAGAAAAATGTGAAAAATCACCTATACTCTTACAATTCTTACATGTGTGATACACACACACATTTATATAATTACCTTAATAGTGATCATATATATACCACATATATATATATATATATATATATATATATAATTTTTTAATAAATGAGCTCTTCTTACATGTGCTTTTGGTATAATGTTTTTCTTCCCATTGAACAATCTATTATGGAGATTGTTCTACATCAATAAAGAAACACGTTGCCATTTTAATGGATGCTGGGTATTCATTTATGTGGATAAAGCATCACTGATTTAATCATTATTCCTGAACATTTAAGATCATGTACAAATTTTTACTATTTTTAATAATGCGATGACCGCTCTTGTACATACATCTTTGGATGCTTATCCTATTATTCCCTTTAGGATAAAGTCCTACACAAACATCAAAACATTTTAGGGATTTATTTCTTACCTCTCCCTGAAATATGAAGCCAGGATCTTGTCTTTAAGAAGCAATTCTTGGGACTTCCCTGGTGGTCCAGTGGCTAGGACTCCACGCTCCCAATGCAGGGGCCTGGGTTCGATCCCTGGTCAGGGAACTAGATCCCACATGCTGCAACTAAGAGTTCACAAGTCGCAACTAAGAGTTCACATGCTGCAACTGAAGATCCCAAGTGCTGCAACTAAAGACCCAGCACAGCCAAATAAATACATAAATAAGAAGCAATTCTCAACTGCTCCATGTCTCCCCAAGTGCCATCTTCCTCTCCTGCCCCTCTCGCAAACACTCTCCTGCCAAACCTATCGCACTGGCGTCGGCAGCAGGACGGAGAGAGAAGGCAATGGTAGAAGGAGGGGTTGGGTGACCCAGGGGAAGGAAGAAAAAAGTCACGTGTTTTAATGTGTTATTTGATTTGAATTGTCACTACTAAGTAGGTCGTATAATCCCCAGCATGTAGATTCTAATAAGAGAGTAAGAACTCGCCCAAGAGCACATGACTAGTAAAGGAAAGCCAAAGTCTGCCTGACTCCAGAGACCGTTTTGCTAGATTTAATTATTTGTTCAAAATATTTTCTGCTCTCCTTGTGGGAGAGCTGTACTTCTTTCTCCATTGATATAAGGCTGGGCTGTGTAACTTGCTCGGGCAAATGAATGATAGAGGAAGTGATGTGTGCTACCTCCCAGGAGAAGCTTTAACAGCCAAGGTGTGTTTCTGCCATAGCTCCTTTTCCTCTGCTATGAGGCCAGGATGTCTCAAATATGGGATATGCTCCTTTAGCTTGGATCCTGAAGCAAAGAGGGCATGTGACCTGCAGTGGGCATCCAGTGTGAGCAAGAAGTAAACCTTCGTTGTTGGAAGCGTCTGAGTTGGTGGGGGATGTTTGTTACTGCAGCTTACCAAGCTGAGGCTGTCTAATACAACCACACTCTTTCCATTTCACTGTCTTGTGTCTCTTGCCCGAGCCATGCCCTGGTTATTGGTCAAAATATTTCTATCTTTTCCTTTGGTTGCAGAAGAATGAGGAAACAGGTTTTTTTTTTTAATTTATTTATCTTTGGCTGATTTAGGTCTTCGTTGCTACACGCGGGCTTTTGCTAGTTGCAGTGAGAGGGAGCTACTCTTTGTTGTGGTGCATGGGCTTCTCACTGTGGTGGCTTCTCTTGTTGCGGAGCCACAAGAGAAGGAGAGGAGGCTGCAAAGGCTTCTGGGGATGCCAACGTAGGGAGATTTCTGCAGACAGAGACAAGCAGAGGGAGCTGTGGGTCCCATGGCGCAGCCTTCTCCTTGTAAATATCCAGGAGAAAGCAACACCTAGAGAACAGCGATTTATAAGAAATAAAAGACCAGTGTGTCTTCTCTTTTTACAACCAGACCAACACTGCCGGCCTTGCTTTTATACAACTTCCAGGAACCAAATAAATAGCTTTTGCATTTTTGGCCTCTTCATGGAGATGAAGGCAGATTGTCCCAGCCCTGATAGAAGATGGAGGCCAGGGCTGTGAGCTGAAGGAAGTAGCCCATCTGTAGGCAGGGAGAGGAGTGTCTTCCTGGGGACTGGGTAGGGGATGGGCATGGGGTGCGGTGCTTGTGGGCTGTGTTGTGGAGCCAAAGAATACTGGTTGGGAAGGACACCAAGTTCGTTTAGGGGATGCTGAGGGTCTCTGGGTCTCTTGGTCCATGGAGCAGACTTTTGGGAGGAATGATTCAGAAGGTGCCTGGAGCAGCCATGCCTGACAGACAGAGGAGGACTAGCCCTCACCATAAGCGCACGGGCTTCAGTAGTTGCAGCATGCGGGCTCAGTAGTTGTGGCTCACTGGCTTAGTTGCTCCGCGGCATGTGGGATCTTCCCAGACCAGGGATCGAACCCGTGTCCCCTGCATTGGCAGGCGATTCTTAACCACTGCGCCACCAGGGAAGTCCCGAAACACTTTTTGAAATTTAGCAGTGTTCTCTACTAGACCCATACCTAGATTTCTTTCATACTTGATTTTTTTTTTTTAATTTGGGCTTTTTTCCATGATCCCTCAACCATAGAGAGACAGGCATTCCCTGTGACACATACAGCTCCTGGAATCGGGCATGCTGTCTGGAGGTGACTAAAGGATGCCTTTTTGATTACTTGGGTCTTCTCTGAACTCCTTGTCTTTACTCTGAACCTTTTTCTGGATAGTTTCATTTTGCTTGAAATCCATGTGTTCTCTTTTGAGAGAAACATAAATCTAGCACTTGCTGAGCAAGTTTGAAAGTGACAGTGTGAGACACGTAGTGTACCTCGCAAGCTTGTTTTCCTCCTAATATCTCTACATGGTTAGTGACAAATGAGGGCTATATAATCCTTTTTGATAGTAAGTTACCCCCAAAGTGTAAGAAGTGAAATTCCATGACCAGTCTAACATTACATTGCATGTCAGATACAAAGCAGAAATGGAGCTCTGGTCCTTGCTTCTGTTCCTTGGTTCATTTTATAAACTTCTCCGCCATATTGTCCAATAAAAAAATAACTAATTAATGCATCTGTTCAGCAAACACTTATTGACTATACACCGATAGCTCATACGGAGATGAAGCAGACCAGGGTACCCGTCCTGTAAGACCACACAACTGAGCAGAAGAAAGGGTAAATGCATGATGACGGTACACTATAATGAGGTGTGGGGTGGCACGGGAGCCCAGAAAAGGAACATCTCCATCAGCCTTGAGGGGGTGGCAGGGAGGGGAAGCAGCATGAGGGAGGGACGTCTGAGCTGAGTTTCGAATGATGACTTGTGGGTGCTGGCAAAGCAAGGGGGAGACCACATCAGGCAGGTGAACAGAGATGCAAGGGTGTCGAGGGATGGAGCCGCCTGGCAGGTCGTGCTGAGGTGGCTTGTGTCTTGAAGGTGGTACAGGCTGCTGCCCTTGCCTGTTCATTCCAACAGGAACTGACAAGCCCACGCCCTGGGGGGGACATGGAATTTCCAATTATTCTGGGTCTGGTTCCTGCACATGTGCGCTCTTGAGGGTCACTTGTAAATTAATTAATTAATTTGTTTGTTTGTTTGTTTGTTTGTGGCTGCGTTGGGTCTTCATTGCTGCACGCGGGCTTCTCGTTGACAGGCTCTAGGAGCGCAGGCTCAGTAGTTGTGGCACACAGGCTTAGTTGCTCCACGGCACGTGGGATCTTCCCAGACCAGGGCTCGAACCCGTGTCCCCTGCATTGGCAGGTGGATTCTTAACCACTGTGCCACCAGGGAAGTCCCTCTTGAGGGTCATTTGGCACTAACTGACCCTCTTATCAGAATGGGATGCAACCGTGTGCCCATGGGTACATGCAGTGATGTAGCCAGTTCCCTTCAGGCCTGCCTCTTCTTATTTTTGACCTCAGCGTTAAGTCCTAACCAAGGAAGTTTGGTTGGTGGCTCTGACAGATCAATACTGGCAGCTTAAAAGTCCCTGTTGACAAGCTGAACTGCTCCCCCTGCACACCTGGGGCAGGAGCTCACCGAGAACTCCTAAGCTGTCAGCATTTTGGGGAATCGGAGTCTGAAGCTGAGCTGTGGCCGGGGAGGAGGAGAGGCCTCTCGCCATCAACCGTCTCCAGAGGGACTGAGCTTATGCAGCTGCAGCATGAATCACTAATTACAACATAGATATCTTTGTGTTTGCTTAGCCTCCTAGCCAGTTAGAGCAAAAGAAACCAACTCTGGTTCACTTGAATTGAAGAAAATTTACTGGAAAAATAATACTTGTTTCTAAGCATTTACCGAATCCGAGGGAGCTTTGAGAGCCATGTTCAAAATTACAACAGGGATCACATACAGCCCTGCATGTTTGCTAGCCTCTGTTCTCAGCACCTCACATGTAGCAACTCACTTAATCCCACGATAACACCACAAGGTACCTCCTGCAGGAAGAGATTAAACAATTCACCCAAGGACACAGAGGATGTGAGTCGGGATCCAAACCTGGCATTCTGGTTCCAAAGGCTTTCTCGAGCCCTAAGAAGCAGGAGCTACAAGAATGGTCTACTCCCAGGAGTCTGGTCAGGGACCTATAGAACAACTGCCTGTATTTCTGCGTTTCTTTGCCCCTTTCTCAGTTTTGAGTTCCAGGGAGCTGGCATACTCCCAGCTAGAGCAGGGCATGTGCCTGCCCCTTGCTGGGTGACGACAGTGGTATTGGGGCCATGATCTCAGTCCTACCAGATGGTACCTAGAGGGAAAGAGGCAATTTCTCAAAGCAAAACAAAAGTACCGTTAGGAAGGATGATGGACGGCCAACAGCAGGGAAGCAGCAGTGGCTGCGATGGTCTGGAGAAGCCCCCTCTGGGATCTCGTTGTGCTCAGAACCCCCGTCACTAGAGTGCCAGCCCCTGAACCCAGGGCTCTCCACGCAGGCTCTCTCTTAAACCTTGCAATAGCCCTTGGGGTGCATAGCATTGCCCCCATCTCACAGCGAGGACACAAAGGCTCACAAAGAAACTTGGTCACATAGAATCAGGGTTTGAGTTCAGCCCTTGACTCCACAGTCCAGTCCGCACACGGCAAGGCTTCCGGGCACGTGGCTGGCAGGTCCAGGAGCTTAGTCCACTCTCCGGCCTGCTTAGTGCGAGGCTGAGCTGAGCTTCTGGGGAGCTTTGCCCCCGTCACCGCCTCCCATCCACCAAAGCCTGAGTGGCTGGCTCGGGGGTGGGAACGGGGGATGTCAAACCAGCCACCGTGTAGTCGCACCTCGTCCACTCCTGGCCCTCTTCCCCCGTTGTCAGGATTCACAACTCTGTGATCTCAAACCTCCATCCCCTGGACCACCCTGCATCCCTGGACCACCCTGCATCCCACCCACCACTTTGGAGGGACCGAGGGAGGAAAGTCAGAGGGTATCCAGCTCTATTTTTACTCAAGTGAAGTGAGGAAGGAGTGGTGCTCAGGAGATCCCACCAGGGCGGGGCCCCCAGGGAGAAGCCCCGGGAAGAGGCCCCAGGCCCAGCAGGATGGGCCGGACGGGCCAGGCGGTGAGGCGGGGTCGCCACAGGCGCCAGGTGTCGGACCCCCCAGAAGTCAAGCTAGATGCCTCCAGCTGCACCCCGGGACCCCGCCCGAGGGAGCCAAGACTCACCCCTGCTTCTCTGCTGCCCCAGAGCACACGGCACTAAACTCAGTCAATTCACAAGCCACTCGAGCCAGCGCCTGTTGTGTGCAGGCCCCGCGCTGGGCATGCGGATGAATTCACGTCTCACTGGGGGAGCCTCGCTCCAGCGAGGGCCAGTGGACAGGTAACTAGATGCCAGACGGACGGTGACAAGGACTAAAACTGGGGGTAAGCAAGAGGCCAAGGGGGAGCAGAGGAGAGGAGGGTCCCACAGTCTCATGGAGTCCGGGAAGACTTCACGGAAAAGGAGAAGTGCACCTGGCCTTGGGCAGGCTGATCCAGGTCTCCAGGTGGGCGTTGTGAGGGCAAGTGACAGCTGGGAGAAGGCTCACAATGCAGGGGGGGAAGCGAGGGGAGCGGATCTGCTGGAAGGCGGGGTCTGGGTTCAAAAGCCCCAGGGAGGGCGGAGGTGCTGACCCCCCCCCCCCCGGCACATCACTGGGCCTCTTCATCTGTAGGTGGCCAACAGGTGCCTGTTGACGAATCACCTAGTGACTGGGTGAAGGTCTTGACGGCCAGGCTGAAGGGTTCCCACCTTGTTCAGCAAGAGCCACAGGAGAGGAGACCTTGAGCCCCAAGGGCCAGGAGGAGGGAGATTCCAGCAAAGACAGAATTTCTTACTGAAGGAAGAGTGCATTTCCAGGCAGGACAGAACAGATCAGGGTCTATCCTGGTTTATGATTTAAGCAGGACAGCTGTGAACCTCCCACTTTAAACCCTTTTGTATTAGTGTGTGATATGAGTGTATCAAGGTACAGTTGCCCCGCTGTATCCGAGGATTCAACCAACTGTGGATCAAAATTAGTGAGGAAAAAAATTCCAGAAAGTTCCAAAAAGCAAAATTTGAATTAGCCACATGTTGGCAACTCTTTTCATAGCATTTACATGGTATTAGGTATTTTAAGTAATCTAGACATGATTTAAAGTATGTGAGAGGACGTGTGCGGGTTACATGCAAATACTACACCATTTTATGAGGGACAGTTCTGGAGGCCAAGTCTGAGATCAAGGTGTCACAGGGCCCTGAAGTCTCTAGGGAAGGATCTATTCCAGGCCTCTCTCCCAGCCTCTGGCAGTTCCTTGGTTTGTGGTAGCGTAACTCCAATGTCCACATGTCATTTTCCCTCTGTGGACATCTGTCTCTGTGTCCACATTTCCCCTTTTTATAAGGACACCAGCCACATTGGATTAGGACCCACCCTAATGACCAAATTTTAACTTGCGTACCTCTGTAAAGACACTGTCTCCAAATAAGGTCACATTCTGAGGTTCTAAGAGTTGGGACTCTGACACGTCTTTTTAGGTGGCCATAATTCAACCCATGACACCTCCCCTTGAGGCTGCCCAGGGTGCAGCCTTGAGTTGGGAAGGGCTGGATGATAGAGAGGTAGCGCTCTGGGCGCTTTGCTTCTCTCCTCCTGCCAGATGCCTGTACCTACACACGCCCATGACGTCCACGTCTGCTGAATCAGCAAGGCCAGTTGGGCTGCTTATCTTAACGGGCATATGAGTCTTAAACAGAAGATAAACCTAAGAGAGGAAAGCTCAGAAGCTCCCCGGGCACGTGACAAGGCCAGGAGGTCACCACTGGGTTAGCTGTTGGTGTCCCAGGGGCTGGGTCCTTGGGACCCCTTGGCAGGAGGGAGCATTTGAGAAGATGCAGGGAGAATATCTGCCTCCATCGATTCAGACTTCCCCAGCGGGGAGGGGGACTTATCATGGGAGGGTGCGGTGGCCACCTGCTTGGGTGGAAAGTGAGTGGTCATAGCGCTCAGGCCTCTCAGGAGGGTGCTTCAAAGGTAGCTTCTCTGCTTATCCAGGAGCCCCTGACTTTTTATTTTCTTAAACGAGTTCTCCACATCACTCTTTTATTCCTGCTGTTCTGTCAAAGGATTAGGACATTTTGAACTCATTTTAGGGATTATCATCAGCCACGAATTTAAAAAACCAACACCTATTAGTGAGTGGAGGAGGAAAAGGGGAGAGGAAATGACCCGTGGCCCCATTTCACAGCCTCTTCCTCTGTGCTGAGTGAGCGTGCCAGACACTCGGTGAAAATTCGGCTGTCCTTCACCGTGTGCCCCAGAAGCGCGGGAGCTGGGCGGCTAGCTCTCCCGGTGAGCGGATGCACAGAGGCTCCCAATCGCTCCCCCCGGAGCCCTGGGAAGGCAGTTAGGCTGAGGGACAGGGTATCTAGCTTTAGGGGCAGCAGAGAGAGTGAATCGCTGGGCGTACCCTCCGCAGATAAAAACAAACCCTCCTTTTATTCTCCCCCAGAGTGTAGCTGCTTACATGTTCCCCCGACCTCTCCATTCTTGCATTACACAGCCTCCCAGTGTAATAGTGTCATACTGTGATTTATAATAAAATATATATTTGGTCTTCATCTCGGTTCCTGGCACAGAGCTCCTAAACCTCTAGGAATTTCCTAAATGATGAGAGCGATATAATATCTTTTATAATGAGGTGATTGTTGGAAAGCCTCAGGTAACCTAAGGATGGACTCGTTGCCAGGGGAACGGCCATGTGAGTAGGGGCTGGAGCTTTCAGTCCCCCACTCACCCCTCCTCCCAACCTCTGGGGAGGAGAGAAGGGCTGGCAGCTCAATCAATCACCGATGACCAACGACTTAATCAATCATGCCTATGGAATGAAGCCTCCATAAAACCCCGAGAGGATGGGGTCCTGAGAGGTTCCGGGCTGGGAACACGCAGAGGTGTGGGGAGAGGGCAGGGAAGCTCTGTGCCCTTCCCCAGACCTTGCCCCCTGCATCTCCTCTGTCTGGTTGTTCCTAGTTGCATCCTTTTGTAACAAACTGGTGATCTAGTAAGTAAAGTGTTTCTGAGTTCTGGCAAAGTCATCAAACCCAAGGAGGAGATGTGGGAACATCCTATCTCTGGGCACTCGGTGGGAAGCACAGGTGACAACCTGGAGTTGCGATTGGCTGAAGGGGAGACAGACCTGTGGGCTGAGCCCTTAACCTGCGGGATCTGACGCTCTTTCCAGATAGAAAGTGTCCGAACTGAGTTGAATTGTAGGACGGCCAGCTGGCACTGGAGAATCGCCTGGTGTGGGGAAAAGAACCCACACGTTGAAACTGGCGTCAGACTCACAAAGAGAAACGTCTTTTTGAGCTCTGTGTCCTGTGGCTGTCCGCATAAACCCCTCCCACCCCTCAGCTGCATCAGGACTCGCCCTCTGGGTCCTGCCTGCCCCAGCTGGCTGCTTCCGCGCAGGGCTGCAGTGGGAGTCCTGACGGCACCCCCTCCTTGCGGGCAGGGGGCGGGAGGCTACGCCTCACTGCTGTACCACCACCTCACCCAGGCTGAAGGCGGCCTTGCTTTGACACTTCCGGAAGTTGCTCTGGTTCCCTAGGCTGCTGCACATTTGAAACTTTAATGGAGGGGAGATGCGGAAAGTCACTCGACAGACAGGCAGCCCCACCTGAACGGGAAGCATGTGAGGGACAGTAAAGATGCCGCCAGGAGAGGATGGACTGTCCCTCCCCATCAGCCCACCTGCGGAGGGTTTGGCTGGAAATCAGGGTTTCTCCTTCCTCTGTCTTCGTTGAGTATCTGAAAGGCAGCCCAGTGCTAGGAGCAATGGCTTTGGGTTCAGAGAAACCTTGGTCGGAGCCTTGGCTCCATCCACCAGCTTCTAGCTGTGTGACCTTGAGCCTCGTTCCCCTCTTCTGTAAAATGAGGAAAATACTAGCCCCCCCTCTGACAGGCTGTGAGAAACCAACAAAATTAGACACGTAATTTAGTGTCAGCATTTAGTGAATGCCGTCTGCCATCGTCACCGTAGCTATCGACCGGGGTCATCAGCATCAGAGAGCTGTACCGGGGCAAGAGAGGGGAGGCCACAGTGCCAGGTTGCAGCCGGGTCCAGGCAGCCTGCGTTTTACCTTGTGGCACAAGAAGCACCCTATTCTGGCCTTAGGGGAGGGTCTTTGTGGGGTAGATGTTAGTTCTATGGGTGGGTCCTATCCTGATACCTGTCCTGCATCCTCAGTGAGGAGTTGAGGATCCAGGTGGAGACAGACCTTCAATGGGGCATGGTTTCTGGTCCCTACCGTGTGCCTGGCACCTGGCCCGAGCTGGGAATACGGCACTGCGTACGTGCAATACGACTTCATCCAGCGCACAGGCCTCTGAAGTAGCAGACATTGAACAGTTCATCCGTCACCTGTGAAATGAGACTAGAAAAGATCAGTTCAGTTGCCAGGTATGGCAGGCTGAATAAAGGCCCCCAAGGATGTGCATGTCCCAACCTCCAGAATTTGTGACCATGTCACCTTACATGGCAAAATGGACTTTGCAGGTGTGATTATATTAAGGATCTTGAGGTGAGGAGCTTATCCTGAATTGCTCAGCTGGTTTAAGGTCGCAAGGGCCCTTGTAAGAGGGAGGCAGGAAGGCCATAGTCGTAGGAGATACGAGGACAGAAGTGAGAGGCTGAGTGATGCAAGGAAGGGGCCACGAGCCAAGGGATGTAGGTAACCTCTAGAAGATGGAAAAGACAAGAAAAGGGGTCTCTCGGGGCTTCCCTGGTGGTCCAGTGTGTAAGACTCCACACTTCCAATGCAGGGGGCCTGGGTTCAATCCCTGTTCGGGGAACTAGGATCCCCGCATGCAAGCCACAACTGGGAAGCCCACCTGCCGCAACAAAGATCCCACGTGCCGCACCTAAGACCCGGTGGAGCCGAAATAAATAAATATTTTAAAAATAAATAAAGCCAAGAGCGTGTTTTTTAAAAAAAAGGAAAAGAAAAGGGGTCCATCCTTAGAGGCTCCAGAAGGAAGCAGGCCTGCTGACAGCTTGATTTTGGCCTGTAAGACTCACTTTGGACTTCTGGCCTCCAGGACTATAAAAGAATAAACCAGTGTTGCTTTAGGTTACTGAGTTTATGGTAATTCTTGATAGCAGCAACAAGAAGCTAATATACCATGAGAACCCACAATGCGGGGGGCTGAATGAGTCTGGGGAGTCAAGGGAAGGTAGACCCTCTCGGAGTATCAGTCCTGGGGGGGGGACTCAGGGGCCATGGAGTCTTCATAGACAACACGTCTCAGTGCTGGCAGTCATGGTAGCGGCCTCCATATGGAGGTTCTGGGGGTTGGAGGTGGCTTCAGTGCACAGAACAGAGCACTGGATTAGCGTCTGGAGACCCCCATTCAAACCCCCCGTCTCCTTACTGGCTCAGTGGCCAGAGACACAGGGAGCCAGTGGGACAGGAGCTGATCCTCTGAGCTGTTTTGCCTCAGGGCACCCCCCACCCCCCGCCAAATCCGGGTCACATCCACTGAAGAGAGACGCTGCTTGCATCGCCCCTGGATCCTAGTTCTCCTGCCAACAACCCTTTCTGCTTCTGGGGGGCCCTCAGCCTGGGACCCACAGTCTGCCATGGAAGGGGCCTGCCACCCGGCAAATACTCATCTGATCGCTCTCTAGGTAGACTTCTTTTTTTTTTTTTTTTTTTTAATAATTTATTTATTTATTTATGGCTGTGTTGGGTCTTTGTTTCTGTGCGAGGGCTTTCTCTAGTTGCGGCGAGCGGGGGCCACTCTTCATCGCGGTGCGCGGGCCTCTCACTATCGCGGCCTCTCTTGTTGCGGAGCACAGGCTCCAGACGCGCAGGCTCAGTAGTTGTGGCTCACGGGCCCAGCTGCTCCGCGGCACGTGGGATCTTCCCAGACCAGGGCTCGAACCCGTGTCCCCTGCATTGGCAGGCGGATTCTCAACCACTGCGCCACCAGGGAAGCCCATCTAGGTAGACTTCTACCCAAGGCCCACCCTGCTCCGCTGGAGCCCTAGCATCAGTGCTTCACACCCTGTGTGACACGTCCTTTACAACCTGGACCCTTGGATGGGGGCGGACTGGGCAGGGGGATCCTGTAGGGCTGGGGTCTCGTGCACCCGGTATGGGTCCTCCCCTTACCCCCTCCATGCGCCCGTCTCACCCACCTTCTCCTGTCCCCAGGTGTGGTCCCTGTGGGTGGGACAGTACTCTCTCACGCAGTCTCCAGCTTTGTCACTGCATCTGCTTCAGTAGTAAGGGCACCCAAGGCCCCCTGCCGTGTCGCTGAACCTCACTTTAGGCTGACCACCAGGGCAGTCATATTTATCTTGGTGGCTGGCCTCTCGGCGAAGGGCTTTTCCAGCGCTTCAGCGGGGCTTTTGCAGCCGTTGGCAGGTGGATCGGGAAAGGGGAAGCAGGCCTAGGTGGAGGAACCCTCTGGTCTTCCAGCAGAGGCAGGGGGAGGGAGGGCGTCGGAGGTTCTGTCGAGTAGGACTAAACTGGGGCAGAATCCGTGCCAGCGGTTAACTAGAAACAGTTAATACCCAGAAGTCGTGAAAAGAGTTTTGATCCGCAGGGTAGGGTTGGACTGCCAGTGCCCCGGACCAGATGGGGCTTCATGCCCTAGAAATGGCGGGTCCAGAGTGGCCACATGGCCGTTTTAATTAAGCCCAGCGTGTAAGAGGATTGAGACGTGACTAGCTCGGGGCAGCTAGTCAGCCAAAATCTAGAACAGAATCCATCCACTGACTGGATCTCTGCGGAGCACATTCTAGGTGTGAGGCCCGCGCTGCCTGCACAGAGGTGCACAGGACAGGCTTGCAGGGCGGCCGACGGGACAGGGGAGCGGACGCATTTCCCCCGGGCTGCCCGTCTCAAGGAGAGTGAGACACGCCCTGGAAGGAGTGCCAAGGGCACGTTCCATCTGGGGAAGGGAGCAAAGCATCAAGAGGAGGTGGCATTTGGCAGCCATGTCTAGATCCTTGGTGCCTAACTTCTGCACTTCTACTGGGTAATCCTGATGTCAGAGAACAAAGACCAAGTTTAAAAGGAGGCAACTTGGGACTTCCCTGGTGACGCAGTGGTTAAGAATCCGCCTGCCAATGCAGGGGACGTGGGTTCGATCCCTGGTCTGGGAAGATCCCACATGCCGCGGAGCAACTAAGCCCGCGAGCCGCAACTACTGAGCCCACATGCCACACCTACTGAAGCCCACGCGCCTAGAGCCCCTGCTCCGCAACAAGATAAGCCACCGCAGTGAAAAGCCCACACACCGCAACGAAGAGTAGCCCCCGCTCGCCGCAACTAGAGAAAGCCTGCGCGCAGCAATGAAGACCCAACGCAGCCACAAATTAATTAATTAATTAATTTTTAAAGATAAATAAGAGGAGACAACTTAGGGGCTTCTCCACAGAGTCTGTGGCAAACATGAGAATTATCTCTGAAAGGTCCTAGCTGGGTAATTTAGATAATTCATGTCTTAGTCTGTTTGGGCTGCTATAAGCAAATCCCATAAAACAACAGAGATTTCTTTCTCACAGTTCTGAAAGCTGGACATCCCAGATCCGGCTGCCGGCCAGCTTAGCTCCTGGTGAGGCTCTCTTCGGGCCTTGCGGACAGTCACCTTGTCACCGTGTCCTCACACGGCCTTTCCTCAGTGCAGTGGGAGGAGAGAGGGAAAGAGCTCTCCCATGTCTTTTCTTTAAGGGCACTGATCCCATCATGGGGGCTCCACCTACGTGACCTAATTGCCTCCCAAAGGTCCCATCTCCTAATACCATCATACTGCAGGTTAAGGCTTCAACATATGGATTTGGGGAGGACACATTCAGTCTGTAACAACCCACATATGATAGACCCAGACTGAACAATTAACAGGATTTCGGGAGAGCTTGGGCTATATTTCTAAGCATAATAGTAAGAACTCGTATGAGGTAAGGGTTGTTATTCCCACCTATAGAACAAAGAGATGAAGAATCTTCCCAAGATGCACAGCTAATGAATGACAGAGCCAAGATTTGACTGTACTGGCCCAGAGCTCTCTTGCTTAATGCAGTATGAGGCCCTATAACGCCATCCAGAATGGGAGGGAAAAGGCAGAAAGCTACCCCATGTACCCAGAAGCTACTCTTTCGGGATGCAGGCAAAGATGTGATGCTAGGTCAGGAAGCAGGTGGTTTGGCCCACTTGGAAATACATTTTTAAGCTGTCCGTCTAAACTTAGAGACTCTGCAGCAATGTAGTTCTAACCTTAGAGGAATAAAAAGGCATAAAATACAATGTTTGATTCAAGTTAAAATCCATTCAGTCATTTAAAAAAATTTATCTTCAGTCTGGATATTTCCTTTCTTTCCAAGAGGATAGTATAACCAACATCCACAGAGACAGAACAATCCATTCTCATTTCTCAGACGGCAGGCTCTTCTCTCAGACCAGAAAGACACAATTTTCAGTGTCCCCTGCTGGCCCCTAGGTAGTCCCTGTGGAAAAGAGGAAGAGCATATTTCAAAAAACTGAAGCCAAATACAATATGCCGTGAACCCATAACATGTTGCCAATAAGTGAACCACTTGTCCCTTGAGAAATGGTTTCCACCTTCGCCGCCGAAACCCTGACTCCTTTGCCACTAGAATAACCAGGTCCAGTTTCCACAGTGTTGTCACCTGGGCAAGGAGAGGTGTCTCGTGGCCACATCACACAGGAAGGAACTGGGGTCAAGAAAGGTTCAAGTGTGTGCTTGTTGGGACATCCCTCGATGGCGACCGGACCTCACATGGGTGCCCGGGCTCTTCCCGGCGACCAGCAGACCGGGCACAGGTCTTTGTGCAGGCGAGCACCCTGCTGCGCCAGGGCCAGACGGCGTCAAGAGAAAGCAGAGGGCAAGATCAAGGGCAAGTCTGGTGGGCCCGGAGCCGTGTCTACTGAGCTGTGAGATCATTCCCCTTTCAGCTGGACGTTTGCCTAAGGTCCCTGGAGGCCTTCAAAGATCACTGTGTTCTGGGCTCCTTGCCAAGGTCCTGGGTCTACTTGCCAAGCAGGAAGCAGGTCCACAGGCCCTGGGGTGGGACGGGCCGCGGGGAGGCCGGGGCTGGCGGGGACAGAGCCCCGCTGGCTCCAGTTCCCCGGGTGGAGGGAAGGGGACTCTCACTAATGCAGCCTCTCGCCGGAAAAGGTGGTCGCCGTGGGGATGGATCTACAGGGACCCATCTTAGCTTAGCATCCGCTTCTAGTGGAGCAATTGCTTTGCTTTTTATTCAGCCAGTGAGCAGTTTTTGAGCCCCTGCTTTGTGCCAGTGCCTGGCTAGAAAGGCAAAGACAAAAAAACAAAGTTCCCGCCATGAAGGATTGTATAGGTTCCTGGGAATCGGTCCCTCCTTGGGGAGGGAAGGGGTGCAGCCTCAGTGGGCCCTCTGCTCTGGGTGACTGTGGTGGGGAGGGAGGTGCCACTCTTTTCTGGGCGCCGATGACGGGCCCGAGTCATGCTGACCTCTCCGGCTCCTCCTGAGCACAGCCATCAGGGACAGGCTGAGCTTCCCGAGGACCTGGACCCCTCTAAGGATGGGTGCAAAGATCTGTGCTACCCAGGGACTTCCCTGGTGGTCCAGTGGTTAAGAATCTGCCTCCCGGTGCAGGGGACGGGGGTTCGATCCCTGGTCGGGGAACTAAGATCCCACATGCCGCGGGGCAACTGAGCCCACGCGCCGCAACTAAGACCCAACGCGGCCAAATAAATCAATAAATATTAAAAATAAAAATTAAAAAAAGATCTGTGCTTTCCAGAACAGCAGCCGCTGGCCAAACGTGGTGGCCGAAAACTTTAAATAAA
Source organism: Eschrichtius robustus (assembly GCF_028021215.1). Lineage (NCBI taxonomy): Eukaryota > Metazoa > Chordata > Mammalia > Artiodactyla > Eschrichtiidae > Eschrichtius > Eschrichtius robustus. The sequence goes on along the minus strand of NC_090830.1, from coordinate 13,723,743 downwards.
ATTTAAATCCAGTCCCTCAGTTACATTAGCCACCTTTCAAGTGCTCAGAGCCGCCCAGGCTGGTGGCAGCTGTATTAGAGCAGACACAGAACGCTCTGCTGTTCCTGTAAGGTCTACTGGATATTCTTCCTGCGTGGATAATTGCAACAGAAAGTGGTCCACGCCGGGTGCCTGTGGAGGGGGGTGCCTACACCAGCTGAGGTGGGGGGCATGGGGAAGCCAGTGGAAGAAGGAAGAGCTTCTCTGGAAGCCGCCTCTGCTGAGCCACACCTCAGGCTCCCAGCCGTCTCCCAGCAGGACAGAGCCCAGACCTCACCTTGACCTCACCTTGAACGTCGGTGACCCTGGTCTGAGGCCCCCTTCCTTCTCCCTGTGTCTCCTCCTCCACTCCGTGGCTATGTTTGTACCATCCAGTGGATCGCAAACTGCATCGGAACCCCCTGGAGAGCTTGTTATAAGACAGATTCCTGGGCTTCACCCCCAGTTTCTGATCAGTAAGACTGGGGTGAGGCCAGAGAATTTGTGTTTCTAACAAATTCCTGGACGATGCTGATGCCATCAGTCCAAGAACCACACTTTGAAAGCCATGGATATGGTCCAGAGAATCACATTCATTGATGCATTCATTCAACAAATATTTCTTTCATGCTGCCATGGGCATGGTGCTTTCTCTGCATGTGAGCAACCAGGCAAGGTCCCTGTTCTGCGGAGCCTGCATTTTCGGGAGGAGAGGCAGACAGGAAACAAACCTGTGTTGGGTGGTGATGAACATTATGAAGAAGAATAAAGCAGGACAAAGGAAGAGGCCTCACTGACAGATCATATCTGAGCAGAGACCTAATGGAATATTACTCAGCCATAAAAAGGAACGAAATGGGGTCATTTGTAGAGATGTCGATGGACCTAGAGTCTGTCATACAAAGTGAGGTAAGTCAGAAAGAGAAAAACAAATATTGTATATTAACGCATATATGTGGAATCTAGAAAAAACGGTACAGATGATCCTATTTGCAGGGCAGGAATAGAGATGCAGACGTAGCGAACAGATGTGTGGACACAGCGGGGGAAGGGGAGGGTGGGACGAAGTGGGAGATTAGGTTTGACATAAATACACTACCATGTGTGAAATAGATAGCTAGTGAGAACCTGCTGTATAGCACGGGAAGCTCAGCTCGGTGCTCTGTGATGACCTAGATGGGTGGGATGCGGGGTGGGAGGGAGGGAGGTCCCTGAGGGGGGGGATATATGTATACATATAGCTGATTCACTTCATTGTACGGCAGAAACAACACTGTAAAGCTATTATACTCCAATTAAAAAAAAAAAAAAAAGGAAAGTGGAGAGCAGGTATGACCCAGCCTTTCTGGCCCCGTTTTTGCTCTGCCCTCAGCTTTTTACTCTGAAACATGAGAGTCGTGTTAAAAATCAAGGGCACCAGGGCTTCCCCGGTGGCGCAGTGGTTGAGAATCTGCCTGCTAATGCAGGGGACACGGGTTCGAGCCCTGGTCTGGGAAGATCCCACATGCCGCGGAGCAACTGGGTCCGTGAGCCACAACTACTGAGCCTGCGCGTCTGGAGCCTGTGCTCCGCAACAAGAGAGGCCGCGATAGTGAGAGGCCTGCGCACTGCGATGAAGAGGGGCCCCCGCTTGCCACAGCTGGAGGAGGCCCTCGCACAGAAACGAAGACCCAACATAGCCAAAAATAAATAAATTAATTAATTAAAAAAAAAAAAATCAAGGGCACCAGTCTATTCAATAGCAAGATTTTGAAGACAAATTCGACGGTGTGTGTATGTGTTTCATTCAAAAGAAGCCTGAGGCTAAAGGCCGTAGATTTGACCCCAGCCTGCAGCTCTGCCTTTGGGTCCCAGCAACTGGGCAGGGTGAGGAATCCCTAGTGCTAAGGAGGAGGCCACCATCATCCCCTTCCGCATGATGCCTTGGGACCCCCGGTCCACATGGCTCAGGCTCACTTCCAGGTCCCTTTCCCGCCCATCCCACTCAGGCCAAAAGGCGCCTGTGCAGGGGTGGGGTGGGCAGAGCGTGGCCTGGCACCTGGGATTCCCTCGCACAAGTGTCTGAGTGTCCTACTGATGGGGGGTACAACTGCTACGGTGGGGAGGGGGCCAGACCCGGCCAAGGCTCTACTTGCCTTCTTGTCCTGGGTCCTGTCAGCCTGAACCAATTAGCTGAATGCTCCTTACTTCTACCCAGCTTTGGGGTCCAGACAGAAGAGTGTTGGTCAACCAACACTTTATCAACCATTGCTGGAAAAATAAGCACATGCAATAGAGTCCGGGAGTCAATAGCGGTCCCTTCATAAGTGAGGACGGTTCCTGGGTTCTACCCTCTTATAAACACAAGCCTTTATGATGAAGTGCAGACCAAGTGCCTTTAACACCTAATTTTCCTTTTCAACCTGTGATATCTTTTAGGCCCAACTGTCTCAGGCCTTAAATGGAGTTTCCGATAAGGCAAAAGAAGCCAAGGAGTTTCTAGTTCAGCTGAAGCACATTCTGCAGCAGATCCAGGTGAGCATAGCTCCCGCTGGGAGGGGAGTCCGTGCGGGAGGTACGTGAAGCTTAGCAGAGGAAAGGAAAGGCCCCGTGGCAGGTGCTTTTCAGTGCTGAACGTGAGAAGGCCCAATTGTCCCACTGCACTGCCTCAGATGTTGCGGACACCACCCACTCAATCCACTGACACCCCTGTGACATCTGATAGGAAAGGGATTTTGCATGAACTCAGAGAGAATCCTAGAAAGAGAGCTGGGCAGAAATAATGCAGCACTCTGCGTGGCCACGTAGCCCTAGGCAGTATCTGTATACGGTGCTTTTGTACCAACACATCAAAATATAAAAGCATCATTTACTAAACAAATGTATTTACTGAGCACCCATGCTGTGTCACATACAAGCCCGACGCAGATCAATAAGGCACAGCCTCTGTCCCCAGGAGCTCTGTCTGTCGGGGAGAGAGCGTATAAATACATGCACGCGCGGAGGAACTTTCACACAGATCACGAACCGTAGAGCATTCCGGTGTCTGGATGGGAAAGAGGACTCAGGGCACTGAATTCTTAACCAGCCAATAAAAACCATCCTTCCTAATAAGTGAAAGCACAGGATTCAGCCGCCAGGCATTTCCTGTCCTGGTTCTGATGTTTCAGGGACACCGGAGGTATCCGTTTGATGGGGCTGCTGTAACAAGGTACCATCGACTGAGTGGCTTCCACAACAGTAACTTATTTTCTCATAGTTCTGGAGGCTGGAAGTCCAAGATCAAGGTGTTGGCAGAGGTGGTTTCTCCTGAGGTCTCTCTCCTTGGCGTGTAGACGGCCATCTTCTCCCTGTGTCCTCACACTGTCCTCCCTCTGTGTGTGTCTGTGTCCTCTTGTAAGGACACCAGTCAGATTGGATCAGGGCCCAGCCTGAGGACCTCATTTAACTGACTTCTTTCAAGGCCCTGTCTCCAAACACAGTCCCATTCTGAGGTCATGGGGGGGTAGGACTTCAAATAGGAACTTGGGGCAGGGGTGGGAGGGCTGAACACCATCAGCCCATGACACGAGGTCTGAACACCATCAGCCCATGACACGAGGTCTGAATCCAGGCTGACCTGAGTTACATTGAAAGACTTTTTTTTTTTTTTTTTTAGAACTGAGAGAGACAGATCCTACAGCAAGAACAGTGGGTTTTGTTTGTTTTACTGTTTTCTGATTAGAGAAAGCAAAAGTATGTTACAGAAATTTTGAAAGGTAGAGAATACCAGACTGAAGTAGGAAAGGTTCACCAATATCTCAGCCCCTGAGGTGACCCCCTCATCACTTTGACATGTTGTTCCACTACTCTACACACACACATGCACGTACAGTGTGCGATTACGCTGCACACACTTGCAGCCGCTCTTCTTCTTCTTAGGTCTCTCTCATGAGCTTTTCCCATGACATTGAAAACCCTCACAAACCCTCATGGTTTGGATGACTCTGAATATTCACTCCATCCTATAGATGTGCTGAGACTCACGTGTGCACTGTTTCCAGTCTAATAACGGGACAGCTCACGCTGGGGCGAGCTTGCTGGTGGGCCCCCGTGTGTCTGGTGCTGGCCGCGTTTCCGAGCGTCTTATCGCTAAAGCTCTCTGCGTCCCGCAGGAGAACGGCCTGGACTACGAGGCCTGCCTGGTGGCCCAGTGCGACGCACTGGTGGACGCGCTAACCCGGCAGAAGGCCAAGCTGCTCACCAAGGTCACCAAAGAGAGGGAACACAAGCTGAAGGTGGGTCCCCGCGGCCGACGCCCTCGGTCCCATCGCGGCCTCCGAGCCGAGCCTGGGGGAGCACGCAGCGTGGGCTCTGGGTCAGTGTTAGCTGAGTGAGCGAACGAATGAATGAACGAATGAATGAACGAACGAACGAACGAATGAACGAACGAATGAATGAAAGAAAGAATGAACGAATGAACGAATGAATGAACGAACGAACGAATGAACGAACAAATGAGTGAACAAACGAACGAATGAATGAACGAACGAACGAATGAACGAACGAACGAATGAATGAATGAACGAACGAATGAACGAACAAATGAATGAACGAACGAACAAATGAACGAACGAATGAATGAACGAAAGAACGAATGAATGAACGAAAGAACGAATGAATGAACGAATGAATGAATAAACGAATGAATGAACGAACAAATGAATGAACGAACGAATGAATGAACGAACGAACGAATGAATGAACGAATGAACGAATGAATGAATGAACGAACGAACGAATGAACGAACAAATGAATGAACGAACGAACAAATGAACGAACGAATGAATGAACGAACGAACGAATGAACAAACGAACGAACGAATGAATGAACGAATGAATGAATGAATGAATGGGGAGAGGAAAGGCTGAGCAAGTTGGCCCGGGACCTACTTACACTCGTGTTACTTTCCCTGAAGCAATCAGCACCCCTGCTCCCCCTCCAAAGCTGGAGGGAGATGCCTGAATCCTGCTGCTTTCAGTCAGAAGGCCACCCTCTCCCATCTTCTCCCGGCCCCTGTTTTCTGTCGAAGGGACACTGCCTGTTCTCATCTTGCAGAGCAGAGGTGGCCACGGCGGGAGGGGGAGGGTTCCCCTCACTCGGCACTGGGTCCCCGGGCCAGGCAGGTGCCCCGTGAACACCCCGCCTTGACAGAAACCACTCACCTCATTGTCTGGGCTCGATCTGTTCTACAGACATTTCCCAGCTGAATCAGAAAATGTGACTTTCAAGGAAAGAAGGAGTGAGTGTTGGGGATGATCCTTGGTTTACACGCAAAGCAGCCGAGCCCCCTGAGTTTCCACCCAACGAGCGAGGCTGGGGCACGGACCGGTCACTAGGAGGGCTTCAGAGGGTGCACGTTCTCTGCTTTTCTATCCAGAGTTCAGGAAGTTTGCCCTGTTGGGTGTGGCGACCCTGCTTGTTGGGAAGTGGGTCCATTTACCGCCCCCGTAAGGAGGGCGCGTGGAGGGGCGCGTGGAGCTCAGGAACAGAGCAGCAGCAGGGGAGGGGGCAAGGCAGCCGGGACCGATGCCGCTTGCCGCTGCAGCCGGCTGCTGTTCCTCGATGAGACGGTTACTAGGGATACTTCTCGTGGCAGATGGTTTGGGACCAGATCAACCACTGCACGCTGAAGCTGCGGCAGTCCACGGGGCTGATGGAGTACTGCCTGGAGGTCATCAAGGAGAACGACCCCTCCGGGTTTCTGCAGGTGAGCGGGCTGGGCATTGTTCCTCCCAATCCACTGCCATGCCCCAGACTAGCCGAGGTTCTAGGAAGGTGCCTCCCAGCGGCTTGGAGTTGAGCAGAATCTCCTGTGCTCAGCGATTCCAGAAGACCTAGGTTCTCATCTTGGCTCCGCGTCTCACTAGCCGTGACCCTGGCTCTGTGTCATCCTTAAAGGAGGAGATCAAACATCATAATCTCTAGGGCTGAAATGCCGTGCTTTCGTGCCTCGACTTGAAACCCCAATTCAACATATTCTCCCCAGATGAGAAAAGACAGTCTTTGCCAATCAAGCTGGAAAGATGGCACAGGGAGAAGTGAGTCAGCAGAATCCACATGACCCGTTCCCTCAGGGTGCGGAGTCCTGCAGGTCTGGACACATGACCGCTGCCTGCCAAGCCAGTGCAGCCTTGCTGGGCATCCTTCCAGCAGCCAGTCTGACTCGGGGTCACGAGCACCTCTTGGGATCATGTCTGTGATTCGGATGGAAGCTGTGTCCTCCGTCTCTGGGGGACATGATGAATCTCCTGGATCGGTCCCCAGGAAGGGTGCATGGGGTCATGGCTCTACAGGGACACGTGCAAATGTCTGAATGAGCAGGGCTGTCCAGCAGAGGAGAACAGAGCTGTGGGTTTGATGCGGTGAGAGTTTGGAGCAGAAACTGCAGAACACCGTGGAGGAAACACAGTGGGAGGGAGGGAGCTTCACGCTCCTGCGGATGAAGGAGATGCTTTCAGACCCTGGGACAAGCCACTCGTATGTTTCACTTTGCAAAGTGCTAGATCTAGCAAAAGAGGTAGAGTGAAGACTGTCTTTGTATATTTTAAAAGTACTGGACTTCCCTAGTGGTCCGGTGGTTAGGACTCCGCGCTTCCACTGCAGGGGGCGTGGTTTTGACCCCTGGTCGGGGAAGATCCCGCGTGACGCGCAGTGCGGCCAAAATAAATAAATAAAATTTAAAAAAAAATTTTTTAAGTATCATTTGCTTCACAACAGGGTTTAGCCTAAAACAGCAAGTGCTTCTTTACATTTAACATGACTAAGCTGTTAAAAGATGATCTCTGCCAGGGCTTGAGTGGGCGTGCTTAGCCACCGCAGCCCCCTGAGCCCACAGAGAAGTCCCTGCCCCTTCCTTACCCTCTGCTACGTTATTTTCCCTTTGCACGTGGAAACCCTAAACTCTGTGCTTCCTTTAAGATCTCGGACGCCCTGATCAAGCGTGTCCAGGTGTCTCAAGAGCAGTGGGTCAAAGGTGCCCTGGAGCCCAAGGTGTCTGCAGAGTTTGAACTGACCTTGGACAGCGAGCCCCTGCTGCAGGCCATTCACCAGCTGGACTTCGTCCAGATGAAATGTAGGGGTGAGCCGTGGTCGGCCCAGTTCAGTTGATGCTTCTTCTGGAAGAGGCATCCACTCTGCGGCGCAGCTTAGGGCCATCAGAAGACCTGTGACACTGGTGTGACGCAGAGTGGGAGGGAGGGACTCCTGAGTCACAGACCTGGGTTCAGGTCCCAGCTCAGCCACCCTCGAGCTGGGTGACCCCTGTGGGTAGCCCCCAGGCTGAGCCAGACTTTTCCCCTTTGTGAAAGAGGAACATTTGTTCATTCAGAGACACCTATTGAGTGTCTACCACGTGCCAGGCACCATCCTACGTGCTCAGGACACAGCCGTGAGCAAGTCTACAGACTCCCTCACTAGACTGAGCTGATATTTAGAGAAGGAAATAGATAACACATCGATAATACAATACAACAGAGAGTATAATGTAAACTGATAGTGGCAGTTGGGACAAACAAGGTGCCTTTTGAGAAGGGGGCATTAGTAGACATGGGTTGGGGGGGGGGTATTTTGAGGTGAGGAGGAAAGAGATGTAATGTAAGGGAAGAACATTCCAGAAGGCCGAGGGGTGGTGAGTGCAAAGGCCCCAAGGCAGGTATAAGTGTTCTATGTTCCAAGAAGAGCGAGAAGGTCAGAGATGAGAGCAGACGGGAGAAGGTGGTGGATCGTAGCGGTGAGTGCAGAGACCCACGGGGGACACGAGCTAAGGGTTAAGCAAAGTTTGCATAACTTTCCCCAGGTTGCAAAATTAGCAAGTGACGTCACCCTGTCTCTCCAGAGACATTAAGGGTACGTTCAGGAGAGGGAATGAAGCTCTTTAGTTTTTTTAGACCGATATATCCAAGGGCTGAGTGCCACACCTACAGAATCTGTGAACTCAGGAAAATCCTTACTTGCAAAATACGTGGCCATTTTTAAACCAGAGACACCCAGTCTCTTGTGCATCTCTGTGCTTTCTCCCATACTCAGTTTGCACCTTCCAATCTCACCTTAATAGAACTTATGATACACTTGACTCAAATCCCTAATTCCACGGACTGACTGCCCGATACTGTAAGATCGCCTCTCCTTCCGGCATCTAGTTCCCTGGGCCTTTAACATGCTTCCAGACAAAGGTTTCAGTGGGTCTTTGCATTTTGCCCTTCCCCACCCCCGAGAGCACCTTCCCATTTGCACCTCAGGTGAGGTTTAGAAATGCCACCTGCCCCAGGTGTGAATGAGGCGTGGTGCTGGGAGCGGGAGGAGCCTAGCAGAGGTGGAGGCCTCTGGAAAGTCGGCGGCTTGGAGCTGCTCCCGAAGGGACGGGGTGGTGGAATTCACAGAGGAAGCGGGAGAGCAAGCAGCAGAGCCCAGGGATGGAGAGAGGGCTCCTCCACGCTCATCACCCGAGGTCCCCCCGGGAACCAGGCTGCACCGAGCCAGCCCTCCGGGACAAAGGCAGGGGTGACACCCAACTAAACTGTCAACCGAATGTGGAAGATGGTGACCTAACATTTGGGCCCAAACTGAAATCTGTAGTTTTTCCAAAAACTAACGTTGCAGTTTTCCCTTTGGAAAATGTCAGCACGGACTATTTCTAAAACCTCTTGAGCCTGAACATAACTAGAGAATAAAAACATTCTCCCAATCTCACCTTAATAGAACTTATGATACACTTGACTCCAATCCCTAATTCCACGGACTGACTGCCCGATACTGTAAGATCGCCTCTCCTTCCGGCATCTAGTTCCCTGGGCCTTTAACATGCTTCCAGACAAAGGTTTCAGTGGGTCTTTGCATTTTGCCCTTCCCCACCCCCAAGAGCACCTTCCAGGCCCCATGTGCGAGCTGCTTGCTGCCCTGTGCGGAGGGTCCGCAGAGGCCGGGCTGCAAGTCCTCCCCAGCTGCTTGTGGGGCCGAGTCAAAACCAGTGATTCTCAGTGGGCAGGTGGGCAGGGGGCAGCTCTTCCTCAGGGCTCCGGACCCAGAGGGGTGGAATGACGCAGGGTGGCCACCTTTCCTCCTGGGGTGCGGCCGGGTCCACGCGGCTGCCCTGTGCCCTGCAGGGGTCTGTGCACTAAAGCTGACCTGTCCCCGCCACAGTGCCGCCCGTGCCCCTGCTGCAGCTGGAGAAGTGCTGCACCCGGAACAACAGCGTCACGCTGGCCTGGAGGACGCCGCCCTTCACCCACAGCACCGTGGACGGCTACATCCTGGAGCTGGACGACGGAGACGGGGGCCAGTTCCGGGTGAGGCCCCGCTGCTTGCTGGGGGGAACTCGCGCTGTCCCAGCCTCTGCCCCAGCCCGGGGGTGCTGCCCTTAGGTCTGATGCCACCAGCGAGGGCATTGGCCCCCAGGACGCAGAGCCAGTGGGCCTGGGCTCACGGGACGTGGGGCTTCCCTACCGAGGGCTGGGTCTGGGCAGGCAGAGGCGGCGGCCACAGAAAGTTCTGGATGGTTTTTCTGTGAAGACTGACACAGGTCGGAGGCCGAGGTAGAGCTCCGAAAAGGTGTCCCCCGCAGTACCCACTTCCCAGTCAGCCCAACAGCGCAGTGGTATCTGGTCAGCACCCTCCCACCCAGCACCCCGAAGCCACTCCCCACCCCCTCAAGGTTCCTTCACACCTGCCTTGCCCGGTTCAGTGCTTAGTTCACCTGGCAAGGTGGGAAGACACCTGAGAAATGTTTGTTGGGTTGGGGTGACCGTCTACATTCATGTCCCCAGTGATGAAGTCTGTGCGGACAGTAAATATCCTTAGTGAGTCACAAGTGCATCTTCTAGTCTCGGCCCGTGGTAGCAAACCTGGATGGCTCCCCACCCCAAGCCAGCCCCCTAACACATCTCTACCGTGAGACGTCACACAGTGAAGTTCAGGCTCCCGTCCAGCTGTTGTGTTGACAGGAACACCAGGGAGCACAAACTCTGGGTCTGCTGAGAGCGCCACCTTTCTGTCCCCGAGAGACCAAATAAAGACTCGTTCTAACAAACCAGCACAGTCATAACAACTCTCATACTTCTTCTCCTGGGAAGTGGCACCCATTCAACGTCTCTTGCCAACGGTCAATATTCTCTTTGCTTCCCTCAACTGGATTGATGCCTATGTCTTTTCTTTTCTTTGTTTCAAGAATTTCGGAGTTGGGGAAATCACTGCAGTACTCCCTTGGGAATAATTGAGTCCCTAGGGATATGGGCTCTTTAGTGAGAAGCTGAGGTTGCTTTGGCCAGGAATAGTGGGTCATTCACCGGGTCCAGAACCTCAGCCGTTCTGGTCGTGCAAATGAGCTAGGAACTGACAGAGCTCCCTGACTAACCAGAAACCAGGAGGAGAGCTTATGGTTTTGAAATGGGAAGAAAGAGGAGACTTTGAGATATTAAAAGAAGCAGCCAGTACTTCCCTGGTGGCGCAGTGGTTAAGAATCTGCCTGCCAATGCAGGGGACACAGGTTCGAGCCCTGATCCGGGAAGATCCCACATGCTGTGGAGCAACTAAGCCCTCTAGAGCCTGCGAGCCACAACTGCTGAGCCCACGTGCCACAGCTACTGAAGCCCACGTGCCGCAACTACTGAAGCCGCACGCCTAGAGCCCGTGCTCCGCAACAAGAGAAGCCACGGCAATGAGAAGCCCGCGCACCGCAACAAAGAGTAGCCCCACTCGCCGCAACTAGAGAAAGCCCACACGCAGCAACGAAGACCCAACGCAGCCAAAAATAAATACAAAATAAATAAATAAATAAATAAATCTTTAAAAAATAAAAATAAAAGAAGCAGCCACAGGGCTCAACTGAAGATGGCTTCTCCCCTTTGAAGCATGACCACTAACAAAAGCTCCACCCAAGGGCTAGAATTTATGAGGAACCATGTGTTATAGTGGGAAAAGCGTGGACGCTGAATGCAGACAGACCTGGATTTGAACGCTGGCTTCTAAATGGATTAACTGTGATCTTGGGCAAGTTACCTACCTTCTCTGAGTATCCTTGTGAATAAAATAACGAAAATAATAGCAATGTCCCAGGGTTGTATGAGGATTAAGATGTCTTATACAGGGACTTTCCTGGCAGTCCAGTGGGTAAGACTCTGTGCTCCCAGTGCAGGGGTCCCGGGTTCAATCCCTAGATCCTGCATGCATGCTGCAACTAAGAAGTCCGCAGGCTGCAACGAAGATCCTGCATGCTGCAACTAAGACCCTGGCGCAGCCAAAATAATAATAACATAAATAAATAAACATTTTTTAAAAAGATGCCTTATAGAATGCCTGGCACACAGCTATTATTATCAATAACTTGGAAAAACAAATGAAGAGAAACACCCCTGAGTAATCAAGCAGGAAAGATGTTTTAGACAAACTAAGCTGAATGTAATGACATAGGTGAGGTGTAAGGCTATGCATTTGGGGGAAGTTAATAGGACAGAGTAAGTTTGAAGTAAACGGGAAACAAAGTAAATGTTCTAGAAGAGGATCTTTGGGGTCCGATGCAGAAATGTCCCACCCTCTGGGGAGGCCAGGAAAAAAGCAGCTCCAGGAGTCCCAAGGAGTAGGAAGATGGCAGCCTCAGCGGTGGGAGAAGCGGGGAAGGAGGTGGAGTGCCCATCTTACTCCAGAAATGGCCAAATCAACTTGAACCACCTGCGCCTGGCCACGCCCTTCCTCCATCTGCTTTCTCCCATCATGTGTGATGACCCTTCCCTTTCAAATATCTTTTGTTTTGTTTATTTAGATGCTTAGTCCATGTTTTCTAACTTAATTTCCCACTGGAAACCAATAATCTCCTCTTGCTCCAACCGAGAAGGACGTGGGGTTTTCTGCAGCCCCACTCCCGGACTCCAGAGTCCCGTCCATCCGGCCTCTCCTCTGCGGAGGCAGGACGGTCTCGGGCAGCATCCCGGCTACTGCACCTCATACCTTCACAGGAGAGGGCCCATCAGCCAGTAGGAAGGGTTTGTGTCCAACTTGGACGTGGCCTGAGGCTCGGCCCCCACGTGTCCAAAATCTCCTTATTAACAACTCCATTGGGATGCTAGCACTCTTGCCCTCACCGTGTGGCTAAGAGAAATTTTCCACATAACGGAGGCGCCTGACGAGCCGTCTGGGTCTCTTCCAGGAGGTATACGTCGGCAAGGAGACCCTGTGCACCATCGACGGCCTTCACTTCAACAGCACCTACAATGCCAGGGTCAAGGCTTTCAACTCCTCTGGCGTCGGGCCCTACAGTAAGACCGTCGTCCTGCAGACGTCCGACGGTGAGCCCTGGGGTGTCTCGGGGGAAACAGATTCAGGCCCAACCCACATTTCATCCCACAGATGGGCAGACAGACAAGGGAAATCTGTGAGCTGCTCCTGAGGGAGCGTGAGGGAGTGGAGGAAAGAGGTGAGTCTGTGTCTTCCAGCCCCGCCCCTGCTCCGCTCACCTGGCTCCATGCCTCACCTCCCTGCCCCCCCAGCCACGAAGGAAAGAGACACTCCTTCTCCCCATTTGCTGGAGCTGGGAAGGGAGGCTAGGAGTTGAGAGGCACAGGGAGGCTAAACTCCCACTTCCGAGGGGCCGAGAGCGGGTAGGACGGTCCCAGAGAAGAGAAGGCACGTGGCTGCCAGGGAGGAACCTATCCCTCGAATACCCAGCGCGAGGGCTCAGATCTGAGGCGTGCCCACCGCGCTTCAGCCTTTCAGGTTTCAGGCCACAAGAGCACGTCGACATTCCGCGGGATTTTGATCATCTGAGTCCTTAGCGTTGAGGGATGATGTAGGGGTCCCAGGACAGTGCCAGCCCTGTGTTTAGCGTCACTGTTTATCCCAGCACATCCTCTGACCTCCCTGAGGAACACATGACAGCCTGGGCTGTCTCCCAGGGAAGGGAGCAGATGATGCTTTTCGCCCCGGGATGGGCTCACCAGCTGGGTGCCCACGGGGGGCCCTCACCTGCCAGCGGGCTGTGAAGCGCAGCCTGGAGCTCTGGACCTTTGGTGACCTCGCTTCACCCCTCTGCGTCTCAAATCCCCCTCCCACGAGGTGGGGTCTGGATATCTACTCCCCCTCACTCTTAACAGTGCCCGAAGCGTGCAGGAGGGGCTTAGAAACCAAGATTCCACGAAAGCATGTAGACTGGGGGCCTGAATGTCTGTGTTCCTTGGCGAGGTTGGGTTCATGGGATTGGGACCTTGGATGAACACAGAGGAGGGAACGTGAGTGTGAGTGTGTGTCTGTGTGTGTGTGTGTGAATCGCACAGGGGAGGACACTCGACACCGGGTGCCCACTTCCTGAGAGATGCCGGTGAGTCTGTGTCTCCGAGCCCAGGTCACAGGCTGCCACTCACCCTGCCCCTCTCGCCCCTTCCTTTCCAGTGGCCTGGTTCACGTTTGACCCCAACTCTGGGCACCGGGACATCATTTTATCCAATGACAACCAGACGGCCACCTGCAGCAGCTACGATGACCGGGTGGTGCTGGGCACGGCGGCCTTCTCCAAGGGCGTGCACTACTGGGAACTGCACGTGGACCGCTATGACAACCACCCGGACCCCGCCTTCGGGGTGGCACGGGCCAGCGTGGTCAAGGACACGATGCTGGGCAAGGACGACAAGGCCTGGGCCATGTACGTGGACAGCAAGCGCAGCTGGTTCATGCACTGCAGCTCCCACACCAACAGGTGCGCGAGCCCCCCCCCCGGCCTCCCCGTCGCGGCGCTTAGGGCTGAGGGAGGAGCGCCCGCACCAACAGGTGCGCGAGCCCCCGGCCTCCCCGACGCGGGGCTTAGGGCTGAGGGTCCTCCTGCTGTTCCCACGTGCCGGGGTCGGGATGGCGGGCAGTGTCTTCGGCCACTTTGGCGTCCAGCTTCCAGGGAGAAGCGAGCGCTGGCCCGCAGCGCAGAGGGGGGAATTGGACAGAGTCTAGAGCAGAGCAGAGCCAGCGGGTGTGCAGGCCTCCCCTCGGCTCTGGTTCTCCTCCGGCCTCGGCTCTGCTTTCCTCCACACCCGTCAGCCCAGCAGGGCTGTGAATCAGCCTGGCGGGAGGTGCGGCACCCTTGGGGCACTCCTTGCTGGTGGCTCTGTCCCGGGCACCCCCAGCACTGCCTCACCCTGAGCCCCGCCCTGGCAGTGGTGTCACCAGGCTGGACACGGGAAACTCCCATGCTGGGGGGACGGGCCCTCTGGGGCTGCCCTGGCCAAGGAACCCACAAGTGGAGGGCTGTGACCCTCGGAGCTGCCTCCCTGCTGTGGGGTTTCCTTCCCAGTCTGCTGAGGGCCTTCTCCCCAGCGGGGAGAGGCGAAGGGCCCCGAGAGGCCGACCTCCCTGCACGCCAGCGCTGGGCAAGGTCAGCTCTGGGGGCTCTCGGTGCTCTGGGCCCATCTGCAGCTCCTGCAAATGGCACCAGGGGTCCTGGTCTGGGGCAGGGACTTGCCTGAGGATCCTCGGCGTGGGGGGGGGGGGGGGCGATGGAGGCCGATCGGACCCCTCCCATCTGCCTTTTCACTGGCAGTGGCCGTCTCTCCAGAGGCAGCTCTGCGCGGGCGCTGCGGGCTGCCTGCTCACGGACCGCGCAGGGGCCGAGGCCAGGCCCACCAGCTCCGCCTCTACTTGCTTAGGCCACGCAGGCGCCCAGATACACTGGGACGGGCGTAACAAGAGGGGGCAGGTGCGGAGCTTTCTCTTCGTGCCCCATGCTGTGGGAAGCCCCCGGGTCCTACGATTCCATCTGGGCCCCGGGAAAGTGCGAGTGTGATCGCCATTTTGCACATTACGAGATTGCGGCTTAAGGCTGATGCCCAAGTCACAGGGCTCATTAGAGGCGGTGTCAGGGTTTAACTCAGGATGCCGGCTCCAGTTCCGGGGGGCAGGGGCGAGGCGGAGCGGACGGGGGTGGGCCGGGGGACCCCGGGGGAGGCTGCCGCTTGGGCGGGACTCACGCCGGTGCCTCAGGCGGGTCACTACCGCCACCTGGTGGTCAGCATCTGAACAGCACCAACAGGCCCTCTGCCAGTTCCCTTCCCCACCGGCGGGCTCC
The DNA here is from genome assembly GCF_028021215.1 of Eschrichtius robustus. Taxonomy (NCBI): domain Eukaryota; kingdom Metazoa; phylum Chordata; class Mammalia; order Artiodactyla; family Eschrichtiidae; genus Eschrichtius; species Eschrichtius robustus. The sequence goes on along the minus strand of NC_090830.1, from coordinate 13,708,668 downwards.
TGCCCTGGGCCCCGGCTCATCCTCCGGGAAACCCGCCCTCTGAAAACACCCAGCGAGCGCTCCTCGCCGTTTCGCGTGCTCCCAGCCCACCATCAGCCTCCCGCTGACCAGCTCATGCCCAGGCAGGAAAGGACAAGGATGGTTTGGTGATCCGAGCAGAGCAGCCAGTGTCAAGGCCGGCCGACCTCAGCCCCAGCCACGGGACGGGACGGGACGGGACGGGACGGGACGGTCCGTCGGCCGCCTGGTGCTGCCCGCCTAAGGACCGGCCCCGCCCGGTGGAGGCGAATCCCAGCCACCACGAAACGGAGCCTCGCAGCAGGTGCCAGGAGCGTCACGACGCACGCCCTGTGCCCCGCCGCGGGTCACCGTGGGGCGGCCAGCGCCCTGCCCCGCCGCGGGGGCTGTGTTTCTAGGCGAGGGTATCCCCAGCATCCTTTCGGTGATCTCCCGTCCTCACCTACGTGCCGGGCTCCTCTTCCCAGGACGGAAGGCGGCGTGTGCAAGGGGGCCACCGTGGGCGTGCTGCTGGACCTGAACGAGCACACCCTGACCTTCTTCATCAACGGGCAGCAGCAGGGCCCTACGGCCTTCAGCCACGTGGACGGGGTCTTCATGCCGGCCCTCAGCCTCAACCGCAACGTGCAGGTACCACGCGCCCTCCGGGCCGGGGCCCGTCTGCCGCCCCCCGGCCCCGGCCCCGCTGCCCGTGGGCCTCCAAAGTGCGCCGGGCAAAGGGGGCTCTAAAGGAGACGCCCGCGGTGCCGCCCAGGCAGGGAGCTTACCTACCGGCCCACCTGGGCATCCCCTGGAGACGCTCCTCTCCGGCACGATGTTTACTTGCTTGTCCGCTTGAAACGAGCAGAGGCTCTAGGTGGCGGCTTCGGGGCGGGGTGCGAAGGGGGCGGGTGACAAGCAGGGTGGAGAGGGCCAGGGAGGGAGAAGGAGGGAGGCACGTCCTGCTTCCACGTTCTGGGAGAGAGGAAGGTCGGTGCCCCTGCCCGGCGTGGGCCCCCATGGCCCGGGGTGTGCTGGGCCTCCACGTGGCTTTCCCCCGAGAGGAGAGACTGAACTGAGGCGGGACCTCTCCTAAGGGTTCCCTCTCACCCTCCCTGCCCCTCTGGCTCCTGCGTGAAGCAGGCAGCCCCTCAGGGCCGGGCCCAGTCCTGGGCGCCGGGGAGGTACCGCCGGCCCAGGAGGCCCGACACACACAGAGGCGAAATGGGAGCCCGGTGAGGGTGTGAGGGAAGCTTGGAGGGCAGCGTGGAACAGGGTGCCAGCCTTTGTTTCTGGCACGCTGCTCCTCCCCCCGGGAGGTATATGGGGTGGGGGGCAGAGGCCTGCTTCGTGGTGCCCAGTCACCCTGAATACTGTCACTTATTGATTGATTTGTACGTCCAGTCCTTGCAAAAGGGCTTTGGGGCAGCCTGAAATATGGGCTGCTCTTCCACAGGGTTAATAGAACAGATGCAGGAAAGGCAAGAGGGCCATGGAAAGAAAGCAGAAACGAGTATAAACCCGGAGCCCCAGTCCCCCGACTGTAAAAGAGCGTCAGCCTCGCCGGGGCTCCTGGCAGCTGGGGCAGTGTGAGGAAAGAGGCAAAGACTCGGGGCAGACTCCTGGGCCGGATGTTAGTGAGGCCGAGCATGATAAACAGCAGACTCGACAGCGCGGAGAAGGCGGGCTGCTGCCTGTGGGGATCCCGGAGCAGAGGCCGGCGCAGCTGCTGAGCTCTCGGCGCTCAGGGTTCACGGGCGGCAGCTCCTGCCCTCGCTCACCGCACCTTCTCTTCCAGGTCACCCTGCACACGGGATTGGAAGTGCCAACCAACCTGGGGCGGCCAAAGCTGTCGGGCAACTAGCCTCCCAGGCCCTGCTCTGCACGGCTGTCCCTCACTGCACTCACATGACCCCGAGGGCAGCACAGCCACAACTTGGGTGCAACCCAGCAGCCATTGAGCATCTTAGAGGCCCGCTTTCTTTGGGGGACGGAGAATGATCTGCAGGCTGTGCTCACTGCGGCCCCTGTCGGTGGTGAACACGGGTGTGTGTTTCCCCTCATTCCACCCGCCGTCGCAAATACGAAGAGGAACCTTTCTCAAGGGAGCAAGGAAGTGTTCGGGGTTTCATTTTGTTTCCTGCCTTCCGATTTCAAAGCTTGTCTTTTGGGGGGCAAGAGGAGAGCAGGCTCTGAGCCGTGAATCCTGAGAGCAGGCGGCAGGGGGACGCTCGGGAATCTCGTGGCCTCAGCGTCAAGTCTTTGCTGGACTCCGCTCCTTCGAGAACCAAGGGTGCAGGTTCCCATCTTTGCCAGGAAACGTTGTTATCCTTTAGCTTTTCGGTTCTGGAGCCTTCAGTACGTTATGCCACTTGCAGACCTAATCCAGGATGGATAGAGAGGGATGTTAATCATTCATCATGATCTTTGCCGCTCTCGTTGAACTGTTGAGAACTTTTTAAAATAGTTTCCTTAGGTCCTTCATTAATCCACCAACCTCTCTGTCTCTGTCTCTCTCTCTCTCTTTCACACACACACACACACACACACACACACACACCAGTCTGCTACAATTCATTCACTCGGTTCTTAAACACAAAAGAAAACACTGCAATCTGAATCAGTATGTGCTGAGTCTCCACGTGGTGATGGCTTTTTTCGGGAGCTGACTCCCCACGAAGTTAGCTGCGAACCTGAGTTACTCTTCCGAGCTCGGAGGCTCTCAGACTCACGAGCGTATGAGATGGGAGACCCTGGGGAATTCTCTCATACTCAGTCCACCTTCACCTTGAGACCAGCTACTGTCAACGTGAAAGCATCATGAGAGCAAGAAGTGGCCCCGATGGCAGGGGAGGCTCTGCCCTGACGGGGCGGGCAGGACTCTGCAGAAGGCAGGAAACAGATGACAACATCATGTTCCTGGTCTCCCTGCTTGCCCGCCAGCCTGGGTGTGCAGAGCCCATGTGGCCAGGGCGGGGCTCTGGGGTGAGCTCTCCCCTGCCTGCCGGGAACGCTAACCTTCTGCCTTGAGTCCGCGTCTCAGAAAGAGCCCGCCGCAGGGTCTGAGCCCGGAGCCGGCCACCGTCCTGGCCCCGGAGCCCCTCCCCCTCCTCCCCCGTCTCTTCTTCCTCGTCCTCCACCGCCTCCATCTCCAACTCGTAGTACGCCTTTCTCTCTCCTTTTTAAAAGAATATATTTTATCAAGCATTATTTTTGAGGTCGAGGGGTAACTTGTCTATTTGCTGGGTTGGATTTTTATAAAACTTAGCCCGGAAACCGGCACCAACTGTGTTTACTCAGTTCTACCTGCTTGTTTAGACACTGCACTTGCTTTCCGAGTCAGCCCGGCCAGTGCTGTGCAAATCCTACCCTCTATTCAGCAGATCCGACAATCCTACCTCAAGCCCCCGCTCCCGGACGGAAGGCTGCCTGTCCGGCCGCGCCCGCAGGGCTGGCCTGCGAGGCCGGCTGCCCCGCGTCTGCAGGAGCCGCCTGGTGCTGTGTTCAAGCCCCGGCCGCCCAGCTCCTGCCAACCACCTGCTCGGTGCAGTCGAGGTCTTGCCCCGTCCTCCTCGTCCGGCGGGTGGTTCCCAGGGCACCCCGAGGTGCTCCGCATCCCGACCCGAAGCCCCGGCAGGAGCCCAGCAGGTGATGCGCACGGCCTGGCACCCCGGCTGCCAGGTCCCCATCCGCGCAGCCGCCTGTCCCGTCTCCGCTGCCACTGCCCTTCCGTCTCACTCCTGGGCCACGGCCCCGGTGGCCTCGGCTTGGAGGGTGCGGAAGGTTCCTGAAGGTTGGAGGAACCAGAGGAGGCACAGCCTTCCCGGAGCTGAGGGAGCCGTGGCCGGCAGGGCCAGATGCGTCGGCTTTGGGAAATGTCTTTTGGGAAAGATGAGCTTGTGGGACCGGCCGGCGGAAGTGGCTCTTTTGGGTGGAGTCTGGGTGAAAGGCTGGGGAGCTCCCAGAATCACGGAAGCCGGGTGACCATGCGGCCCTGGCCCTGCATCTTTGGGGAGGAGCTCCTGGACATCAGCCTGGACTTGGTACCGGCCTTCGGAGAGCCAGCACCTGGGTCAGAGGGAGATGGGAAAGGGAGACGGGAGGCCTCTTTAGGGAGAACATGACCTGCGGCTCAGAGAGAAGCCGCCGGGACTCTCTCCCCACGGCCGCGGCGGCCCAGAGGGGCTGTGAGTGCGGAACCGGTGAGCACGTGCCTTTCCCAGCTCCTCCAGGGGCCCAGAAGCAATACGGCTGATACTGGGGACCGCGTCAGGCTGTCCTACAGCCACCTCTCCTGTCCTCAGCACAAAACACCTTCTAGAAACCAGAACGGACCTCAGGGAGAAGGCAGGTCCGTGCTGCACACTTGTGTTCTCGAGGAACCAGCAGACTGAAGAAGGGACTCGTCAACAACTCGTGGCCTTGGGTCACCCTCTCGAGAAGCCTGGGATTCAGAGTAGAAGCGACAGGTCACGGGCTTCTCATCTGCCATCGAATTCCCCGTTCCTTTACAATGCGGTGACATGTTTGTACATAAAAATGATATCAAGATGATGCTTTGGTCGGGCTGGCTGACGGATACCTTGGTATTCGTCTATCAAGCGGTCTCGGTGAGAAAGGAATTCAAAGTAATTTAAAGTGTCAAGTTCCATTACATTGTAAATAACGCACCCCCCGGCAACGTAGTTCTGCAGTTTGTTCTTTGCTAGTGAGCCAGTCTGGTCCAAGTGTATGCCTTTCCTTTTAGAATTAATCTCTTTAAAAATTATCCAATAGCATTTCACTGCATAACATCCTAGCTCCTAATTCAAAGCAAGGTAAGACATTACACACAGCCCGGCTTCCCCCTGTCCTGTTTGGGAAAACAACAATTCCAATTAAAGCGGGCATCAGTCATCCTGACCCACAAAGTGACTCACCTAAAAACTATAAAACTGTAGATAGTTATAGGCTGAGCCTTCAGCCCTATACGTACGTATCTGTAGTTTCGACAGCAACCTCAGGCGCCCTGTGGCCCACCGACACTGGGCAGGGTCATGCTTACGGCGCGAGCCTGGGCAGAACAGGGGTTCAGAGAGCGATGGGGACACGTCCATCCTCCTCGCTCTTAGCGCCCAGGACTGCCCCACGTCTCTGGTTCCCCTGCCCTCTGCCTACCAGAGCACTCAGGAAACGACCAGGACGCAGGATCTATGTGTGCTTCTTCCAGGGATATTTGCTTTTAAGCCTTAATTCTAGTTGCAACTGAAAGGCTTGGTCCCCTGAGAAGGCGGGTTTCAGAGCAGGCGAGTAGGCCGCTCGTACAGGAAGCTGCCGCTGGTCCCAGGGCGCCTGCTGGCTGTGAGGTCGGGAGCGTGGATACAGCCCCAGGGGACTCAGCCTGCGAATGCTGAAAAACACCATCCCAAGACCATGGGCGATGCCAGGAGTTCTCAGCCTCAGCACTATTGACATTTGGCACGGTGGGCGAGGGTGACAGGGATATTTCTCTGTTGTGGGCTCCTGCCCTGTGCACTACAGGATGTTGAGAAGCGGCCCTGACTCACTAGATGCCAGTAACGCCCCAAATTAGCCGTGACAGGTAAAAGTGTCTGCAGACTCCCTGGCTGGGAACCACCGGGTTATGCTGGCAGTCTGTCACGCGCCCATACGTAGAGTGACGCGTGAGGCGTCCACACTGGGGTCCCCGGAAAGCCTGTACCGCGAGGCTGGGGGCTTCATCTCGACACCCACGAGCAGGCTTTCCCAGGTCTGCAGTGTCCTGCCAGGTGGGGCAGGTCGGTAAAATGAGGGGAGCCTCTCACAGAAGCCAATCCGTCAGGTCCCACTCTGTATTCCCCAAATGTCCCCAACCCACCCTCATTCCTAGAAAGCAAAACTCCTTACCTGTGTTTTTGCCTGCCCGCTTTTTGCCTTCCACTTTTGACTGGAAGGAACTTCGGAGGGGTGTGGCCTTCAGCTGGTCAAAAAAAATCTAATCAGGTATCATCAAAAAGCTATTCAAGGCGTATAACTGATTCACTTTGTTATAAAGCAGAAACTAACACACCATTGTAAAGCAATTATACTCCAATAAAGATGTTAAAAAAAAAAAAAAAAAAAGCTATTCAAGGCCTATGCAGGTCCTGGGAAATCTCGGCTTTTCTTCTGCAAGTGAGCCAGGAGCTATTCATTGGTCACATTCCTTGATCCACAGCTTTAACTTTAAACGGACTCTAAGACAGTGAAGAGTCAGTTTGGGGCAGGAGACCAGGCTCAGCCCTCAGAAACGCCTCTCCTTTAACCTGGTACCGGTGCGGCCAAATCTCTTCAGTGTTTCTGTGCCTCAGTCTCCCCGCCTGAACGTGGGAGCGGCCACACTAACCTACCTCGTCTGGTGTGCTGTGAGGAACACAGGAGAACGCTCCTTACAGAAGAAAGTGGCGCATTTCATCTATGGAGTCCAGGCTAAGAGTTCACATTCAGAGGACGTGCGGTGACCTTCCCGAGCATTCTCTGACCAGTGTCTTCCACCCAAGCCTCTTGTGACCAGGAGCACGTGTTGATTACACAGCTGCCTGGCCACGAGGGGGTAAAACCGGCTTCACGTGAGCACAGAGAGAGCAACACAGCAGCTGTTCCCACTGTCAGAGCAGAGGAGCCGTCAGCAGGCTACGCGGCAGTGTCCCCAAAGGCGTCTGCAGGCAGAGACCCCCTTGAAACATGCAAGGAGAGTGACCGCCTTCCTGCCTCCTTGGTTACCTTAGTTCTAGTATCTGAGGGGTCCCCCAGCCGATGGTGTGTCTCCTCTGTTTCCAAAGATCTCAGCAGAGGGAGCGGCTTTGAAAACCAGCGTCTAAGCGTGGAAGGCCGGTTAGGCGGCGGGGCTGCTCTCATCACAGGCTGGGACTCACTTGCGCTACCCGGTAAGGGGGGCTCCTGGCTTTCGCGATGAACCATGACGCCTCGAGTCAGGAGGTGGGAGCTGAGAGTCCAGGCAAATCTCTAAGCCGCGGGAGGCATCGCCTTCTCTCAAAGGGCGCGGCTCCCACAGGGCGGGGGCTGCCTGGCCGGGTCCCGGGAGACCCAGGGGACTCTCGGGCCAGCAAGGTGGGCACTGGTCCCCAGGCCAGGCCCTCAGGAAGCCTCCAAGGAGAGTCCAAGACAGGCTTCAGGTGCGGAAAAGTGACTGCTTGCGGCTGTGGACGCAGGAGCGTGGCGGATGCTTCCTGGGGGAGGCTGCGGCCTGGGGAGGGCCTTTTCGACTCCTCACCTGGTGGCCGGACGGCCCAGACCCCGGGGTTGCTCAGCACCAAGAGGAAGTGCAGAGCGAGCAAAGCAGAAAACGTGAAATGCATGATGTAGAATCGCTGCTTTCGCACTAAACTGTTGTATCAAGCATGAGAGATGTGTGTTTAACGTTGGCAAAGGAATTTTAAGAGTAACAAAAAGCTTTGTGTCCTTGTTTCGGCTGTCGACAGAACCTCCATCCTCCTGTCTTTCTTTCCCCCGCCCTCTCCCTTCCCCCATCCCTCCCCCACCGCATCCACTTTCTGTTGGGAGCTGTTGGCATTTGGTGGCAGCTCCTGGTCCCATCGGTGTTCACGTTCAACTGGAAACACGGAGGAGGGAAGTGGGGGGAAGGTATGCAACCTTTTTCTAATTTTTGTATTGGTATCCCAAGCATTTGTATTTTTTGAATTGCAGACACTGTGTTTTCTGGTCCTTGGGGGTTGGTTGAACTTCGTGTATTGCCTTTTGGAAAACCTGAGTTTTACCACAGTCTTAAGGAGATTTGAAATAAATTCTTTTGACACTGCCAACAGCTGAAAGACAGGGTATGGTCTGTGATTACTGCTCAGCGGCAAGATCTGCCTCTCTCCAAAGCGGCCTAAGTGCCAGCTGGATGGGGCAGAGACTGTGGGGCAGGGTGGAGGGACCCCAAGGTCAATGTGCTTCTGCAGCGTGCACCCAGGAAATCGTGAAGTGATTACATTTGACTCTCTTTTATAAGGTACCATCTCAAGCAGTCCATGGAATTCATTTTTGCAAGAGGTAATAAGGCTGGAAATTGATAAGTTAACATATGGTTAAAGATAAATTCACATATGAAAAGTCGATCATGGGTTACAGTGGAAGCAAAGATTTGGGGGAAACGTCCTAAGTGACCTGGGAGCATGAAGGAGACTGACCAGCCCCTTCACCCACAGACCAAGCCTGGTGTCTGACTGAAAACTCTGTCCCTTCTTAACTTTCCTCAATTTATGCTCCCCAAGAGCAGCCATCTCCCGTGCCCCACCCCAGCCCAGGACCTGGCCTCAGCCATCAGCCGCCTGCCAGACCACCGAGTGGTTCAGCAGGGTCGGGGGCAGTTGCAGACTCTGAGAGCAGAGGGCAGGACGTCCCTTGGAGAGAGCTCTTGGCATCAACACAAAGAGAAGGAAGCGGAATCAGGCCAAGGGAGACTCAGCGAGGGCCTCACACCTCAACTGGAGTCGTCCAGAGTTGGGATGACAAGCCTGGGCTTGAACACCCTCACATCAGGACTTCCCTGGTGGTCCAGTGGCTAGGGCTCCGCGCTCCCAATGCAGGGGAGCCCGGTTCAATCCCTGGTCGGGGAACTAGATCCCGCATGCGTGCCGCAACTAAGAGTCTGCATGCTGCAACTAAGACCCCGTGCAGCCAAATAAATTTAAAATAAATAAATATTTAAAAATAAGAAAAATAATACCCTCAGGTCAATCATCGCTGCCCGTGGCCACCACGGGAAGGGGGCGGGCAGTCCCTGAAGAGCGCTGGCCGCCGAAGGCTGTGTGCTCAGCACTCAGGGCAGCAGAGGGACCGAGTCCGTACTTCCGACGGGGGGGTCTGCGGGGGACATCGCAGGGCCCACCGGCCCACCCCCCCGTGCCACCCATCTGCGCCTCCCTGAAGCCTGGGCAGAAGCTCCTCCAGAGCCCCAGCAAGGGGAGCTGCGCCGAGGAAGGCTCGCCGGGCCTGGCGCTGCCCAGACACTCACCGTCAGCGCCCTCTCCTCCTCATCCTAGACCCCCTCCGCCCTCGCCCAGCACCTGCTTCAGACCCTCATCTCCTGTGGGCGGGCGGGGAGGACCTGAGCCTCAGCTCTCCGGGCCCTTCGCAGTCCAGGGTTCCGGCACTTGTCTGTTCACCACCGACACTGGGGACAGGGAGTACTAGAGATGCCTGGGTGACCACCTGGGCGCAGACTGACTCCTCCCTGGCCCCTGGGCGCCGGCAGCCCCACCTACTCTCGCTGGTCAGGCCCAATCACCCCCGCGAGGTGGTGTCTCTTCTCGCGCAGGCAACAGCCTCAGTTCAGGGGGACACAGCTGTGCTCTCTGCTTCCCTCTTTGCAAAGTAGGGGCTCTAGGTCCACAAGGCCAAGGGTTCTGGGGACGGGAACCTCGAGTTCCCCAAGCGGGCCACCGGGAGCAAGGGCAGGCGGGAGTGTCGCGTGGCACCAGGACCGATCCATGCGATGTGTCCACGACCGGGGAGACGCTCTGCGAAGGGGGGAGGGCGGTGAGTATGGAAGAGACCACGACGAGGCTCTTACCCAGCGCACCCAGGCCAGGGCTCCTCCCTCTGTGGCTGCAGCCGGACGCCCCTTGTCTTCCACGAAGAACCTTTTCCCTTGTCACTTCTCTCCGCTTCTATCCTGGCTGAAGGAGCCTCATCAAGAGGCAGATAAAAGAACAGTCTTATGCGTGATCATCAGTCCTTACCGTGCAGGTTGCTTGTAGCCTCTAGACCTCTGGGTGGTTCCAGAGCACCCAGTGGTCACAAAACTGCTCTGTAAGTATTTAAAAGGTGAAACAAAAACAAGGTAAGCAATTTATACTAGGAATTTGCATGCTTTTCCAGAATTGACTAGCCTGGGGCTCTGGTCCAGAGCCGGGCCAAGTGCTCAGTTATCTGAGCCACTGAAGCTCATGGGAGGTGGGGTGAGGTGGAGCCGCTAGGTTTCCCGGCTCCCTGCAGATAAAGAAAGGGAGTTAAACGGGTCCGGTGTCCACTCCAGTAGGTTATTTCCAGCTCCTGAGATTTTTCCTAGGGCTTTTGCCATATTTGGGATCTTCTACACCTTCTTAAAAAGTCCCTCTTAAAAACTGCCAAAATATACACCCTAACGAATACTGCCTTTCAAAATGAACCTGAAAAGTAAAACAATTACAGTGTTTTAATTTAATAAAACATTTCCAATTTTGCTTCAATTCAAAGCATATTTTGAACAATGGCAATGCCTTCAGAGTCAATGTATGAGTCACTTAAGAAAGTCAGCCAGCAGTGAGAAGTACCCCTCTGTTTTCACCAAAACTTTATTATTTGTTAGGCTTGGATCTGAATTTTTTGGCAATGAAAAACAAAACAAAACAAAATTGAAGACCTTTTTTTTTTTAAAGTTCCACAAGCTTTGAGAAGTTCCAGACACTTTCAACATGGGCAATATTATTTAAAAATATATGTATGATTACCCCAGGTGACGACTTAGAAGGAGATAACATTTGCTTAACTCATCTGTTGCGTTATTTAATAGTCATGGTCATTTTTACCACAAAAGTTGTATTTTATTTATACACATTCTTACAAAGTAGATTTTATACACTTTGGCTGAAAATCGAAAATGCTTTTCCCACAAAACTGACAAATGATCACATTCTTAGTTCTTTCATGATATAGTAACATTCAATCATTTTTAGAAAATTAAAAAACAATTTTAAGCTAATTATTAGCATCTACAAATCCATAAAATTATGAAATATCTACAAGCAAATGCACAGAACACCAGTGAAAGTGAAACTCGAGTGAACCTTGATGGAGAATATTAAAACATCCTTCTCAATAGTTTTGAAACAGGAGGGAAGGGGGCAGGGCACAACCTCTGAAAGAATGACACAGCCGGAGGACACGACATAAACGGATTAAAACCAAATGGGTCCAAGATGGCATACGAGTCGACTTCCACTAGACCTTGAGCCTCAGCATACACTCACAGTAACACATCAGCAAGCTAAATGACACACCCACAGGTGCCAGGACAGTTCCAAGAGCGACCACAAGGGTCAAAAAGAGGGCGGCGGCCCAATTCCTGGAAATCCCCGCCCCTTCCTCAAAACAGCTGGAATACCCCTCCCACTCCTTAGCCTGTGAAATTACCCACCCCTATAAGAACGGACAACCCCAAACCCTGGTGCCACTTCCGCCTTCTGAGATGGCCCGCACTCTGTCTGTGGAGTGTATTTCTCTCTAAATAAACCTATCGCTTTGTCTCTCGCTGAATTCTTTCTGTGATGAGACATCCAGAACCTGAGCTTCACTAAGTCCTAAGACCAGGTGTGTGATCTCAGTTAAAAGACCATGGGTTCAAGTCCCAATCTGAGTGAGTTACACGGTTTCAGTTTTACTTCAGATTCACATCAGAGTTGGCCCAACACGGTTATCACCAAAAAGAAAAAAAAATCAGACACTTCAGCAGATAGAAATTTTATTATTTCAATTTGATTTTGTTCCCTAAAAGAGCAGTCCATGAGATATGAAATAAATAAGAATAATCTGGAAGTCTTGTAGGGGTCCAGTTTCAGTACGTTGGCACTTTCCCACTTCTCTCTTTATTTTATAAAGTACTTCATTTAGCCACTCTGGAAGAATTTATTTTTTTGATATCAACTTGGCTCAGAATCAGTGTCCCATTTTTGAATTTTCCAACCTGTCCAATCCGTCTACTTGACAAAATACTGGGAGCCGATTTCTTCTTTTTGGATTTCCTACATTTAAAGTGAGAGGAAGGTATTATAATTAAGCTTATACAAAAGGATTTCAGCACCACCAACCAGGCCACCGAGGTCTGGCCCTGCAACCTCCCGGCCCCTCCCATGCAAGGCCCCCGCCCCACTGCAGCACCACTAGCTTCCTGCATCCCTGAACATGCCAACTGCCTCCTGCCCCAGGGCCTTTGCACTGGTTTCTTCCACGTTGAATATTCTGCTACCAGATCTGTCTGGATCTTCCCCACTCAGTTCTCGACTCAGATGTGGCCTCCTTAGAACGACACACCAGCCCACCCTCAGTGACGTTCTCTCACGATGCACTGTTTCAACCTCCTCACGAAACCTGCCAGGACCTGACATGCCCTTACTTATCTGTTTAGATGTTTTGGTGTGTTTCCCTCCCTAAAATGTAAGCTCCTCCAGGGCGGGGACCCTCAGTGTGATCATGGCTGTAAGCCCAACACCTAGACACCTACGTGCCCAGCGCACAGTGGGCCCTTGACAGACCACACAACCAGAACAGATGACCACCTTCCAGCATGCGCAAGCTCACTAGGGCTCCAAGAAAAAGCTCAAGACAAAAGTAGATTTTGAAACAGTAATTTGAGGAGAGAGAAAAAGGTACTTGAACAAAAGCTAAGAAACAAGCAGAAAGGCACAAAATCAACGCTCCATTACTCAAACCACGGTGCTCTCCCTCATGTGGTCATGGAAGTGCAGGCAGCACAGGCTCTCTTAGGAGGGGACAGAGGTCTTGCTGGAAATGTCAATCTCAGCTTTTCCACTAGTCACTGCGCATGTCTGGTCTTTGAAAATGGGAGACTGGAGAAGGTTCCTAGTTCAATTCTGAGGGAGTTGTCTGATCTTGGACAATTTACTGAATCCTGTCTCCCCCCTCAAGGGCTTGATTTAGGTTCAGGAGAGACAGTGCAGCACTGTAACAGGCTAGAAACACCACATCAATTCAAGGTACTATGTTCAGAACTAACTAATAGGTTTATCCAAATCATTCCACCCGAGTACCTGATGGTATCACTCACCTGTCTTCCTGTCCTTTCCTCTTTTTTTTCTTGAAAATATCTGTGTCCTGGGCCTGATTTCACAATTAAAGAAAACATATGTATCAGTAATGGATAATGGAGATTCAAAAAAAGGCAAGAGGTTTGTGACCAAAAGCCAGAGATACCATTTATTTTTAATATTTTTTTCAAGTAGGCATGTTAATTATACAAAGTTTCATCCTAAAACCCTTTCAAGACTGTGAAAGGCCATTCAGAGAAAACGGACAGTAGAAATGTCAAATCTTCCATTTTAGGCGAAAGGGAGGGAGTGTAACATCTATTCCCCTTGTGGTTTTTCAGAAGCCCGTGTGTTCTCTACAATGTAAAAGGCAAAAAAAAAAAAAATGACTGCATATAGGGAAAAGGTCAAAGTAGCTCACAGTACCTGAACAGGAGTTTGCTATCTCAAAGCAAACCTTTCAGGTAAATAAGTCAGATTACGTGGCTGGTATCACAAAATGTAGCTGACTTGAACAGAGGGGAAGAACATTCACCTAACTCTAGATTTGTTGCTGTCTAGACTGCTTTCCAAGCAGCGGGGTCCAGCAAATTGCAACCACCTTTCTGTTCTAGTTTAAGAAAAGGCTATCACACCTACCGTTCTCTTTTCTTTTTCCTTTGCTGACTTTTTTTCTTTGATTTGCTCCTGCAAAACCTTGTAATTCACATAACTATTTTTGGGAGGCTGAAATGAGAAAGAACACTCAGCATCATTTTTGACTTTGCCTTTGCCCCCGCCCTGCCTTGCCCGGGCCGCCCCCCTTTGCTGTACCCCGTCTGGGGGTGGGAGGCAGAAGCAGCCCTCACCTTAGCGCCCAACATAATGGCGCGTCCCTGCTCCAGGACTCTCTCCTTTCCTTTTCCATAACCTGTGATCCCAAACCGGTGCACTTCCAAACGAGCCTGCAGACACAAAGCACAGTCAGGCCCAAGTGCCTTCCAGAAACTCCACAGAGGAAACACAGCCCTAGGAGTGCTGCCTGCCAGACGCGATGGGCTACATGCCCAGCACTTTTATGGAGGACCTGCAGGGGCTACAGCTCGCAAGAGTGCTGTCACGGTGTGGTTTAAGCAGCTTTGTGGAGTCTCTCACAAAGGTCCATAACCTCCCCACGCCATTCTCCCACATTGAATGCGGGCAGTCGAAGCAAAGACACAAATGAGTGACAAAACGAGGGTGACCCGCAGAGCTCTGCCGTACTTTAGGATGTGCCCTAAAACAAGCTACTATCCATAAAGGCAACAACTAAAAGTACCTTCCCAAACACATCTACTCACACGTGGAAACCCTTTATCACAGCAGCTTCAAACACAGGTCCATGTTCTTTCTTTAAAAACATATTGTAGAAGAGAAAAAGTCACCAATACCCACTCTTGGCAGCTGAATTACTTCCTTTTTTCTCACACATTTTTTTAAATTTTTTTTTTAATTATTTATTTATTTATGTATTATTTTGGCTGCGCCAGCAGGTCTTAGTTGCGGCACGTGGGACCTTCGCTGCAGCACGTGGACTCTTAGTTGCGGCATACACGTGGGATCTAGTTCCCCGACCAGGGATCGAACCCGGGCCCCCTGCATTGGGAGGGTGGAGTCTTAACCACTGCACCACCAGGGAAGTCTCTCTCGCACATTTTTAAAACCTAGTTACAACCACAGGACACACACATCCCTGCTTCTCCTACTTACCATTGTATCGCTGACACTGTAGTCACAAAACCGACATGTTTTAAACGACTGCACAATGTTCAATCAAGTAAATGTAGTGTGATCTGCTTCACCATTTCCCCAACCATTGGACAACATGTAAACATATTCATTTTTGGTATTACAAAGCTGAAAAAATTAATAATTTCAAAGCACATACCTTTTCTAAGTTAAACTCTTGTATATCCACATCTTTCTTGAGGATACTAGTTTTGGTCTGAAAAGGAAAAGAAAACATTCTTTATTAAGGTCATCTGTTCCTTATAGTATCCATCACACCAAGAGCACACTCGTGTTTTTAAAAGCCTTGAAACTGGCCCAGATGCCTAAATAACAAACAATAATACATGCTTGTTGCACAGAAGCCTAATTAACAGCTAATGGAAGAAAAATGGAGAAAATAAATTTAAGGTTTCAAAGTTTAAGAAAAGACTGACGAGAAACTAAGAAAAAAGAAAAGAGAGTAAGAGAGAGACCAATGTCTGTATCTCACACACCGAATGTGGGAAACTCTGTATGGTGGGGGGTTTAGAAAAGGATAACTGAGCAGAATTTTAGAGGGTAAAAAGGTCATATTTAAATAATTCTCGGGAATTCCCTGGCGGTCCAGTGGTTAGGACTTGGCGCTTTCACTGCCATGGCCCAGGGTTCAATCCCTGGTCGCGGAACTAAGATCCCACAAGCTGCGAGGGGAAGGAAGGGAGGGAGGGAGAGAGAGAGAAAGAATTCCCTCTTTTCTTCCCTCCTATCCAGCCACTGGAATAACGGCTAACTCTCTTAAACTCTCTTGAGTCGAAAATTTCTTTCAGGAACATCAGATTTCTAGAAATGATGGAGACTGGGTTTATAATTCCCCACAGAAAATAATGATACTGGAAATGCCATCAAAATATGTGACTCTTTACATCAACAGATCCCCTGGCTGTGGTTACCAATCCATAGAATTGACCAGAAGTTTGAGACTTCAAGGAAACTATTGTCAAATCTGGCCAAGGACAGCGGTCTCTACTCAACCTCGGGCCATCCCAGCCATGCAGCATCTAGAAAAGCAGTCCGGGCCTCCGGCTCAGCAGGGCAGAGTCTGTGCGGAGAGCAACGGACAGGGGAATGGCTTGTTAAAACCCTTCTGCTTGTAACCTGCCTTCACTGATGAAGCTCGCTTTAGTTATTTTTTTCTTTCCTTTCCCCTCTTTTTAACTGCATACCTACCCAACTTCTCGTAGCCCAGGTGTTTTGCAGGAATTTGGAGTCAGCTCCTGCCCCATGCGAGCTGGCTAAGGCTGGCGGGTCATCAGCCCTAAAGCTGGGCCTGCGCGGGTGTCCGAGGAAGGGCCTTCTGAGGTCAGGGGCCAGGAAGCTCCAATCGTGCTGAGCACCACCTCATTGTGAACACAGATGCCTGTAACCCAGATACGCCTGCGCAGAACACCGATTACCTCACCTCTTCCCCTTCCTCCCATCACCCTTCCCCACGCCTAAGACCACCGTGCTCATCCCGTAAAGACCCCAGCCCCCTCGCTGTTGGGAGGTGATCTCAGACTTGTTCTCCCATCTCCTCACTTGGCTGCCTCGTGAATAAACTGTAAACCTCGGCATCTCGGCGTCTGGCTTGCTGCACGTCAGGCAAATGGACCTGGTTCGGTAACAGATCCTTCTTTATAATAAAAGCAAACATTTGGAAAAAAATTCTTGCCTAATTATCATGATGCTGAGTCTATTAGCATGACCCCCACCACTACCTTAACTTTAATTTCTACTTTTAGCTTTAAAACCACTTTAGTATATATTCACAATGCAGCACCTGCATTTAGAAATAATCAGCGGTCTCCCCTGTTTTCTTTCCCCTGCCCTCACTGTGGGAGGGGGGCACTACTGCCCACAGGCAATACCGGGTCCTCCTCCACCTCTAGGCTCCCAGGAGAACTGGGCTCTGCTGCCGACCTGAAGTTAGGCATGGCTACATCACTTGTTTTGGCCAAAGTGTGAGCAGAGGGAAGCGTGCCCCTTCCACGTGAAACCTCTAAGAGCCTTCACGGGGGCTTCCCTGGTGGCGCAGTGGTTAAGAATCAGCCTGCCAATGCAGGGGACACGGGCTCGAGCCCTGGTCCGGGAAGACCCCACATGCCGCGGAGCAACGAAGCCCGGGCGCCACAGCTACTGAGCCTGCGCTCTAGAGCCCGCGAGCCACAACTACTGAGCCCGCGAGCGACAACTACTGAAGCCTGCGCACCTAGAGCACATGCTCCACAACAAGAGAAGCCACCGCCATGAGAAGCCCACGCACCACAACAAAGAGTAGCCCCTACTCACTGCAACTAGAGAAAGCCCGCACGCAGCAACGAAGACCCAACACAGCCAAAAAACAAAAAAATTAAAAAGTAATAAAAAAAATCTTAAAAGGCTTCATCAACTCCCCTTCTCCACCAAATGGTGGAGCCCCTATCACCCTGGGTCCCTAGATTAGGATGGTGTGAATCACAGCCGTCTGCCCTGACAATCCTGATGAACATGTAACACGAGAACAAGATTAACTTTTGCCTTTAAACCACTGAGATGTAGGGACTACTTGTTATGGCACCCTGTCTCCCCTCTCTTGACTGATAAAGCCTCACTGTCCCACACACGGGAGAGAGAAACGTTTGGAGATTGTGAGAACCTGTCTGTTAGGTAGTGAAGAAGAAAGCAAGCTATAAGAAGCAGACTCAGACTGAGTACCAGACTCAGGGAACTTTCTCATGGGCTGACTTGCTGACTAAAAGTATTTTCTCCTGCACTGGTAAGATTTTTCTTCTATTAGTTACACTGTCCAAACTTTGTCCAATTAGAGAAGAGTTGGGTAAATAAACACTCTCTTTTTAATTATGCCAGCAGTTCTGGGAATATTGAGAAATTTTTTCATATCTTCTTGAGCGTAAATTATTTCAACTAGATTACTTTCTTCTTAATACCTATCTGACACTGGATGTACTAAAGAGTAGGGGACATCGTACAGCTAAAGGGTGATGGACTTCCGGGCAGCCCTGGGATACTGCAGAGATTATGAGGGCAGTAAGAACCTGGGGCACGGACTTCCCTGACAGTCCAGCGGTTAACACTCCGTGCTTCCAATGCAGAGGGCGCAGGCTGGATCCCTGGTCGGGGAACTAAGATCCCATGTGCCATGGGGCGTGGCCAAAAATAAATAAATAAATAATAAAAAATAAAATAAACATTAAAAAAAAAAAGAACCTGGGGCAATAACTTGACAGAATGTCTTTATGTCTAGTGAAGCTTCTGGTGCGGTACACTTGTGTTCCTCAAGAGACAAACAGCCTAACTAACCTACATTCCCTCTCGCTTGTGTAGTAGTTGGGCACACAGCTTTTAAGCCCGAAAGCCTGGGGTCTGAACCCGAGCTCTAGCACTTATTTCACATCCACAATCCTTTATCTGGAATCCTGAGACAATTCAGATGGTAATGCTGTGAATATACTGACTACTGTCCAAGACAGCAACCCGTAATTAAGCACATTCACGTTTCTGCAGCAATGCCTATGAATATTCACGCCCAATGGAACCAACAGAAATAACTCTTAAGCCTCACTTCAGTTCAGGTTGGGGTTTTACTGCTAAATAAATTTGCGTCAAACTTAAAAAAACAACCTAACTTGTGGTTTCCAAAGCTCTGGGGTTTTGGAACTGCAGATATGGGATGGTGGGGTACCTGCTTAAATGCAGGCAAATAGTTCAACCTCTCTAGGCATCAACCTCTTCTGGGAAATGAAGACAGGTCACGCTGTGAAGACCTAATGAGATACTGAACTAGTTAATGAATGTAAATAATCACGGTTAGTACACAGTAAGCACTCAGGAAATACTGGTAAATCTTTGCTCAGCAATTCCTTACACGTTCAGAAGCAGTGTATGTGTACCTCAGTCCAGGCCACAGGATCCAGGCGTCGCTTCTGACCTACAGTACACTGTTCTATTATTTCTACTGTATCTTTCTTGTCTCTTTTCTGTGGAGGCCATAAGGTTCATGAGATGGACCAGTGTTAGAGGTGGAAAAATCACATTGATCAGACACACCTCTGAAGGCCAGACAATACTTGAATCATTTTAAGCTACACTTGACCCTTTCATTTCTTAAGAGCATAGGAATTTTCTTCCTTATAGGCAGCCTTGCACTCATTAAAGAGTGAGTTCATCCACTCAATCCTCAAATCACAAGTCCAGGCCACCCTGTTTTGAACCTGGACCCCTGCAGTAAACTCCTCACTCGGTCCCCTCATGCCTCTGGCTACTGCTCACCTATAATCCATTTACCATGCAGGGGCCAGAGCCATCTTTTTAAAATATAAATCAGATCACTTCGTGCCCTTGCTTAAAATCTTTGGTGGCTTTCCATGTGCTTTAAACTAACTCCAAAGGCTCTATGTCTCCGGGGCCTGGTGCGGGCCGGCCTCAGCCTGTCTCTCCAACAGCCCACACCTTCCCCCCTCCGTCCCCCTCCCCTTCGTCTTCCAGCAGCTCCTGGAACCCAGCAGGCCTCTCTACAGCTCAGAGCATTTACAAGGCAGCTTCCCTCCGCCTGCATTACTCTGCTCCCTCCTTTCCCAGCACCCTGCAACAGAGCATCAGCCTAAAGTCACCTCCTCGGACACCTCTGACCACTGGCTCTAAAGGAAGTTCTCCCTGTTACTCTCAGGACCCTGTATCTTTCCTTCAGAGGGTTTATAGCTCTTTTTAAGTATATTATTTTTTTTTTAAATAAATTTATTTATTTATTTTTGGCTGCGTTGGGTCTTCGTTGCTGCTGACGGGCTCTCTCTAGTTGCGGTGAGCGGGGGCTACTCTTCGTTGCGGTATGCGGGCTTCTCATTGCGGTGGCTTCTCTTGTTGCAGAGCATGGGCTCTAGGTGCGTGGGCTCAGTAGTTGTGGCACACGGGCTTAGCTGCTCTGCAGCATGTGGGATCTTCCCGGACCAGGGCTCGAACCCATGTGCCCTGCATTGGCGTACGGATTCTCAACCACTGTGCCACCAGGGAAGTCCTTAAGTATATTATTGGTATTAATTTATCCAGGGTTTGCCTAACCCACCAGTAAACCATATACTCCATGAGAGCAGAGGACTGTACCTTGTTTACTGTGGGATCTCCTGGGCCTGGCAGAGTAGGCACCCAGTTATTTGTGGAATAAATGAATGAATAAGATTTCTGGGCAGACTACATCTATAGAGCTTTACAAATGGGACATGATCAGGAAGTTCATTTATGGGTCAGCTATCTGGAATGGGTAAAATATTAAACAAATGTTGACCAAGTTCCCAGATAAGTCCATTAAAAGGGGTTCTGGTCACCAACTCTGATGCAGGGGGGAGAGTTTCCCACACATGGGAGCAACGGTCCCACACAGCCAGGTGTTCCACAGTTCAGTGCTATTCTGACACTATCTACCAGAGACGGCACAGGTTCCGCAGGTGAAGGGGCTCAGTCCTACAATACCGTCCCCACTTCAGAGACCAAATGCAAGCCCAGGTTACCTGTAGTACTTCTGACAGACTGCCTACAGACTGGAAGTTCTCATGACCCCCTCCTTGGGTTCAACTAATTTGCTAGAGCGGATCATAGAACTCAAGAAACCCGTTTACTTCCTAGATCACCAGCTTATTCTAAAAGGAGTTAACTCAGGGACAGCCAGATGGAGGAGATGCAGAGGGCAAGCCTCATGGAAAGGGGCGAGGAACTTCCACACCCTCTCCAGGCTCCACTCTCCCAACCTGGAAGCTCTCCAAACCAAACCCCGTCCTTCTGGAGTTTCAGAGGTTTCATCACACAGGCATAATTAAGTAAATCATTGGCCACTGGCAACTGATTTAACCTCTAGCCCCTTTGCCCTCCCCAGAAGTCAGGGCATAGGTTCTCTAATCACAAGGTTGGTTCTCCTGGCAACCAGTCCCCATTCAAGGACGCTTTCCAAGTCACTTCACTAACACAACAAAAGACGCCTTTACTGCTCTCATCTCTTAAGAAATTCCAAGGGTTTTAGGAGCTCTGTGCTAGAAACAGGGACAAATATTTAATATTTCTTATTATAAATCATCATATCACACCCATGAAAATCTGTTTCAATACACTACGTAGTTTAATCATTATTTATTGCACAAGCCTAAATTCTGGGAAAAGAAGGTCATTTACTTGCCAGTACCTCTTGTGTTCGCAAGAATACTTCAGACAACAGAGGGCAACAGGAACTCACATGGAGACTCGACTAGTGGGGGGAGCCACATAAATGGAAAAATAAAAGGAAAACAGAAATAAAAAGAGAACTTCAAAGATGGCCAGCTGATTGCACGACTGTCAATGGAGGCTATCATTATCTGATCATGTATTTTTGCGGACCCCATGTCTGTCTGCACTGTCCTGCAGTGACTTGTAAGTCTTCAGAGAGCAGGGGCCACATGTACATGCTCCCATGTTGCACAAACTCTTAGCATAGCACTATGTGTCTTAATTACTCCAATGGTCTATCCTTTGCCTGGCATGCCCTATACCCAGGATATGCCACAAAAACTAGCTCTATATTAATTTGCAGTTATTTATATGTTGCAATGTCAACATTCTGAAGTCTTTTTATGGGCGTATGTGTTTTTACTGTGTTCACATATACTGTCTCCTTAGCCACACACATTCACATGTTCAGAAGATAAACTTTAAAAAGGAGAAAAGGGTCAAGATGGTGGACTAGGAGGACGCGGAGTTTGTGTCTCCGCACAACTAGGGCACCTACCGGGCCCCGGTGGGGGACCACGGACACCTAAGGGGATGGGAGGAACCCCCAGTGAGTGGGTAGGACGTGGGGCACGCGGGGAAGTGAAGGAGGAGAAGTGGAGGCAGGACGGGGAGGGGCGGCTGGGGGAGGGGAAGGGATCCCACGCCCGGAGAGGGAAAGGGGAGGGACCGTTGGGAGGGCAGAGGGTCAGAAGGGCGTGTGGCCAGCGTTTCCCCTGCCCACTTGGGCCCCGGGGAGCCTGCTGAGATCCCGGGCCTGATCCTCTGCCCACCGAGGCCCCCTCCAGCCGCGCGGGTCCTGGGGGTGGGGTGGGGAAAGGGGGAGCAGAAGTAAAGGTCGGACCTCCGGGACCGGCACCCCTGAGGGGTGGCTGGGGGAGGGGAGGAGTTCTCATACCTTCTCCCCTCCTCCCCTCCACGGAGCCCACCCACGGTTAGGGGTTCAGCGGTGACAGGGGAGACCCTCAGGGGAGTGGAGGCACGGAAGGGAGCACGGCCAGTGCTCTCCCTGCCCACTCGGGTGCCAGGGAGCCTGTTGCGCTCCGGGGCCTAATCCCCCACCCTCCGAGGCTCCCTCAGCAGCGCAGAGCCCAAGCCCCGCCCCTGCCCCCCACCCGGGGCCCCACCTCTACACCCACTCCAAGACCCCCTCCAGCTACACTGGGCCTAAGCCCACCCACACACCCTCACCGAGGGCCCAACCTCCAAACCCCGGAACCGCACACTCCGGAGGCCCCCTCGGGCCACGCTGCCTCTCCCCCAGCAGCGCGCAGGTGCAGGTGCGAAGCCGAGGCCCCGCCCCACCCTAAACCCCTCCCCCGCCTAAGCGCTGCCCCCCACAGCCAAGGCCCTTCCCGGCCTTTCTTTTTTTCCTCTTTGTTTTTTCTTTTTTCTCTTGCGGTTCTGTTTTACCTTGTTGTAGCTGTTTCAATTCTACTTTTATTTTTCCTAATGTATTTTTTATCTTTCTAATTTTATTTTATTTTTTATTCTTTGTTATTGTACCGCTCCTTTTTTTTTCTTTTCTTTTGCCGTGCCACACAGTTTGCAGGATCTTGGTTCCCAGGCTGGGGGTCAGGCCTGAGTTCCTGTGGTGGGAGGGCCGAGCCCAAACCGCTGGACTAACAGAGAACCTCAGACGCCAGGGAATATTAACTGGAGTGAAGCCTCCCGGAGACGGAGGTCCTCGTCTCGGCTCCAAGACCCAGCTCTACCCAACTACCTGCAAACTCCAGTGCTGGACGCCTCAGGCCAAACAACCAGTAAGACGGGAACACAGCCCCACCCATCAATAAAAATGAGACAACAAAAAATATGTTACAGATGAAGGCGCAAGTAAAAACCTACAAAACCAAATAAATGAAGAGGAAATAGGCAACCTACCTGAAAAACAATACAGAGTAACGACAGTAAAGATGATCCAAAATCTCAGAAACAGAATGGAGAAAATACAAGAAACGTTTAACAAGAACCCAGAAGAACTAAAGAGCAAACAAACAGTGATGAACAACAAAATAACTGAAATTAAAAATACTCTAGAAGGAATCAAGAGCAGAATAACTGAGTCAGAAGAACAGTTAAGTGAGCTGGAAGATAAAATGGTGGAAATAACTGCCATGGAGCAGAACAAAGAAAAAAGAATGAAAAGAATTGAGGACAGTGTCGGAGACCTCTGGGACAACATTAAACGCACCTAACATTCGAATTATAGGGGTACCAGAAGAAGAAGAGAAAGAGAAAGGGTCTGAGAAAATATTTGAAGAGATTATAGTCAAAAACTTCCCTAACATGGGAAACGAAATAGTCACCCAAGTCCAGGAAGCACAGAGAGTTGCATACAGGATAAACCCTAGGAGAAACACACCAAGACACACATTAAGCAAACGAACAAAAATTAAATTCAAAGAAAAAATATTAAAGCAGCAAGGAAAAGCAACAAATAACATACAAGGGAATCCCCATAAGGTTATCAGCTGATTTCACAGCATAAACTCTGCAGGCCAGAAGGGAGTGGCAGGATATATTTACGGTGATGAAAAGGAAAAACCTACAACCAAGATTACTCTACCCAGCAAGGATCTCATTCAGATTCCACGGAGAACTCAAAAGCTTTACAAATGAGCAAAAGCTATGAGAATTCAACACCAAACCAGCTTTACAACAAATGCTAAAGGGACTTCTCTAAGCAGGAAACACAAGAGAAGAAAAAGACCCACAAAAACAAACCCAAATCAGTTAAGAAAACGGTAATAGGAACATACATATCGATAATCACCTTGAATGTAAATGGATTAAATGCTCCAACCAAAAGACACAGACTGGCTGAATGGATACAAAAACAAGACCCACATATATGCTGTCTACAAGAGACCCACTTCAGACCTAGGGACACATACAGACTGAAAGTGAGGGGATGGAAAAAGATATTCCATGCAAATGGAAATCACAAGAAAGCTGCAGTAGCAATACTCATATCAGATAAAATAGACTTTAAAATAAAGACTGTTGCAAGAGATAAGGAAGGACACTACATAATGATCAAGAGATCAATACAAGAAGAAAACATGACAATTATATATATTTATGCACCGAACATAGGAGCACTTCAATACATAAGGCAAATGCTAACAGCCATAATAGGGGAAATCAACAGTAACAAAGTAATAGTGAGGGGACTTTAACACCCCACTTACACCAATAGACAGATCATCCAGACAGAAAATAAATAAGGAAACACAAGCTTTAAGTGACACAATAGACCAGATAGACTTAATTGACACTTATAGGATACTCCACCCAAAAGCCGAAGAATACACTTTCTTCTCAAGTGCACACCGAACGTTCTCCAGAATAGATCACATCTTGGGTCACAAATCAAGCCTTGGAAAATTTAAGAAAATTGAAATCGTACCAACCATCTTTTCCGACGAACTCTATGAGATTAGAAATCAGTTACAGGAAAAAAACTGTAAAAAACACAAACACATGGAAGCTAAACAGTGCGCTGCTAAATAACCAAGAGATCACAGAAGAAATCAAAGGAGAAATTAAAAAATACCTAGAAACAAATGACAACGAAAACACGACGATCCAAAACCTATGGGAGGCAGCAAAAGCAGTTCTAAGAGGGAAGCTTATAGCAATTCAAGCTCACCTCAAGAAACAGGAAAAATCTCAAATAAACAATCTAACCTTACATCTAAAGCAACTAGAAAAAAAAGAACAAAGAAAACCCAAAGTTAGTAGAAGGAAAGAAATCATAAAGATCAGAGCAGAAATAAATGAAACAGAAACGAAGAAAACAATAGCAAAGATCAATAAAACTAAAAGCTGGTTCTTTGAGAAGATAAACAAAATTGATAAGCCTTTAGCCAGACTCATCAAGAAAAAAAAGGGAGAAGACTCAAATCAACAGAATTTGAAATGAAAAAGGAGAAGTAACAACTGACACTGCAAAAATACAAAGGATCATAAGAGACTACTACAAGCAACTCTATGCCAATAAAATGGACAACCTGGAAGAGATGGACAAATTCTTGGAAGGTACAACTTTCCAAGACTGAACCAGGAATAATTAGAAAATATAAACAGACCAATGAACAGGTAATGAAATTGAAACTGTAATTAAAAATCTTCCAACAAACAAAAAGTCAGGACCAGATGGTTTCACAGGTGAATTCTATCAAACATTTAGAGAAGAGTTAACACCTGTCCTTCTCAATCTCTTCCAAAAAATTGCAGAGGGAGGAACATTCCCAAACTCGTTCTACAAGGCCACCATCACCCTGATACCAAAACCAGGCAAAGATACCACAAAAAAGAAAATTACAGACCAATATCACTGATGAACATAGATGCAAAAATCCTCAACAAAGTACTAGCAAACAGAATCCAACAACACATTAAAAGGATCATACACCACGATCAAGTGGGATTTATCCCAGGGACGCAAGGATTCTTCAATATACGCAAATCAATCAATGTGATACACCATATTAACAAACTGAAGAATAGAAACCATATGATCATCTCCATAGATGCAAAAAAAGCTTTTGAAAAAACTCAACACCCATTTATGATAAAAACTCTCCAGAAAATGGGCACAGAGGGAACCTACCTCAACATAATAAAGGCCATATATGACAAACCCACAGCAAACATCATTCTCAATGGTGAAAAACTGAAAGCATTTCCTCTAAGATCAGGAACAAGACAAGGATGTCCACTCTCGCCACTATTATTCAAGATGGTATTGGAAGTCCTAGCCATGGCAATCAGAGAAGAAAAAGAAATAAAAGGAATCCAAATTGGAAAAGAAGAAGTAAAACTGTCACTGTTTGCAGATGACATGATACTATACATAGAGAATCCTAAAGATGCCACCAAAAAACTACTAGAACTAATCAATGAATCTCGTAAGGTTGCAGGATACAAAATTAATGTACAGAAATCTCTTGCATTCCTATACAGTAACAACGAAATATGAGAAAGAGAAATTAAGGAAACAATCCCATTTATCATCACAACAAAAAGAATGAAATACCTAGGAATAAACTTACCTAAGGAGGCAAAAGACCTGTACTCAGAAAACTATAAAACAATGATGAAAGAAATAAAAGATGACACAAATAGATGGAGAGATATGCCATGCCCCTGGATTGGAAGAATTGAGACTGTGAAAACGACTATACTACCCAAAGCAGTCTACAGGTTCAATGCAATCCCTATCAAATTACCAATGGCATTTTTCACAGAATTAGAACAAAAAGTTATACAATTTGTGTGGCAACACAAAAGACCCCGAACAGCCAAAGCAACCTTGAGAAAGAAAAACAGAGCTGGAGGAATCAAGCTCCCCAACTTCAGACTATACTACAAAGCTACAGTAATCAAGACAGTATGGTACTGGCACAAAAACAGAAATATAGATCAATGGTACAGGACAGAAGGCCCAGAGATAAACCCACACACCTATGGTCACCTAATCTATGACAAAGGAATATACAATGGAGACAAGACAGCCTCTTCAATAAATGGTGCTGGGAAAACTGGACAGCTACATGTAAAAAAATGAAATTAGAACACTCCCTAACACCATACACAAAAATAAACTCAAAATGGATTAAAGACCTAAATGTAAGACTGGACACTATAAAACTCTTAGAGGAAAACATAGGAAAAACACTCTTTGATATAAATCACAGCAAGATCTTTTATGACCCACCTCCTAGAGTACTGAAAATAAAAACAAAAATAAGCAAATGGGACCTAATTAAACTTAAAAGCTTTTGCACAGCAAAGGAAACCATAAACAAGATGAAAAGACAACCCAAGGAATGGGAGAAAATATTTGCAAATGAAGCAACAGACAAAGGATTAATCTCCAAAATATACAAACAGCTCATGCAGCTCAATATCAAAAAAACAAAGAACCCAATGAAAAAATGGGCGGAAGACCTAAATAGACATTTCAGCAAAGAAGACATACAGATGGTCAAGAGGCACATGAAAAGATGCTCAACATCCCTAATTATTAGAGAAATGCAAATCAAAACTACAATAAGGTATCACCTCACACCGGTCAGAATGACCATCATCAAAAAATCTACAAGCAACAAATGCTGGAGAGGGTGTGGAGAAAAGAGAACCCTCTAAAAAAAAAAAAAAAAAAAAAAGAAAAGAGAACCCTCTTGCACTGTTGGGAATGTAAATTGATACAGCCACTGTGGAGAACAGTATGGAGGTTCCTTAAGAAACTAAACATAGAACTAGCATATGACCTAGCAATCCCACTACTGAGAAAACCGTAATTCAAAAAGACACAGGTACCCCCATGTTCACTGCAGCACTATTTACAATAGCCAGGACATGGAAACAACCTAAATGTGCATCGACAGATGAATGGATAAAGAAGATGTGGCACATGTATACAATGGAATATTACTCAGCCATAAAAAGAAATGAAATTGGGTCATTTGTAGTGATGTGGATGGACCTAGTGTCTGTCATACAGAGTGAAGTAAGTCAGAAAGAGAAAAACAAATATTGTATATTAATGCATATATGTGGAATCTAGAAAAATGGTACAGATGAACCTATTTGCAGGGCAGGAATAGAAAGGGAGATGTAGAGAATGGACGTGTGGACATATGGGGGGAAGGAGAGGGTGGGAAGAACTGGGAGATTAGGTTTGACATAAATACACTACCATGTGTAAAATAGCTAGCTAGTGGGAACCTGCTGTAATGCACTGGGAGCTCAGACCAGTGCTCTGTGATGGCCTAGTGGGATGGGATGGCTGCAGGGAGGAGGTCCAAGAGGCAGGGGATGTGTGTATGGGTATGGCTGTTTCACTTGGCTGTGCAGCAGAAACTAACACAACACTGTAAAGCAATTATACTCCAGTTAAAAAAAAAAAAAAGAAAGAAAGAAAGAAAGAAAAGGGGAGAACCACCAAGGAAGCTAAAAGTTTCATCAAGTTGAGGAAGTCCAAAATGTAAAACGAGCTGAGGTTCCTGAGAAAAGCCAACTACAAGGAAAAGGGACTCTTTGGAGCAGAAAGAAGAAGAAGAACAGCCTGCTACACATGTTCCATTATTAGGAGACAGGGAGATGCAGACTCATTCAATGCCAACTTTTTTGTCCTTTCTATTAGAAAGAAAACTCTCTATTCCAGAAAGATGAACACGAGTGAGTGTAAGAAGAAACTGAAGACCGAGACCTTTGAGGAAACAAGGGAGGGTGCCTAGATGCTTTATGTCAGTTAAATTCTCCAAACACGTAATTGTATTGCACAATCGTGCTTTCCAACCTTCTTCACATCGTGGCACACAGAGAAAATACTAATATACGTCTGGCTCACTGCGGTACACTGTGGTAACACCAGTCTTTTGGAAGCTCCCTGGCTGGCCGGCTTGGGGGCTCTGGCTGCAAGGGCCAAAGGAGTCCATTTCTTGGTCTGCCTGTAACAGTTCCCGTTGCCCCAGTATTTGGATACTATAAGAATTGGAAAGCTGACCTAGAATCCTAAAATAAAGGTAGATATGGTTACAGAATGCATTAATAATCTTTGAGGAAGAGATGCTGGTGAGCTTGACATAAAGTACTACCTAAATTCTAGAAAAGATGTGGTAAACACCAGTCACTAGCACGTGTTCACATGTTCATCAAGAATACGCGAGCCCAACTGTCTTTGTAGTGGGTTGAATCGTGGTCTCCAAAAAGATATGTCCATGCACTAATCCCCGGGAATCTGCGAATGTGACCTGATTTGGAAAAAGCATCTTTGGAGTGTAATTAAGTTAAGGATCTCACGATAAGATCCATCCTAGATCTAGGGTGGCCCTAAATCCAATGACGGGTGTCCTTCTAAGAGAAAGGCAGGAGATTTGAGACTCAGACACTAGGAAGAAGTCCCTGTGAAGACAGAGGAAGAGCCCAGAGCTCTGCAGCCGCCAGAAGCTGGAAGCAGCAAGGAAGGACCCTCCCCCTGCAGAGGGAGCGTGGCCCAGCTAACAACATGATTTGGACTTCTGGCCTCCAGAAATGTGAAAGAATACATTTCTGTACATCAGCCCCAGGAAACTAAGACAATCCTCTTTCTTTTTATGACAGACAAAAGTGTACAGGACATGGGGAAAGTAACAGAAATGTAATGTCTGGATTTTTGCAATGAATTGGACAAAAACTTGTGAAAAAAGTTTGGATAAGCACCCATGCCTCTCTCATAGACTGAATTCTGAGTCAGCCTGAGATTGCTGTTCAGCAAAGTCACACTGCTTTCCATCAGAATGTAAGGTCCTTGAAAGAAAGCAGTTTTTGCCTTTTGTTCAATGCCTTTTGAACAAAAAGCAGTTTTTGCCTTTTGTTCCCAGGGCCCAGAACGGTGGCAGGACAACATCGGTGTTTTCACCACATAAACCAGTTCATTACCTTTGTGTTCTCGTCTTGATTGGGCTTCTGTTTTCTTTTTCTACTTCTGCTGTGAAATTCCACCACTTCTACTGGTTCCCTGTCACTCCTCAGGGGAGAGGGGGCTACCGCAGCACTAGAGACTACAGGTCCTGAAGGGAAACCACCAGGGGTCACGGCAGGAACACCCTGCAGCTCCTCCTGGAGTTCCTGGAAGAAGCCGGAAGCACTCTTCCTCTGGCCTCTGACAAGAGATCCAGGTTGGAGAGCCGGCTCTGCTACCAAGGCCGCTGGGGTCCCCATCTCTCTTTTCTTCTCTCTTTTCTTTCTGATCCTCTTCTGCTCTGCTTCATCTTCCGTCTCTCCTGTTTGTTCAAACACAAAAGGAAAAATCAATATTTTCTGTTTTAGCTATCACCAGTACCAAATCATGCGAATGCACGTGTACGTGTGTCACAGCTACAAACACGCAGAAGTACACACAAAGACAAAAACTGTTTTTCTTCCAAGAGGGTCGTATTTGCACAATTTATAGAATCCAAAGTGCACAGTCATCTTTCCCCAGGTAACTATATTTACGTCTTTGACTCTTACTAGCACAATTACTTTAGTCCTCACCTTGGTCCTGACTTTAAGTGTCATCATCGCAATACCCCAGAAACTGGTAATCCCCGTTGGCTCACACTTCGTAGTGAAAATGTCAGTACATCTGCCACTGCAGCCGGTGTTTCTTTTTAACACTTTCTAGGGTTACAGGTGGGGACCGTGGTCTTCCTATTTCCTTTCGCGGTTATGAATTAAGATGAACCTAAGACAACTGGCTTAATTTGAATGCCTTTATTTTCAACTAAATCTCCATACCTCCCCTCTGTTTCAGCTGTTCAAACGCCGACCAGTCACCTGAAGGTTCTGATGAGAACTCTAGGCCTAACGATTCATCGACAGTATGACTATCACAGAGCTCTCCAAACATCAGCTATTTATGTTTGCTTCTATTTTCTCAGTCTTCGATTCAGTAAATACGTATTAAGAGTCGACTAACCTTTGGCATTAGGCATATACAAATGAGTAGATACAGCCCATGCCTTCAGAGCTCCAAGCATAATTTCCAGGCTGTGTTAACACGAACTGTATTTAGGATTTTGCAGAATAGTCCTTTCCTCTAGGACTTCTCAAGGTCAGAGGCTAAGTCTTCTCTGTCTTCCGACATTCCCAAGGGCACAGAGATGCTCTGTCCACAGTTCAAGTCGATAACAAGTGCAGGGGTTGGAGCCAGAGAGTGTAGGGCTTGGAACCCAAGCTCTGCAAATTACTAACTGGGTGAACTTCAAGTTTTTTAACCTTTAGTGCTTGTTTCTACAATAATGGGATTTGTCTTGTAATAATGGTATTAATGACAACATCTATTTCATAGGATTGTTGTGAAAATTAAACGAGTATATACCTGTAAAGCATGGAGTGTATGGTAAATTCTCAATACGATTTTAGCTATTATTATTATTTTTTTTAGCTATTATTTTTACTGTGTAATGAGCTTAGAATTTTGAGCAATGGCTCCAAAATAAAATGGCAACATCACGCTATAAATTTAAGAAATGCGTTTGGCCTTTAAAGGCACTAATGCCTAACGATTACCTTTGGTGCATGAACAAAGGATGTCACCTTCCCTGGGGCAAGTTCTTCAGAGTGCATGGAACGGTCTCCCTACTGAAGTGCCAGGAGTTGCCAATCTTTAGCGGTAAGCTCTTTTATCTTCCTCTTCCCCAGTCAAGTTAAAGGAAGCAGAGCATAAGTCAGCCAACTTAGGGATGACAGGTCATGAAAAGCTTCCTGTGAAACCGCCCTCCGAAGTCCTTGGCAGGGGACACACTGAAGGATGAGATCCCCACGTGACAAGGTGGCACCAATGCCCGAGGGTCAGGCGGGTCTGGGGGGTGCGTGGGGAAAGGGGGCTGCCCGGCGAAAAGCGATTCGGGAACAAGGGGTGCTATTTCGAGAGCCCGAGGTCCTGCGAACACCTCCCCGGTAAGTCTGAAAGCCTTGGTGCTTCCGACACGCAAGCCGGTCCCCACCGAGGGACGAGCTGGGAGGTTTAATTCATAAAAAACGCTCAACAGACTCCGGTCACCGGGGAGGGGGGGGAGGGTGATCTCCGACGGAAGCGAGTGGGGGACCCACTGTCAGAACCGGGTCGGACGAGCCGAGAGGTGCTCGACGTTCAAGAACCTTTAGCCTGAAAGCGGAGGCCGGCCCAGTTCCGGGCTGCTCAAGTCCGCTCTCCACGTGGGCTCCGAAGGCCCGTACTCACCAAAGTCGTAGAGGTTCTGGAGCACAACGTCCAGAAGGGCCTGAGAACCGGGAGGTGCGGAGGCGGCTAACCCGGGCTCCTGCGCCATCGTGGGGCCCGGCCGGGCGCGGCGGGACAGCGCGGAGCGCGCGGGACTCGGTCCGCGCGGCGCCCGCTTCCGGGTTCCGATGTGCTGCGCACGCGCGCGCTGCAGGTCCCCGCGCGGCTTCCGTCCTGGTTAAGATGGCGGCGCCCGGGGTCCTCCGGAGGGGCCGTAGAGGGTGCTGCCGCCCTAGGCGAGGTCGGGCCGCCCCGTGCGGAAGAACCGCCCCCAACAGCACCCCAACCACCGCTTAGCTAAGAATCCCAGGCCACGCCCGGGACAGCGGCCGCAGCATGGATTCTTCCAGGTCGTCCAGCTCTTGCTTCTCCGTCGGCTCCACCAGTCCCGGCGCTGTCGTGCTCCTCTACTCGGTATGCGCCCGGGGGAGCGAGGCCGGGGCGGGGCCGCGGGAGAGGACCTCCTTCTCCTGGTCCCGGGTTCCTCCGGGCTGCGACCCAGGGCCCAGAAGAGTGGGTCCGAGCCTCCCCGCCCCCCCCCCCCCCCGCGCCCAGGAGAGATTGGGTGGTTGATTTGGTTTCTAGGGCAACGTTGTATCGCTGCGTGTGGGCATGTCCGTGTGCTTTTAGAAGTTTCTCCTGGTGATGGTTCCGCTGGTTCCTTCCCGCTCGTTCCTTCCCTTTCCCTCCACCAGGCGTTGGGCCTTCAGAACGCCCCCGACACGGGAACGAGGCGGGGAGAATTGGAGTCTCTCTATCTCTTGCGAGGCGTGTCGGGCTACCTTTCGGTCGAACCCGAGGAACCTGCGGGTCTGACTCAGCCGGAGGTAGCCCGTGGCTCCCCACCCACCCCGCTCTTTCGCAGCTGTGGTATTCCCGGGAGAAAAAGTATTTGGCTTGTCTGTGAGCATTGAGTTTCTAAGACTTTCCGTTTCTCATCTAAGCAGATTTGGAGTTTCCGGAAATTTGTATTGTGTTTCTGTCTTCTGCCCATCATTGTACTCTTTCCACAAGTCATTTTGGAAGAGAACTAATGCCCCCCGGCCTCTCTCCAGTTGGCCCTTTCACCCCACAACCCCCTCTTCTAATTTGAACTGGTCTTTTTGGCCGACGGAATGTTGGTCACTCAGAATTGTCATGAAGAAATTATCAGGTGGAAGTATTTCACAACCCTGGAGCAACTGACTTTTTTTTTTTTAACCAAATTAATTTTTATCTACCTTAGGAGGAAATAAAAGAATG
This sequence comes from Eschrichtius robustus, assembly GCF_028021215.1. Taxonomy (NCBI): domain Eukaryota; kingdom Metazoa; phylum Chordata; class Mammalia; order Artiodactyla; family Eschrichtiidae; genus Eschrichtius; species Eschrichtius robustus. The sequence continues at coordinate 13,675,866 of NC_090830.1, read as the reverse complement.
CAGTTTAAAGTCATGTTACCAATGTTCTGGCTTAAATATAATGTTAATTTATGTAGGAAGGTCATAACAGGGAAAACACGAAAGAGCAAGATAAAAAACTCAGTTTCAGAAAAGAATGTATATACCTATGGCTACCTTCAAATTGGGAGACCAGTGGAACATGGGGAAACTTCTGTTCCCTTGCTGTCAAGAGCTCTGGGCTTATGATTGCTGCTAAATTGTCCACTTTCCCAAGATTTATCACTTGGACCTCTCTCTTCGTTGACCTCACCGCACAGCGCAGTGGTGAAATAGTTCAACCTCGAAATGTAGGGAAGGAGGGTTGCTGTGTAGCTCTGACTTCCCATGGGTAGTTTTTTTCAGCCCTAAACTGGTTTGTGAATTACAGCAATTTTCCACATGTGTATTGAAGGAAAGAGTTGGTTTTTTATTTCCCCATTCACCAATGATAAGACTTTGGTCACCTTTTTCACGTGAAAAACTAAAGCAGTTAATTGCATGTAAGCCGTTACTGCTTCTGAAGCTGGACAGCCGCCCTCACTCCTCTTGTGACGGCAGTCTTAACTTTCATGTTAACCTGAACTTCTTCTTAACTGTTTCAGACTGCCCTTGTTTCTTTCCTGGGCCACACTCTTATTGTGCAATACTCTAATCTAGTCTTAGAGATATTTAAGATACTGCTGATTGCAGCAGACATTGCAGCTGTAGGTACTTAACAGTGTCCTAGTCAGTATTCTCAATGTGCAAGATATGGAAGTTAAAGATCCAGCCCTTGCCTTTAAGGACTCCAAAGGATGTCCTGAGAATAAAGGAGTAATCGCAGTTAAGTGAGAGAAGCCCAATGATTGAAGCGTGCACAGTATATTGTGGGAGGGCTGGAAAGGAGCACCTGGCCTGTCTGGGGACTTGGAGAAGGCTTCTAAGAGAATGTGACACCTGAGCTGAGATTTTGAGGTATGAACGGGAGGTGAGGGAGAGGAAGGCTGTCCTAGGCATCAGTGTAAGAAGACCACTCCTTGGCATGTTTGGGGGAACCAAGATAGGTAAGGGTAGAATAAAGGGGACGTGAGAAACAAAACTAAGGAAGTAGGCAGAGGATATTTCCTAAAGGAATTTTATGTTTTTAAACGCCCTTCAGGATAAAATCTTCATTCTGTGGGACACCATTTAAGGATGATCGGATTTGTATTTTTGAAAGTCTGAGAAGACTACTAGGTTTCTGGCATGATTATGTGGGTAACCTCTTTTATCGATGCGTAAGCAGAGGCTGTAGAAAGAGAATTCGTTGCAGAAGGAATCTGATACCGGAAGCGTGGAGGTCAGTTAGGACGCTGTCGCAGTAATCCAGGGAGGTGACGAAAGCCTGCAGTGAGGCAGTGGCCGTGAGTCTGGCGAGGAGGGAGGCGGGTGAGTTTGTGTGGTATTCAGGACAGTTGAATGTGGTAGCTAGGGAAGAGGCCGCAGTCTGAAGTTGACTCCCCATTTCTGCGATCTGGTAACTGGGCAGACGACGATGCCTTTCACTGATGAGAAAGAGGAAGAGGAGCAGATTTAGTCGGGGTAATAGAACAGTCATTTCAACTTAGGATGTGTTGAGTTTGAGGTGGAAGAGGCAAAATTAATGATTTTTAACTTGTGGATTATCCTGTTACGGACCAGATACATCACAAAGTGTTGGGGAGGCCTCCAAAGAGCGTTAGAAGTGCGGTACCAGAGTAGAAGAGGAGGGTCTGGCCTAAATATATAGATATGGCAGCCTCCGCCAGTAGGTGGTGTCCGAAGCCATACGTCTGCTTGAAATCTTCCAATGAGACCACAGATGAAAAGCAGACCGGGATTGCATAATCACCGGTGTACCCATAACCCAAATGATGGCTTCCTGTTGGAGTCTGAATGAGAAGTCTAGACTCTTTACCGTGTCCTACAAGACTCTACGTAATTAGGTAATTGCTCCGTCTCTGGTTTGACCAGTCCTGCTCGCTGGTCCAGCCGCACTGGCCTTCTGTTTCTCAGAAGTAAGCATGCTTCCTTCTCGGAGTGCTTGTAGCCCTCTCTGTGTGGTATGCTCTGTTCTCCCAGAACCTTGCATTGCTGGCTGATTTTTTTTTTATTATTGAGGTCCCAGCTCAAAGAGGCCCTTCCCCACCACTCAATCGAAAGTAGCTCTCCAATCACTCTTCCTCATTAGTTCCTCTATTTTGTTTATATTCTCTTGTCAGTGTTGTGCTACAGCAGTCTTATACTGGCTCTCAAAGCTGACTGTTAAATTTGTATGAAGCTTGCGAGCCTATTGTTAAAACACTGCCATTATTAAAAATTAAAGGTTGTTATATACATTTACAATTAAACAAATTCCGTTAAAAATAGTTAATACTCAGAACTCAGCACTTCCTAATTATTTTACTAAGTTTTCCTGTTATCCACGCTCTTGAAGTTATTTCCATCTGTCACACTGTAAGGTGGAAATCCTGGAGAACGGTGGCTCTTTGCATCTCCTCCCAACTCCACATTCAGTGAGGTCGTATTGGTAGCTTGAAATCTGCCACGGTGGGAGCGTGTGTACCCCAGAAACTGGCAGGTGCTATAAACCAGGGCTCTCCCGTAGTTGCACATTTACCAGCATGCTACTGGTGGCATCCCTGAGTGAACTTACCTTGTTTATTTGTTGTCTGTCTTTCCTTCAGCTCCCTCAGGGCACGCTCCTAGTCTGCCATGTTCATGCCGTGTTCTTAGCCTGTAGAACGGTGCCTGGTACGTTTGGGGCTGTCAGTAACTGTTGAATGGATGGATCCACCAGAGCAGTTGAAAGGGAGGTACAAGGAGAGGCCTGTTTAACTAGCAATCAGGAGAGGCCCACTCTGCAAAGTAAGATAGGGAAGACGAACAATGGGGGGAAAATCGTTCACCTCATTCTTCTCACTTGGCCTCCTCATTGTATCTTGCTCCTGGGTGAGTATTTATTTTATGATGGTAAATACTTCTCCAGCATGGCGTAGGGAAGGCCAGTTAATGAGCAGTAACACTCAACCCTGGCTGCATGTAGGGATCACTTAGAGTACTTTCAAAAATGCTTTTGATAACCCAGGTACCCCTCCCAGACCAAATTAATCAAGAATCTTTAGGGGGGCCTTGGCATCAATATTTTAAGTTCCCCAAGTTATTTTAATGTGCAGCCTGGGTTAAAAACCACTGGATTAGACATTGAGTTAGACCAGATTGGGAGAAGTTTGAGCTTTAGACTGTGAATGTTGGAGAGCTGTCATCAACAGGGCTCAAGAAGTGGCTTCATTTAGTAATTTATTTCTTCATTCCACAAACAATGATTGAAGGACTGGGAATACAAAAATGTATAAGACCCGTGACAGGAAGTTCACAATCTTGTAGGGGAGACACCAAAGACAAGTTTATTGAAGTATTCTAGATGAAAATGTAATGAGGATTCCCTAAAGACTCAACGGAGAAGATGACCATTTTGGTCCTGCGTTAAAGGGAGAATCTGGAAGTGGTACACAGAGGAGGTGTACAGAAGCTGTGTCTGATAGCTGAGTGTTTTCCAGGTGAACGGTGGTGAATGGCCATTTGTAAGTGCCCTGTCTCAACAACTGGTACCACCATGCACAGGGTTACTGACAAAAGAGGCTGTGTCCGTCTTGGTTAGACAAGGCATATCCCCAACACATACCACAATAGCACGCATATAACAGATGCTAGGTGTTTGATAGGAATGCCATTCTTAGAGGTGACTTGAACAAAGCTGCGGGAGCCATGAGATGTCATAGCTTGTTTAGGCAACTAGGTCTTTGTATAGCTGGCTCGTGTGTTGAGAAGTGTGAGCTTGATCCTGCAGTTAACAGAACCGTGGAAGGATTGCAGATGATCACAGCTGGCAAGGTTACATACCTGCTGGGTACATACGTGCTGCTCTGCCTTGCAGGTTCTTGTTCTGAGGACGCCCTCCCTCCCCTCTCCCCCTTTCCTCTCTCCTCCCCTTCCGCTCTCTCTTTCTCTTCCCCCCCCCCACCTCCTCCACCCCACACACACCTCCCCAACTGATTGTGATCCTTTTCTGTTCCCACACCCAGGACCGCTAAATGGGAAGTCTCTAAGATCTTTTTTGTCCCTAAAATTATATCATTTATAATGGTAATTTGTGGCATTCTACCAAGTCTGAGCCTGTATAACTTATGCCATTACTTCATTAATGAGAACTGTGAAATTTGAGGTTCTTCAGCCTTATAAGCAGGAGTATGCGATATGTTACAGCGACTGCAGTTTTACACCAGAATTCCAAGCTCGAATATTTTCCCCTCATATATTCTCTATAGTTATATATGTAGGCATAAAAATGTTCATGTTTGTGTATTTCACATGTTTTACATGCTATCCTTTTATACTTAAACTCCATATAAATGCTCTTTGCTTCTATTTGTATTCTCGTTGTGCCCAATGGTGGTCTCAGTTTTTCTGTTTGTTTTTTTTTTATTACCTTAACATTTAGTCGGTCAGTTATTAATCAATTGTGCTATATTCCAAACACAGCTAGATGATGGAAATACAAAGAGGACACAAAGTGTCCTGCCCTCAAGGTAATTGCATTTTAGTAGGGAGACAGACATGCAAACGATTACATGTTATGGGATACATACCACAATAGACGTATGTAGAAGGTAAAGAAGTCCTAATGAGGAAGGCAGAGTAATTCCATCAGGGGAACTCAAGGAGAGTTGTCACAGAAGAGTGATGCCAAAGCAAGGATGACAGGAACAGAAGGGCATTCCAGGCAGAGATGGCCACGTGCAAAGGCCCCAAGGCATGTCAGCGATGGACTTGTTGGGGAACTCAAATCACTCACTGTTGAGTGGGCCATGAGTGTGGTGAGAAGGAAAAGCCAGGTCATAGAGGTTCTCATGTGACGCCAGCAGTGGCTTAGGTCTTATTCTGAAGGAGGTGAGGGGTGTCATGTAAATATTTTAAGCCAGAATTGTGTTTTGAAAAGGGCGCATGGTGGCATGGAAGACTGATTCAAAGGGACAAAACATAGGCAAGGAGACCAGTGAGGAAGCCGCCGTGATAAAGAGCACAGGCTGGGCATGTGAATGAGGAGTAGACGTGATGGATCCTTAAAGGCCGTGTTAGCAGGATGGAACGGATTGGATGTGAAGGGTGAGGGAGGAAAGGTCTAGAGTGATGTAGACAGAGGGATGTAGATGGTGTGGGGTTATTGATTGAGATTTCAGGAAAATAATCAGCTTGTAGGATTGTGCAGAGGAGAAATGAGTTCAGTTTTGGAAAAGCCAGATGGGAGAAGAGGACAGGGCAAGGGATTCAGAAGCATAAATATTTGAAACCAGTTGAGTAGGTGAGAGTACTCAGCACCGTGTGGCGTGAAGAAAAGAGGGATGGAGATGTTAACATACATTAAAGGAAGTGGGAGGAAAGAAGACATATTTGTAACCGGGGGAGGAAAATTTCCCCCAGGTTGAGAATCTCTGGATTAGAGAGATGAGGTGGGTTTTCTGCTGTGACAGAGTCATGAATTAAAGAAACCACAGTAGGAACATTTCAGAATAGTTGTAGGTAATGAAAGGAGGGAGGGCTTGAGAATGGTGTCCCACGGTGGGGAGGTCTAGCAGGACGAAGACTTGAAAGAGGCCAGGGTCTAATGATTAGATTTGAAAGAAATATTACTGTTTGTTATGCTTTTTATAGTAGCAATGAATGAAAAAAAGAGTCCAAACATCCAACATTAAAAGTAATATCGTGGGAGAAACTTAAATGACACGGAGGAGCGTTAATAACATTAAGTAAAAAAAAAATCAGGAGACAAATCAAAATGTACGTGTGGTGAGGGAGGGACTTTTCACCGGCAAAGAAAAAAGCATTCACTGAAATGGTCTCTGGCTCATTGGGTGACAGTTGATTTTAATTTTCTTCTTTGGGCTTTTCTGTACCTCCTCAATTTTTATAATGAACATGTATCACTTTGGTAATTAAAAAATTATATTAAGAAATTAGGGAATATAAAGGTGACGGTGCAGCCACTAAAATATTTTAAAACAATATTTAATATAGGGAAGTATTCAGAATACAGTTGATAAGGCAAGATAAACTATATTTGGTAGGGTCCATGTTTTAAATTTAAAAATATGTATTTTTGTATCTATGAATGAAAAAAATAAGGGAACTAGTAAGTGTTAAGAGTAGTTATTCCCAGGGTGTAACATTGTGGGCAGTTTATCTTTGCTTGTATGTCTCCACGTTTCCAAATCTTCCATAATTAGCATGCTGAGTAGTCTAGGGTAGTGGTTAGGAACAAGGTCTGTGAAGCGATAAGGCTTCAGCTTGAATCATGTCTCTGCCCTCTGAGAGCTGTGGGACCTTGGCTGAGTTATTTCGCTTCTCTGTGCCTTGGTCTCCCCATTGTGAACCGTGGTGGTGGTGACAACCACCTCATAGGTTTGTTGTGAGGATTGATTGCCCCTTCATACAGGTAACGTTCTCAGGATAGTGCCTGACACCTAGGAAGCAGCGACGTGTGTTAGCTGTACTTATTATTACTGCTATTACTTTCATCGTCAGGAAAACAAACTTTTAAGAATTAACAATTCAGCAGTCGTTGGTAGCCCAATAACGAGCAGTTTCAGGGGCTGGTTGGATAGAAGCTGAATTGCAGTGGGTTGAAAGGAGAAAAGAAAGTAACACAGCAAAATACAGACTGCTCCACAGTAGCTTATATGGGAGCACTTTTGTCTTGGGTTTGCACCCTTGTAGTTTTATTTGATTTGACATAATCTTGACTCTCTGATGTACGCTTTAATTTTTAAAACTAAATGAGAGAGGCAGACAAAACAGGTTTATTGGTGTGCTTGATGAAATCTGTAAAGTTGATCAGATTACTCTAGAGCCTAATGTCCCACCTTTGCTATGTTTGTTAACTTTCATAGCGGGGCACTGGCTTTATAAAGGTAGCAGTCAGAAATATGATAATAAAATATTATAGTTCAATGTCAATTCATTGATCCTAATAATAGCTACATTTCTTTTTCTTTTTGGTAATTTTATTCTTTTTTTCATTTTTATTTTTGGCTGCGTCGGGTCTTCGTTGCCGTGCACGGGCTTTCTCTAGTTGCGGCAAGTGGCGGGCTCCTCTTCGTGGCAGTGCGCGGGCTTCTCATTGCAGTGGCTTCTCTTGTTGCGGAGCACGGGCTCTAGGCACACAGGCTTCAGTAGTTGTGGCACATGGGCTCAGTAGTTGTGGCTCGCGGGCTCTAGAGCGCAGGCTCAGTAGCTGTGGCACGTGGGCTTAGCTGCTCCGCGGCATGTGGGATCCTCCTGGACCGGGGCTCGAACCCGTGTCCCCTGCACTGGCAGGTGGGTTCGCAACCACCGGGGAAGTCCAATAGCTACATTTCTTTTTCTTACTGTATGAAAACCTAACATCAGAACACTCTGCTCTGACTCTGTGTCACAGAATAAGAATTTGGGCTAAGATGAAACCTTACCAACGCAGTTTTACAGCATGTGCATCACTTTCTTTCATTTGCCTTACCCACAGAAGGAGCTCAAAAAGTGGGATGAGTTTGAAGATGTTTTGGAGGAGAGGAGGCATGTCAGCGACCTGAAATTTGCCATGAAATGCTACACACCTCTTGTCTACAAGGGAATTACTCCTTGCAAGCCAAGTGAGATTAAATGTAGCGTTCTCAATTCTGAAGAGATTCATTATGTCATTAAACAGGTAAGTGATTCCCTCTTCAGCCATAGCCAGATTTGTTCATTGTCAGCAAGTTCTAGCTCTTCTTGATTCTGTGAATTTATTTTGCTATTTTTAATGTATCTTTTTAGATTTTGCTGTATTCAACACATTCATCAAATGTTTATTGTACCCATAATGCGTCTTAGCCTCTTTGCTAGACATTGTGTCTAATAGCTAGTTGAGCAGCGTTCTTGACCTCTTAAGTGTATAGTCTAATAGGGAATGATGACAGTTGTGCAGTCATTTACAGTGAAATATGATACAAGACATGCTACTGGGAGGCCAGTGTACAGGGGCATTAATTAATTATAAGAGCAACTAATTTTGTATAGGGAGTTAGAGAAGTGATTTTGTAAATGAGGCCTGAAAGATGTTTGGGGGTTTTCCAGGTGAAGTGGGTGAGGAAGAGTGTTCCTAGCAGACCAAATAACCTTTTCCCTGTGGTTTTCAAACCTCATGGCACATTAAAATTATTCAGGGAGGGGCTTCCCTGGTGGCACAGTGGTTAAGAATCCGCCTGCCAATGCAGGGGACACGGGTTCGAGCCCTGGTCCGGGAAGATCCCACATGCCGCAGAGCAGCTAAGCCCGTGCGCCACAGCTAGTGAGCCTGCGCTCTAGAGCCTGCGAGCCACAAATACTGAGCCTGCGTGCCACAACTACTGAGCCCGCATTTCACAACTACTGAAGCCCACGCGCCTAGAGCCCGTGCTCCGCAACGAGAGAAGCCACCGCAATGAGAAGCCCGTGCACCGCAGCAAAGAGTAGCCCCCGCTCGCCGCAACTAGAGAAAGCCCGTGCACAGCAACGAAGACCCAATGCAGCCAAAAATAAATAAATAAAATAAATAAATTTTTTTTAAAAAAAGAATGTTTAAAAAAAAAATTATTCGGGGAGCTTTTAAAAATCCCTGTGCCTCGGGCTTCCCTGGTGGCGCAGTGGTTGAGAATCTGCCTGCCAGTGCAGGGGACACGGGTTCGAGCCCTGGTCTGGGAAGATCCCACATGCCGCGGAGCAACTAGGCCCGTGAGCCACAACTACTGAGCCTGCGTGTCTGGAGCTTGTTCTCCACAACAAGAGAGGCCGTGACAGTGAGAGGCCTGCGCACCGCGATGAAGAGTGGCCCCCACGCGCTGCAGCTAGAGAAAGCCCTCGCACAGAAATGAAGACCCAACGCAGCCAAAAAATTAATTAATTAATTAATAAAAATCCCTGTGCCTACGTCTCACCCTCACACCAGTTAAATCAGAATGTCAGGAGTGAGGAACCAGGCATCTGAAGTTTTTTAAAAGCCCAGTCAATTCCCAAGTATAGTGAAGTTTGGGAACCACCAGCTTATTTTAAGGAGTAGAGCACGTGTATGTTCATGGTGTTGAGAGGTGTTCGATGGAACCAGACTGAAGAGAGCAAAGGAGGGGCAATGACAAGAGTTGGACTGGAGGGGGAAGCCGGGGCCGCCTCGTGAAGGGCTTTGTGAACCGTCCAAAGGAATTAGATTTATCCTACATACAGTGCGAAGCCGTGGAAGGGTTTCCGGTTGCAGTGCGGCACGATCAGTTTATGTTTTAGCGGCGCCGTGCTGCTGAGAAAGGAGACGGGAAGGCTGTGTGTGCTGCTCCTGCAGTAATCCCTTGGTAGGATCGTAGCTGCCTGGACTGGCAAGTGGTTATAGAAACAGAGAAGTGGACAGACTTAAGAAGTGACCAGTTGGGTGAATGAAGTGAAGGAAAGAAGAATCAAGGCTGTTAGAGCCATTCTCTGAGATAGGGACTTAGAAGAGGGCTTCGGAGAGAAGCTGTGCTTTGTTTTGCACGTGTCATTTGAGGACATCCAGATAGAGGTCCTTGGCGGGCATGATCGGAGCTCCCCGATGGTGGGCTCTCGTATCGTATCGTGCTCCTGCGCCTTGAGGTTCACGGAGGGATCCTGCTTCTTTGACTTTTAACTGGAGGTTAGTCAGGTTTGTGGCCTTGGGAAAATTCTTCATTTTGCGGCGGCAGTGGGGTTGGGGGCTGCATCACACGGCTTGCAGGATATTAGTTCCCCGACCAGGGGTGGAACCCGGGCCCAGACACTGACAGCGCAGAGCCCTAGCCACTGGAGCAGGGATGGAACCCGGGCCCAGACACAGCGCGGAGCCCTAGCCACTGGACCAGGGATGGAAACTGGGCCCAGACACAGCGCGGAGCCCTAGCCACTGGACCAGACATGGAACCCGGGCCCAGACACAGCGCGGAGCCCTAGCCACTGGACCAGGGATGGAACCCGGGCCCAGACACTGACAGCGCGGAGCCCTAGCCACTGGACCAGGGATGGAACCCGGGCCCAGACACTGACAGCGCGGAGCCCTAGCCACTGGACCAGGGATGGAACCCGGGCCCAGACACTGACAGCGCGGAGCCCTAGCCACTGGACCAGGGATGGAACCCGGGCCCAGACACAGCGCGGAGCCCTAGCCGCTGGACCAGGGATGGAAACCGGGCCCAGACACAGCGCGGAGCCCTAGCCGCTGGACCAGGGATGGAACCCGGGCCCAGACACAGCGCGGAGCCCTAGCCGCTGGACCAGGGATGGAACCCGGGCCCAGACACTGACAGCACGGTGTCCTAGCCACTGGACCGCCGGGGAGCTCCCAGGAAAATTATTTATTGTCTTTATTATTTGCTGTCTCTTTTATTCTGATTCAGACATATGACCTATGCTCTTAATCATATTGTTGTGATCTATCTTGGGGAATCTGTCAATCTTGTCTGACTGAACTTATTTCATAAGTAAGTCAAGTTCTCTCTCTCTCTCTCTCTTTTTTAAATTGCTGTATTCCTGGTGCCTAGCACGTAGTACACATTCAATAAATATTTCTTGAATTAATGAATGAAAAAAAAAATACTTTGGTCCTATCCACAGAGATTCTGGTTTAATTGGTCTAGGTTAGGACCCAGGCATTTCTCTTTTCTTCTTCTTCTTTTTTTTTTTTTTTTAAGTTTCCCCATGCAATTCTAATGCACAGCCAGGTTAAGTGTGACTGATTTAAGCCAGTGTTTTTCAGACTTGAGTGTACTGCTGAGAAGAATCATATAATCGAGGTAGATTGGAATTATTGTAAATTCTCGGTTACGCAGCACCCTTGGGCCCTCTGTGTTACCCAGTCATTGATTGTCTCCCTAGTAAACGCTCTCCCTGTCTCCAAAACGGCAGTTTCAGTTGCCCCATTCTCCTTGAACCTCCCACCCTACCTTCTCCGCTTACTCTGGACAGATGACTTCTCTTCCTACTTCACAAAGAAAATGTAAGCCATTATATAAGTGAGGGCTGTTTCAGCTCCCTGAGGTCAGGCTCCTAACTTACCTGCATCTAACACCCATCATTTTCTTCCTCCCTCCTACTAGAATGGAACAGGGGTCCCCTTCTGTTCGAGTTTAATCCCCACCCTGCTCCTTTGCTCCGAATTCCACCTCCCCCTCCTCCTCGGGGACTCTGCTCTGTCCTCTGTCCCCTCAGTTGTCTGAACTTCTTCCTTGTTACCGGCTCTTTACCATCAGCATTTAACATGCTCACTTCTCTTCCAACTTAATTAGACTTCCTTTGACCACATTCCTTCTCTACTTACTACCCACCTCTTCCTTTCCCACTTCTGCTCTGCCCTTTGAAGAAGTTGGCTGTGTTTTCTATGCTCGTTGCCCTACTTTCTCACCCTTCGTGTACCACTCAACTCACTGGAATCTGATTTCCAGCGCCCTGTAGGAGCTCTTCCCAAGATGGTGAATGACCTCCTTCCTCGTGGCTAAAATCAACCTCATTCAAATCCTGGATAGCTTTTGGTACACGCTCTCTCCTTTCCCTGACACCATACTCTCCCGCTTGCCCACCACATCTTTTTGATTATTTCCCAGTTGTCTTTATGGGCTTCTCTTCCTTTGCCTGTCTCTTTAAATGCTGCTGTTCCTCAAGATTTTGTTCTAGCCTCTTATCTACCCACTCGCTGGGCAGTTTTATTTATTGCCAGAATTTTAAGTACCTTCCTTATGCTAATGTCTCCATATTATAATATTACTATACAAAAATAATATATTATTGTAAGTAATATAGATAATTAGTATCTGTTGCTTCAGCCCAGATCTCTTTTGAGTTTCATACATATATTTTTATAGTTTATTGGGTATCCACTTGGAAATTCCAAAAGCACTCCAAAAGCATTCAAGATGTCTAAATCAAAGTCTTGGATCCACCCCACCCCTGTACTGTGTATATTCCCCCCTCCCACCCAGATTGTCCTGTCTCTAAGAATGCCCCCCCCCCCATATGCTAGTTGCTCAAACCAAAAATCTGGATGCCATCTTCAGCTTCTTACTCTCCTCTCACATGCTCTCAGGCACTAAGAGCTGCTGATGTGCTCTGCTAAAAGTGATGTACCCTCCTAAAAATAGCACTTGTCTACCTCTTTCCATCCCTGCTGCCGCTTCTCTAGCTCAGGCTGCCTTTATCTTGCACAGTGCAGTAGCAGCCATTGAAGGGGCTTTAGCCAAGGAAGGATGTGATGACTTCTGCGTTGAAGAGACTGCTCAGGTTTGTGACGTGGAGAAGAGACTGAAGAGGGACATCACTGGGGACAAGGACTTGTAAGACTGTTGCTTCTCTCAGGTTTCCAGGGAGAGGGATCTGGAGGGACAGCATATCAGTTGGGCAGATGAGAAGCCCAGGTGCACAGGATAAGAGGCCAGGTCATTCTCTTCTTCTCTGCTTTCCTCCAGTGCCTTCCGAACAAACCGGCCTTTTCACCTGTGTTCTTCACCTATCCAGGTCCTTCCTGTCCCCAGGGGTCTTGTCTTTCCTACTCCCCGGCCTTCTCAACTGGCTCAGACGGGCATGAGCATTTTCTGTCTCGAGGAAGGTCCTCTCCTGGCAATGTATTCTTTCTTTTTAATGCTCCAGTTCTCTCTTTCCCTTCTGATCCTGATTCCTCAGATGTGTAGGCTGTGGGACTTCCCTGGTGGTGCAGTGGTGAAGAATCTGCCTGCTAATGCAGGGGACACAGGTTTGATCCCTACTCAGGGGAGATCCCACATGCCACGGAGCAACTAAGCCTGTGCGCCACAACTACTGAGCCTGCACTGTAGAGCCCGCGGCCACAACTACTGAGCCCGCGTGCCTAGAGCCCATGCTCCGCAACAAGAGAAGCCACCGCAGTGAGAAGCCCGTGCACCGCAAGAAAGAGCAGACTCCACTCGCCGCAACTAGAGAAAGCCTGTGCGCAGCAACAAAGACCCAACACAGCCAAAAATAAATCAATAAAATAAATTTTTAAAAAAATCAGCTGCAACAATCTACTGAAAGTAACTACTAAGTGTATGCTCTCGGACACTAGATCTTGAGCAACAACTTATTTTAGAGAATTTGGATGTAAGCTTAAATTATATCAATTTAAATTAAGAAGAAAACATACCATTTTGAGTTATAGAATAACATTGGTCCATTTGGAACTGGTCCTACTGATTTGAGCAAAAAGAATTTTGACTTCTTTTTTTTTTCCAGAAATTTATCCCTGCTTTCCCTTTTCTTGTAGCTTTCCAGGGAATCCCTTCAATCTGCCGAGGTCCTGCGAGAGGAAGCCTGTGAGATCCTGGATGAAATGAACCACAAACTGCGTCTGGGAGCCATTCGGTTCTGTGCCTTTGCCCTGAGCAAAGTATTTAAACAGATTTTCTCGAAAGTGTGTGTAAATGAAGAAGGTATTCAGAAAGTGAGTATTGCTTGTAAAAAAGCAATCTCTTCTTCAATCCCTCACAATTTATTCAACTCAAAGGCATCCCGCTTTGCACTAGATGAGCAGGCCCTGGTTAGCAGGTGGCATCCAGCCTGAGCAGACAAGACTCCGCCTCTCTGCAGGGTGTTTTCTCCTCTTACCTTCAGATCTACAGGCTTCAGACAGACTAACTTAGTCACTTAGTTACAGACTTTACAGACTAACCTAATGTCAGATGTTCACAGAGTTACAGAAGTAGTACAAAGAAGTTCTGTATATGCTTCACCAAGATTCCCCTACAACATGTTCTTTTTCCTTTCCTCACACACGTTTCTGGTGTGTTTTCCCTATAAACAAGGACATTCTCTTACGGTGTAATTATCAAAATAAGCAAATTAACATTGACACAGTGCTGGTAGTACAGACCTTATTCATGTTTCACCAGCTGTCCCAGCTGTGTCCTGTCTAGGCAAAAGAAAGTCCTGCGTCGTGTGTTACAGTCAGCTTCCGTATCTCTTTAGACTCTTTTAATCTAGAACAATTACTGAGTCTTTGTTTGTGTTTCATGATACTACTTTTGAAGACATCAGGCCAGTTATATTCTAGTGTCCCTAGATTTGGGTTTGGGATGTCTTCTCGATTAGGCTCAGGCCGTGTCCTTCTCAGTGTATCAGCCCAGAAGCACGTGGCCTCTGTCTGCCTGTTCCTGGTGATGTTCACGTTCATCAGTTGGCTGCAGTGCTCTTTGCCACTGTAGAGTTACCCTTTGTCCCCCTGTAATTAATAAGTATCTTGGGACAAGAGACTTTAAGGATGCTTCAGTGTCCTGGTTTTCATCATACTTTCCTCCACTCGTTTTTACAGCCACTGATGTTTTTTGCTTGAATCAGTTATTATTACTCTTATGATTGCCAAATGGTGATTTTTCTAATTCTATCACTCCTGTCATTTAATTGTTTACTTTTTTCTGAAAGTAAGAGCTCTCCCTATGAAGATTATTTCTATGCATTTGTTTTTAGTACCTTTTTTCTCTTACTAGGAAGCACTTACCTTCACCGGCCTTCCTCCTCATGCCTTTTAATGCTTTGTTTTTATTCAGTCATTTACTTTGCTTCCAAGTATTTCTTCCTGCCGTGACTGGTTTCTAGATTGCTGACTTACCGTCTGCATCTCTGTCGGAGAACGTTTGCTACAGTGTTGGGAGCGGGGGATATTGCTGGCTACGTCTTAACTGATCACAGACTACCTTGCCTCAGTGGGTTACGTATTTAGATTTCAGGAAGACAGACACACCTTGACACAGTGGGTATTTTTGGGATTGACAGCCGGAGGAGTGGATCGGGGAGCTCGGATGCATTCCCTCCCTGCTACGAGGCACCCACTCTCCCTGGCAGTGAGCCCAGTGCATAGATAGAGAAATACCAGTCCTTTCCTTGGTCCTAACAATTGGTAATTGTTTTTAATCTCCCTGAGAGGAGTTTTGTTTTCTCTTCCTACAAACTAGCAGTCAGTCTAGCGCAGTGGCTGACAGTTGACTTTTTAATTCAGACTGACAGATCCAGTCCTAGCTCCACCATGTATTGGAGGCATGGCCATGTCACAGATGAGGAAGCTGAGGCTTAGGCCTTATGTACAAATACGTGGCATTAAACAGTGCCTGTAAAGTGCTTAGTCTGCTTCTCAACTAGTACGTGTTAGTGATCATCACCATTATTGTTATGATCCGTAAAATTTATCTTTTTGCTGTTCTTGCGTTATGGGAGATTATTTAACTAGAACTCTGAAATAAGTTCTGCGTACGTGGTAGGGAGACAGAAAAACATTACTCGTATTCCCTCTGTACATACGCACGTTCTTCCATTTTCTGATTTAAGATACGATTTTAATAATATGAAAGCTGAAATTACTCAAAGTGTAACATTTGTTTTAAAGCTACAGCGAGCCATCCAGGAGCATCCTGTTGTTCTGTTGCCCAGTCATCGAAGTTACATTGACTTTCTGATGCTGTCTTTTCTTTTATACAACTACGACTTACCTGTGCCGGTCATAGCAGCAGGAATGGGTATGCATTGGTTTTCTCCCTTTTTTTAATTATAAAAATTAAGGCATTCACGGGAATGATTTTAACAGTACCGAGGTTATTTGAAGAAAATGATGAAAATAACCTCTCTCTTTTTTTTTTTTTTTTAATTGGTTTATTTATTTTTGGCTGCGTTGGGTCTTCATTGCTGTGCGTGGGCTTTCTCTAGTTGCGGCGAGCAGGGGCTACTCTTTGTTGCGGTGCACGGGCTTCTCATGGCGGTGGCTCCTCTTGTTGCGGGGCACGGGCTCTAGGCACGCGAGCTTCAGTAGTTGTGGCTCACGGGCTCTAGAACTCAGGCTCAGTAGTCGTGGCGCACGGGCTTAGTTGCTCCACGGCACGTGGGATCTTCCCAGACCGGGCTCCAACCCATGTCCCCTGCATTGGCAGGCGGATTCTCAACCACTGTGCCACCAGGGAAACCCTCTCCCTTCTTTCTACCAGTCCCAGTGTTTAATAGTTTGGATTCTGTCCTCTGCACTGTGCTTTACTGCACCTACCCAGACATCAGCAAGCATATATGCACATAGGGTTTTTGGTTCAGGTTGAAAAATGAGATTATATGACCTGGATGTATTACTTGCTGTTGTTATTTTTATTTGATAATATATCAGTGGCTATCTCTGTAGGTCAATAAATAGATCTAAATTCTTTTACCATGTTTTTCAATTGTGGTAAAATGCACAAAACATAAAATTTACCATCTTCAGCATTTTTAAGTGCACATTCAGTAGCATTAAGTTCACATTGTTGTCCTGTCATCCATCCACAGAAGTCTTTTCACCTTGCACAACTGAAATTCTGTCTCCACTAAACACTTAACCCCCCATTCTGTTCTCCCTCCAGCCCCTGGCACCCAGCATTCGCCTTTCTATTTCTATGAATCTGTCGGCTCCAGATACCTCCTGTAAATGGAGTCAAACAGGATTTGTCCTTCTGTTGCTGTCCTGTTTCACTCAGCATAACGTCCTCAGGGTTCATCCGTATTGTAGTGTCTGTCAGAATTCTCCTTTTTTAAGGCTGCATAATATTCCACTCTATGTATATACCATATTTTGTTTATGCATTGATCCGTCCCTGGACACTTGGGTTGCTTCCACTTTTTGGCTCTTGTGATTAGTGCTGCAGTGAGCATAGGTGAACAAATACCTGTTTGAGTCTCTGCTTTCAATTCTTCCAGGTATACACCCAGAAGTAGAATTGCTGGGTTAGATGGTAATTTTATTTTTAATTTTTTGAGGAACTGCCCTACTGTTTTCCACAGTCACTGCACCATGTTACAATCACACCAACAGTGCACAAGGGTTCAGTTTCTCCACAACCTCACCAACACTTGTTATTTTCTGTTTTTTTTAGGGTTTTTTTTTGTTTTTGTTTTTAATAATAGCCATCCTAATGGGTGTGAAGTAGTATCTCATCATGAGTTTGATTTGCATTTCCCTGGTGATTAGTGATGTTGAGCATCTTTTCATGTTCTTGTTGGCCAATTCTATATCTTCTTCAGACGAGTATTCAAGTCCTTTTGGTTGTTTGTTTTCTTTGTTGTTTAATTGAAGGAGTTCTTTATATGTTCTGGATATTAACCCCTTATCAGATATGTGATTTGTAAATATTTTCTCCCATTTCACTCTGTTGATTGTATCGTTTGATGAGCAGAAGTTTTTAATTTTGGTGTACAGTCGGCCCTCTGTATCCACGGGTTCCGCATCCATGGATTCAACCAACCATTGATCAAAAATATTCAGGAAAAAAAGCTCCAGAAAGTTCCAAAAAGCAATACTTGAATTTGCCATTCACAGGAGACTATTTACATAGCAGTTACATGGTATTTACAACTGTTTACATAGCAATTGTATTAGGAATTATAAGTAATCTGGAGATGATTTAAAATGTATGAGGACGTGCTAGGTGATATACAAATACTCTGCCCTTTTATATAAAGGACTTGAACATCCAAGTGTTTTGGTATCCATGGAGAGTCCTGGAATTAATGCCCCACAGACTCCCCCCAACCCCAGGGACAGCTGTAGTCCAGTTTATCTGTTGTTTATCTTCTGTGCTTTTGGTGTCATATCCAAGAAATCATTGCAAAGTCCAATGTCATGAAGCTTTTCCCCTATATTTTCTTCTAAGAGTTTTATCGTCTTGGGTATTATATTTAGGTCCTTGATCCATTTTGAGTTAATCTTTGTATGTGGTGTGATTTTTTTTGGTAAGGCTCCAACTTCATGTCTAACATTTTCATTGCTATATAATATTCAGCAGTGTATATGTATCATAATGTGGTAGTTTTGCTGTTACAAACAAGTTTTCAATATATTTTCATATTAGTGCTTTTATTTCTGTAGGATTGATTCCAAAAAGTAGGATTGCTAAGGCAAATAAATTGTTTATCATCTCCCTTATAAGCTAGCCAGGAAACCTGGGGTTCAAGCCTACACCTTTGCTAATAAACACAGTAAACAGTAAGGTAAAAACTGCCAGGACCTTAAGCACTTTGAAAGCATTTCCATCTATATAGACACGTGAGGAAGTTATTTGAAAATTAGGGAAAAATGAAAAGAACTGTTTTAAAACTGGTGGTAGAACTCTTTCTCTCATTCTGGACTTGCTTTTCTTTTTTAATCTGTGCCACTAAAAGAAGATTGATATTTTCACCTGATGGTTAAACAGGAAAGGTGAGAGCTAGTTTGGCCTGACTGTCCAGAGCATGGAGGATATATGTTGGTCTGTCACTGAGGTCAGCAGCAGTGCTGACTAAGGAAATTGGCATGAAGGCGTAGTTAAGCCTGTCCCATTGCCTGCTGTTCCCCCATCTCTAGCTGGTCTGGTTGTAAATGCAGAGGTGCATGGGGAGTGGGGTGCACAAGGTAACCTCCCAGCCAGCACCCGCTGACAGAGTCCCTTCTTTCCTTAATTCCATTAGATGTTTCTTCTTAAGATTAGGGGTGTCTTACATACGTGAAATCTATCTTAATAGCATCTGAGTTGAGATATTTATAGAAAGCTTCAAGGTCTGCAAATAAACATTAACCATTGTTTCTTTCATAGACTTCCTAGGAATGAAGATGGTTGGTGAGCTGCTGCGAATGTCGGGGGCATTTTTCATGCGGCGGACCTTTGGTGGCAATAAACTCTACTGGGCGGTGTTCTCCCAATATGTGAAAACTATGTTACGGGTAGGTGCAAATAATTACCGAGTACTTTCAAGCTGTATTTTCTTTTCACTGAAGTTTGCTCTAAGGTCTTACTTAAATTCGTGACTTCTTCTTTTTTTTGTTGTTTTTGTTTTAATAGACTTTTTTATATAAATTTATTTATTTAGTTATTTATTTTTGGCTGCATTGGGTCTTCGTTGCTGCACACAGGCTTTCTTTTTAGTTGCAGCGAGCGGGGGCTACTCTTTGTTGTGGTGCGGTGGCTTCTCTCATTGCGGAACACGGGGCTCTAGGCGCGCGGGCTTCAGTAGTTGTGGCTCACGGGCTGTGGCGCGCGGGCTTCAGTAGTTGTGGCTCACGGGCTGTAGAGCGCAGGCTCAGTAGTTAACGGCACACGGGCTTAGTTGCTGCGCGGCATGTGGGATCTTCTCAGACCAGGGCTCGAACCTGTGTCCCCTGCATTGGCAGGCAGATTCTTATCCACTGTGCCACCAGGGAAGCCCTAAATTCGTAACTTCTGAATGGACTGCTTAGCTGGTTTTTCCCCCTCAAGGAATGCGCATAACCTGCGCAATCTGTTTACTCTGTGTGAGTCTCTTGTTTAAGTTTCACTGTGAGCAGTGTTTGCTCAGAGGGCTGGGGAGGGAACTCGGGAAAAGGAATCAAAAGAAGCATTTATCACTTGGAGAGTAGGCAATGGGTTTTGTGTTTTGTCGTGTTTGTTTGTGTTTTCTCTTTAAAGAATGGTTATGCTCCTGTTGAATTTTTCCTCGAAGGGACCAGAAGCCGCTCCGCCAAGACACTGACTCCAAAATTTGGTAGGTTCCTTACAGACTGAAGGGAAAACACAAACCCAGAGGCTTCAGGCGTGGTGTCATCGTAGCTGCTAAATAGAACTTGACACTTTTTTTGCAAGATGTTCTTTACTTCATAAGTATAACTGTTTCTTTAAGTTCAACTGTTTCTATTTATGGGCTTGGTATATACTGTATACTTTTAGTATGTTCCTGCGGCCTTGTTTGCTCTCCTTTTCAATATGTTTGAACAATCATTTCTCCCTACATTTACAGGTCTTCTGAATATTGTGATGGAACCGTTTTTTAAAAGAGAAGTTTTTGATACCTACCTTGTTCCAATCAGCATCAGTTACGACAGGATATTGGAAGAAACTCTGTATGCTTATGAGCTCCTAGGGGTTCCTAAGCCGAAAGAATCTACAACTGTACGTAAAGGGTAGCCAAGCTTGATTGTACTGGCATTTAAAGAAATTCTTAAATTTCTTTCAATTTATATTTATTTATGATGTACTTTATACACCAACTGATTTCTGAATGTATTCCTGTTTTCTTTTCCCCTGTTGTGGTACTCTCAGGGATTGTTGAAAGCCAGGAAGATTCTCTCTGAAAAGTTTGGAAACATTCATGTGTACTTCGGAGACCCTGTGTCGCTTCGATCTCTGGCAGCTGGGAGGATGCGTCAGAGCCCATATAACTTGGTTCCAAGGTGCAAGGCCTGTGTTTTCATAACTGACATAGAAACAAGGATGAAAATCTGAAAGTGTAAACTGCGATTCTTGAGTTGACCACTTCTGGCACTGAAACTTGGTTATCTGAGATCACACCCCGGAGAAGCAGAAAGCTTCAATTAGTATGTTCGCCAGACACTTAACTGCAGGATATATACATTAAGCATGCAAAGCCAGACAATGCTCAAACAAACAAAACAAAACACAAAACCCATTGCCTACTCTCAAAGTAATAGATGCTTCTTTTGATTCCTTCTCCCCAAGCTCCCTCCCTAGTACCCTACTGACTTAAAAGTGTGAAGAAATAAGCTGGTGTTAACAAGTGCATGTATGGGAATTGTGGAGCACAATTCCTATTGGTAGGCCAGCCGAAGTGTGTACTAAGTATTGTTTTTGATCCTAGAAAGCATTGTTTGATAATAATGAATGGGAGTGAGTCCCTGTTCTCAAGAAGGTTATAGTTTTGTGGGCAAGGAAATGTGTTAGCTTCTTTCAGGGTGCAGGTACAGATACACATTTGGGTTTTCTTAATGTAGAGAAATACACCCGCAGGAGTAAAGGGGACAAACCGCCTGCCCAGCCAGGCTTCCATGACTGCAGCATCATAATTTATCTGTAGCGCCAGTGGCCCCACAGCGGCCGGCAGCCGCGCTCGCAGCTTTGTCAGCTCTCAGAAGCAGATGTTCGCTTTCTGCAGCCACGAGCTTTCACTTTGTCCATCTCAAATTGGCCAGTTGTATCCATTACCGGGGAGTCCCCATTGGCTACAGCTTTCACATTAAGCCACCTTATCATGTGGCTGCTGTTAGGTCCTATGCGTATATCCTCGCTCCAGCCAGCTCTGGGTAGGTTCCGGATATCATCTGACTCAACGCCGGGTGATCCACGCATGAGGAATCTGTCAGGCAAGGACCGAGGCGGTGCTTAGCAGGTGCCCTGAAGCTGCTCGGAAGGGCGGTGTAGCAGTAGTCAGGCCAGCGGTGCAGCCTGTCAGTACAGGCACGAGCAGTTGCCATACATATCATGTCATCGCCTGTTAGGTGTGTTCTGCAAGAGACGTGTTCAAAGTAGTGTGGATTCTCGGGAGACAAAGCAGTTCAGTACACGGGAGGAGGCATCGGTTTTCACAGGAGAAGTGATACAACCACTTACAAAGCAGCAGCAAGTGTTTTTTGTCTGTTTATTTGTCTGTTTGTTTTGGCCTGGAACCAGGGATAATAGAACCAACCCTCTTACCCTGAGTATTCTTAATCACCTCTCAAGAGCATAGTCCAGAGATGAATGGACAGATCCCACTCTAGTAAAGTGAAAGTATATTTTTGCAGCGTGACCTGAGAGAATTCAGTCAGCAGAAAGTATGAGAAACCTTCTAAAGGGTCTGTCTTCTCCCATTCCCTTCTCCACTCACATTGTCTAAGTAGCAGAACTGTAATTGGTTGTTCTGTCTTCTTCCTTTTAGATATATTCCTCAGAAACAGTCAGAGGACATGCATGCCTTTGTCACTGAAGTTGCCTACAGAATGCAGCTCCTGCAAATTCAAAACCTGGTTCTGAGTCCGTGGCCACTAATAGTTGCTGTTCTGCTTCAGAACCGGCCATCCATGGACTTTGATGCCCTGTTGGAAAAGACTTTATGGCTGAAAGGCTTAGCCCAGGCCTTCGGGGGTTTTCTCACTTGGCCTGGTATGTATGTGGGACATATGTGGTGAGAATGCTTGTTTTTTTTATCTCTTAATTTGGAAACGTTGTAGCCTAGACGTGAAAAAAACCCATATAGGACTTTAAGCAAAGCATTGCTCAGAGAAAGAAAGCCTAATCTGTTTTTATCACTCTAGGACATTGAACGTAGCATATCAATTATTTGAGAATAACGGTTTACGTTTCATTTCTCCCTATGAGACTCTGAGTAGATAGAGGACCAGAATACCCGCCCTTGCTACCTGGCAGAGTGGAGACTAAACAATGACTCTGTACTCCACATATTCTTCCCTCTACACCCGCCTCTTTCTTTTTTCTCTTTTAAACTTTTTTTTTTTAATTTTATTTATTTTTTTTAAATTTTTGGCTGCACTGGGTCTTCGTTTCTGCGTGCGGGCTTTCTCTAGTTGAGGCGAGCGGGGGCTACTCTTCATTGCAGTGTGCGGGCTTCTCACTGCAGTGGCTTCTCTTGTTGCGGAGCACGGGCTCTAGGCACGCGGGCTTCAGTAGTTGTGGCACACGGGCTCAGTAGTTGTGGCTCATGGGCTCTAGAGTGCAGGCTCAGTAGTTGTGGCGCACGGGCTTAGTCTCTCCGCAGCATGTGGGATCTTCCCGGACCACGGCTTGACCCCGTGTCCCCTGCATTGGCAGGTGGATTCTTAACCACTGCGCCACCAGGGAAACCCCTACACCCACCTCTTTCTACCACATTATATTTGCAACCCATTTGCCTCACTGGGTTGTAAGGATTAAAGGGCTGGTCTTGGAGAACTGTATACAATTCTCTGATAATAACAACTTCGTAAAAACCTCATTGGAGTTATGAAGACTATGCTGGGAGTTTGGGATGTATATGACAATAGTTAGCTTAAGTTGTTTTCAATCTCTTTGACTACAATTGGAAATGCAGTCTTTTTAAGACCGGATAATTATTTATAGTCAAGTATTTACTGTCCACTCATTAAACCTATACTGAGTACCTAGTGCGTGCTGGGAACTACCAGGGGTACAAAGATGAACTAGATGCAACCCCTGTTCTGGAGGTTCTGCTGGTGTGTAGAAGACAGGGTGGGTAGTAATGTGTAAACTAGTAGAGAGGGCTGGGTGCCATAAAGACAGAGAGCTATGGACACATTGCTGGGGCTTACTGAGACTGCTGTGTAGGAAAGGGCCCACGCGCAGGGAAGATTTCATAGAAGTTAACTGAGCGCATCTTGGTGGGACGGTAGGAGCGCTTCAGGAAGACAGATGGCGAGGAGCGCTGTTAATGTAGGGATCAGGAAGCATGCGACGGCGGGTGTGACAGCACCGGGCATCCCTTGCCCTGCTGGCGGTTGGTAACATTAGAACATTGGCTCTGGGAAGGGAGTGATGGAGACGGAGATGTGGACAGAGGCTGGATCATAGAGGCCCGCTGCCTGGGGATCTGGACTGGAGTCTGTAGGTCACAGGACGCGGGCGTGGGTTTTAGGCAGGGAAGTGTGACGGATTGGCCTTTAGCAAGCAGCCTGGTGTCAGGTTTTGTGTTTTTTTTTTATAAGGAGGTATGTTTTTGTTTTTTTAATTTATTTTGGCTGCACTGGGTCTTAGTTGCAGCACACAGGCTCTTAGTTGCAGCTCCCGTGCTCGGTAGTTGTGGCGCACGGGCTTAGTTGCCGCGTGGCATGCGGGATCTGGTTCCCCGACCGGGGATCAGACCCGGGGCCCCTGCATTGGGAGCGCGGAGTCTTACCCACTGGACCACCAGGGAGGTCCCCTGATGTCAGTTTTAAAGACGGACCACAGTGGGGAGAAACTGGAGGCAGGGAGACAAGCGAGAAGGTTGCCGTGCGTAGATAAGAACTCAGGAAGCCGAGCCAGGCAGCGGCAGAGGGCGGTGTGGCTGAGAGAGGCCGGGAAGAATTGCCAACAGGAGTGCCGGCCAGCTGAGTGTTGGTCACCGGGAGGGAAGTAAAGATGAATCCGAATCCCAGTATTGTTAACAGTCTGATGGGGAGCAAAGGACATGTCGGCTGTAATATAAGGCAGAAAGCCGTGAAAGAAGAATGTTCGGCCCAGAAACGTGTGAAAGCAGAGGCACCTGTCTTTCTGAGGTGTTGGTTTTTCAAGAGGGGATAAATATGTGGCCAGTCCACAGCGAAAAGTACCTGTGCAGCTGCCACGACAACTCCAGTTGTTACAAAGTGAGAGCCCCTTGGTATCCAAGTACCGGAAATCATGTAGTTATCAAACACTATTCCTAATTTAGAACATGTTATGTGTATTCGGTTCCTTTTTGCTTTTTTACCCAGATTACCCCATATATTCTTAACCATTCTATCTAGGCCTTTTTATGATATACATAGCATTATACGGTATGTGTAAGATAAATCATCTTGTATTATGTATATGATATCATGTGCTGCACCCTTACCTTGAGCGGGCTGAGACAAGGCAGATTAGTCCAAGCGAATGTGATCGAGTCCGAAAGGAAAACCACACCTCCCACTTGTCCCTTGCGTGACGCAGCAGCAGAGCCTGTCGCCCAGCTCCAGAAGTGTGCCTGCCTAGCACACCTGTCAGCCAGCTCTTTGGCTCAGGGGAACAATAAAAGTATTTCCCTTACCAAGAATGTTGTTAAGGGCTTCCCTGGTGGCGCAGTGGTTGAGAATCTGCCTGCCAATGCAGGGGACACGGGTTCGATTCCTGGTCTGGGAAGATCCCACATGCCGCGGAGCAACTAGGCCCGTGAGCCACAACTACTGAGCCTGCGCGTCTGGAGCCTGTGCTCCGCAACAAGAGAGGCCGCGATAGTGAGAGGCCCGCGCAACGCGATGAAGAGTGGCCCCCGCTTGCCGCAACTGGAGAAAGCCCTCGCACAGAAACGAAGACCCAACACAGCCAAAAATAAATTAATTAATTAATTAATTTAAAAAAAAAAAAAGAATGTTGTTAAATATCACCATCCCTTTATTATACTTATAATTCTAACTCCTTGGCTATCTCTAGGCCAGTGTAGTGTCAGGTGATGGCTTACCAGGAACTGTTATGAGCCTGCCTCTTTAGTTATCTTTGATGTAGGAAAACCAGAAAAATCTCCTTGGCATCCCTCTGTGCTCAGAGAGACCTGAAGCTAGGAGAGTGCCTCCCTGGGCTGCCCTTGGGTTTACGTGCAAAGTTGTAAAGCGATATTCTTGCCATCTCGGAATTGGTCTAAGCGAGGTGTGTGTATGTGTGTATGAAGCATGTCTTCTTGTGTTAGTATTCTTACACTCCCATATATGTGATTTTCTTGTCATGTAACTTGCAATTACAAAACCTTGGTTCCTGAGGAAGCGTTGGTTTTCAGAGTGGGAATTGATGTGCATTTCAGAATGGCTGACAGATTTGGGGTAGATAAGAAAGCACGTTACATGTCCTCAGAGAGAGTTGACTTATGAAATAGTGCTTTTACAATATCCTTCACATATGGTATCATTACCTCAATTGGTGGAGCGTAAAACCCGTACCCGGCACTTGAGAATAAACGCGTCGGGTCACTAGCGTTGATTCATACTGGGCCTGAGACTCCCAGCAGTGACCATCCCGTTTCTTCGCCATTTGCCTGAATGGATTGTCTGTGTGCATGTAGACAGTGAACTTGCTGAAGAAGTGGTCCAGTCCAGCCTTCTTCTGCATTCCAACGTCGTCAGCCTCGCCAAAGACCGGGTGACTCTGAAAGTGGACTCTGGAGACGCAGAAGTGGTCGACGGGCTTGTTTTCCAGCACGTCACTCTCCTCATGTGCTCGGCTTACAGGAACCAGCTGCTCAACACTTTTGTCCGTCCTTCCTTAGTAGCTGTGGCATTGCAGATGACGCCTGGGTTCAGGAAAGGTAACTTGCGGGAAGGTGGTCTTGAATTTTGGAAGAGACCTGGCCGTTGAGTTCCATACAGAGAGCAACGTTTGAAGCCTTGTATTATAATGCTCTGCCACATGCCTGCAGCCCACACACCAGCAAGGGATGGGTCCTCTACTCAGAGCTCATTAGGATTTTTTCCCCTACATACCTGGCCGTAGAATTTGGGAATTGCAAGGGACCTAAGAAATCATCTCATCTCAACCTCTCCTTTTGTAAATAAGGAAAATGAGGCCCAGAGATTCCTGATCCCTTAAGGATCTGGGACTAGAGCCCAGCTCCCCATTTGCTGGTCTGATGCTCTTTTTCTGACGTCACTTCCCTCATCTGACAGAAGCAGGCAGGGCGGGTAAACAGTCCAGCTCAGCACACGGTAGCATTCTGGTCGCACCGAGGAGTATAATAATGAGTATAACTGGTTTTTTCACAGAAACCTGTAGTCAAGGCCAGGGGTTTTCTACCCGGGCTGCACCTTAGAATTTTTGGAGGCTGAGTCCCATCCCCAAAGGTTTCTGATGCAACTGGTCTGGGGTGTGGGCCAGAAATCGATGTTTTTGTTTTTTGCTTTTCAAAGCTCTGTCGATAATTACAAGGAAAAGCCAGAGTTGAGAAACACTGGGCTCAGCCACAGACCTTTAGCCTTGGAAGGAACCTCAGAGGTCCAGCATTCATCCTCATTTTGTGAATGAGGAAACTGGGTCCCAGAGAGGTCAGACAACTTAGTTCAGGACACAGAAAGCTCAAAGCTTGATCTTAGTTCTGTCTGAGGCTTCTTAACGTTGGGATTTGTCCACAACCGAGGGGCACATACATGGTCTTCTAGAGTGTTTCAGTGTGAACACCCTGAAATTGGAGGCAACCGTTTGTGTCCATATGGATGTATATTTTTCTAATGAGAAAATTCACGTCAGAAAGATGGTCTATAGCCGACGGGCAGGGCAGACCTACACACCCGAGGGTTAAGACAGTAGTCTCTATGATTTTGTGCCAGTGTGTCCTAGCACTAAGGGTACAGTAGAGACATCAGCAGATACGAGTGTGGAAGGGAATGAAGGAAGCCATTCCTTTCCTTCTCTGCTAGGGAACCACGTACGGGGGAAATGAAGTACCCTGGCTTCTGCGGAATGCGGCCTCTTGCTCGTTACCAGACTGACTGGTTAGAGACCTGGTTGTAATTCAGTCTCAACCATTGAAACTATGCTAGCCTGTAGTTTCTCTGTAGGTAAAATTTGGATTGGTTATAGCTTCCTTTGGGGGCCTGAATTCTTGTCCCTGGTATATGAATAATATGCCTTTAAAATACTGCATTTTGGAGTATCATGGACTTCTTGGTACTCCCTGAATGTTTAAAAAGCAGAGTTGTAATTTTATGTAATGAATTTATTTCCAGAGGATGTCTACAGTTGCTTTCGCTTCCTATGCAATGTTTTTTCAGATGAGTTCATCTTTCTTCCAGGAAATGCACTAAAGGTAAATCCTTACTGCCAAAGAGCAAGTGTGTTTGCGGTGTGAGTTCTGGAAATGTTAGGCTTGGATTCACGGGTGTGTCTTCCCTTCCTTCAAGGCTACGTGCAGCAGAACAAAAGAGAAACATGGACACTCACAGTTCAACAAACTGTTTTAATTCTTGGTCAGGTTTAATCAGTAATTTAGGGATTATTTGGTGAGAGGAACCAAATCTTTGAGCCATTAGTGCAGCCACTGTAAATAAACCAACTCTGTTTTGTTAGAAAATTTAGCAACCAGCACACGTTTTCCAGCACCACTTGTTAGAATGAGTAGGGCCTTTTGCTTTGCGATTAGACAACACTGGTCCTGCCTGGTGGTGTAGACAGCAGGTGAAGGATCGGGCTCCCAGAGCTGGACTTCTGGCTTGCTGGGCTGGGGGCAGTGTGCCAGCATCGACAACTGGGTTAAGTGTCTGTCGGTTATGCTGAGGGCCACAGGTTTGATTCAGTAGGAAATGAGGACAGCCGTTCTCAGCATAACATGATATCATCTCAGTACTTTTTGGACTTGCTGCATGCACTTCTATTCAAGTGCAAGGAGTATAGCTCGTCAGTGCAAAGCGAAGGAAAATCTATGGCCCAGGTGACGATTTCTGAGGCTCGTCAGGTTTTCGGTGTTTGCTGTCTTTGAGGTTCAGCATTGTGAGTGCTGGAACAGTGCTGCCCTGGCTCCTGTCTGACAGCCACAACAGTCCGGGAAGGCTTGCAGAATTAGCTGGTGTCTCCCTTGTTCGGAGGACACAGGGCTGCACATGCTGAGCCCAGCAGTGGATCGCTGACCTGAGTTACAAATTAGAGGATGCATTCTGTCTTCTCCCCTCCCCTTGCAGGACTTTGAAGAAGGCTGTTACCTGCTTTGTAAAAGTGAGGCCACGCAAGTAACGACAAGGGACATCCTAGTTACAGAAAAAGGAAATACTGTGTTAGAGTTTTTAATAGGACTCTTTAAACCTTTTGTGGAATCTTACCAGGTGTGTAAATCTTTCGCAAGTTCTCCTTCATCCTCCCATAGCAAATATAACTAAGACTTTCCTACCCTGTGCTTGTTTCTGGTCTGAAGAGCAAGTGTCTTCCCCAGGTGAAAGGTAGAACTTTTTTTGGCGGGGTTCGGGGGGAGGTCTTTATTCTGCTCTAATATAATGTATCATTCTGTTAAGAGGGGCAGTGTAAAATTATTTACTCTTCTCCTGTATTTAGCTGCTCTTTTTCACTTTCTGTTCCTCTCATCCTCCCTCTTAAAACTCAGATAATTTGCAAATACCTCTTGAACGAAGAAGAAGACTACTTCACTGAGAAACAGTACTTGGTGAAAGTTAGAAAATTCACAGGTCAGCTTCTCGATCAAGGTGAGTCACACCTCTGTGGGGGGTAACTTCTGTTAGTTGAGCACAGAAAGTAAGCCACTAACTCTCCCTTTCCCTCTCTCTTAGGTGCCTCACAGTGTTACGATGTATTATCCTCTGATGTACAAAAAAATGCCTTAGCAGCTTTTGTGAGGCTCGGTGTGGTGGAGAAGAAGAAAGTGTAAGTAACTGTGCACGACGCCCAGCGTGAGCTCAGGGGGCAGCGACAGCTCAGAACAGTTGAGCACCAAGTCGAGAGAGAGATGTGGAAATGCAGGATCTAGGAAACATTACATCATGCTTCACTTATCCATGTCCTGATTAGCTAAGTCACTCTGAGTTACCATGCGAATTTTATTGTGGGTGTGAATAAAAACCATATTGAGGGCTTCCCTGGTGGCGCAGTGGTTGAGAATCTGCCTGCCAATGCAGGGGACACGGGTTCGAGCCCTGGTCTGGGAAGATCCCACACGCCGCGGAGCAACTAGGCCCGTGAGCCACAACTACTGAGCCTGCGCGTCTGGAGCCTGTGCTCCGCAACAAGAGAGGCCACGATAGTGAGAGGCCCGCGCACCGCGATGAAGAGTGGCCCCCACTTGCCGCAACTAGAGAAAGCCCTAGCACAGAAACGAAGACCCAACGTAACAATCAATCAATCAATCAATCAATCAATCTTTAAAAAAAAAAAAAAAACCATATTGAAGCAAAGAAAGAAAGTGCTTTAGGCCAGCGTTTTAGCTTCGACCTAATATGGAAATTTATAGGTTAATTATAAGAAAAATTGGGGGCGGGGCATGTAATGTTTGTGTGTGTGTGTGTGTGTATGTATGTATAATCTTACATATATATACACACAACTTTGAACTATTTAAAACTAGCCCTGAGGAAGACTGTTTAAAAGTAGTCTTACTATATAAATAATGAATGTTGTCTTTTCCTCCTAGTTTATTCAGTAAGAAAGCTTGTTACTTTTTCTCCTAGAAATAATGATTATATATTTACTGTGAATGAACCTGCCACAACAAAGTTAGAAGAAATGCTTGGTAAGTGCTGTTTAATAAAAATATGATGGGTTTGCACATTGCATTTATCAACATATAGGAAAACAAGAAAGTATGGCACTAAATACTTGATCAAAATGAACAGCAGTAGAGTTTTAGTATATGCAGAGAACTATTTCTATCATCTAGAACTTTCTCAAGGAAACTAAGGAGAAAACTAACAGAAGACACAACAGGCATAAAATAGGCGGTCTTATACAGCATAAAAATGATCAGCTCCTAACATAACTAATCAGGGTCCAAGATCTAGACCCTTTACATCTAGTCCTGGTGAACATCAAGAAAATTCCTCTCGTTTTGGTCCTTGGATTCATTTGCTCCCTCTCCACCCTCAGATCTCTTCTTTCCCGTGGGAGGGGTCGGGGTCAATGTCCACATCATATATAGACTCTGAACTTGAAATTGGGGGCTGATAGCACATCCTTGGGAGAATAATCCAATCCAGACTCTTCTGCAGATCCTATCAGCTTATAAAGAAATAGTCCAGCCCCAAAAGATGAGGCCATTTGTTTATGGTATACAGTAAGAGTCAAGACTTTTGATATAAACAGATTTGAAAGGTCAGAGGAGGTAGAGAACACTTCTCATAGTTATGATGGGGCGACTTTAGAAGGGGAGGGTGTTAGCTTTTGAAAAAAATAACTGTCTGCTGATTATATTGAAAAAGCACTAGCTCACTGAGTGGATGTTCTTACAAGTAGTATTTTTGTACCTAATCGTAACTCAGTACACTTGTCAAACCTGTATAGAAGAGCTTTAGATAGATGTCTGTTGGGATTAGGGGAAGACCAGGGCAGGCATATGGTTAAAGGATAGTCATTGAAGAAAAAAGTATAGAGGGCAAAGGTATAGTTGACAGAGATAGGGAAGGTGAAAATACTAATTTCTTGTTGAAGAAAATACGTAGGTTGAAATCCCAGTCTTTTTTCTTTTTTTGGCCGCTCCGCGACTTGCGAGATCTTAGCTCCTTGACCAGGGAATGAACCTGGGCCCTCGGCAGTGAAAGCGCGGAGTCCTAACCACTGGACCGCCAGGGAATTTCCCCCCAGTCTTCTATTTATAGTATGTCTGTACTTTCAGAATACGTAACCTTGAAACTCGATTTTGAATTTGGTGAGAGGGGCGTAAAGCTAAAACAAACCCCGAAGCCCTCATCATGAGGACGACGGGATTGAGTTCTTCCTCTCGGAAGGCAGATATGTGAGTGTGAATGTACTAGACCACGCTAGACGTGAAGTTCAGGAAACATGGCTGTGGGGCTGGCCATGCCCATCGCCTCTGAGACACCGCTGCTTCTCCTGTGAAGGGCGCTGCTGTCTCCATTGGTGCTTTGTCAGTCTGTAAAACTCTGCACAAGTGTCATGTGTTTCTCTTTTGCCAGTGCCTAAACAGTTGTACAAGGAAGGGCAAACTCAATATCATTTCATGAGCCGTCTCTGTCTTTCTCCCTTAGGTGGTAAGACACCGGTAGGAAAACTGGCAACTGCAAAGCTTTAGTGATCGCCAAATGGTTACGGAAAAATTGGTCGTATAATTACCGTCATCCAAGGACTCGTATTACAACAAAGAGGGAAGCAAAGGAAGAGACCCATCTTCTCGTCCGTCATAAGGCGTCAAGAACGGCAGGCTCAGTAGAGAGGAAGAGTGACCAATTTAAGCAATCCGTGAAATCTCCTCCATGATGGTTAAAAAGGCATTTGTGTCCAACTCCGTGTGTGTTTTAAAATAAAACAGGCTTTCAGAAACCTGTTTGGAAAAACAAAACGCAGCTCCTATTTCACTAACACTTTTTAACTTATTACATGTATTAAACTGTTAGGCTGACTTCTGAATTAAAGTGCAGCATCGAGTCTAAAGGCTCTGGCTAGCAAAAGAAAACTACTAGAAAGGGCATATCTTAGACTTCTCCTGGCTTTCTTTAATTAAAGTTGCCTCAAACAAGTGCATGTTTGACAGAGATCTGTAATATGGTAGCTAGCTTACAGTAAATTTTGCCACCCAAGGGCCTTAATCCATAAAACTGAATTAGAGAAAGTACATGGAACAAAGAGAAGTTAGGAGAAGTATCATAAATAGGCTTAACAATTCAAGGGAAGAAAAGTTTGAAATAAGGTGGGTGAACAGCAAAAGACTTGACAGCTAGCCACTACCGGAAGTGACATTTAAGCTGAGAATTAGGGTGAGAGGAGCCAGTCCTCGAAGTGTGGGGTTGAGGTGACAGGAGGTACGGGGGGGTGGGTGTGCAGAAAGAATAGTGATCAGAATGTCCTGGGATTGGTTCCAAAGGACCTGAAATGTGGCTGAAACAAGAGTCATGGGAAGTGAAATTAAAAAGAAAGGCAGGTGTATTCATCTGCTTGGGCTGCCATATGAAATACTACAGAGTGGGCGGCTTAAACAGCAGAAATTTGTTTTCTCACAGTTCTGGAGGCCGGAAGTCCAAGACCAAGGTGCCAGCAAGGTAGGTTTCATTATGAAGCCTCTGTTCTGGGCTTGTAGGAGGCCACCGTCTTGCTGTGTGTTCACATTACCTCTTTGTGCACCCGGAGACAGAACAGTCTTCTCTGGTGTCTATTCTTAGAAGGGCACTAACCCCGTCAATGAGGGCCCCACCCCCATTGACCCCATCTAGCCCTAATTACTTCCCAAAGACTCATCTCCAGATACTGTCACACTGGGGATTAGGGCTTCAATATCTGATTTTGGGGGCCACCATTGAGTCCATAGCAGCAGGGCTCAACATCTATAGTGGCTTAGAGACTCTTGTAAAACATTTGAACAGGAATATAAGTGCCATGGGAAATGCTGAAAAGTTTCTCAACATGTGGTTGTAGGACTATCTGTATGCAAATTCCTGGAATGTGCGTTTGTTCCCCAGAGGCCAAACTGTTCCTGCTGCACATTCGGATTGGAGAGCCATTGCTCTAGTCCGTGTGTGGGGGGCAGAGGGGCCCTCCGTGTGGCTCTGCTTGTTTGGGAAGCCAGAGAAAACTGGCGTGTGTTGAGGCTGCCTAAGAGCTGAGGAGTCAATTGGGCTGTTCCTGGCTGAGGGATGTATGGCATGCCAGCCAAACGGCACTGAGCTGCTGCCCTCCAGGGAGACTAGAGCAGTGGGGAGGCAGGGTCCTGGCCAATTCTAGCTGTGTAGGCATGCCTTACAAAGAATCCCTGTACACCCAGTTTGGTTACTTGTTTTCTTCTCATGCCATGAATATATGTGTTGAAGACTAAGGTGACTTTTATCTACTTTGAGACCTGTTTGTAATGCGTTTCAGGTTTGGGGACAAAGACCTTGGAGTTTTGGGTGCACGTGGCTATAGACTTGTCTCCTGGCCAACTCTGGCGTCAGAACCACACAAGTAAGCAGACAGAGGAGAGGCAGGAAAACGGGGTGCAGCCCAAACCAAATGAGGCCTTGCAGCAGAGGGAGATGGCTGTGGGAGGTGGCAGGGGGCGCTTTTCCCCTCAGTCTCCTCAAACCCTCCCAAGTCACCCAAGTCAACCTAAAGTCTTAGTCAAAGAACAGCACGCTTCGTATGCCGACAGAGCTTCAAAGCGTGTATCCTGTACCCTGCCGCACACAAGCTCCTGCACACACCGCAATTATAAGCCACACTGCTGTTCCTAAGGCCTTCCCCTCCACACCCCCGCCCAATCTATAAATTCTGGAGCTGCCCCTGCTTTGAAGTAAGTAAAGAGAAAGACCCTTAGCATCTGGTTTTCCAGGACAGTCTCCCATCCAAACAGTATAATGTAGCAGCTAAGAATGCAAGGTCCAAAGCCCAACCGGCTATGAACTCCAACTCTGCCGTACAGTAGCCCTGTGTTCACGTGTGATTTGCTTAAACTCTCAGAGCCTCAGTTTCCTTATCCATAAAATGGGGATGATGCTAATACCTCTTGAGTTGTGAGAAACGTGTGTCAGTGAAATGTTTGAAACAGTCCTTGGCAGTAAGTGTAACCTGTTATTACTGCTACTCCTGACGGGGACAAACCCTCCTTGGCTTCTCAGAGTAAATGAGATTGGGTGCTTCTGGAGTGGTCAGTATGGCCCTAGGCACTCGCATCCCTGACTTAGAGCAGGTCTCAGCCCAGCTGTTCAGCCCAACAGCATTACGGGGTGGTGCGTTGCTCCATCTCTACCTCCTTCCCTCCCTCCCTCCCTCCCTCCCTCTCTCTCTCTCTCTCTCTCTCTTTCTCTCTCGCAGACACCTGCCGTCTTCCAAGGTCAGCTGGGCCTTGGTGGAAATCACAGCTTTTCCCGACATCCCTTCTTCCTCCCACCAATAGAATGGAATCCTTCAACGTGGGGTAGAAAACAGATTTTGATGCCTTCTTTGACTTGTTCGTATCTTTACTTCTTTTTTTTCCAGATTAAAGTTATCAACTCTGACAGAAGTGTGAATCCCGCTCAGTAGGTTCACACACATCATTTTTCTAGAGCCCACCCTGGCTGGGCTGGTTGCTTTCGAGGCCTGCTGTATAGCTGTCAACCTGGGGTTTCCCGTCACTGTGACCTTAACAGTTCCCTTCACTTTTCTGCATGGGATTCCCCTCCCTCTTGGATCCCATGTCTTTCTTTTTGTTCATTTGTTTATTAATGTCAGTGAAGCCCATGTTCCAGGGGTATGAGGGATTAATATTTTAGACTTCACCTGTTTAAAAATATCTTTTTTTCCACTCTCATCCGTTGTCTGATGGCTTAGCTGGGTATAGAATTCTAGGTTAGAAGACTTCCTGGTGGTGCAGTGGTTAAGAATCCGCCTGCCAATGCAGGGGACACGCGTTTGAGCCCTGGTCCGGGAAGACCCCACATGCTGCAGAGCAACTAAGCCTGTGCACCACAACTACTGAGCCTGCGCTCTAGAGCCTGCGAGCCACAACTACGGAAGCCCGCACACCTAGAGCCTGTGCTCTGCAACAAGAGAAGCCACCGCAATGAGAAGCCCATGCACCGCAACGAAGAGTAGCCCCCGCTCGCCGCAACTAGAGAAAGCCCGCGCGCAGCAACGAAGACCCAATGCAGCCAAAAAATAGATAAAATCTTTTAAAGAAAGAAAGAAAGAAAGAAAATAGCATAGAATTCTAGGTTAGGAATAATTTTCCTTTAGAATTTTGAAAAGCATTTCTCCCTTGTCTTCTGGTTTCTAAAGTTGACTAGAACATTCTGATTCCTGAATGTAAACTGTTTGCTTTCTTAGAAAGTCTTTAGAATCTCAGTTCTGAAGTTGCAGATGACGTGCTTTGTTCTCAGGGAGTTTTTGTGGCTTAAACAAATGTATTATTGTACTGTTTAGGAGGTCAGAAGTCTGGAAGGAATCTCAGCGGGCTGAAATCCAGGGGTCAGCAGGGCCGCGCTCCTTCTGGGGGCTCTAGTGGGAATCTGTTCCCTCACCTTCCCAGCTTCCAGAGGCGGCCCACATTCACTGGCTCCTGCTCCCTCAAAGCTGTGGTGTCAGGCTGTGTCCTCACACCGCGTCCTCCTGGTCCTCTCTTCTGTCTCCCTCTTCTCCACGTTTTTAAAAACTGGAGATATAATTGATGTAACATTATATTAGTTTCAGGTGTAAATATAATAATTTGGTATTTGTATACATTGAAAAATGATTGCCACAATAAGTCCAGTTATTACTCATCACCAAATATAGTTACAGAATTCTTTTTTTCCTGTGATGGGAACTTTTAAGACCTACTGTCTTAACAACTGTCAAATATGCAATACTGTATTACTAAGTAGCGTCACCAGCCTACACATGACACCCCCAGCACTTGTTCGGTTTATAACTGGAAGTTTGTGCCTTTTGACCCCAGACCCATGTCATCCACCTCCAAACCCCTGCCTCGGGCAGCCATCAGTCTGTTCTCTATATCCATGACCTCAGTTTTTTTCTTTTTTTTCTTTAGAGTAAGTGAGATCTTATGGTATTTATCTTTTCTCATCTGACTTATTTCACTTAGCATAATGCCCTCAAGGTCCAACCATGCTGTCACAAATAGCAAGATTTCCTTCCTTTTCATGGCTGAGTAGTATTCCACTGTATATGTATACCACAATTTCTCTATCCATTCATTTATCAATGGACACATAGGTTGCTTTTATGTCTCGGCTATTAAGACCTGCTCTCTAGGGTCTACAGCGCAAACTGTTTGGCTTCATCTCCTGCAGGTTAAGGCTCAGATCTCCTACTCAGTTACCACCAAACTGTTGGCTTTCGGTTTGCAAGCATTCAACCTGCAATCTTTCAGCCAGATTTCTCTTAGCTGCCTACTTCGGGAAAAAAAATGTTTGTGCATACATATTGAAAGCATACATATTACCTCTTTGTAAAAGAATGGCCCTTCTGAACTTCTTGTCATTTTAATTGTGACTTTTATTAGGTAATCTTCTGTAAAACCAGTTTGCCCTGTGGGGGGAAAGTTTCCATCACAGGCTACACCAGAAGGATCGGAGCCAGTCCAGAAGGGCCCTGGGCCACCAAGTACCTATTTATATTGATCTGCAAAGAGCTAGTGAACAGGTGTATCCCTGAGACCAAACCTTGCTGGCTTGGGAGGTTCACGAAGCTTGAAGTAGCATCTTCTGCTGCTTTGTGTGGACCAAACCAGATAGAGAGCTGCTCCCGGTAATCAGGAAACAAGAAACCTATTAGAAGTTATTGACTATGAAATAAGAGGGAGCTGAGAGGAAAGATTACAATTACCTCAGGGAAAAATATGGATTTCGGGTCCAGTAAAGTCTTAGCTGCTTCTATGTAGACTCAGGGCTTGAAACCTATGTTTTCTTTGGGAATTGAGCCCTTAAATACTGAGAAGAAAAAGGAAACAATTCCACAAATAGCTAACATAAAAATGAACTTTTCTTAGAAAGTGTGATCCTGCCTCAGCTGCGTTAACTGGACGTGAAAAATGAGATTTTCTGGCTGCTTCAGTTTGACAAAGCAGAGACAAAGCGACTTGTCCAGCTTCCTCTTCCCATGGGAAACTCTCATAGGTAGGACGATTTATCAGTTTCTTCAGGCAAGCTTGGGGGTTAAAGCAGACCACATCCGTATGGTCGTAATTAGCAGTATTTATGTGTTAGTTGCCTAAGAATCACCTGGAGAGCTGGCTTAACATACAGACTCTCAGGCCGCCCACCAGGGCGGGTTTGGCGTTCCAACCACAGCACGTACATCTGACGGCTCTAAGGAGGCACGCGTCTCGGGGACACTGGGCGGAAGCCAGTCGAGGTTCCCCAGGTGGCCAGTTCTCGGGTCATGATGAGCTTCCCCACACAAAGAGGGGCAGGGCCAGGACTCACGATGCCTTAGCCAAACCAGGAAGGTAGCACCCTGCCAGCAGGCAGGGACAGCAACAGACGCGAATTTCCTATAAATAAAAATGATACTCTGGGGCTGCCCTCGTGGCGCAGCAGTTAAGAATCCGCCTGCCAATGCAGGGGACACGCGTTCGAGCCCTGGTCTGGGAAGATCCCACATGCCGCGGAACAGCTAAGCCCGTGCACCACAACGACTGAGGCTGCGCTCTAGAGCCCGCGAGCCACAACTACTGAGCCCACGTGCTACAACTGCCGAAGCCCATGCGCCTAGAGCCCATGCTCCACAACAAGAGAAGCCACCACAATGAGAAGCCCATGCACCGCAACGAAGACCCAAGGCAGCCAAAAATAATTAAATAAATAAATAAAAATTATACTCTGAAACAGGAGCACTTGTTAATTTAATTTCACTGGCCAAAGCAGTATCAATGTCTACATTTTTTCAATGACATTGTTTTTCTTTCTTATCTGTTCATGATGCTTCTTTTGTGAGTTGGAACTAGACTCCTTCGGAAGTGCATTAAAGAGTGTGAAATTAGAAGAACTCAGTCCCGTTTCAGGGCAGGAGAGCTGTACCATGTACGTTCCTCTGCAGGTTTCCAGCCGCCTGCACCAGTGCTGCACCCAGAGAAACCCTGGCGTGTGCTCTGCCGACTCGGTGGGGACAGGACCCGTCCACGCTGGACCGCTCAGTGCCCGGTCTCCCCTTGCCTCCCATCGGGGGTGTTCTGGGCACCCATTCAGGCTGCCGCCGCCTGCCCCTTAAAGACCAACGGTGATCGTAGCAGCTAACGTATATTAATCCCCTGCTGTGTGCCAGGCACCGTGCTAAATCCCTTACGTGTGTTGTGTCCGTTACTCCTGCAGACGGTATGCTGCTATCACTCCGCTGCGTGGCTGACCAGACTGAGGTTAAATCACTCACCCCAGTTCACACAGTGAGAAGCTCAAGGAACCAGATGTCAGTCAGGCGTTGTACCGTGGAGCTGGCCCTGAGAACCGGCTGTGTACAAAAGCAGTGACGACTGCGAGGGGTCGGGGTGGGGGAGAGGCTCCACGTGCGAGGAGAAAGCAGGGGAAAGAGCTCCCTCCTGGGGCAAAGGACCGCGTGGGCGCCGGGAAGGGAGCAGACGAGGAAGGGCAGGCAGGGCTGGAGCTGGGCTAAGGGCCCACGGAGTCCTCCGGCCTCTTCCCCCAGGACCTGGAGAGGGTGGGGGGGGGGGGCAGCGGGGCCACAGCCCGCCCCCGGCCCCTGCTTCTTGGGGCCCAGAGGGCTGCGGGACAGAGCGCGCTCCAGGCGGCCCTGCCGGCTGCGCTCCTCCTGTCCGCGTGCCCGTGGGGCAGCCGTGCGGCCCGTTCCCAGCTGGACCGGGCGCCAACCCAGGCCCAAGCCTGCTGCTCGGGAGCCCTGCCACCCTGTACCCACCCCCCGATGCCTCAGCTTCCTCCTCTGTTCCGTGAGGATGACAGGGTACCCATTTCACTCGGGGCGCATTAACCCACGGGGAGCCTCCAGTAAGGGTCAGATACGTGACCCCAGCAGGTCGTTGCTGGCCCTCGTCTGTGCTCACACGTGGGTGCTGCCCAGGCCGGGAGCCCCCCTCGTCCCCAGCTTGTCCTGTGGGCAGTGACCCTCGCGACCAGCAGAGCGCTCCCCAGGGATGCGGGTTACCCGGGATCCCTGTTGGTGGGACGCTCGTGGGATCTCCACTGGCTCATGCTGCCCTTGGCCTCAGAGGAGGAGATTACGCTCTTTAAGTGTCAAGTTCATGAATTGAAATCGAAGGTAATGTTCTGCTCAGAAAACTGAAGCTTCCTTTAACCCATTGTGCTGTTTGTCAGGTGCAGCAACCTCTGAACCGAAGGGCTTGAGGTCGGGACGTGGGCGAGGACTCGTTGGGCTGCTGTGTCCCTGCCAGGTCCCTCGGGGGTACAACCCGGGCCTGACTGCTTCTGCTTGGCCAGCGCTTACAGGGGGCCAGCTCCGCGCCAGGCACTGTCACGAGAGCCTGACGAGTGTTAGCTCGTTTGATCCTCGGGACGACCGTGCGGTCGTGCCCGTTAAGATCATCCTCTCTTTATCCACGAGGAAAGCGAGCTGCACGGACCTGCCGTGACGTGATGACTTAAATCGTTTCCATTTGCTCTTTCCATTTCCCAAATGCTTTTCGTGAAACGACTAGGGGCTAACAGGACGATAACGTCCAATCTCAGGCCAGAGGCCAAAGGGATGGAGTTGCAGGAGCCCAGGCAACGGCCCAGGGCTGCTCAGGGCAGGACCTGGGGCAGCAAAATTGCTGGTCCAAGGGGTAGGGGTGGGTCACTTAAGATGCCCTGGGACCCAGCTAAGGACAGAATCGCCCTGGAGTGGAGACAGGTTCCCACGGGGAGGCTGCTAGGGCTTCCCCCTGGGACGGCAGCTTTACTATCGTTACCAAGACCCATCACCTCCTTCCTCTCTCTCTCTCTCTCTCTCTCTCTCTCTCTCTCTCTCATTCTTTATTTAAAATCACCATCCTGGTGAGACCCAGTATATATATGTGCTATATACACCTGTGGATGAATATTTCTCGATGTTTTCGTTTTTCTCCATATGTTTTTTTCTTTTCCTTTCTCACCGCTCAGATCATCCAGTTTCATCCTCCTTGTCTTGGGGGAAGTCAGCAGTGGGGTGGAAGGCAGAAACATCACCCGCAAAATGTTTCCCTCTTAGGCTTTTTGGCTTTTGTTTTCACTGATTTAAACCCAAGGCAGAAAATAGGATTTTCAGGAAGAAGCAGGGCCCCAAGAAAGGAGCGGGAGGGAGAGATGCCTGCTTCCTGCCCACTGCCTCTCGCCTCCTGCACCTGGCCCTGAAGTTCTTCAGAAAAG
Organism: Eschrichtius robustus; assembly: GCF_028021215.1. NCBI lineage: Eukaryota > Metazoa > Chordata > Mammalia > Artiodactyla > Eschrichtiidae > Eschrichtius > Eschrichtius robustus. The sequence continues at coordinate 13,635,932 of NC_090830.1, read as the reverse complement.
AAAGAAGGTCTTGGGGCCAGGGGAGTGGGGAGCGGTTTGTCCTGCGGGACTCCATCTACTGTTGAGTCCAGAAATCGACGCTGGGTGGGGGCGAGGGCGCCAGGCGGGGCAGGGTGAGGAGCGCCAGCGTGGAGAACCCAGACCCTGGGGTGTGCCCGAGGGCCACCTTCATAGTGACAACAAGGAAACCACATATTCTTAATAGCCTCCGTGCGATAAAAGATACGCTATAAAGGGCACAGTCAGACAAAAAGAGAGCTCAGGGAAAATAAACATGAAAACAGATAGGAAATGAAAAACTCAGTAGAAGGTTGGACGATGAAGACATTTCTCACAAATTAGGGCAAAAAGAGAAAATAAAGACGAAAATTGAAAATAATATTCTTTTCCTCTGAGGTTCTAATTATCCGCATTCCGCGTGTCACTGAGGCCCCTTCTAAAAGTTTCTTTGTGTTTTAGTCTGAATATCTTTTTCTAACCTACCTTCCAGGTCACTAATGCTGAATCTAATTTACCCTTCCTTTTTAATTTTTTTTTTTTTTGAAGTGGTCCATTTTAAAAGTCTTTATTGAATTCGTTACTATACTGCTTCTATTTTATGTTTTGGTTTTTTGGCCGCGAGGCATGTGAGATCTTAGCTCCCCGTCCAGGGACCAAACCCACACTCCCTGCATTGGAAGGTGAAGTCTTAATCGCTGGACTGCCAGGGAAGTCCCTGATTTACTCTTAAATCAATCTATTGAGTTCTCAATTTCAGTTGTTGAATTTTACAGCTCTGGGCTCTCCCTTTCATTATTTTGTTTGTTGGCTTTTACTTTCCGGTTCTCTGAGAAACTCTCGATTTTGTTATTTATTCCTGAGAACATATTAAAGTCTGTGCCTGACAACTCTTTTATCTGGGTCCTCTGTTAGTCTCTTTCTATTATCTATTGTTTCTCTTGGGTTTTAATCAAATGGTCTCTTTCCCTCATAGACCTCATTATTTTTATTTGAGGGCTAAACACTGTACATAAAAAAACTACAGACTCTTTGAGAATTTTATCATCCTCAGTGAAAGATTTGGTATTTGCTTCTGGCAGACCACTAGAGGAACGAGCAACCTCAAATCCCCTTAATCCAATTACAGTTTATGATGAGTCCACTCTTAGCTAAATATAATATACAATTGAATTTTCTCCTTTTTCACTCTTAAAGTAGCATACTATCCCACTATTCTGCATCTTGCTGTATATTTAACAACATAGTTTAGACGCCTTTCCACATCAGTACAGAGAGAAGGCATTCATTTTAAGCTGCATAGTGTTACATTGTATGTAAACACTGAAGTTTGTTAAATTAGTCCCCTATGGATAGGCCCTTGGGTAGTTTCCAATCTTTTTTTGTTTGTGTGTTTGTTTAAATATTTATTTATTTAGGCTGCGCCGGGTCTTAGTTGCGGCACGTTTAGTTGCAGCACGCAGACTCTTGGTTGCAGCATGCATGCGGGATCTAGTTCCCCGACCAGGGATTGGACCGGGCCCCCTGCGTTGGAAGCAGTGGAGTCTTACCCACTGGACCACCAGGGAAGTCCCAGGTAGTTTCTGATCTTTTGCTGTTACAAAAAACGCTACAATAAAAACTTGTTCAATCTCTTCTTCTGTTTCTTTCTCCCTTTTTTCTCCTTCTCATAGTCCCATTAGGGGTATATTACCCATAATTGTTGTCCCACAGTCCTTGCATATTCTGGTCTGTTTTTTTTTTTTTCCAGTCTTTGCTCTCCTTGCTTTTTGGTTTTCAAGGTGTCTGTTGATACATCCTCCAGCTCAGAGATTCTTTCCTCAGCTGGGTCCAGTCTACTAATAAGCATTCTTCAATTCTATGACTGTTTGGTTTTTTTTTTTAACTTTGGGTTTATTTATTTATTTAGTTAGTTAGTTATTTATTTATTTATTTTTGGCTGTGTTGGGTCTTCGTTTCTGTACGAGGGCTTTCTCTAGTTGCGGCAAGTGGGGGCCACTCTTCATCGCGGTGCGCGGGCCTCTCATTATCGCAGCCTCTCTTGTTGCGGAGCACAGGCTCCAGACGCGCCGGCTCAGTAGTTGTGGCACCCGGGCTTAGTTGCTCCGCGGCATGTGGGATCTTCCCAGACCAGGGCTCGAACCCGTGTCCCCTGCATTGGCAGGCAGATTCTCAACCACTGCGCCACCAGGGAAGCCCTATGACTGTTTTTTATCTCTAGCCTTCTTTAAAATTCTTTCTTAGGATTCCCATCTCTGCTTACACTGCCCATCTGTTCTCGCCTGCTGCCTACTTTGTCCATGAGAGCCCTTAACACATTAATGACTGTCGTAATAAATCCCCGGTCTGATCATTCCAACATCCCTGCCACTCCTTGATCTGATGCTGGCTCTCTGTCTTCATTGTGCTTTTTGCCTTTGGGTACGCCTTGCAATTTTTTTTCCTGTTGTACCAGGTGACAGGAACTGCTGGAAAGAGGCCTTTAGTGATGTGATGGTGAGTGTGGGCGTAGTGGGAGCCTGCTAATAGCCCTGGGGTTACGTCTCTTTCTTTCAAGGAGCCTGTGCTCCTGGACCGTGAACTTCACAACTGTTTCTCAGCGTTTTTCTCCCCGCTCAGCTGGGACAGGATGGCGAGAGTGGGCTGAAGTTGGGGATCTCCCTTCAGCTAGGTTGCTAGTACCCTGGCAGCTTAGTCTCCGGTTAACTAGCTCCTCCTGAGGGCAGGCTTGTTAAGAGTAGAGCGCTCCATCCTATTTCCAGTTGTCCCGTTCGCCTCCCCGTGCCGGAAGCCTGAGGGATTTTTTCCTCTGATATTCACAGTTCGAGCTTGGTGGCAGGTAAATTTCACAGTACTGCCCCCTCTCCTGGCACTGCGTCCCCCTGGAGTTTTTAACTCTCAGATTCGTCTGCACTGGTCTGCCAGCACCTCGCCAGGCCCAGCTCTGGTGTCCTACCAGGGGCACCGGCCGCTGGTGGCTTTCACTCTGAGCCTCTGGTCCCGTAACCTGAGACCCCCTGTGTTTGCCCGCCTGTCTCTCCAATCCTGGGGGCATTTGTTTGCCCTGTGTCCTCCCTTCTTATGGATCCAGGAAGAGGTGTTGATTTTTCAGTCTGTTCAGCCTTTTTTTTTTCTTTATAAATTTATTTATTTATTTATTTATTTTTGGCTGTGTTGGGTCTTCGTCTCTGTGCGAGGGCTTTCTCTAGTTGCGGCAAGCGGGGGCCACTCTTCATCGCGGTGCGCGGGCCTCTCACTGTCGCGGCCTCTCTTGTTGCGGAGCACAGGCTCCAGACGCGCAGGCTCAGTAGTTGTGGCTCAAGGGCCCAGCTGCTCCGCGGCATGTGGATCCTCCCAGACCAGGGCTCGAACCCGTGTTCCCTGCATTGGCAGGCAGATTCTCAACCACTGCGCCACCAGGGAAGCCCATCTGTTCAGCTTTTTACCTGTTAGAACAGAGCAGCAACTTCCAAACACCTTACGTGCCGGACCGGAGACTGGAAGTGTTCTTAAAAACTTGTTCATAAACCGCGTCTACGTTTGTTTAATGGGTAAACCTCATTTAGGAAGTACGTGAAGATTTTTGTAGGATAAATCCCCAGAACTGGATTGCCAGGTGAAAGGGCTTGTATAATTCTGCATTTTCAAATTATCCAGCGAATCAGTTTACAGTAATCCCCACCAGCAATGTATGAGACCACAGACACGAATATCAATTCTGGCTTGGCTTCTATAACTTCGTTTAATGTGTTTAGCAGGTATAATAATCTGAAAGTAAGTCAACTTATCAGGCAAAACTAATGAAGGTTGACACGAGAAACACAGCTCTTTTCCAGCAACTTTTCTACTTAAATGACATCTGGGGACTTCTCTGGCGGTCCAGTGGCTAAGGCTCCGTGCTCCCAATGCAGGGGGCCCGGGTTCGATCCCTGGTCAGGAAACTAGATCCCACATGCCGCAACTAAGAGTTTGCATGCTGCAACTAAAGATCCCAACTAAAGATCCCGCATGCCTCAACTAAGACCCACTGCAGCCAAATACATTTTTTTAAAAATGACACCGGCCCAGTGGTTTAGGAGCTTCTCTCGCCTCTGCAGGGACCTAAGTTACACCCGTCTTAATGCCCGATGCAGTTTCTGCACGTTTGAGCCTGCTTAACATCACTGATGATGTACAAATTGGTGTTAACGGCAATAATCTAACTTTAACTATCTCATTAACTCAAACCTGCCACTTTAATTTTTCTAAGGAAATCATAAAAAGTAATAATATCCTCTGACATAATATAATACGTATAATTTTAACAGAGTACCCAAAATGTGTACGGATAAGCCTTTGGAAAAAAGCAATCTATCCTGGTGAGATGTCAACATCAGCCAGGATCCAATCACACAGCTCAATGGCTTAGAGCACTAGCCCTAGAGGAGTGTCCTCTGAGTTCAAGTCCCTCCTGGGCCACTTAGTTAGGGACCCCCTTGTAGGTTGGATTACTTGCAAATTATTTAATTTCACAAAACCGCAATTCCTTCACAGACTGATGTGAAGATTAAATAACCTGTTAAAAGGGCATACCACACAGCTTGGGCTATTGTAATTGTTGATCAATGGTCCCCCAAAGAAAGGTTCACACGTTGCTTGTCATACTTGAATTTTTTTCATGCAGATATTCTAATTCTTCTTATTATTTTTAAAATTTTATTTATTTATTTATTTTTGGCTGCGTTGGGTCTTCGTTGCTGCGCACGGGCTTTCTCTAGTTGCAGAGAGCAGGGGCTACTCTTCGTTGTGGTGCACGGGCTTCTCATTGTGGTGGCTTCTCTTGTTGCGGAGCACGGGCTCTAGGCGCGTGGGCTTCAGTAGCTGTGGCACGTGGGCTCAGTAGTTGTGGCTTGCGGGCTCTAGAGCACAGGTTCAGTAGTTGTGGCACACGGGTTTTGTTGCTCCGATGCATGTGGGATCTTCCCGGACCAGGGCTCGAACCCGTGTCCCCTGCATTGGCAGGCGGATTCTTAACCACTGCGCCACCAGGGAAGCCCTCTGATTCTCACTGATTGAGGCACATGCCAAAATAGTTTTGTCTTCAGAAACTTTACTTAGAAACACCAGCTTGAAATAATTCTGTATATAAGTGATCGTCTAGTTAATGACAGAGTGAAAAAACTGGGCCTGGGCCCTGGTCTTCAACACAGCGTGACGCTCAGTGGGGAGACACCTTAGCCAGGTATATGGCTTTTGCTGAGTCTCTTCCTGTATCTGTCCAATGAGTAAAACAATACCTATTTTCCAGGTTATTGTCAGGATCAAATGAGATCAAGCATGCAATAAAGGGCCTGGTGCAAACTAGTCACCTCATAAATGAGAACTGTCATTAGTTATTAAAGAAATGTGCTCAATAGTATTTATTTAATAAGCTTTTATCATCTATGTTATGCCCAACACTGCTCTAGGGAAGTTGATGGGAAAAAATGAAATGCAAATATTCTGTGTGAATGAAACATACAAGTGTTTCTCAATACATACAGAATGTATTTAACATACAGACAGCTTACGTATCCCGTACATCTCTGACACAGTGTGAAATGGGGGAGAGATTCAATGGAATACCTCCTTACCTCCTTGTAAGAGCTTTGACTGTCCTGGAAGCTTAGGGTGGCTCATTATACGTGAAGTGACACAAGTCACCTGTGTCACACTGTATGATTTTTCATTCTCATTGTTCAGGAATCAAAAGGAATGCGGATGTGTCTCATCACTTCACCATCATTATTATCATGCTGCACACACTCACCTGATGAATGACACAAGCACTGGATATCAATGCAAAAATTCTAAGGAAATATTCATTAGAATCAGGCACTATATTAAAAGAATTATGTGTTACAACCAAATAGAATTAATTCATAGAGTGTGAATGTGGTTCAGTGTTAGGAAATCTATCTTAAAAACTTACCAAATTAATATGACAGAGGAGAAAAATAATGATTAGCTCAATAGATGCTGAGGTTCATATGATAATTCAACATGCATTCCTGACCTAAAAAAATTAAAACCACAACTCTTAGTTAACTGGAAGAGATGATCACTTCCTTAACGTAATGATCAAAAGCCAACATCAGGCTTTGAGGGAAAAAAAAAAACAGGAAAAACACTTCTAGTAGATACATATCTGGTATAATTTCTAATTCCTTGATATTAATATCAAGCAAAAACTATGATTTAACATAGTCTTGGATGTTCAACTTAATATAGGATATTAAGAGAACCCCATAAGATGTATAAAAACTTAGGAGGTAGAATTATCCTTATTTGGGTGATGTGATTATATACTGGAAAACTCTTTAAAAAAAAAAAAACCCAGAAAACTAACATCAGTACATTTCTTACCTACAATCAGAAAACATAATGGAGGTAAAGATTTCATTCACAAAAGCATTACAGATGAAGTACCGAGGAATAAACTCACCAAGAACGTGCAAGATCTACCTGAAGAAAATTTGAAAATGCTGCTGAAATATGAAAGTACACTTGCATAAATAAATAAGAAGATTCAAAATTATAAAGATGTCAAATTTCCCTAAATTGATCTACATTCGATATGATTTCAATCAAAATGCCAACTCTTTTGGAGGATGGTAAGGAATGTCATTAAATTATTCAAAATGCAATTTGAATAATAAACATGTAAGAATACTTAGGAAAAAACTGAAACAGCAGAAGAATGAGACCAGTCCTAGTTGTTATTAAATTATAAATCTACAATTAAAACAGGTTGATAATGGCACAGAAATCAAAATATCAGTGAAACAGAACATAGAGCCAAAGATGTACCCAGATACACATCTAGTACAACTATAATAAATTATTAAAATGGCATTTCAAGTAAGGGGGGGAAAAAGAAGGATGATTCAAAATTACTGCAGCAATTTGCTAATTATTGATAGTTGTGGGAAAATGGGATTCTTACATCATTCTTTAAAACAAATTACAGGGGCTTCCCTGGTGGCGCAGTGGTTGAGAATCTGCCTGCCAATGCAAGGGACACGGGTTCAAGCCCTGGTCTGGGAAGATCCCACGTGCCGCGGAGCAACTAGGCCCGTGAGCCACAACTACTGAGCCTGCGCGTCTGGAGCCTGTGCTCCGCAACAAGAGAGGCCGCGATGGTGAGAGGCCCGCGCACCGCGATGGAGAGTGGCCCCCGCTTGCTGCAACTAGAGAAAGCCCTCGCACAGAAACGAAGACCCAACACAGCCATAAGTAAATAAAATAAATAAAAATAAAATTAAAAAAAAAAATTTACAGACGGAGCAAAATTTCAAATACTACAATATACTAAATTGCTAGAAGAAAAGCATGAGTGTTTTTGGAATCTCAAAGTGAGTAAGGCCTTTCAAAGTCTGACCGAAAACATAGGAATCACACAGAAAAAACTCAGATAAGTCTGGCTTCGTAATGGATTAACATATACTGTACTCCAAAAATAAATAAATAAATAGATAAATGAATACATGACAAACGAGGGGCAAAATATCTGTAACACTTAGTACACATGAAAAATTAATTTCCTAAATATACTATAAACTACAAAATCATACGACAAAGATCATCTAAGAAAAGAATGGCAAAGGACAGAGGTAGGGAGCTTAATAAAAAAGGAAATACAAGGTTGCTGAATCTCACTCATAGAAATTACAAGCAAAACTTGGTAAGTTTTTTTCACAGATGAGTAAAAATGAATAAATCTTATTACAATCGGAATAGCCTGGAAGCCGCAGTCCCGGTCTTGGGTCCTGGCTTCGGACCCAGCCCCACCATGAGGACACTCGCTGAACTGCTGGCACTCCTGGCCGCCCTCCCGGCCACGGCCTCGGGCTACTTCGTCAGCGTCGACGGGCCTGCCAAGGAGTGCTTCTTCCAGCGGGTCACCTCGGGCACTGAGATGGGCCTCATCTTGGAGGTGGCCAAGGGCAGCTTCCTGGACATCGACGTGGAAATTACAGGGCCTGATAATACGGGAACTTATAAAGGAGACCGGGAGTCCAGTGGGAAATACACATTTGCTGCTCACGTGGATGGAACATAGTAAGTTTTGTTTTAGCAATAGGATGTCCACTATGACCCCAAAGACAAAGTGATGTTCACCGTTGATACTGGGGAGGCTCCAAAAGGACAAGACATGGAAACAGAAGCTCAACAGAACAAGCTAGACGAAATGATTAATGAGCTCGCAGTGGCGATGACGGCTGTAAAGCATGAACAGGAATACATGGAAGTTTGGGAGAGAAGACACAGAGCAGTCAATGACAGCACAAACAGCAGAGTGGCCCTTTGGTCCTTCTTTGAAGTTCTTGTTCTAGTTGCTATGACACTGGGACAGATCTACTACCTGGAGAGATTTTTTGAAGTCCGGAGGGTTGTTTAAAAAGCCTTTTCCTGATGATCCCCAATTCATAATTCACTGTTTACCAAACATCTTGGTCATAACGATGTCATTAGTTTCTCCGTTTTTATTTTCTGAACTGTACATTCACAGCTTCTGTTTCTTTGTGATTAACAGATATTGGGGGAAAACACTTTTTTAGGAAAGTTATAGTGAAAATTTGACATGTGATTGGCATGATTTCATATTTGAATTCTTCCTTCATTATACAGGTCCTTCCAGAACTCAAACACTGGGAGTAGAATATAGGTGTATAGTCCTTACCACATCTTCTTTCCTTTTGTTGTCATCATAAAATGCAGTTTGCTCAGAATAGTACTTTACTGATAGCACTTTACTAAAAATGACTGCATCCTTGGGATCCCTTATCCTGCAGTTCAAGTCATTAAAGATTCATTTTGTTGGGTCCTTATCAGAAACAACAATCTGAGTCTTGACATTTTCTATCCAGCCTAACCTTTTTCCCCTTTAAAGTTTTACTTTGAACCTTAGAACTCAATCACCTCCACTTAAAATTGTTGACACAAGCAGCTAATAACCATTTTTTGGTTTCTGCCTAACCTTGTAAGAAGTCTCTGTTAAAGCCAATTCTCTGGGTGGTGCAGTGAACGGTAGTTCTTTTTCTTTCTGTGCCGGCACACACACTTTCTCTATTCTTGGCACGTAGGAGGGACGCATTCACATAATTGGAAAAATCTGGATTTCTGATGCCAAAGGGTTAAAAGCCTCTTGGATTTCTTTGCAGTGATATACGGCCACTATTTTATTTTTTGATCAGTGGCATTTTGGCCACTAATTAGTGTACTGAACGTTACTGTCAGTACTAGGGTTTTTGTTTCTGGTTTTTTTGGCTCTTTCTTTTTCGGCACATGTGAATTTTGTTTTGTATAAAACGAAATGATGTTCTCTTGGTCTCTGATGATGGGTTTAAAACTAAAGGAGCATCTAGTTTTGGTGTGGGGATCATCCAGGATTATGCTGTGACTGAAGTATATTAGTTACTTGGACATTTTTTTTTTTTTTGGATCTTTGCAAGGAGAAAACTACAGGTAACGAGTTTTATATAACTAATTTAAATTTGTTACAGGTTTTCACGTTCAGGATAAACAATTTTTCAACCTTGGGTGAAAATACGTGCAACAGTTTTAAGGTGACTTGTGTTTTACCTTAGGACAACTGTTGCATGCCGATTTGTGTGCGTGTGTGTGTGTGTGTGTGTGTGTGTGTGAAAACAGTTCAAAATTGAGTTAAAAGATGTAAATTAGTTGCTCTGAGGCATGTGGGATCTTCCTGGACCAGGGCTCGAACCTGTGTCCCCTGCATCGGCAGGCAGATTCTCAACCACTGCACCACCAGGGAAGTCCCATTTACCTAAATTTAAAATGTACGGTTTGGCCGAGCAATTTCTGGAAATGTGTCCTAAGACACAGTCACACATGTAAGCAAAGATACATGCACCGAGAGCTTTTTTCAGGATTTTTGGCAAAAAACCTGAAGACAGCAAAGTAATTGGAAAGTGCGCGATTCTGACAGATCCATTCATTGTGACTGGGTGCTGTTCAATCACAGAAAAATCCAGCCCGGTGAGGTACTGATGTGAGCACTTCCGAGAAATACTGAACTGGTGGCACTCGAATAAGAGCAAGAGCTCAACAGTAGGTGCCGTACAGTCCAATTTCTGGGGAAAAGATGTATGAGAAGCTCTTACCAGTGGCACCTATGCCGAGGGGGTCACCGGGGGCTCGGGCAGGATGACGTGGACTTCTTACTTCCTACCCTCTGCACGATGGAAGCTTCCTTAGTAGGGATGAATTACAGACACAGCGTTCCTCTCCTCAAATCTCTAGCACATCTGCAACGGCGCTGTGACAGTGACATTACTTCACAAGACTGTCCCAAGCACGCACGCGCGCCTGCTGTGTGTCTTTGCTCACACTTGCATGCCCATCTTCCTTGCACACCTAAATCTTGTCCCTTCTTCCAGGACCTGCTCCAAGGCCAACAATTCCACGAGGCCTTTCCAAACTCCTCAGAGTAACACTGCCCTCTTCCTTCTCGGCATTCCCATGGCACTTAAGCTGCGACACGCAGGTTGTTTGGTCTTGTTTTTTTGGTTTTTTTTCCAACACGGCTTGCAATTATTCAATTATTTATTGATAAACTAATTAATTTTGCTGAATTTAATTTGCAACAGTTTTGCCTTTCATTTGCTAATTTATTTTTTCCAAGTTTTTATTCTCTATTTTCACCAATTCTTAAGCATATTAAGTGAAAGCATGCTTAACTTTATTTTGTCCTCCCCACCCCGCATTTTAGTCAATGTGAGGCATAGCATTCGCTAAATACTGTTAAATCAATTATGCGTGATAGTTCCCGCAATATCCACGTTTAAAAAAAAAAAAAAAAAAGAGATCCTTGTCATTTATGATCCTAGTTCCTAGGTCATATAGCCCACATTATATTTTCTTCACTTAAAGATGTGCAGATGCTATGAATCCCACTTTTTATATTTTTATTTTTACTTATTTATTTATTTTTGGCTGCGCCCTGTGGCATGCGGGATCTCAGTTCCTTGACCAGGGATCAAACCCACGCCCCCCCGCATTGGAAGCGCGCAGTCTTAACCACTGGACCGCCAGGGAAGTCCCTAACACCCAGTTTTTAGAGTAAATTCACATTTTGTACATCTGAAATCTCCCGTTCAAGGGAATAGTAAAAAGTTGCAATCTGACTTAATTCACAATTCTGATAGTAGCAGAACACTTACTTAAATAAGCTAACAGTTTTGTACCTATTACTCCTCATACAGAAAAACAAAAAGTAGAAAACAACCTAGGCGTTTAAAACATTTCAGTAACATGAACATAACAATATTAAATCCTCATTAAAGAAAAGAAATAAATATAACATTGTAATATCAATCGATTTTATCCAGTGTAAGAAAAATTTTCAGCTTTATTTTGGTAAAACATTTCAAGACTCCCTCAGATCACAGCATACCAATAAGCAAAATGTACACATACTGATTTTATACTACATGTCAAGTCCCGAATTCCCAATCCCAGGAAAGCAAGTTGCAAAGTACAAGTGCTGATGACAACCATAGGTAGTGTTTTAAACAAAAATAGGTGAGTTTTCAGCACTTAAGTGAAATGAGGCTTTAATCAAAAACAGACTTAACTCCACAGGGCGTCTTTCTTCAACACTAATTAATTCAATCAAGTCTGATTTCAAGCTCAAGTGACAGTGTTATCTTCGAAGCAACCGAGACAAGGCAATCAACACTTAAATGGTATAATACCGTATGTACTATATTTTTGGGCAATCTCTAACCGCATTCCATTTTCAGACCTTGTTTTGGTGTCTAACTGAACGAGAACTAGAGAGAAGCGCTCTGACCCCACTTGGAGGAAATGCAGCGAAATTGCTCTGTCCTGGCACGAAGGCACGTTGCAACATCGATGGTCTTTAATCAATTTCCCACACGACCTGATTCACCAACAGCCTAATTCCTCCAGCTACAACTCTGATTAAGGAACACACAACTTTTAACACAAGAAAATTCTGTACTTCCAGTTTTAAAAAGCAGACAGTTCTGTGAAGAGTCTACCATTTAAATAGCATCTGAGCACATACGCACTGAGGTTTTTATCACTTCATGCCGTAAGAGAAGTTTTGATTTCAGAAGTATCATTTCATGGACCCAGCATCAAATACTGACACAATACATGTTTCATACAGTATGATTTTAGAAACTTTAAGCGGCACAAAATAATCATAACATTTTTATCAAATTCAAGTTTCCAGTGATCTTAAAAAACAAAAAGGCAGATTATAACTGTTTTTGTTCAACTGAGATATCCAGTTACAGTTACTATCTAGCAAATGCTAAAGTTATGTGAAAAAAATGTCAAAGAAAATCTTTAACTTTGATAATTTCCAACCTTTTAGATATGCAGAGCTAAATATAAAATAAGAGGTTCGTCAGGCATATGAGTAATTAAGTCAAGGAGCTTTACAACCCTAACCTGCTATTAGAAGCTATTTTAGGTTTTACATAATTCCCACAGTCTTAATACCACTATTTTCCTTCGGATAAAGGAAACGACCTTTTGAAGTCATCGGCATCAGAAATGACACTTAGGAACAAGCATCACAACTGTAAGTTAGGGGGAAAACGGGTCGCAGCAGTTTGTCTCCAAGTATGAGGAAGGCCAGATAATCAATATACAATGGATGCAAGTTTAGAAACCTCGGGAAGCTCGAATTTCTTTAGTTATTTTTGTTTACTAAACAATCTGAAGTAAGCATTATATTCAGTTTGGAAAACAAATAAAATTAAAAAATAAAACAAGAGAAATGCAGCCTGGAGCATTTTAGGCGTCACCAAAGGTTCTTCCCCTCCTTCCTTTGGGCACACTGTCTCACTTTTCTGTGAGACGAAAAAACACTTACCCTTAGCCACGGAAAACTATCCACTCAGCCACGAAGAAACAAGAACAAATCTCTGCTCAAAGCAGTCATACTTAAGAACGCTGTGGGGTCTGCATAGGATTTTCCCTGACTTCCCACCCACCCAGACCCTGAAATCTGAAAACTTTTCTCCCACTTGCATGAAGTCTGAGCCGCTACGTGTAAGCCACACCAAAAGTGCTGTCAGGTTCTTCGATGTGTCTCATTTTTTATCTTTTTTTAATATTCTAAAGGGGAACTTCAGACAACTCAGAAATATGTAAAACAAGAAATTGATGACAGTTCTTAAGATTTTCAAGTAAATGCTCCCAAATCAAGTGTTATCAAGCTGCTAATTAGCAGCTAAAAACGATGAACCATTTAAATTACGTTGGAACTGTGTTTATGACAGCTTCCCCTTGTGCTCTATAAGGACTGGAGTACTCAAGTCCGCACGCTAGCTTCCTTCACGAAGGAATTCTTTTGACCAACGTTTACCCTAAAACCAATTTCCTCAACTCCTTTCTTTCCCCCAAATTGTTCAAACGCATTTTAAGATGTGGAAGTATAGGGCGCAGGGTGTTTTACATGGCACAGTACCCTTTAAGAAACCTAACATTTTTGTGAACGGGGAGACATTCACGACATACTTAAACTCTGTGTTTACAGATATTGTTTATCGGCGCTGCATAACCTGCACCGTGAGAAAGGGTGTCGTGAGTCAAAGGATAAGCTGAAATGCTATAGTGTGGTGATATATGCATTAGAGAGCTGCATAATTTAAAAGGAAAGCATATTATATATTTCAATAATTCCAGCGTTTTGGTCATATGGCCTTAATTTAACACTTTTTTCTTTCTCCTTTTGCTTTTGCACTTCTATCCCAGAGGGCATCTTTTATTTTTAAGACATGTTTGAGACTATAAAGAATATGCTACTGCAACTTAATATAAATAATCCATAAGCAACATACACGGATACACATAAACAGGTCCAGGCATCAGACCACTGACGTTGTACTGTCGGGATTCACACGAATCAGTCTCGATGCATTTCTCAGGTCCTGGAGTTGCCTGGCGGGTTTCCCCACACCCTCCTCAAACCTTTTCTCCACCACGGGGAGGACCGTTTCATGCAGAAAGGATGCATTCTGTCTGATAAAAGCCTTCTTCTCTGGATCTTGCTCACACCGAAGACTGTAATCCACGTGCTGAACAGCGACCCAAATGATTTCCACCAGGCTCTCCAAAAGCACCATGTGCAGCTCCGGGAAGTACAGCTTCAGTGCCTCTTCCAAGAAGCCCATGGTCTGTTTGGTGAAAGCAACCACCGTGTAACTCAGGTTCACCCAGCAGTCATCCCCCGTGTACTGCTCGAAGTTTCCCACGCCACAGCCCTTCATCTCCTCTTTGAGTTTCCCCAGGGCCTCCGGGGTCATCAGGTTCATCCTCCTCCACATCTCCTCAGAGTTGCGGTGCTTAGTGGCTTCGATGATGATTTCTTTGTAACTGTGCAAGGCCCCTTGGATGTCTTTCACCAGGAGGGCGTGGATGATGAAGGTGAGGTCTAGGCCGATGTCGCTCAGTTGTTGACAGTGCTCTTTGGCCACTTTTACACACTCAGCCGCCGTGGAGAGGCTCTCCTTACTATCAAACACCTGCTTGCTAAACGCATCCACAAACATGCCCATGGCGGACCTCGCCCAGACCACAAAGGCAGAGTAGCAGCCGCTGTCGGTGCCCGCAAAGTCCGTCTCAAATTCCCTGGCGGTCTCCAGAAGGCTGGTAAAGAAGACGTGGCAGAGCTTATGAATGTAGAGTAAAGTGGCACCTTCGATGCGAAGCTGGCGTATCGCAGTATGCACAGCCGCTGCCCTGTTTCTCAAGAAGAGCTCACAAGCCTTCGTGCACTGGCCAAGCCGGATTAGCTGAGAAACCGCCCGGCGGGTGGCCTTGGGACCACCTCTCAGGGACCGACCTGGGCACAGTTCAAACACTAGCACCTCAGTGAGCTGGCCGACGCGCTCATCCACTCTGGCCCTTAGTTCTTTCACAGGAGGTGGGCTGGGCCTATCTTCCAGGTAATGGTTCAGTTTATCCAGCAGGTCGACGGCCCCTTCAAAGTCCCTCTGGGCAATACAGACATCCAGGTCTTCAGGCAATTCCTGGATCCATTCCACGGAGAGGTCCACCTCCTCTTCTTCTGCCTCGGGAACAGCTGGCTCGCCGTCGTCTTCGTCCTCAAATGGGTTGCTGGCCTTGGAAGTCACCTGAGGTGGCCCTCGAGGGGCAGCTGCCTCCTCCTGCCCCCTGCGTCTTTTTTCACTGAGGGCCCTCTTGGTTTCCTCCAGCACTTCCAGCCACTCTCGTTTGATTTTTGCGTTCTCCGCTTGAAAAATACGGCTCTCGGGAAACATGAGCAGCTTGAACATGTCCTTCATGGGCGGGCTGTCCTTGACATTGACCACGGCCAAACCATCCAGGGGATAGAGGGCGTTGTAGCGATACATCCCCCGCCGCTGTGGCAGCCAAGTGGCCACCAGCAAACAGTCGTTCATGAGAAAGCCGTGCACCCGCTGCAGCTGGGTCATGTGGTCCGCCTCGTATTCCACCAGGTCCCCGTTGTACACCAGGTACTGACCCGGCGTCTCCAGCAGGTGCCTGCAGCCTTCCACCTTCTCAAGCAGGGTGGTGAGAGTGCGCTGCTTTCCTTCCTCGCCTGGCCCGGAACTGTCGCGGGAGGCGCCCCCGGGGCTGGGGAAAAAGCCAGCCTGGCCCCGGAGGTGGTCGCGGCCCCCCGCGCCGCCTCCCCCCTCCTCCCCTCCGGAGGCGGCGGCGGCCCCCGCGGCGGCGGCAGCCGGCAGCAAGGTAAGCGGGATGCTCTCCAGGCTGCTCTTCTGCTCGGTCAGCAGGTGGCTGAGCTGATACATCTCGCTCTCCAGGTAGGAGATCTCGCGGGCCGTCTCTATGAACTGTCGGTAGTTCTGGTAGACGTTGCGCTTCAGGTTCTGCGCCGTCTCCTCCGCCAGCGCCTGGATGCGCTGCCGGTGCTCCTGCAGGTCTCGGTCTCCGTCCGACTGCTGCGAGAGCTGCTTCACGTACAGCCGCGCCTCGAAGCCGTCCGATTCCAGCTGCCGCCGCAGGCGGCTCGCCCCGCTGTCTGACATCGCCATCGCCATTTCCGTCCGGGACTCACGCAGTCCCTGTCACTATCGCCGTCGCCGGTGCCGCCGCTGTCGAGGCCCACCCAAGCCGGGTCCAACTCCAGGGCTGCGGAAGCAGGCTGGAAGAGGGACGAGTACGCCTGCGCCCGGCTATGAACGTCAGGCACTGCGCCTGCGCAGCAGCGCCAGCGGCCTAGGGCGCATGCGCCGAAGAAGCTATCGCGGACGCGAGTGGAGGGCGGGGCAGAGAGACGTAGGTGCTGCGCCAGAACCGAGTGTGACGTTGGTGTTTGACGTTACTCGCGAACCGTGAAGGCGGTAATAACCAGGTTTCTGAAACCTGCCTCCGGCTCAAGCCCTGGGAACCCAAGTTTTGAGCCCACTGGGAGGTGCTGTCACGGGGGGGGGGGTTCTTTTTTTTTTTTTTTTTGAGCCCCAGAAGCTTGACTTCGGCGTCTGGGACAGGTTCCGTTCTCGAGCCAGTTTGCCTGAGTCTCGCGAGATCGGTGGGCTGACCCGCGGGCCGGTATCTCCTAGGAGGAGCTCGACCCGGCCGTCCGAGGCTCCGGGACGTGGAGTCCCCCGGCCTGGACCCCGGCAGCCATGGATGAGGACCTGGTTTTGGCGCTGCGGCTTCAGGAGGAGTGGAACTTGCAGGTCTCGGAGCGCAATCTGGCCCAGGAGCCCCTGTCTCTGGTGGACGCGTCCTGGGAGCTGGTGGACCCCACCCCCGATTTGCAGGCCCTGTTTGTGCAGTTCAACGACCGTTTCTTCTGGGGCTGTCTGGAGGCGGTCGAGGTGAAGTGGAGCATGCGAATGACGCTGTGAGTCCCGAGCCGCGCCGGGGGCGGGGGGCGCCGGCGGCCTCAGCCCGGGCTCTGGAGCTGCGGGCAGGCGGCCCGTCGGTCCTGTGTCCCTTCCCTTCCTTGCCCTTCTCTGTCCCGCCCAGACAGCGTCAGGGGAGCCCTGGGGCCCACCCCGCGGCGGTTTGGCTTGTAAGGGGACGTTCCTTGGCGTTAGGACGATGAGCTGACCCTTTTCTGATGGGGCTTACGGGAGCGCTTTAGGACCCAGGCGGGAGAAGCAGCCGGAACCCGCCCCTGAGAAAGGAGGCCTGGGCCGCGGCTTGCTTTCTTCCCCGGGACGCGTGCAGTCCCTGCCGGGTTCGGCGGGTTCCGCCGCTGGGCCGCGAGCTCGCGGGTCGGGGTGGGGAAGGGGCTGGCGTTTCCCTACTTCTGGGTCCAGGGGATCTTCGGGGCGGGGTGCGTCTCAAAGCAGCCCTTTCCGGCACGCCGAGTCCGGGAAATGCCGGCTCCAGGTAACCTGCTCCCGCATACGAACGGAGTTGAGAAGTTGACGGTGCGGTTCGAGGCCACCGCGCTTGCTCTTGGATGGAGGCGAAGCGCCCTGAAGTAAGAGATGAAGGTACGACACGGAAGTGTGTTTCTAGTGCCATGCTGCTGCGTACGTGGGTTTCCTCGATACTTCTGGACACAGGCTGCTGGAGACCTGGCCGTCACCGCCACCGACGACTGACCGACGGTGGCGTGTAGGGAGGAGGCGGGGAGCGGCAGAACGGGACGGCCTTCTTCGAGAGCTCTTACGGCCCGGCTGGGGTTCGGGGAGCCCCTGCTGCTCACGTGCCTCCCCAGCTGGCGCTAAAGGCAGGGACCGCCCCGCCGAGCGGCCGCGCGTGCGCTCTCGAGAGAGCCGCCCCCCCCCCCCCCCCCCCCCCCGCCCCAGAGCCCGCTCAGTCTGGACCGTGCGACAAGGAACCAGCGGTTGCCCTTTCCCGTCCGCTTCCCTTTCGCGTATGTTTGCTAAGCGACGGTTTTGTGGTGGTTGTTTTCCAGGTGCGCTGGGATATGCAGCTACGAAGGCAGGGGCGGAATGTGTTCCATCCGCCTCAGTGAACCCCTCTTGAAGTTGAGACCAAGAAAGGATCTGGTGGAGGTATTCTTTGCGTGAACCTGATGCTTAGCTCAGTAATTCAGAAGCGCGTGTTACTGGTTTAGACTGCTGTAAATTAACTTGTGCACGTGAAGAAGAAAAAACCCGTTTTCCCTCACTGCGAACTTTTATTGTGGGGCAAATAATAGTGATTCCCTTATAATCTTCACCGTGTTTCGAAGATAGAGGCTTTCAGGTCCGTCACCCAATTTGATCTTTACGGTAATCCTGTTTATGTTCAGGGTGTGTTGTCCTCATTTTTATAAATGAGATAATCAAGGTTCAGAGAGGCAAAGTGGTTGGTTTAGAAGCAGAGAAAAACTTAGGATCCAGATCTTTGTTTTGAGACACACAGATTTTGATTCTCCTCTGTTCAGCCGCCATGGTGTCCTCCCAGGACGTGTAGCTGAGCTGGCAGAACAAACCAGCGTGAGGGCACACTGCATATGTAGAGCTAGCTGGTGGTCACTCCTACTACCAAAATGGAGCTGTAGGAGCTGTCAGACTATGTTTAGTTGAGTCGAATAGTTGCCTGAAGATCCCCAAGATACAGCCAGTGTGAGTGGTCTTGCCCCAATTATATCACCTGAAACGTATGCACTAGAGGGCATAGGTGGTAGAGGTTGGATGGGAAATAAGTTAAAACATGCTTGGAAATATGTTTTTAAGGGTAATAAAAGGTAATGGGTTTCACAACAATGTGAATGTACTTAGCACTACTGAACCGTACACTTAAAATGGTTAAGGTGGTAAATTTTATGTTACCTTTTTTTTTTTTAACCGTAGTTTTAAAAAGGTAAATAGTCACTAAATGTAAAATGGTACAACAGAAATAACTCAGTTAATAAGAAAGAAAAGAATAAAGGAACAAAGCCCAGGTCAAACAAAGAGAAAGGTGGACATAAAAACAGCAGTTATTGTGTTAAATGTACATGCACCAAACACTCCAGTTAAAAACATGAAACGACATCCTATACTAACAGAGACATGCTTAAAATAAAGACACACATATGTTAAATATAAAAGGATGAGAAAAAGCATATCATCCAAATACTAGACAACAGAAAACTGTTATGGCTCTATTAGTATTAATCTAAAGATTTTAAGGGAGGAAGTTTTACTAGAAAAAAGGGAGACATTTTATAATGATAGAATAATCTATTAAGTAAAAACACATAATGACCCTAAAAGTAATAACATAGCTTTAAACGACATGAAGCATCAATTAGCAGAAACAAAAAGAGAAATAATCAATCCGCAGTCATAGTTGCAGATGTTAACAGAACTCCGTTGGTAATTCAATGAATAAGCAGAAAAAGAAAACAGTAAAAATTAAAAAAAACCAAAAAGTTGAATATGATTAACCAGATCAACCTTACCAGGAGCCCTAATTGGAACAGCCCTAACTGAAAACTGTTTAATGAATATTTGTTGCATAAATGATTAAATTAACACATGAACAATTTTTTCCTTTTTAAGGTAATGGGCAAGACGAAAATGGGAAATAGGTGCTAATGCTTCGAGTGAGCATTTGCTGTTGGCAGAAAGTTCTAACATCAGATCAGGAAGGTGGACAGAGGAAGAATAGGGGGACTCTGGCCTGTATTGAAAGTAGCTGCCTAAATTATAGTCAGTAGGATTCAGAAAAGGAAAAGACTTAAACTGGTTGAGGAGGTCAAGAAAAGCTTCAGAGTTGTGGATTTGATTACTAGTAACGTCACCACGCCTACCACTCACTATTGAGCACCTACTGTGTGCCGGACTAACCTAGTTATTCTAGTGTTTGCCTTTACCACAGCCCTGCAAGATTAGGATATCTCCATTTTCAGGATGAGGAGCGAGTTGTAACCTGTCCAGGGTCACGTGGAGAGTGAGTACCAGATCCTTGGTTTAGGCTCTGGTTTCCCTGCTCTAAAGCTCTTGTCTTGTTCCCTTAGGACTGTTACTGCTGCAAATTAAAACATGGGGGTGAGCGTGACAGGACAGGTTGGATTCTCACATGTACACAGAGTAGAGGAGACCATCTTGGCAGAAGGAATGGGAGTGCTGTGAACAAAAGCGAGGCCACTACACTTATGGCATGTTTAGGACCAGAAGTAGTTGTTTTTGGCCAGATACAGAACAGTGGTGGGACATAGAGGTATTTTGGGACCGTGTTGTGTAGAGCCTAAATGTGGAAAATGGTAGATATATAAAAATAGAAGTGTGCAGTATAATGCCATGTCCCATTTTCGAGATGTATTTAAATTGGACCAAAAATCAGGAACCTAAGTAGTTTCTCCTTTCTGAGAACAGTTATCATTATTTTAGAATGTTGAGAGACATCTGAAATGTAGAATGGCTTTTGACTCTACGTCTCAATAGAGTGGCATTTTCTTGAAAAGATAGAGTTGATAATTTTAAAAGGGATGGTTTCATAATGACCAAGTTAAAATGTTTGATTCTCCCATTTTGCTGTTCAGCATTTTATAAGACTAAAATTCATTAATGCCAGTCTAGTTCTTCTGATGGAAATTCTTTTTTTCACAAAACTATGGAGGATTATGAAAAAGGTATGCTTTTGAAGACCTTTATGATTTTCACTTTTTGTATTCACATTTTTTTAGAATAAAGTATGAAATAGCAGCCTTAAGTGCTTTTGTTAACTTTGCACCTAAACGCATCCTTGGTGTGGAATGAGCAGGTTTTACTGTTTGTTTTAAATTTTTACATGATTCAGAATCCCAAAACTATAGAAAGCTGTACACAAAGAAATCTTGATCTCCCCCATCCCTCTATTCTGAACTCTCTACCTACTAAAGGATACTGTTATTAGTTTCTTTTTTCTATTGTTCTGTTTTGCCAATATTTATATCCACTCTTATCCCCTCCCCACCACAGAGCATACTTCTTACACAAAATTCTGTGTATACTCTTCTGTACTTTGCCTTTTTTCATTAAAATGATAGTCTGTAGCCTCCTCTAAATCATTTCATAGAGAAATTTTTCTTTCTTTTTTATGGCTGCATGGAATTCCATTATGTGGCTCTTCTTTCAACAAGGCCCCTATTGCTAAACACTGTTTTCACGCTTTTGCTTTTGTAAGCAGTGCCACCGAGAAAATACCTCATATGTACGGCCTTTCATTTTAGTCTGGCTATTGCTGAGTTCAACGATAAATGGATTTGTAATTTTGTTAGATGTTATCAAATTCTCCTCCCCAGGGAGAGGAGAATTTGAACCATTTTGCACTCCTACCAGTGATATATGGGAGTGCTTGTTTTCCCTTAGCTTTACTAATGGTGTCAAACTTTAGGAGTTTTACCAATCTTGATAAGCAAGAAGTGGTATACTAATGTATTGATTTGCATTTCTGTTTTTATAAATGACGTTGAACATTTTTCATATGTTTACGGATCATTTATGTTTCATTTTCTCTTACCTGTCCGTGACATTTGCCTATTTTAAAATTGGATTGTTGGTCATTTCCCTGTGGACTTCTAGGAGTTCTTTATATTTTAGGAATTAATAGGCTGTGAGATGGTTGCACCTGTATTTTTCTGAGTTTCTTTTTTCGCTTTACTTACAAAATTTTTTCCCCATACAGAATTTTTAAATTTTCATGTAGTTGAATTTGTCAGTCTTTTCTACTGGATTTTGATTAATAATTAAAAAGACTTTCTTGGAATAGGGAGTTCTTAGCCTGGGACCTACAGAGCTGTGGATATTATAGAGGCAAAGTTTTGTGAATGTGTGCTTATGTAAGTTTTCTAGAAAGATCGTTCATGACTTTGTTCAGTATCTGAACGGAGCCTGTGATCCAAAGAAGGTTAAGACCCCAGGTAGAGTAAGAAAATGCATTTTTATTTTCAAAAGCACCATAACAAATTAATTTGACTGTTTTCTGTTTCAGACCCTCTTGCATGAAATGATACATGCCTATTTATTTGTCACGAATAACGATAAAGATCGGGAAGGGCACGGTCCAGAGTTTTGTAAACATATGCATCGCATCAATCGCCTGACGGGAGCCAATATAACGGTATATAAAGCCACACACATTTATGGTATTCAGTAGTTATTTATTCAGTACTTCCTGAAAATAGAGAAGTGGGTAGAAACGAATACTGTGTTTGAGGATTTTCCACAGCAAGTGAGAGGCCCAGAGAAGCTGGCTGGCTTGTCGAGGACCACGTAGGCCGAGGGCAGCCGCACCAGCGATACCCTGAAGGCTCCAGCCACAACTAGGGCAGCGCGTTGCACAGGGTTACTGCAGGCCTGCGTGCCTCTCTTCTGAACGACTACCGTCCGCTCCTGATTTTGTTGACTCGTTGTCGTCTCCCCCTCCAGTCTGTCCCATATTCTGCTACCATTTCATATGTCATTCCCTTCATCAGAAGTCTTTGATTCGTATTTCTGCATGATATCGTAGGAGGTGGCGGAGCCTGGGGTCAAAAAAGCAGGAAGAGTCAGGTTGCTTGCGTCCAGACGCTGGCGCCACTGATTCACTGTGGGACCCACTGATCTCTTCTACGCTTCAGTTTACTCACGTGAAAGGAGGGTAATGACAGCACCTACCTGTCGGGTCCTGTGAGGCTTAGAGGAAGTACGTGCAAAACATTTTAGCACAGTTTGAATACTCGTTAAATATTAGTTGTTTTTGTTATTACTGATTCATTTTTTCAGATAACCTTGCTCTTCCTTTTCTCTTACCCTCTGCAACCCTCCTGCTTATGTCTTAACGTTTCTAACTGGACTTTGCACCTCCGTGCCTGTCCTCATATACCCTCTTCCTAAAATATGCCACTTCTCCTATTTTCTGTCAAAATGATCTCCATCTTTACAGTGAGATGTAACTTCTCCCTCCTCGGGACCTCCTCAGCAGATATTTAACCTTTTACACTATTTTATTCTACTTTCATACCTCTCACGGGATGGCTCTTGCCTATCTTTACATACCTCTGCATAAGATCTGTAATGTAGTGCCTCCACGGGCGCTTAGCAAATACTGAATTGAATGGAACCAAACAGAAATATTAATTCCTACAAAGATTAAATGCCTTGGTGTGTTCAGCTATTTCCTTCCTTTAAAAGGCAATAAAGGCCAGTGTGATGGAAAGCGAGAAGTGCTCACCCCCCGTGTATTATTTTCTAGCCGTCATTTTAGTTTTCTAGAGAGCTCATTTAATTACCGGACAGAGTTCCTTCGACATCAGGGAAGCGGCTTGCGTTAACACAATCACATAAAATCCAGATTAGCAAAAGAATTACGGAGTTGCTAGTATAAAAGACTTTTAGTTTCTTCATTAGAATTTACACTTTAAGCAAAATCCTAGTGTACTTCCTGTTGTTCAGTTGGAAGAGGATATGCCCTTTTAACGTGGATGTCTTTGTGTTTTCATCTAGGAGGTTTAATCAAGTGGACACCCCTTGCTTTCACGGGTTACATCAGGTTACAGCAGACTCCACAGGGCATCCACACTGAGAACAATTTTATTTTAGTGACTACATTGTTAAAAAGTTACGTCCCCAGGCTATAGGAATTACAGAAGTCGGAAGCAAAACAGATCCAGTTCCCTGTCGTCTTTGCCGCTGAATTGTTAAGCGGGGTGTTCTCAACATGAGAGAGCGGGCAGGGTCTTGCAAACCTCCGTGCTCCCAGACCCTCTGTCCTCCAGTCTCTTCTGCACCGGCTATAATTTGCATTGTTTGCGTGCTTGCCAAATAATAGAGTTTGTTTGCTTATAATGGAGAGATGGTGATTATGAAACTATTTATCTGTAGAGTTATAGAAAGCTTAGCATTCTTTCCCACAAGGGGACTTTACTAAAGAGTTAAATGCAAAACTCCTATGCTGTTGCTCCTTCTATAAGTAGTAATGTTTCACTCACAGGACAGAAGGAAAAGGTGCTCAGAGTCATTCAGGAGTATCAATTTTAAAATGGCGCCCTGCCATCCTCGGTACTACCAGGGTGGGAGGGCTAACCGTCCTTTCTGTCTCCTGCTCAGGTTCTAAGTAAGATTTCATCTAGAGGGTGAAACAAACGGATCCTGTTTAAGGAC
Source organism: Eschrichtius robustus (assembly GCF_028021215.1). NCBI lineage: Eukaryota > Metazoa > Chordata > Mammalia > Artiodactyla > Eschrichtiidae > Eschrichtius > Eschrichtius robustus. Next base: position 13,611,891 of record NC_090830.1, on the reverse strand, counting down.
TGAAAAGCACATTTACAGAGAATTTTATTTGACTCAATGAAGCTTTTCACTCAGTCAGACTGAGCACCTTCCCTGTGCCAGGCCGGCAGTAGCCACCAGGGGTACCGGCTGAGAACATTCAAGTCCTGGAGAGCTTTTCACCTATAATCAGATGAAGTGATAGCCCGAAGGCTTATTATGAAGACATGGGCGGGGCCGGGCGCACGTGCAGAGCGGGTGTGACAGACGCTGCGCGAGGCCTGGCGCTTGTGTTTGGGTCCAGCATTTACAGGAAATGGTCCTCAGAGCCCTTTGGTTACTTACAGGGGAAGATTCCAACTTGGCAGTGGGAACAATTCTTATTTATTACAGCATTATATAAAATCTTGTCTTTATCCTGGTTTTTTGTCGTTTAGAAATAGGGTTTCTAAAACTTTTAGCGTTTATGGAAGCTTTTTGTTTTTTTTTATTTTTAATTTTTTTGTCTTCTAGTCTCACCTTTTTCTGTCTTTACACAGTTCACGAAGCACTAAATTAAGTGCTGCTGTTTCCCGTTAAAATGAACTTTTGAAGAGAAGCTAAATATCATTACTGTCTTTCCCAAAACACAACTTCAGAAAGCTCTGGGAAACTGGAAAGTTAAAAAAGGGGGCGGGGGGCTGCTTATATATTGCTCATCTATTTTCTTACACTTGTTAACCTGCCTACTTAACGCTGACAGCTTTGTCTCGACCCAGGTGTACCATGCTTTCCACGACGAGGTGGACGAGTACCGGCGACACTGGTGGCGCTGCGATGGGCCGTGTCAGCACAGGAAGCCGTATTACGGCTACGTGAAGCGCGCCACCAACAGGGCGCCCTCTGCGCAGGACTGCTGGTGGGCTGAGCACCAGAAAACCTGCGGCGGCACCTACATCAAAATCAAGGAGCCCGAGAGCTACTCAAAGAAAGGCAAAGGAAAGACAAAACTAGGAAAGCAGCCAGCATCAGAAGCAGAGAATAAAGGTAACTCTGCTTATGTTCTTCCAGCTTTTCCACGGCTGTGGCTGTAACGCAAAGACAGTGCTGCCCATCAGAGAACTGGCGTTAGATGAGCTTAAGGATCGTTTCCAGGGTAGACGTTTTCAAGTGTGGACTTAAGGGAAAAAACAAAAATCCCATTGTCCATGAAATGGTGGCAGAAAAATATCCTCTGCTGTATATAGATGTGAGTAAAAGTAGAAGTAGTTTCCACTGCTAAAATTTGAGGGTAAAGTCCCTTTCCCTATCCTGACTCACTGGGTCATTAGGATAGAGAGAGAAGGCAAAAAGATTGTCAAAATGAAAACAGTAATTCAAATAACAATGCCCGGAATGTAAGTCCTAGCTACACCCCTTCCTATCAGTTGGAGCCTATCCAAGTGACTTCTGTTGATGTATGTATTTTCATAGGGAGAAGAATGGGAAAAGGATATGACATGTATTATGCTAGTACTTCATCTTCAAGATTTATCCCTTTCCTGTGCAGTTCAGAGTTACTGCCTGTTTTTTTTCTTTCTTTTAAATTTTTTTTAGCTCTATAATGTCTTTCACCTTTTTTTTTTTTTTTTAAGTCTTTATTGAATTTGTTACAGTGTTGTTTCTGTTTTCTGTTTTGGTTTTTTGGCCTGGAGGCACGTGGGATCTTAGCTCCCTGACCAGGGATCGAACCTGCACCCCTTAGCATTGGAAGGCGAAGTCTTAACCACTGGACCACCAGGGAAGCCCCTAGAGTAACTGCCTTTTGAAGGGGTAACAAGGTTACTAAAGTTAATGCTTCTTCCCTTGGGAAGTTGTGGATTTGATGTGATAAGGACTCAACATGTTGACACGCGCTGTATTTCTCAAATTCTGAAGTGTTTATTCGTAAGTTGAGAAGTGATAGAAGAATTTATGTGGAGAGATTATGTCCTCAATTTTGTGAGTTGGGAAGATAAGAATGCGGTAGCAGATTTTTCCTTTCTGGAATGACACTTAAGAATACTAAAAGCAATTTTCAAGGTAAAAGTGACTTTGCTGTCGATGTTTGCGTGATGGAACTGCTTATCTCGATATGAGAGGGTGTTTTTGTCGCGTATGTTTTCTCAGTACCACAGCTTTCTACTGCCGAGGATTGTCCGGCTCCCAGTAGTAGAAAGCTACAACACAGTTCTGATGCAGAACAGAAGGAGTAGTTCTTCACTTGGAAAAGCTGTCCATTAGCTTAATATTTGTTATGGTACGAATTTTGAGCCAAGGAAGAATCTTATTTGCTTCTTTTGCAGGTAAACCGAACAGAGGAGAGACACAGTTGTTAATCCCTTTCAGTGGGAAAGGGTATGTTCTAGGGGAAACCAGCAATTTGCCTTCATCTGGGAAATGTATCACTTCACATGCTGTTAAAACCCAGGATCTTTTAAATCAGGGCCATTCAGCAAATGCCTTAAGACCCAATTCGAAACCTGAGGTGACATTTGAACAGAACGGTTCACGTGGAGAAACCTCCCTAGTCTCCGCTGCCCTCAGTTCCGGTCACCAAAGTGTTGTCAGCAACTACTTCTCGAGCGTCGCGGTCCCCAAGCGCGAGGCTTTCGGAAGTGTGAGTGGGTCTCCGATGAAGAGCCTCACGGCTGGTGACGTCACTAAAAACTCGGTCTCTTCTAGTGCTCAGAGGAGGGTGACATCTTCTAAGATACCCCGAAGAAATCCTTTCAAAGCAGTGGAATCGACGTCTGTGGCTGCACCCCAGGTTGCAGGTGGGCCTGAAGATAAATTCCCACGTAAACGACCCAGGCTCGAAGACAGGACTGTTTTCGAGAACTTTTTTATCAAGAACGAGCAAACGCAGAGCGGTGGTAACGAGCCAGCGTGCGGTTCACGTCCTACGGCTGCAGCGCAGAACGCCGGCAGTTCATCTCGTCAGAGCAGAACGGTTCACTGTCCGGTTTGTCAGAGTGAAGTTGCGGAGCCTCAGATTAACGAGCACTTGGACTGGTGCCTTGCAGGTGCTGAAACAAATCCCTGAAGAATGAGTGGGTCTCACCCGTCCCCCCGTGTCACCTCATAGCACAGTGTCAGCCGCTCAGGAAGGTCTGCGTAGTGCCGCTTATAACCTAGTTCACCCGTATTAAATGTTCTATTTTATGTATACATATACGAAATTGTAATTTAACACATTTTATGTCTAAAGGTGCTATAATTCACTCTTAGGTATACTGTAGCCCAGAGTTTGTTCTGGATGCATACATGTATAATTTTTAGATACTTCTGTTCTTTCTTGCTTTTAAAAGTATTTAAATCTGTTAATCTTTTTATTTGCATATTTTCCTTAAAATAGTCAGTGAGGAATCCTGTCGGGTGTTTGGTTAAATTGAATATTCCTTTATTAATATTAAAACTCATTCCCAGAACTGGTAATATTCATAGTATCGGACATACTGACCAAAAATACAACCTAGTTGTTTTCCAGTACTCAAGGTTTTTGGTTTTTCTTTTTTTTTTTTTTTTTTTCTTCAAAATTTTAACAGGAAATACAATTTCCTATATTATAAAGATTTTAATTTCTCTGTTTCACTAAAAGGTGGCAGCAGATTTTAGGTTAAAGTAGATAAACAGAGTAAAATAAATTTCGTTTGGAATATCGCTAGTAACAAATAGCCACTGTAATTCTGTAGGCCAGAGTTGAGCTGATTTCTCAGAATTTTAGCAAAATGACGGGTTAAAACTCGGTACTAAGTAACTGGCATATATAACATAACCAAGTTGCCTAGTTTATGTACAGGTGGACCATCATCTGGAAACAGTATTATGAACCTTAAGCCAAACTTGAAACCATTTAGGAATACCATTTGTGTATGTAAAAAAGTATATTTCTTTTAAAAAAGCATTCTTTTCCACGTCCCAGCAAAGGGTCAGAGATAGTTTGATCCATTTACTTTTTTGTCTCATGGCTCTACCGCCAGTGCGTTGGCATAGTTTCAGGGCCTTAGTTCACAGGTTCTCTTTTTCTTAACTTTGTTGCAACATGACTTCACATAACATAAGGTGCAGCTGGGTTCCCCGCTGAGTGCCCACTACCCGGGGGCAGTTAGAGAACATTTCAGTTACTGTGAAGTGTCCTCATGGGCGCCCCTTCCCAGTCAACACCCAACACCCAACACCCCAGAGTAACCACTGTTTTCGTCTGTCACCACAGGTTAGTTTAGCTTGTTTTTAAACTTCATGAAGTAGTACCTTTGTTGCTATGGGTAGCAGAAGTTCAGTCTTTTCATTGCTCTGTAGTAGTTGTATGAATATGCCCGAGTCTATATATCATTCTGATATTAATGGACATTGGAATTATCTCCAGTTTGGGGCTGGCCATTCTGAATAATGCTGCTAAGAACATTCTTACTCATTTCTGCTGAGCATATCCCCAGTCTGGAATGCAGGGTCACCAGGTGCATTTGTGTTTAGCTTTAGTAAATGCTGCCAGTTTACAGTCCTGCCGGCAGTGTATGAGAGCTTGTTGTTCAGTAGTCCTAATGCTGTTGTCTGTCGGTCCCTTTCATTTTAGCCTGTCTGGTTGAGTGTTTTACGAGTTTTGATATTTCTTAAGCGTGAAGTTACACAATAGTATTTAATAAATATTTATAGATAAATGACTTAAAATGTGTATTATGTTGAATATATACCGTTACACTTTCATAGAGGATCATTTTCTCTACTTCAGTTTAACAAATTTTGTGCAGTTAAACATTTTTGGGGGGCAGAGGGGTGCAAAACCGTACAAGGTTCTGGGGCTGTGAAGTAAGTAAGAGCCCATGTCCTCAAGGAGCTTTACAGCCTAGCTGGGGAGTGAGACAGAAGCAGAGCGGTTTCAGCATATAGTAAGTGCTCTGATGGGCTTCTGCTAGGTGCTGTGGGAACTTAAAAGGACAATCAGTGTAGCAGCCCAGGGCTTCAGGGAATGGAGGAGACAAATTCTACATCCGGTTGAGTCTGCTAGGGCAAGTCAGGTTCGCCTGGGGTGGGGGGAGGATAGAAGGGGCCTTGCACAGAAGGAACACGAAGGCTTGGAAACAGACGGGCACATTCGACTGGGAGAACTAAGCCGTCCCCAGTGGACACAGTGTGTGTAAGATGTGAGGGGTAAGATGGCAGAAGGAGAAGGACTGAGGACAGGACAGATGTAAGCAGAGCTGGGGGGCAAAGAGACCCATCTGTCACGTTCTCCGCTTCATGTCCGGTGTGTATCGTCCCTGTTCACACACATCTGGTGATTCGGGTGGGGCTGGTGCAGGGAGGGTTGGGAAGGCTTGCAAGCCAGCCAGGAACATCCGAGAAGTGTCTTGACGGGTGCTCCGGGGGCAACAGAGACAGGAGGGAGAAAGGGGGGCAGTGGCAGGGATGGAGAGAGAGGATGGGTTCGAGAAATACTCAGGTTGTAAAATCAAGAGCTGGTCAGTTTTAAGGGAGGATGGCAATATGTTAGCTGGCAAGAAAACGGAAGTTAATTTTAAATTTGGGATTAAATAAGCCTTCGCGTCAATCGCTCAGAATTCTGATACTCCGAAATCTGTCATTTATATTAGAAAAAAAAGAGTTTTCTGTTCTGTTGGTTCGTTTTCCCCTTTTAAAGCAAATTTCCTATCCTAATAACAGCTAGTAATTTGGGGTCAACCTTTAAATGTTGTTGCCCTTCATGTTGGAGAGATGGGGTGGGGAGAAGGGGAGCAGACTTGACTGCTACAAGAATTCGCGGTTTTTTAAAGTCAAGGTTATACAATGTCTAGCAAAGCAACTTTAGACTTAGAAAGTATAGTAGACTTTTATAGTAGACTATAAATGCGTATCCTAACTGGAAATTCTAAGGTGGGTGGGAAAATGGGACAAAAATCTCAGAGTATCCCATTGTCCTAAAGCTCTGGGCTTGTGGTTTGTTTTTTGTTTTTTTCCCCAAAGCTTAGAGGAGTTTTAAGTAAATTAGAATGTCAAAGTGAAACAGGCGCTGTATCTTCCTGCAGATTTGGTACCCAGTTGGGATCCTGTGCCTGGGGCACACGCGGTATCTCCTCTCACTGGGCTGCTTGGTGAAAAAGCGGAGCTCTTTTTGCAGTTTAGTCCTTATTGAGGGGCAGTGGGTTCCTGTTGTTCTTTGTCTCAATTTTTTGTCCTTGAGGCTATATTGGTGCCTTTTTAGCAATCTGTTGTGTTTGTTGTTGACTAAGTAGCATATCCACCAAATGAAGTGAAACTCTATCGGACAATTATTATTACAGATTAAATTGCCTGGGGAGTTGAAATTAACAGAAAAGGATGCAATGTGGAGATCAGCTCTGGTTTTCTTTTATTTTTCTAACATTCCACTAGAATGTTAGAAGTTATATAATTCCATACACATCGTCACACACCTTTTGATATGAAAAGTGAAAGACTTGATCTTCTTAAGTGACTCAGGAATCATCTCAATATTAAAATTTACACCGTTGTAGACTGTAATACAGAAACAAGCCGCTGTTCGCTTTCTTCTGTTCTGGTGCGAATAAACCTACCAAAAGATTTATACCCTCTGGCTTAACTGAACACCAGATGGCGCTCTTAGTAAATTAACTTTCTCCGAAAAACCGGAGGCAAAGCAAAGCCAAAAGGATATAAGGGAGAAACTTCAACGGGAACGGTAATTGCTACTCACAAAGGGAGAAGATAGATAGGTTAGGACCTCAAGTCCTGAGAGAGGAGGGGACACAGCATGGCCAAGAGTGTGTGCTTGTTCAAACAAACGAGGACCGATCTACAGGGCACCTTAACCTCCCTAGACTTGTTTTCACCTCACGTTCCACTCTGAACCCTAACGAACATACGGCAAAACATGGTACTCCCCAACAGACAGTCTTCCAGACACGGTGGGACCTACACTTTCTACTGCTTTCAAAACCATAGTACTCTTCCTTTGAATGTCTGGCACTTCTTATTTTGTTGTGTATCGTAATCTAGGTTAGTCTGAAAGCTTCCTAGGACGTAATGCCCTTTGCCCCTGTATCAGAGGTCCAGGAGAACGAAGGGCAGCCTGCTGTTACATTCTTGGTGTTAAGTGAATGACATGGCGAGGCACTTCTCAACTTCCATTGTTACCTGCTTTTGCAAAAACATCTGAATGTAACACTGACTCTTCCCCGTACTTCCCTGAAGAATCAAAGTGTGTGTATTTTCAAGATAGGATATTCTTAAGACCCAAATCATGCCAGGTTATAAGCATGCCTTGCAAACTAAATATATGAAAATCTGCATCTACATGAAAGGAAACTGGATTTTTTTTTTAACAAAAGATTCCTCACAGGATTCCTTTATGTATTTGTATACATTTAAAATAATTCCATAGGTAAGATGCACCCAGACACCTGTTCAGTTGCATTCTTAACATCAGATATTCAAATAGCCACCTCCATAGGATCCCAGAGGGGAGGATGGAGTCCAGCTTCTTGGCATGTCTGTTGAGAGCCACCGGTGTTATTTGTAGACTGTTCATTCTCATTGGTATAGCGGGCGTGTATGTGTCCATTCTGCTTTCTGACTCTTTGTGCCTATTTTATTTTGTACTTTGGGCTGCTTTCCTACTTTTTTTTTTTTTAATGACCTTCATTATATATTCAGTTGAATCTGTTCTTCCCGGGGTACCTCACAATTTAATCTTTTTAATTTTGTCATTTTCAATTTCTCTACTGAGTTACATCAGCTCTTGTTTCACAGCTTCCTGAGGAATCTTTTGGTCCATTTTTGTTCTGAGATTTTGAATTTCGAATTTCAGGTGTTAATTTTTATTCCTGCCAAGTCAAGTCCTGTTGGAGGATATTTAGTTCACACCGAATATTGTTGCGGTTTTCTTCTGCCTTATGGTTGAGGGGAGAATTTTCAGCAGCTATACTTCTCGTTTTTTTTTCTTCTTATAGATATAGTAGTGTTTGTAGATATTTTCTTCCCTTTTTGGCTCATTTTGAAAGGTATTCTTTTCCTTGACTTGCAGAAACAGTTGGTTCGATGTAGGCAAGGGTGAGGGGTTTCTGATTCAAGAGTGTTTTCTTCTGTCGGAACAGTGAAATACGGTATTTCTCAGAGATGACACTTTTCTTTGTGAGGGGGTAGGGGCTTAGAGTCTCACCTGATTCTGTAATTTTATTTTTCTAAGACCCTTACTTCCTTCTTTCACTTTATCATCAAGCCTCCAGGAGACATCTCCCCCTGTCCCAGACACGGTACCTTCCTCACACAGCCCCCTTCAATCGCATTCAGACTTCCCCTTGATGCTCCAGTGGGCAGCGCTGTGATGCACTGGTGTGAGGTGCCAGTACCCCCATCACTCGTGCTGGGGCCCTGTTTTTGCCCTGTGTGCTGCCACCGCTAGGCCCCCTGCCCTTGTCCCTTTACCATATAGTTTCCACCTGACTCTGCCTTCACAGGAATTCTGATGCCGGCTCTAGTTTCCCATAAGCTCAACTTCTTTCTGTGTCTCACAGTTATGCTGCAGGTACAGGTTACAGGTGACTTTGTTGGGAAGATAGTGAAAGAGATTCGGATTTCGGCAGCAACTACTATTCCTTGGAAAACCAGAAGCTCAAGGACTCCCCCCTTGAATATGAACACACAAGCAAGAACTATCAGATCTGGGAGGAAAGCTTCTAACCTGACAGACAAAAATTAAAACCAACAGAAAACAATGTTCAATACTGTGTCTATTCAACAGAATAGGTTTTTCTATATTTTAAAAATTCAGAGAACATAAAAGAGAGCTCTCGAAAATTAAAAACGTGAGAGCAGACATGAAACCCTCGCGGGCAGAACTGAAAAAGACATGTCTCCTCGGAAAAGGACAAAGACGCAGAGGAAGCAGACGACAGCAACTGGCTCAAACCTGAGGTGCACTGTTTGAATGACGGGGGTTCAGAAAGAGCAGAGAGGATGGAGGGGAGAAACAATTTAAGAAAACGTCCCCGAAAGTACGGCACGAATTTACAGTTCGCATACCTAGCGTATTGGCGGAGAACGGGCACACTGTGAAACGGTGGAGCCCTGGGGACAAAGAATTACTCCGTGAGCTTCCACAGAGGAAAAGCAGATGACGTGTAAAGAATTAGAAACTGGAACAGCTTCAGATTTCTCAGCATCCACACTGCAACTCAGAACCTGGACAATGCCTTCAAAATTCTGAAGGATAATAATTATTTCCAAGCTAGATTTCTAAACTCAGGCAAGTTACCAATTAAATGTGAGGGTCAAAAAAAAAAAAAGACATTGGTCTCAGAAAACTGACCTCCCACATACTCCTTCACAGAACGTGCTGAAGGCCAGGCCCACCAGATTGAGGAAGTAAACCAAGATGGAGGAAGACATGGGACCCAGGTAATGGGAGACCCAACGGAGAGTGGTGATAGGACCTCCAGAACAATATGGAAGGACGTCTAGGGAAGGCAGCTGTGCGCCAGGCACAAAGGACAACCACTCCAGGTGTTTGCAGGTTAGACGCCACAGGGGAAAACGAAAGATCAAGCAAGACATTAAGAAAAAAGTAAACTGTGGGAAAGTCATCATGGTTTATTCTGCGTCTCACCTTTGAATTAGCACAAATAGCCTCTTTTTTTTTTCTTTTTTTTCGCCTGCGCCGCGTGGCATGCGGGATCCTAGTTCCCCAATCAGGCATCGAACCCGTGCCCCCTGCAGTGGAAGCGCAGTGTCCTAACCACTGGATCACCAGGGAAGGACCTCCAGGGAAGTCCCAGATAGTCTAACATTAATGTGACCTAAGTTACAATGTAATTAGATAAGGAGATCGGGGAGGTGTGGCAGGGGCAGTGGAGGAGGGCTGGAGAGACCCCTGTATCCTTACCTCCCATGTGGGGAAGTTAGGAGATAAATGTCAAACACTGAAGAATCAAGAATGTAGCGACACAACTGCATTATTAAGAACTAACCGGGCACATACTCAAAGAATCACTTAGAAGAGTTGAAATCTTTTCTCAGGGGAAGAACACAAGGGGCCGTTTTCCTTAGAGAACAAGTTGACTTAGCTACGTGTGCATTTATACCTTTGACTTAGAACACTGTAAAGGCATTTTATAGAAAAGCATAGAAATATAACAATTTTGGCAGAAAAAGGCCTAATCTCAATGAAAGATCTCATCCAGTAACTCCCTATCCAATAACGTCTACACCACCTGTTCAGAGTGCAGAAATGATCCATTCGATCAGAGCTTTAGCTGCCTGCAGCTGTGTGGGCTCTCCCTGTCTTATGAACTGGTTTATATTTAAGTGTTTTCTACTTGTAACACTCTTCCCGGCTCATTAGGCCACACCCTTTATACATATCATTGGTCCAATGGTCCGTCCTTGAGCACTGCCATGTTTCAGGTGAAATTTAATTGCTGGTCAACATCATGAGAAGACTCTGCCTTAAAATCAACAGCAGGATCTGGGGAACGTATTCCTGGCGTTAAGATGTCTAAAAACCTATTCTTGAAGCAGTGGAGACGGGGTACTTCTGAAAGTCCATGTACAATTATATTATTAAATATGTGGTATAAATACATAAAATTGCCATCCACAACCGAGAGACAGCTCTCATCCTTGAACCCTGTGCGTCTTGGGAAAAATGTGTTTCACTTAGGTCACACACAACTCTAAGATTGGAGCTACTGTGCTTGTTTTCAGATGAAAAGGGCTCCGAAGGTCACGCAATTAAGTGGCTGAGCCAGAACTAAACAGATGTGTCAATCCTGTCTGGGCTCTTTTCACCACACTACCAAATTTAATTAAGTCTTCATCCCTAAATCATCTTGCCCTCTCCTTTAATCCACGCAGGTATATTTCAGCACAATTGTCCAAATGCCCTAGGATAGGTTGGGATATAACAAAAACACCGTACCAAAAAATATTTTAAATAAGAGATAAATGAACATGCATGTTGACCTCATATTGTGAGAGCTCTTCAGTTTCTTGCGTACACACATAGGACACCTGTGACGGTCAGCGATAAAACCTAGTGGCCCTTCCTTTTTGCAGCAGAGGGGCGACACAGATATGCTCGACAGCGTAAAAATCCTAGTAAAAGGGCAAGAATCCAAATGTGGAGAATCCAGAGAGAACTCATGGAGCCCGTGGACCCGGTCCAGGTACTCCCAGGATGTCGCTGAAATTGTCGGGCTCCCATGTTTACTGTTCTCTCTCTTCCCCCTGTTATCATTTATAAAAGGCAATACCAAACGCTCTGGACCGAACCAGAGACGTGTGATAGAAAAGCACATTATCTGACGGAAGGGCCCATTAAGAAAGTCAGTGTATGATAAAGGATTAAAAAAAACAACAGAAGACAGGCGGAAATAAGCATAATTTTTTCAAGAACATTTATACATCTTTTTAATTAGATTAGCTTTACAAGCATCTTGAGAGCTTTTTCATAATGAAACGCCGCTTTTCAAATTACATGACTTTATAGTCTATCTGTAGATGAATCCTCAAATTCTTTGCCTGCTGTTGATAAAGGTCTGTGTTTTACGGCTGGTTAATACGGTGAATAAAAACAGCATTAGAAGCTCTATCTTTAACCAGGATTAAACACATATAGGCCACAAAAAGTCTTAAATTTTGTTTTATATAGAGTCCTGCTTGGTGACAAGTTAACGGTCCCACTAACATGAAATGAACAGATTTTAAATGGATATTAAAGGAATGGCTATCCCGATTTCTCGATCCTTTCACAACAATCTCCAAGAACTTATATAAACTTTTCCAAAAAAAACCCCAAAAAACCCAAAACTTAAAACCTGTCTGGCGAGCAAAACCCACAGGTAGTAGAATCTGACACTTTGCACAACTGCAGAGAAACACATCTGAATGACACAGGGGCTCCCAGATTAAAAGGCTGTTGCCGTACACCTTCACAGACAAGCCTCCCATCCACATCATACGATTTCTACTAGACCTAAAAATAACAGCGCTTTTGAGTTGTGGCCTCAGGCAGCGCACTGCACTGCAGGCCAGGTGGCAAAGACAACTTGCGCTCGGGGAGGGGTGGAGGGCAGGGGGCAGAGGCACTTACTGTCGAGACGTTCCGCTGTTATTATATGGAACTAGGAGAGGAAGTGGAACGAAACTGCACATGGGTGAGGAAAAACAACAGTCAACTGTAATTGTCTCCTGCAAGTTCTCCGGAAGTGAGATCACAATACTGAATATTTAATCCCACCCTAAGTCCACACTGTCAGTTCACTAAACAATTTTTTTTTCATGTTTTACATGAACAATAGCAATCTTTTAATAAAAATTACTGAGCTTTCCATAGAAAAGGTCTCTAACTGAGTACAAACTATACAGATGCTAAAACTGTCATAGGTTGAAATATACAGAAATATTTCTGTACACTCACATTATTTTGGCAAAGAAGATCAAGGATAGAGATGGAAAACTGAAGTGGGCAAGGTCTTACACCCATAATTCATGCAAAATACAGATACCACCCTTTGGGCTTTGCTGAAGAGCCTAGGAAACTGAAGTCTAAGACACCCGTCCTAATTCAGGTGTTAAATAACAGAAGTCTGGGAGGCCTTGTGTGATTTTGTAGTATTCCCTCTTTTTTTCCTGAAAAGTAAAAAAGCAAACTCATAAAACATAAAAGTGTCTGTTTTTTTGCTTCGTGTTCTGTGTTTTGAAGCTAAACATCCATCTTTCAGTACTGACGAAGAGCGCTGTCTGGGGAGTGCGTCAGCAGTGGTCTGGGGCGTCACTAACGTTAAGTCTGTAACGACACCGTGCAGTCTAGATGCGCACAGTCTCCCCTTGACGCTACCCAACAGGAACGAGGTTCTGACCTGCTGACCAGATGGGCACAGGAGTAGGAAGAAAACGTAACAGCAAAATCGAAAGTACAATCAACCTGACGGGAAGCAAAAGGAAAAGTCTTAGCAAAGGGGACAGTATCTTCTACATCTATAGGATATATATACCTGAAAGCATAAGAAAGCCCTTTATCTTGGGAACTTGATGCTGAGGATAGCCTCAAGTTCATTTAGTGCCAGTCACTTTAGTTTTTTTTAAATGTAACTTACAAGATAAAACCTTTTTACTGTGTATTTTTTCTTACAAAACATGAACTAAAAGTTATTGGTAGTCAACGGTGATGGTTTTACTGTTATGTTTCACTATTAACAATGTCAGAAAAACAACAGCAGCAATTTTTAAGAGTTCAAATTAGTGTAAGACAGGACTACAAAACAATCTGATTTTTCAGTTGGTGATTAAAGTGCTCCTTTTCTTATTTTAAGTAAAAAGAAAATTAAAGTAATCATTAGTCACTGGCAACAATCATTGTAAGAGGCCTTTTAGGGCAAAATTTAATAGTACGAAGAGGTTTACAAAAATAGATTGATGCTATTTTGGGGAATAATACTGTAATTTTTTTCTCAATTCAGTTTTGATAAATTGTACCTGATCATACAAAAATTACTTCAAATTCAAACTTGACTATATAAAAAAGGGAGAGATGAAATGAAGTCAGCTAGATGACAGATCTGGCAAAATATAAGAATGAAAAACTTCTACCTAGGGCACTTATTTCATGTCCGGATGTAAATGCCACTTTCAGCTGATAACTTACATCCCTCCCATCGCAGGCTTGGAGTCAATCATGCGGTACAAAGCCACACAGTCAAGATCTTCGTTTTGATGCAACACAAAAAAGTTGTTTCTGTTTCCTTAAATTGCCAACTGGTGGTCTATTTTCTTTGTCCCATTTATTCGTATTCACAAGTTAACAAATAGCGTCAATAATTACTGTAGATGAAGTGGGGTATTGCTGGATCAAAGGCTCTATAAGACGTCTTTACTGATTGAATCAGAAGGTTTATTGAGTTCAACCCTCACACCTTTTTCACCTGCAAGGTAAAAAAAAAAAAAAAAAGAATTCATTCATTCAGTAAGCACCACAGAGCTTCTGTTACTGCTCCCCACTGAGTCCCTAACAGTATGCACAGTGTTTCAGCTTTGCAAACACACATCATCTGAAAATGATCACGCTTGCACTTCCGAAAGCTACCCTCAGGACTGTACTACGAGGCACGCACAGACGCTGAACTAGTAAAGGCTCACAGGGAAAAATCCTCCTCTACACAGAGAGAACGATTTTTGTCTCCTTTTATTCGAAAAGCAACTCGAAGTGCTGTAAGAGCAGTGTGTCCAGCATCACCGAAAGCGCACTGCTAGGCTTCTGGCACAAAGAGTGACTTTAAAAATGCACAGAAAATGCGCGAACATTCGACTTCTATAGTTTTATAAAAGGCTGATGCGGGATTATCAACGGGCTCATAAAAATCCAGCTAGTTAAATCAGTAATATGAACGAACTTGAGCAGGTGTGTGGAGATACAAGGTAGGGTGAAAGACAAGACAGGTCAGTGGTCCATCTGATGGAGACCTCAGACCCAACCGCTCCAGGAGACACTCCGTAACTGGGGGTGACCTATGGACGCCACTGGCAGACACGGACTCCACGTGCCTGTCTGCTTTACTGACTTCAGCATCTCAATTCATCTCCTTTGTATTAATTTTCTTCATGTCCACATTTAACATGGAAGACCTGGAGTACTCTTCAGAGCATGTACATCTAAAAAGGAAAGGATATTATTACCTTTCCTCTGCGGGGAGAATGAGAGGAAGCCAGCCTGTGACTGAAAAGGATTATCACAGAAAAACTCAGCTTGTACTCAAATGATTTTCCCAGACTTCTTTGTCTCAAACTTTCCTCATCTTTGGGCAATTTTGATGGTTCAAGATAACAATGAAGATGACTTAAGAGCAGTCCTCTTAAATAGGGGAATTAAGAATCTGCCGGAAACAAGGAGCGAGTCTTCCGGCTCATGGAAAGCACCGCCTGGCTGCGGGGTCTCTTCCTTCCAGTGTACCCTGGCCCCGAATGTTTACCTGTTAGATATTTTACTTTAGCTCGTGCTCTCTCATCTGCATCAAAATACCAAACAGTTATTGCGTACCTAAAAGAAAATTCAGAATAGCGTAAGAATGATCACACTGGGGAAAACAAAGCATATGCTGTTGCAAAGGTCTACTAAAGCTTGCAATGCCAAAACAATGCCTAACTTGGGGTGACATCGGATGATAAGGGAGCACAGTGACAACCCACTTACTTAATCAGCCGTCCCAATGCTCAGGAGTATCGCAGAGAACCAGGAGGAGCTACAATTTATGTGGCAGAGTTGATGAGTTTTTATGACTTTCTTAATACCTACTTAACCTACTTGATTATCTGTTTTGCAAGCCCACAGCAGATCAGAAACAGACAATAAGAAGGTAAGAGTGGCTGTTACAGAAAAAGCACACTATCAATAGCACAAGTTCTAGAAGAAAAGAAGAGAAACAGAGAAGGACTCAAGGCCAGGGGCCCTGTAGAGCAAGGGAGGGCTGACAGTCTCCACCACTTCTGAGGACATCACTACACACATACCGGCAAAAAATCGTGATGGGGGTTTACAATTTTACAACCTGGAGTCATCCAGAAAGTTAAATTATGCTAAGCATTTTTTAGGATTTTTATCAAAGCAGTTATACTATGTTTTGTTTCATTTTTCTGAAAATTTCATCACTCACTTGGAATATCTCATTTCACAAATAATGAAGAATCTCTGGTTTATTAAATACCACAAGGCACTCAGTTACAGCTTTTGGTACCAATAACATGGAAAATGTACACACACCACAGGAAGTGAAAGCATGCTACAAATGATCAGCTCCTGAGTAGAACGTAGCAATCGGTCAGAGTGTCCTGCGGCTTCTGGCCAGTGTTCGCTGGGGGGAAAGCAACACTGACTGATCAAATGAAGAGCCAGCAAACGTGACAGAACTAAATCCTGTAACACATCGGAAGCAACGAGTCAAAGGCAGAGTAGAGTCGGAGTCTGGGAGTCTGGGCAGCGGGGGAGGCCAAAGCCCCAGGCCACTCAGCTGGAAAGGGACAGAGCTGAGCTCGAGGTCTGGCCTCCCGGCTTCCAGAGCTCCAGCCCCTCTCCTACCACGCAGCCTCTTCTATCCTGTCAGGCGACCGTGGCAATAGGGAAGGTGCACAGACAAACACTTTCCTGTGCCTTCTGCACCTGCCCTAAACTTTTAGTTACTTAGTCATCAGAGTTCTCATACCTGCCCCAAGGCCTTCCCAGAAGACAGCTGTAAAGTACCAGGCGTCGCCCTGCTTCTCCTGCCCTATCCCCCCACCCATCTGTCTAGAGGCTCCTCCTCCCCACGGCCACCTCTGCTGGACTTCCACAGCCTCGCCCTTCGCTCCCGGCCTTTGCCGACGCTGCCCTACTCCCCACTCCTCCTCACTCCAGGCCCAGTGGCGACACTGGACCCATCGATTCCAATTCAACAGCCCCGTCTCCCTCCTCCAAATCCCTGGAGCACTCCATAATCGTCTGGCATCTATTTACCACCTAAAATGTTGGTTCTATCTTCATCTAGAAAGGCTACAACCACACCGTATTCAAGATTCCATAAAAAGGAAGGTCTGTGAAGCGGTTTCTGGGGCAGAGACGGGCACTGGGGGGAACGAGAGGCGAGACGGGGATTCAGGACGGCACGCCGTGGGATGTGACGGGACCCCGGCCTCCACCCAGGGACTCTCTTGGCCGCTAGCCACCCTGCTCAGCCGGCACTCACTACGATGCATCAGGGCTGAGGCAACATGGCTCGGAGAGACGCAAGAAGGAGGGACAGGTGACAGAGTCTTCAGAGTCTGAACCGCATCAAATGCTGGCCCGTCTCTGACATCATTATCAAGAGGCAGCTCTTCTCCCTGCGTACCTAAGGGATCTCGGCAACTGCATGCCGGTGATTCACTACTGTAATGTTCAAAGTCCCTTCTATAATGAAAAATAGGTATTTAAAGAGTAGCACTTTTTTTCCCCCAAATATTCATTTTGGTAACAATGTCTGTAACATCTTCCATTTTAATAGTCTAAATATTTTAACTGGGTCATGGTAAATGGTAAAAGAAATGTTTTTGAGAATACATTAGACATAATAGGTTTAGAAAACTAAACTTTGTAGGAAGAGAGTGTAACGTAGAAAATAATGCGGAGAAGCGTGTAACAAGCCTGACAGATGCTTACTGTTAAAGCTGAAGGGTGATTTTTCTAACATTAACTCCCAAATACCTCTTCTCTACTTGTCTTTGCTCTACTCTTCTTCCTCTGTATGTCTACTCTCTGGTTATGTGTTTTTCTTTTCTGTATCATTTTTCTACGTCATCCCTCTGCCCCCCACCCCTGACGGACCACCTTTAACAAAGCTGCCCTTTCCCTTCTCTATCTAATCTTTATTCCCCACGTGAATACTCTCACCAGATCCGAGAACGGATAGTAGTTAAGAGATGCACAAAACAAGGAAACAGGGCTGGGAAGGCGGGAGCCCCGTGCTTCCCTGTCTGACCCCAGACAAGGAGAGGCTGTGCAAAGAGACTCACAAGCATTTGGTACCAACTGTGAATCAATCTTATAGAATTATTCAAATTAAACAGTTACGACCGAGGCCCTATGATAAAGGCAAGTGAAGAACAGGAAAATACGCATTAGAAAATGTTCACGTTTATCCTAGCTACCCCCTCCTACCCTACCATGCTCTTTACCAATTCTTTCTTAAAGGGAGGACTACTACCTTGTAGCGTATGCTGGTTGTACTTCATGAGGGTTGCGACGGTCGGACCAGAAAAACAGCAGTCTATCAAACCTGGGTTCAATGTCAGCAAACTGGGCCTTGCCTTCCGGGAAAATTCGAAGTATACCTCCACTTACCTAGGAAAAGGGCCAAATATGTAAGCATGAGTGACCAAGAATGCTACAAAATTAAATTTAGGGGGGAAAAAGACCGATTCAGGATATCAGAAGTCTTAAGTCGATTATTCACAAATATATCTCGGTTAACGAGGTCGGAAGGTGAGCTGAGATTTCAAGTACATGCACCAATACAAGGAAACATTCATTCCTTCTTTTAGGGAATTTTGTAAATACTTGATGAGACAGATGTATATGATCTGAACTCAAAAGTCTTAAAATGACACTTGAAAGCCTGAAAAACTAGTAAGCATTTCTTATTTATGTATGGTGATGATTTGCTTAACCTACTCTTAAAAATGTATCCATATCTAGTCATCTTGACTAAATTACTACAAATGGTTTAAGTATGTCAAAGAACCAGCTCTCTGCCCTTAATTGGGCAGCCACAAATCTAATGCCTTTCAAGGAATTCACTAAATCAGTAGAAAGTGTCATTTGTCATCAGTGCTGCAGTCATTATTAGAAACTGTAGCTCTCCCTCCCCAGACTGGGCCTGACACATCGATGACTCCCTGCCTGTACAACTGTACTCCCTTCACAAAGGATCATTACTATTTACCCCAGCAAATATCCTTCTCTGTTTGGGACCAGACGGACTCACCTATTCACTCCGATACTGACTGGGTGTCTATTCTTCTGGGACCTGTCCTGGGCCCTGGGTGCAGAGTAGGAAATAATTCAGACAGATGTTGTCCTTGTGGTAATTATAATCTGGGCGGCGGGGGGACTAAAGCGAGGTAAACCCCACCCAAGTGAGTAGCTCTTCACCCTTGGAAAACTAAACTCCTAACAGGTAGACTCTTAAATTGAAAGGCACATTGATACTTGATCAGGACACCACGGAGGGTGAGGCTATTCCTCGGTTCCATGACAGCCAGAGAAGCTGTTTACAGGCTCACTGTCAAGTAAGGTAGATTCAAAAAGCTACTCGGCTCCCTTGCCTTCCTTCCTCAGGTTCCAGCGTTGTTCCGAGCAACTCCCAAAGCACTCATGCAGACATCTAAAGGAGCTCTAGACTGTGACCGAGAACATGCTGAAAATGTTCAGAGACACGTAGTTGAAGCTTCCAGTCTTCCTCTGGGAAACGTTCCCTGATCGCTGAATTAGGCGGCCTCCCATGTGTTCTCACAGCGATCTGTCCTGCACTTGGCATAGCCAACTGTAATCGTCCGTCTACTGATCTGTACCCTCCACTGCAGCCCAAGCTCTGGGAGGGACAGTTCTACATCTGCTCTGTTTCCAGCACCCAGAACAACTTCTACCACAGTGTACATATTCAGTGCGATCTTGCAGTGAAAGTTTTCAGTTTCACATACAAAAATACTGAAGACTTTTTTCTGCTTATACGCTAATTTAAAAACAATGTATTAATGACCTTGGACAGGTCATATAAAAATTAAAAGATCAGCCTAGAAAGAACCTAGATTCTAACAAAATGTAGAATTTAAGAGTTGATCAAACATATTTCTAGTTTTCTAGATACTCACAAGATCGGAAAAAAAATTTAAGTTTTAACCAAATTTATAGCAATTTGTTTTGTGCGTTGGGCTCGAGGTGAATTACCAAATTTATGTCTCTATTTCAAACTTTAAAAGCTATAACAAAAAAACATGTTTGTTGACATAATGCCTCAAAATATACTTAGCAGTAAAACTTACCTCTACTTTGAACTTGGAGTAGGACAGAGGAAATTCTTTTTTTCCCAGAAAAGTAACATTTTTTACTTTTAACTACTTGTCACACTTCTATAATACTTTCTATTCTTGCATTTGTTTTGTTACTTGATCTTTTTTTAATTCTAAACTTTATTCATTTTATTGAGGTATAGTTGATTTACAATATTGTGTTAGTTTTAGATGTACAGCAGAGTGATTCGGTTATACATATATGTGTGCATATCTATACTTTCTAAAAACTTCTTGTCAATTATAGTTTATTACAAGATATTGGATACGGCTCCCTGTGCTATTTAGTAAATCCTTGTTTGCCTATTTTATATATAGTAGTGTGCATCTGTTAATCCCATACTCCCAATTTAACCCTCCCCCCTTTCCCCTTTGGTAACCATAAATTTGTTTCCTATGTCTGAGTCTATTTTGTAAATAAGTTCATTTGTAATATTTTTTAGATTCTACATATAAGTGATATCATATAATATTTATCTTTGTCTGACTCACTTCACTTTGCATGATAATCTCTAAGTTCATCCATGTTGCTGCAAATGGCATTATTTTGTTCTTTTTTGTACCTGAGTAGTATTCCATTGTATATACGTACCGCACCTTCTTTATCCATTCCTCTGTTGATAGACCCTTAGGTTGCTTCCATGTCTTGGCTAGTGTAAATAGTGTAAATCCCAGGAGTGGGATTGCTGGATCATATGGTAACTCTCTTTAGTTTTTTAAGGAACCTCCATACTGTTCTCCATAGTCGCTGCACCAATTTACATTCCCACCAACAGTGCAAGAGGGTTCCCTTTTCTCCACACCCTCTCCAGCATTTATTATTTGTAGACTTTTTGATGATGGCCATTCTGACCATTCTGTGAGGTGTTACCTCATTGTACCTTTGATTTTCATTTCTCTAATAATTAGTAATGCTGAGCATCTTTTCATGTGTCTGTTGGCCATCTGCATGTCTTCTTTGGAGAAATGTCTACTTAGGTCTTCTGCCATTTTCTGATTGGGTTGTTTGTTTGTTTTGTTATTGAATTGTATGAGCTGTTTGTATATTATGGAAATTAAGCCTTTGTCGGTCGCACTGTTTGCTAATCTTTTCTCCCAGTGCATAGGTTGTCTTTTCTTTTTGTTTATGGTTTCCCTTGCTGTGCAAAAGCTTATAAGTTTGATTAGGTCCCATTTGTTTATTTTTGCTTTTGTTTCTATTGCCTTGGGAGACTGACCTAAGAAAAACATTGGTACGATTTATGTTGGAGGATGTTTTGCCGGTGTTCTCTTCTAGGAGTTTTATGTTGTCATGTCTTATATTTAAGTCTTTAAGCCATTTTGAGTCTATTTTTGTGCATGATGTGAAGGTGTGTTCTAACTTCACTGATTTACATGCGGCTGTCCAACTTTCCCAGCACCATGTGCTGAAGAGACTGTCTTTTCTCCACTCTATATTCTTGCCTGCTCTGTCAAAGATTAATTGACCGTAGGTGTGTGGGTTTGTTTCTGGGCTCTCTATTCTGTCCCACCGATCCATATGTCTGTTTCCATGCCAACACCACGCTGTTTTGATTACTGTAGCTTTGGAGTAGAGTCTGAAGTCTGGGAGGGCTGTGCCTCCAGCTTTGTTCTTTTTCCTCAGGATCGCTTTGGCAATTCTGTTTTTTTTGTGATTCTATATAAATTTTAGGATGATCTGTTCTAGTTATGTGAAAAATGTCATGGCTAATCTGATGGGGATTTCATTAAATCTGTAGACTGCTTTGGGTTATATGGCCATATTTTAACTATATTAATTCTTCCAATCCAAAAGCATGGAATATCTTCCCTTTTCCTTGCATCATCTTTGATTTCCTTTATCAGTGTCTTATAGTTCTCAGCATATAAGTCCTTCACCTCCTTGGTTAGATTTATTCCTAGATATATTCTTTTTATGATGTGATTTTAAACAGAATTCTTTTACTTTCTCTTTCTGATATTTCATTTTTAGTGTAAAGAAATGCAACAGATTTCTGTATATTGATCTTGTATCCTGCTACCTTGCTGAATTCATTTATCAGTTCTAACAGTTTTCTGTGTGGAATCTTTAGGGTCTTCTACATAGAGTATCAAGGACAGAGGAAATTCTTTAAATCAGTATGATATAGAAAGATTACTGGATCACTGTGAGCATATTCTAAGTTTTAGGATTTGCTTTTAGAACAGGACTAAGTTTTTCACATTTAAGACCTGGTGATTTCCATTTGTGTGTGCATGCATGTGGTGGAAGAAGGTGTTTTAAAGGTTATTTGATTTTTTAAAAATTACCTTGGCTACACAAGTGTGTTCACTCTCTGAAAATCCACTGGGCTATACATTATGTTCACTTTTCTATTTAAATATTTTGCTTCAGTACATGTAAATAAAAAGAGTTTTTTAAAAAAACCAACGAAAAATTAGTTTATACAACCTCCAGTGCAATAATACATGACACACTTCTAAAGTTTAAATCATTTAAACTTAAGTGAAACTCAGGCTGATGTAAAGGGAATAAATATTTGCAACACGAGAAATTGGACGCGCTGTACATTCTAACTGGCTTTACAGGATTTTTCAGTACCGATAAACTTCTAGTCTTTCATAATCCGGGGACGAAGAAATCCTGCCTCCAATATCCCATAGCCCAGTGCCAGACAACACCTCTGCAACAATGCAAAGCACGAAATGCAGGCGCTAAAGAGCAAATAACTCTTCATAATCATAATACATAATCTCCTGCAAAACTCATGATAAAACAAACATTCTCAGAAGTGTTTTTATAAAAACTATTAGAAGGGATATTACTTTAATAGAAGATACTTCTGGAAAAGTTAAATTTTGGATATGAATGTTTCAACATCCGAAATAAGGGAATCTACTTTTTGAGTTCTATTAGGATCTGTTCCATGTTAACAAAGATCCACTCCTAACACCTGAGTGAAACATATCTAAGGAGAAATGTTTAACTGTTCCACGTTTTAAAGACAGTCTCACCTATGAGGAGTATGAATCTTAACACTACTTGTGAGGGAAAAATACCTGTAAGAAAAAAAAAAATGCTCAATGAGGTGGCATACCTTGGCATCCCAGTCTTTATTAAGATAATATATACATGTCACACATCTTCCATCTCCGTTTGGATTATCGACGTGACGCACGTAACCCGTTCCGTTGCCTGGATAACAAGCAACCATGGCCTGGAATAATAATAATAACAATAATAAATTAAAAAGTCCACGTATGAATAAAAAGGGAAAACAGCTTACAGCAAAGATCTCTGACTTTTGGCTACTCTGACTTATACTTAAATTCTTTCTCTAATAAAAATCATGTTTGTAGATAGAAGAGGTAAAAATCTTCTATGTTGACATTAATAAAAAACACAGGGTAGGCTGGTGAACAATGCAAAGTGTGGTGAATTCTGCCTCACAGCAATGGGAAAAGCTAACGTGGAAGGATCGGAAAGCCTGCAGGACCCTCTTTCGTGATCGTTACTCATGCCGCTAATCAAGATCAGGTGGGCTTTGTCCTGCTCCATGGGAGATGGCCACCCGCCCTGAGCTCGCCACAGAACACCTGCGTTACCGTCCGACAGTCACACATCTCCTCTGATACCATCTCTGAGTGGTACCAATTGGGACAGGCACAATTTAGATCAACTCCAAACGCTAACTCATTTAACGTCAGTGATTTTTAAAAAAAGGCTAAATGACAAATTAGCATGTGACGAACCCCTCTTCAAATCAGAAAGTCATTTTTTCACTCAGGTTATAACAAGATGTAGTTCAGAAGACTGTTGGGTTTAAGTATGAAGGCGTTAAGAGAGGCCCAAAATAAAAAGCACCAAATAACTTGCATGTCCCAGAAATGCAGTACATTATAATCAAGTGAAATTAGTAAGGGTAATTTTTTTTCAAATCTCAGGAATTACAAAGAAAACAAAAACAAAGATGCTCAAGATTACCAGTTATTCTTGAAATTCTTTATTTCTCTAATTTCTCAACGTGTTAATGGATCAGTATTAATGTCAATGAATTAGTATAAAGTCATCAAACAGTAATTAAATTACATCATTATTTAAGATAAATGGCAAATGCTAATTTTTAAAATTCCTAAGTGAACAAATAACTCTGTTCTATCTCTGAGGGACTAGAAAGCATTTTAAACCTGAATGCTTAAAAAAAATATCACATTTTCATAGACACCTGGACCTACTGCTCTTTACCAGAAGAAGAATTTTTGGTGACGATTACCTATGTCTCTATTTTTCATAATTCTAGACAGACTTTAAATCCCTCTTCTTGTGACCTGAGGTTGTAATAAGAGGGAGAATGACATGCTTCTTGCATTTAATAATGCTCAATAAAAGATAAACCCAATTTCCTTGTCATTAGCTGCAAAGGAAAGGCATATGTAGCAGACCTTGAACAGTAACTATAAAAAAGTACTAATTTAATAATGCAATTAATCCATATGATTAATTGAGACAATTATGGTAAGTTACTTGATACATTCTTATCAACAAAAAAGAAGGAAAAAAAAAAAAAGAAAAGAAAAATCAACCTGAACTTTTCCCTAAGGAGTTCTCATTTCGAGAAAGTTTACTCAGGCCTCCCTCCAACTATCTGGTTTGTAACCTCAGCATTTCTCGTGTAAGAACAAATGGGAAAATCTTTCTTTGATCATCCACCCCATCCCACCCCATCCCATCCCTGCATTTAACAAACACCTCTTGAGCACCTACTATGTACATGAAAGGCCCTGGGGCTAAAATGATGAACAAGGTCTCTTGCTTTCATTGATTATGGCACTCAGCATAGTGGGGTAAATAATCAACAAACAAAGAGATATATAACGTGACGTTAGGTAGCAATGATTTTCTTCGTATCTTATGAAAAGATAACACATTATTGACTGGGGGATTTTTGCAGAAACTAACATCTGTGGCGTTAATACATCTCCGGTCAATAACGTGTTAAGTTGAAGGATACAGAAAATGACAGAACGATACTCTGGAACACTGGCCAGGGAGGACCGCTCTGAGGGGCTAACACTGAGCAGAGACGAAAGGAAGGGAGTGGCGAGTCGTGTGTCCGTGTGCGGGGTGAGCACGTCCGGCAGAGGGACCACGAGCACAGAGGCAGAAGTGGCGGGGCAGGCGGAGAACAGCAGCAGGACCGCTGCAGGAAAAGGAGCGCGGGCAAAGGACGGTCAGAGGGGGTCCAGCAGGCCATGGTGAGGACTCTGGGTACTGCTCTAAAAGTGACAGGAGGCCGACGGAGCAGACATCTGATTAGTGTCTGAAGAAGGTCACTTTAGATTCTGTATGAATAAAAAATAACAATTGCAATAACCTCAATAGCACCCACTACCTAACATTCACTGGACGTTTACTATTTGCCAAGCACTACTCTAAGTAATTTATGTATAATAACTTATCTGACACAACTGTATGAGGTAACTAGTACCATCCCCTCCTCTTCATTTAACTGTTAAGGAAACTGAGGCCCAGAAAGGTTAATTAATGTTCTTAATGACATATGACAGTAGACCCAGGTATGAATGCGGACAGTCTGGTTTCAGAACCCGTGTAACTGACCACTGTACTAGACTGTGGTGTGTGTGCTGGGGGACTGCGGGGGGAGAGTGAAAAAAGAAGACTGCTAATTGGCTACCGCAGTTTGTTTCTAGGAGAAAAACAAAAAAGAGGCTGACCAGGGTGGCAAGGTGAGATGTATCCTGAAGGCAGAAAACCAACATGATGTGCTCAGGGGCTGGAAGCGGAGAGTAGGAAAGAGTCAAGGGTGACTGCAGGTTTCAGCCTGTGTAACTGAGTGAATGGAGCTAACTATTTACCAAGATGGAAGCACTAGGTGAAAGAGTGGTTTTAGTAACATGCACCAGGGTAGGAAAGGAGTTTCTCAGCGACAGTCACGATGAGCCAGACATCCCAGAGTAGAACAGAATTGAAGACGCCAGCCTCAAAACGGGATCTGTTTGTGTCAGTCACTTCTACTCCGCTTTCCTTAGGGTTACTGGAGGTACCTGGGGGTGGCCACTGGCGGGGGGTCCAGTGAAATGAGAAGAGGCCAAACGTTTGTTTGGTCTTGCCCCAGCCTTCAACTAGGGGCAGCACTTATCTGTGTCCTTTGAATTCCAAGTGAGACTTTTGGAAAAAATAAAAGATGCAATAAAAGCTTTAAACAATTGTATTAATTAGATTTTGTAATCCCTGATATAGCTCACTCACGCCCACCTAAATGTATTATCTGAGGTGCCATTACCACTTTAGCCTGGTCTGCTGTTCCCTAGATCCCTTTAGCTCTGCTCTGGTGGCACGGACGCCACCAAATGTAGAAAAAGGAAGGAAGGAGAAGGGGATCAGTGACACACAGGGCCTGCATTTTATCTGCCAGCTTGACCTGTCAATACCAGCTGCAGGAAAGGCAGCAGTACATTAGCACAACTGTAAAAGGATAAAATGCAAAACACCAGCGTAACCCAGCAAACTAGACGCCTATCAATAATTACAGCTAACTGTGGGTGGCTATAAAATAAGAGGGACGCGTAAATGAGAAGGAAGCAAGGCGATCCTGATCCCAGAACACAGACAAGCCCTTCCGTGCCTATAACTAGAGACTCTAAGAGGAAAAGGGAGAGCCAAGCATACCCAGAAAAAGCAGATCGTCATGGAAAAGCTGAGACCCGAAAGAGCCAAACTCCTAGAGGTTCCAGGGAAAGATAAATTTTGTAGGAAACATGCAAAGATTTGGAAGGGTCATAAATTCATTCAAGTATCTGTGTGGCCTAAAAATGACACAGTGAAACTGCACTTAGCCATTCATGTGTGTCCTGAGACTCCTCCCCATTTGGATTCTAGAAAACACAAAAAGGTTATTTCTATAATGTCTCATGAGATCTGGAAGCTGTTATATTTAAAATAAGTATTCATATTTAAATAAAGTTACCCTTAGCTATGGTTTGGATTATCAAAATTTAAAGTTCCTTAAATGTAACACAGTGCTTCCAGGTTTGAAATAATATTTATGCTTTATGTCTTAACTGGTAATTTTGTTTCCCTGCTATATATATATTTTTTTTAATTTTTTAAAAAATTTATTTATTTTATTTATTTTTGGCTGCGTTGGATCTTCGCTGCGGCGTGTGGGCTCCTCATTGTCATGGCTTCTCTTGTTGTGGAGCACGGGCTCTACGCATGTGGGCTTCATTAGTTGTGGCTCGTGGGCTCAGTAGTTGCGGCTCGTGGGCTCTAGAGAGCAGCCTCAGTAGCTGTGGCGCTCGGGGTTAGCTGCTCCACAGCATGTGGGATCTTCCCGGACCAGGGATCGAACCTGTGTCCCCTGCCTGGCAAGCAGATTCTTAACCACTGCGCCACAAGGGAAGCCCCTTCCTGGTATATTTTATATATATTTGTGTAAAAAAGACTCTTGATATTACTGTTCTTGTTTTGTTTGTTTTTAATATGCAGATTCTTATTCACAATACTTTTAATAAATTCAATTTATTTTCTCTTAATCTCTTGATAAAGCAACTAATAACAACTCATTCTACACCTGATTTTACCTGCTTGAGCACGTTATTTGTCTAGAAGTTATTAGCAGTATTAAAAAATATTTATGGAATACCTACCATATCACACTACAAAAAGGGTCAGTGTGATATCTGTCTGAAAGGACTTAGCTGGAGAGAAAGAAAACAACAGGCAACTGGAAAGAAAGAAAACACCAGGCACTTACAAATCAACTGATAAAACTGAGTAGTGCAAATAATAAACAGAAAAAGAATTCTGAAAAAAAGGAATTATACATGTGGGATAAAATAAAGGGACAAGGTTCTGAGCTACTCACGACCCCAGCTTATCTTTAAAGGACAGATGTGATTTGGAAAGGTGAAGGGATAAAAAGCAAACAGTATAAGCATGACAAACATAGGAAACAGCTGAGGGGACAGTGGGGTATTTTTATAACGGTCTGCTCTGTCACTTAATTACTTAAGTAGTAAAGTTAATTTGGTAAAAATAGGATGAAATCTTGACAATTCAGCAGAGGAAGAAGGACATGAAAGGTAAGCAGCAGTGAGCCACTGTGGTCCTTGGGTGGCGATGGCCACAACAAAAGCTTTTAAGAAGGCAGCTTCCCTATTCTGGGATTTATACGAAAGATTATTGTAAGATAATGCACACTGCTATGGTCTGAATGTCTGTGTCCCTTCCTAAATTCACATGTTGAAATTCTAACCCCCAAAGACTTAGGAGGTGGGACCTTTGGGAGGTGCTGAGGTCACAAAGGGGAAGCCCTCATGAATGGATTAGTGCTCTTATAAAGGGGCTCTGGAGGTAACCCTGCCCCTTCCCCCATGTGAGGACACAACCAGAAGTCGCTGGCTACGAACCAGTAAAGGGCCCTCACCAGACAGTGACCAAGCACGGTCGCCTTGATTTCGACTTTCCAGCCCCTAGGGCTGTGAGCAATACATTTCTGTGTTCATAAGCTACCCAGTCTGTGGTATTTTGTTATAGCAGCCCAAACGGACTAAGACACACCTATAAAGGATAAAATTGTTTCAAGAGATTTACACTGTATGTACTGGTCCTAAGGATAAGGAAAGGCATTAAAGTCTACGAAGAAAAATTGAAATATCTCTATCCCTAGAGATTTGCTGGGGACTGGAGCGATACTCCCTGGTTATCCTTCTGTCCTCTCTGAGGAGTAGCAGACACGACCTCACACTCCTATAAGGGCTGGGTTGGAAGACAGTGGAAGAGTCTAGACATTAGCCTGAAAAAGAAGCAATGCAATTGCCTACTATATCATTCTGAGGTACATTCCTAATCTGACATCTCTTTGAGACACCAACTTTAAATATTTCAGTTTCCCATTAGGAAAAGTCTATTTAAACATAAGCAAAACAATTAAATACTATTTTTTCCTTTTTGATATGAAAATATACATGATTGAGGGCGTTCTTAAGATAAGAAACACCATAAATTTGTTTTTTTACTCTAAGAATAAAAGGAAGGAAGAGGCTTGCGATACCTCTTTGGAATCTGAAGACATTTATTTCTGGCATTGGAAGGCTTGTGTTCAATATGAAGTTGAACCACGAAACTTTTTTCCTTTCTCCTTTTTGAACTGAATTATTTTAAAACATTGATTCAAAGCTAAGAAAAGTAAAATTTTACAGGCTATCAAAGTACTATATTTACCCTGAATGAGGGGAGAAGCTTTACTATCTGAAAATGTATTCTATTAAACTATATTGCCCCAGGGTTGCCAGCCCTCTGCCCTTTGTAGACGTTGACAGTTAACATTTAGTAAGCACTTACCTTGAGCCAGGCAAGGATTACCGTCTCATCTGGTCTTCACAAGTTTATGAGGTTAGGTACAATTAATGTCTCCATTTTGGAGATCAGAAAACTGAACTATAATGAGAATAGAAAGCCTGCCAAAGGCCCCAGAGACCCTGAGGAGCCCAGAGGGAAAATCGCCGGCTCTGCAGCCTCCCCAGTTCCTGGCTCCAGTGGGGCCCTGTTTGGCCTGACTGCCCACCTGCCGCAGCGATACACACGTGCATAAGGCTCGGTCCTCCCACGTCCAGATGTGCTGCAGAAGGTTGCCTCCAGCCCTGCAGTTACAGCTTTTAAGTCTCTTCCTCCTTCATTCCCAAAGCACACGCACCCACCACTATCACTACCTCTGGGGTCCACAAAATGTAGCTCAAATACAGGGAAAACAGGTCATCAAGAGAACTAGACTAACAGCAAGTTGGTATTTACTATAAGAATAATCTAGTTTTTAAAACTGCAGATTTCAATTATACCTGCTTAGTTCATCTCATTTCCTAAAAGACAATTAAAAACTTCATAAAGTTATGAATTTTGTTCACTGCATTAATTAGCATGTTAAACAGGGGTAATGAGGAAGGGCAATCCACAGGCATTTAAAATTTTAAGTCTCTTGACTTATTTGCTACACTTCAATGTTATAAATAACATATCTCACCATAAATAAACTTCGACTTTGTGTTTGGGGAGGTAAATTTTTCAAATCTGTATCATGGAAAAAATAAAACTAGCACAGGGAAAAAGGACAATAGCGCTAAGAACAAGGGCAGTTTCTCCTGGTACAAGCCTCCAGTCCACACAGGGCGATAAGGACCATTCAGAAGATCAGTACTGGATAAAACTTACTCGACTAATTCCAGGGAGAAAGAGGAGAATGTAAAAGGAGGTACCGAGACAGTATTATGATAGATCATGGCAGACTTTATGGAAGAAGAGGGCACTTCAATTCACAGAGTGAATTAACTAAGGGAAGTTTTAAACGAGAAAATACAGAACATTACTCAGATTTGCTAAAGCCCAGGGTTCATGAGAAGGGGGAAGAAAACGGAAAAGGTAAGATGGGCCAGACTTAGGAATAAGGAACCTTTATACTACAGGTAGAGGGAAGCCATCATTTTGGGGCAAGGGAGCAACATGACCAGAGAACTGTGCTTCAGAAACATGACAAGTAGCATATAGGATGGATTTGGGAAAGGGGACAGAAGAAAAAAATGACACTGAGGAGACCAGGCGGATCACAACTGCAATAGATAAAGAAAAGAAATGACAGCCTGATAGAGAGGAGGGGCTTTGTGAAGGGTGGTGGAAGAGGGAGCAAGACACAGTATCGATAGAAGGGGGAGGGGTAAAGACCGAGAACAGTGAACGGACTTAGTACGCGCTTTCACAGACAGAGCAAGGGACAGAGTGGAGTCAAAGACGGTTTAAGAGGGTTTGTGTCTGGTTGAGATGAACAGACCATTAATGGAAGTAGGGAATATGGGTTTGGGAAAGATGAGTTCCTTTTTGTGGACATACTGAGTTTGCCATGCTGCTAGGCCATCTGGGTGGAGATGTTCAAAAGGCAGTTGGGCATGTGAGTCTGGAACTCCAAAAAGAGGTCACGGCTGGAGATGTGGGTGCTGGAGATGTGGGTTCCGCGCCATCTTCACAGGGGACAGGTGAGGCGACGCGGCTGCCGGAGAGCGCCACGGAAGGAAGAGAGTGTAGGGAGGAGAGAAGGAACAGAGGACACGTTCTTATGGAATAAGCTCATTTAGAGTAAGAACTCATTAAGCTTTGTGGCTTTCCTCATCACAGGAAAATGGTTAAATAACCAGCCAAAGGTTGACCAATTGTAAATGAATTTTGACTAATTTTTTTACTAATTCTTTTTTGACTAATTGTAAATGATTAAAGACATATTATAAAACAGGACATATAAGGGCATTTACGTTGTTTCCTTAAAATGCTTTTTCAAACTTTTTGTTATTATAAACAATACTGTGATCGAGAACAGTTTTGGAGCTCTAATCACTGTAAACACCCTCAATAACTCCCTGAAATCAAATTCCTGGAAGTGAAACATGAATCTTTAAAAACTTTTATTGCCAAAATGTCCTTCAGAATCCTATACTTTGTATGAGTACATATATATTCCCACCCATATGCCAACCCGGCTGTTAAGTTCTGTTCTTTTAAAATAGGTAAAAACTTATATTATTAATGTTTTAATCATATCTCAATTTATGAGTAAACATTTTTCATACGTTTACTTGCTATTTAATTCTTTTGTTGACTGCTTACTCACATCCTTTATTCACTTTCCTATTGGGTTATTCACCATTTCTCTACTGATTTTTGAGAGCTCTTTATTAATCTTCTATCATATAATACAAGAACAATTTCAACATTTTTACTATGCTCCTATAGAATATTTTAACACAAGCTACTTATAATTTGTGTAGTAAGGCAGAGTATAACCATAATAATTACTAATATAAATTAAAGAGTCCAAGAGACTCTTCTCTCCATACTCACAGGAATGAAAAATGCAGGAAAAAAAAGGAAACATAATAAATAGTAATGCTCCAAATTACTCCTCAAATGGCCCAACAATGATGGACTGTTTAATCCAACACCAGACACACTACTTTCCTTATTGGGCCCTAATTCTAGCCCCAAAGAAAAAAAACTTCAATATACATTTAAAAATCAACCTGCTTAAGAGCAATGTCCCAACAGGCAGTGTAATCTAGAGATATATAAAGATGCCTTACTGCACCCCTTTTCCCTTTTAGCAAGGAATTGATACAGTTCTACTTTACAAATCAGGAATCAGTCTGGGGAAGCAGTTTATATTTGAGCCGCCTGGCTCTGCTGTCAGAGGAGACCTGTAATTTGTTAGCCTCGGCTGCAATCTCACCAGCTCTGCACAACTCTTCCTCAGGTTCCTAAGCCGGGCTCTGTGTTTACGGCAGTCACCCGCAGCACCCCAAGCTGAAATCTGAGGAGGAGGACAGAGCAACCTCTCTGCCCAAGGAGGTGGGGATCCCGGGCAGGCCTCAGCTGGATCTCCAGGAGCGACACGACTGCATTCCAGCCCACGCAAGGAGGTGCACAGGTAAGACACAGTCTCTGACAGCTATGGCAAACTTGTTTTATTATTGATATAACTGTCTGGCAGAGTTTGCAATTTAGCATTCAAACAAACAAACAAAACCCCCAGCTGCTTAACGTTACAAACATTCACTTCAGCACCTCGCTAGGCCTGGGGATACAGAGATGAAAGTTCAACACATGCTTCCTGAAATTCCAGAGTCTGGAAGAGAGGTGTGATTTAAACTATTTAAATTATTTCAGCATAGAGAGTGCTCATTTGTTTTAACGGACTGGAGGGCTTGGATTAGAGGGTCCTGATATTCATCCTGGATTGCCAGTTAACGTTTGCAAAACCACTCCTGGATACAGACAGTCATTGGTTAATGCTGAAAGCTTCTAATCAGAAACCTCAGGTAAGCCCAGGATTCTTATCTCTCTTCAAATCCAGAGAGTTTGGTGATTAGCATAATCGATATTAGAAATGACTGCAGTATTAGAAAAGAGTGGTGAGTAAGCCATGTGGTTTGGCTAGATATCAAACAGGGACCCCTGCTCTTACATGAGCACATACATAGACGTCTAGGGAACCCAGCGGTCTATACGCTTCGGGATGGTTCCCTAGGCCTTAAGATTCCTGCTGGTTCTGTGATTAGTCCCCTCTAAGGGAATTCTGTTGTCTGATCTCATCTAGGTTAATAAAATGAATACTAAAACCACATTAGCACTTCTGCCTGGAATAAACCTTTCATAAAAGGTGCTTGTCAGAGTTTCTAAACGAATGGAGAGTAGAGAGTCCATCCAGTTTAGAAAACAGTCTCTAAGACTATTTTTGTGTGTGTGGCAGAGCTCAGTCTGAGTTTTGTTTTCATAGTAACATGCCATCTGGAAGCTCAGTTTTGGAGGAGGAGATCAACAGTACTCACTTATCTGTAGCTGCAAACGTGAGCAGTATCTCTCAAAAAGAGCCTAATACCTGAACAACTGAATTGGCTCAGGCGGGTCATAACAGGGAGACAGTCACACAAAGGCATCCAGGACAGTGTAATAAACAAAACAGAGTCTTATACAAGGTATCCAGACAGCAAAGATGATCAGTGCGCTCATGGGAATGGGGTGGCAGAAAATACTTTATGGAGAAAGTGACAAATGAGCAGAATTTTGAAGGATAAAAACAGAACTCTTCCAGAGTAGGGGGAGATTCTGAGTAAACACAATATTTGGAAAAAGCAGCAACAAATACGGCACCCTGAGAGGACCACAAACAGGTGAGCACCGCTGGAACATGAAGTGGCAGGAGGTGGGGGTGGGAGGAGATGAGGCAGGATAGACGGGCAGGGGCCGGCAGAACGGCTCTCAACGACTTGCTCAGGAGTTTGTTTTACAAGCCAGTGAAGCCAAATGTGTTCACTAAGACTCATTTGGTCTACTTCTTAAAATATGGTTCCAAACCCCATACTTGAAATCTTGATTTAGTAAGTATGGGATGAGGCCTACGATCTCAGAATTTTAAACAAGCACTCCATAGGATTCTGATTATCAAAGGGCCAAATTTCAAATAATAGTAGCAAAATAATCATATTTCAACTTTCCAAACATCACTCAGGCTACTCATAGGGGATGGAGTGGATGACCTGGGATTAGAGGTTACTGACATGCAGGTGAGAGATGCGAGCCCAGATGAAGGGGCACAGGACTGGAGAGGACAGGAAAACTAAGGCAAAATTAAGACTGTGAAACAGACAGGATTTGGTGTAGTGACAGAGAAGGAAGAACGCATTAAAAAAACAACAACAACAACCTTAAAAATATCCACTATTTGTTCATTCATTCAACAACTATTTTCTGAGCATTTACTGTATGTCGGACACTGTTCTAGATCTTGGGGGTACAATAATGAACAGACAGATTAAAAAAGTGACTGCCTTCAGGGAACATATTCTGTTAGGAGGAGAAAGGACAAACATAATAATTAAGTCAACACAGAGCACAATAAATAGTACGTGAGAAGATAAGCATTTTTAAAAAAAAAAAACAGGAATGGGGAATACAATGCTGGGGTTATAATTATTAATGGGGTAGTCAGGCAGACCTCTCTGAGAAGCTGACGTCTGAGCAAATCTGAAAGAGATGAGGAACTGAATGTTCCAGGCACAGTGTGCCTGGCCGGTCAGAGGGAAAGGAGCGTCAGTGTGCCTGGAGAGGAGAGAGCAAAGCAGGGGACAGTGTGAGATGAGGTCAGAGGTGAAGAGCTGGGGGCTGCAGACACCACTGAAAGGACTAAGTAAGAGAGAGGTCGCTGGAGGGGTTTGAGCAATCTGGCTGCCACGTGGAGCAATGGCTGGAAAACCACCGCCCACTGCCCGCTTCTGTTAGTCAAGTTTTATTGGAACGCTCATTTGTTTACGTATTATCATCTATGGCTGTCTTCACGCCACGACAGGACTGAGTAGCTGTGACAACGACTGTTTGGTCCACAAAGCCTAAAATTTTTACCATCTGGCCCTTTGCAGAAAGTCTGCAACCCCTGATGTGGAAAACAGACTGAAGGCTGGCAAGGGTGGAAGGCAGGAGGTGAGTGAGAAGGCTACTGCAATAACTCAGGCGAAGTACGCTGACGGCTTGGACCACACTGGTAAGAAGTGGCTGCACTCTCATTCTGTTTTGAAGGTGGCACAGGCAGGATTCCCAGAGGGACTGGTACGGGGCAAGAGAGAGAGTACGACTCCAAGGTTCTGGCTTGAGAAGCTGGAAAACGGTAACCACCCTAAACGAACGAAGACAACAGGCGGCACAGGCTCAGGGCAGGGGCTGCGGGAGACGAGGGGTCCAGTTCTGAACACGCGGAGACTCAGGGTTCACGAGCACGCTGGTAGGAAGACAGTCCCTGCTGATGAAGAACTTACATTCCAGCGGAACGGAAAGGAAAACTAATAATTTCAACACAACCAACAATTAAAATGACCAGACTAGGCACTAAGCATTATTCCACTGGGGGAAGCTGGGATCAGGGAAAGCTTCCTGATAAATGGGTCTTGAAAGAAGAGTACAAATTAGCTAGGCAAAGAGGAGAGGGAGAACATTCCAGGAAAAGGAAAAGTCACAAATGAAGACAAGGAACAGCCGGGTGTTACGCGCTCAGGCGTGTGCTGTGTATAAGCTGCCAGCAGGGGGAGCCCCAAGTGTGAGCACGAGGCTGGACACATGCAAAGCCCCTTCCTGGAAGGTGAGTGCTCCTCGATAATTAACTTGATTTTATCTGGTGGGTAACAGGGAGCCACCGAAGAGTTCTGAGCTAGGAAGTGATACAATCAGCTCTGAGTTTTCATTCACTTGAGTAGGTGATAGAGTAGCACCAAAGTATAGCTGCAAAGTAATGAGTCTGCTTTTCTTACTGGAGCTGGCAAACAGCTAGCTGTTTCCTCTTTTGGGTTACTCTATAGAGGAAAAAATGTTGGGTTTTTTTTTTTCTTTGGCTGCGTTGGGTCTTCGTTGCTGCGTGCGGGCTTTTCTCTAGTTGTGGTGAGCAGGGGCTATTCTTCGTTGCGGTGCGCAGGCTTCTCATTGCGGTGGCTTTTCTCGTTGTGGAGCATGGGCTCTAGGCGCATGGGCTTCAGTAGTTGTGGCTCGTGGGCTCTAGAGCGCAGGCTCAGTAGTTATGGCTTTCAGGCTCTAGAGCGCAGGCCCAGTAGTTGTGGCGCATGGGCTTAGTTGCTCCGCGGCATGTGGGATCTTCCCGAACCAGGGCTCGAACCCGTGTCCCCTGCATTGGCAGTCGGATTCTTAACCACCGCGCCACCAGGGAAGCCCCTGGGTTGTTTTTTCTGTTTTGTTTTGTGATTCCAAATCCTGTGTTTTTTTTTTTTAATTGAAGTGTAGTTGATTTACAATGTTGTGCCATTCTCTGCTGTACAGCAAAGTGACTCAGTTATACATGTACAGACATTCTTTTTTTATATTCTTTTCCATAATGGTTTATCAAAATGCTTGGTTTTTATTTTTAATGTTCTTGATGTAGAATCAATGCAACAGTAACAACAAAAGTCAGATTTTTTAAAATATTCCCAAAATGAATGGGCTCAAATGCAGTACTTAAAAGTTTAAACTTAGCCCTAACCTCAATGCTTGGAGAGATATTCAGTAGTCACTGAAATGCTTTTTTCATTTTAAGATTTAATAGACAGAGTCAGCACTCTTTCTGAGTTCATAAGAACATATAACTCATGGTCATAAAAACATAACTCCAGACTCTTAAGAAATCAATAATTCCAATAATGAGCTGATTCTTTTTTTTCAATAATAACAGCACAACTCTCTTTGTAGGCAGAGAACCAAGCACTTCTGAAAAGCTTTTGTGGCGTGACTGACAGAGATTCAGGTTGCAGCGTTTGTGAGGACGAGTTTACTGGGAGAGAACTCCAGTTTACAGGACTTGCATACAGCGCATCTCATTTCAGTCCTGCAACGGCTCCATGAGTCATGCAGGAAAGCAACTATCTACATTTTACAAATAACCTATCTGGGCCTTGTTTTAAGTGCTGAAGGGTTTAATATGCCTCTCCAAATCACTGCACGGGAATGTAATCCATGTAAGAGCCAGATCTGGTCTTAGAAAATAATTATGGCCCGGTTCAAATACAGTTAACCTCTATTCTACTTTTATCACTTTGAGTGAGTTTAATGCTCTTTAACGTTCTTTGCTTTTCACATCATCGTGAGGATACTTGCTTAACTATTTATAAATTGCCACATCTAGACACCTTTATAATACTTATTTTCTGGGTTTTCCGATCAGATTTTGGACTCCTACAGGGCATGAACCAGGCTTTACTAATCTGTGCCAAACGTAAGTGCTCAACTATGTGCTGAATAAATCAATTAATGACTAAGGGGGGAGGCTGGGAATAATGTAAACAACTTTAATACATTTAAAATAGAAGTTGAGTTTTACCATCTATGCTAAAGGTTGACAGAAGTATTATTAGGTCATAAGAAGTAAATTTGAAGTTCAACAGCTTTCTAGTTGCAAGGAATGACAAAAATAACATACACACCACACACACACACACACACACACACACACACAGGCAGGGTTACTAAATTAAGCCTACAGACTGGTTTTCATTCAGTACCACGTGACTTTATTTTGGCCCTAGGCATAGCTTATTTTTAAGAATGTTCAAGTGTACCTAGTGAGTGGTTTAGAAAAACAGTCTAAAAGGAATACAAGATTTCCATAACAACTATTAAGAATTCAAGTTCTCTAAACCCTTATGCCTAGTGACTTCCAGGCATATTGCCAGTAACTAAGTACTGACATCCAGTATTTCCAACCCTTGTTCCCACTGCCCTCCAGAACAAGCATCTGTGCCACTCTGCTTCTTCTCCCCTCTTCTTCAGAGCCACCTATTTCTTTGAGCTACAGTTTTCTGCTGGCCCAGGTTAATCTTTATGTCACAACGTTTATTGAATCCTGTTACTAACAGATCTATCCAGCTCATCTGATCAACATCATTATGTGTAAATCTACTGTAGGCAGAATTTTACCAACTGTTATTCAATATTATCTCTACATACGCTGCTGACGGAAGAGGAAGTTTTGTTTTGGTTCTGGAGGGCGATGGGGCCCAGCGACTCTAACCAAAGTCACTGATGGGCCATGAGATGGGCCACTGTTATAAGGATGTGATTAATTTGCAGAGAATGTTGCAAGAAGTCTTAAGGTGAGGCTCCACTTTTGTATACAGTTTGAGAGAATTTTAAGTAAATTAATTATGAAGAACCAACCAGATACACCTTGAAAAAATTCTCATATATCTGATTGATAAGATGGTGAAACATGAGCTGGACAAACTAACAGGTTGCTTCTCTATAAATGCCACATCTGGCCCCTGTCTGCCTGGAGATTCTATTCTGTCTTTAGCCTCTACCTAATCTACCTTTTCATCAATTTTTTTTTTTTTTTTTTTGGTGTAAACATCTCATATCTTAAAAGGCTTTGCAGAGGGTAGTACTGCAACAATACAAACTTTTCTTCTCCCAAACACTTAACATGCAAACCAAACCACAATGGTTAAAATTACCTAACAGAATTTAAAACAAACAGTAGAAGCGTGAGAATAGTTTATATGATTCTCAAATGTTACTTCCCATTTCTCTACAACCCTTCCTTAAACTTAACTTCAATTACATTTATTTCTACCCAAATGTGTCCACTCAGCAACCTGACCACAAATTTTGATCATTGTCAATGATCTTGAATCACAAAAATAGAAGAATCTATCAGTATAACTTTCCTGAAGGGGAAGAGTTTAGATAAATATATATAACAGGAAAACAAACCACCATTTATTGAGGTATTACTACGTGCCGGTCACTGTGCCAAGAACTTTACACTCATTCTTTCATTTAATTCTCACAACTCCTGGGGGGCAGAGTAAACTATAAAATGGGGGTAAGACAGTTTAGACAACAGATATCTTAAAAAACAAAAAACTCCCCAAATCTAGGAGTTTGGGTTGACCATAAACTTAAACCAGCCACTGTGTTACTAAAAAGCTACTGCGACATTAGGCAACATTAAACAGTTCCTAGATTCTGTACTACTCAGGCCATATCTGAAGCCTGTATCCATTTCTGGGGACACATTAGAGGAAGAATACCGACAAGCTGGAGTATTATTACGAAAAAAAGAATGGCCAAACAACGTCCAGTAAGTAACAGTGGTAGAAGTGAGTAGGTTTAGCATGGGGAAGACACATCCCCAGTGGACTGTCATCTCCAGAGTGCAGGGACCAAGATAAAATAGCACCCCATCTTACGCAGTGCTTTCCAGTTTGCAACATGGCTTTTACATTCCCAAAACGCCACATGAAACAAAGGAAGGACACAGGGACTGCCTGCACTCTATGTGCTGGGTCACTGGGGAGGTTATTTAACTTTGCTGTGCCTGATTTCTCTTGTCTGTAAAGTGAAAATAACAACGGTATACCTGACCTGCATGGCAAATAAGCTAGGACACAAAAAGTGCTTAAAACACAGCCTGGGAAACAGAGAGCGTTAGCCGTGTTCGTTACGACCGACAGCTATGGGGCGTGGGAGAAGTCCCAAACCTTCAGAGCTGTCTCCTCATTTGAGAAATTAGAGTTAGCACTATCTCACACGAGGACGTGAGCTAAACAAGACAACAAAGGAAAGAGTTATGCACATCTTAATTCCCTTCTTCCTTCATGAACACCTTCATTATAATCTCTACAAGAGCCTACTATGCGCCAGGCACCTTGCGAAGTATTGACAGAATCTTCATTATCTCATTGAATCCTTACAACAGTTGTATAGAATGCTCATGTCCTCATTTTACGGACAAGGCCACTGAGATCTGGAATGGCGAACCTACCTGAGGCCGCAGAGCTAAGCAGCCAGCTGACTGTGAACCCAGCTTTGCCGGACTCCACAGCCCAGTTTTGGGGCTCCACGCTACGCGGCTTTTCACGCGCATCCCCTCGTTCATGCATCTTGGCAGCTAGCAACACGCCTAATAAAATGTTTCTTTAATCACACAAATGCATGCTAGCTGTGCTCCCCTTGGCACAACTGTTCTGAGGAAAAAGGAGTGCAGAGCAGCAGAGGCAGAAACCCCCCGTCCCTGCTACATCTGCCGCTGAGTGGCGGAGCTCGTGGACCACGTCGTCCAGCCAGCTTTCTCTAGCTCTGAAACGAGGAACCTGCACTACATAACCTTCCAATCTAGCTCGAAGACTATACGTTCCATCTGGCAGTACTTCTGATATAGCAGAAATTGAAAACAGAAACTCTAGAATTTTAAAACTGGAAGAGACCATAAAGGTTTGGTCCAAACTCTTCAGTTAAGAGACCCCTCTAACTAGAGATCCAAAGGACAAAAATCTGGGTCTCCCAATTTCCAATCCTACACTGCTTCCTTTATAATGACATAGAGGAGACATTTCAAACCGACAGGACTAGCAGAAATATAACTGGCATCACAACGCACGTAATAATGGATGCCAAAATTAAACAGTACTTGGTCACTTTTATTGGTCTAAAAACTCAAACTTTATTAGTCAGTACAGAACACTCACTGCTTAAAATAAACATCTCAAATGCGGACACATTAGGATATC
The DNA here is from genome assembly GCF_028021215.1 of Eschrichtius robustus. Classification (NCBI taxonomy): domain Eukaryota; kingdom Metazoa; phylum Chordata; class Mammalia; order Artiodactyla; family Eschrichtiidae; genus Eschrichtius; species Eschrichtius robustus. The sequence continues at coordinate 13,571,784 of NC_090830.1, read as the reverse complement.
GGCTCAGTTTTGTGAATATCCAATTCTAATAAATAAATGGGGTGACCTCAATAAATTACTCTGATGACAAAAGCCTTGCAGAAGCACTATTAGCTTTATTTTGTTTTGTTTTTTTGAAAAAAAAAAAAAAACATTTACAGAAATACTGGGTAAGATTCTGAAACTACTGTTATAAAGGCTCAACCAAGATTAACAAAAAAAATTTTCATGATCTCTAGAGACACACTAAAATGCAACAATTCAACTAGAATTTTACATATTCAAGAATGGTATAAAAAGTCTTAGAAAAAAAGAAAGTGTTCTGTGGCTAAATATAAAAAGCCACTTGTGAGGTTAAAATATAAAGCACAGGGAATTCCCTGGCGGTCCAGTGGTTAGGACTCCGCGCTTTCACTGCCGAGGGCCTGGGTTCAATCCCTGGTCGGGGAACTAAGATTCCACAAGCCGCGCAGCACAGCCCAAATAAATAAATAAATAAATAAATAAATAAATGGCACAAAACATTTTAAAAGGGAAAAAATGAGAATTTAATTTTTAAAATAACAAGGAATTTCCACTATAACATTTAAGGTAAATGCTATTTAAGTCACATTAACAAATGTTTATTAAAAGCATATTATATAGAACAAATGGTAACCTAGGTCTGATTCACTATGCTCTAAACTGCTGTAACTCCCCAACTATAATAGACAAACTGTGAAAAATACAATGAAAAAAACACAAATAAAATGTTATGGCGGGGACTTCCCTGGTGGCGCAGTGGTTAAGAATCTGCCTGCCAATGCAGGGGACACGGGTTCGGTCCCTGGTCTGGGAAGATCCCACGTTCCGCGGAGCAGCTGGGCCCGTGCACCACAGCTACTGAGCCTGCACTCTAGAGCCCACAAGCCACAACTGCTGAGCCCATGCGCCTAGAGCCCGTGCTCCGCAATGGGAGAGGCTGCCGCAATGAGAAGCCCGCACACTGCAGTGAAGAGTAGCCCCTGCTCAACACAACTAGAGATAGCCTGTGCACAGCAACGAAGACCCAATGCAGCCAAAAATAAAATAAATAAAATAAAAATAAATAAATAAAAGGCCCTTAAAAAAAATGTTATGGTGGTATAGAAATGTTATGGTGGTATAGAGGAGATAAAGCAACTTACAGTATAATGGTTAAGTAAGTATATTAAGATTTGCAGCTGGCCAGCCTGGATTATAATTTCAGCTCTGCTACTTACTAGCTACGTGTGGGGATACCAACAGTACAGCTGTCCCTCAGTATCCATGGGGATTTGTTCCTTGGATACCAAAATCCATGGATGCTCAAGTTCCTTATATAAAATAGCACAGTATTTGCAAATAACCTACACACATTCTCCATGTATTTAAAATCATCTCTAGACTACTTATAATACCTAATACAATGTAAATGTTATGTGAATATAGCTGACCCTTGAACAGGGGTTAGGGGTACTGACCTGCCACGCAGCCAAACACCTGAGTATAACTTCTAGTTGGCCCTCTGTATCTGAGGTTCCTTCGGATCTGTAGTTCCGCATCCACAGATTCAACCAACTGCCGACAGGATAGTACTGCAGTACTTGCTAATGAAAAAAATGTGCATATAAGTGGACCTGTGTTGTTCAACTTGTGTTGTTCGAGGGTCAACTGTAGTTGCCAGCATTGCAGCAAATTCAAGTTTTGCTTTTTGGAACTTTCTGAATATTTTTTTCCAATATTTCTGATCCACAGTTGGTTGAATCCATGTATGCGGAATCCACGGGTAAGGAGGGTGGACTGTATATATCTCAAAGGGCTACTGTGGGGATTAAAAAGAGAATGCATATAAAGGGCTAGCACTGCACGTGGTACCCAGTAAGCATCCAATTACTGTTAGCTACTATCATCATTCCTGGTACACTCCTCACACAGTCACAGGGGGACTTCATCCCTGCCCGTGTGTGGACATCTGCTTTGCTTTGCGCAGCGTCCATTCCCCCTGTTCTCGTTCCAGCAGCATTTCCTAGGGCAATGCTGATCTGTCATCCTCAGTGCCTATGTCCGGGTGAGGCTCACTCTTTACCCTCCAGGTTCCGCACATGGCTCAAGCCTGGCCAGAGACTGGTTCACAAATAAGCACACAGCCCAGGCCAATCAGAGCCAACGGGACTCGACTCAAGGATTTTGGTCAGAGCCCCTGGTAAACAGAAGCTCTCTTTCTGTGTACAGCTGACCCTTGAACAATGCCGGGGTTAGGGACAACAACCCTCCGAGCAATCAAAACTCCAAGTATAAATTACAGTCTGTCCTTTGTCTACACAGTTCCTTCATGTCTGTGGTTCAGCATCTGGGGACTCAACCAACAGCAGATCAAGCTGTATTTACTTTGAAAAAAAGCCTATAAGTGGACCCCCCGCAGTTCAAACCCCTGCTGTTCAAGGATCAACTGTGTATCTCCAGGATGTAAGGCTGAAACTACTGGCGAGAGAAGAGGATGAAGAGAGCTTACAAGAGAATAACTAATACAGAAAACAAGGGCTGAGAGATCAAGTTTTGATGATACTGCTTGAGCCCTTGGTTCCAACTGTGCCAGAAGGTCAATCACTAGACCTATAGTTATGGGAAGCAATTAATTTCTTTTTTGGCTTGCTTAAGCCCAGTTGAGGAAATTTTCATTTTCTTTTGTCACTTACACCTGAGAAGATCTAACACACCTGGTATCAATCACCTCCCAGAATGTAGTAGAAGGGCGTGGATTTGGTTCTACCACTTACTAGCTGTGTGACCATGGACAATTTGTGTAAGCCTACTTGATGAGAGGATAAATGTGATAATGCATATAAACTGCTCAGTCGTCCGCCTAACAGTGAGTAAACACTCAATTGGCAGAAGCTATTATTATACCACTGACTCCCAAATTGATCTTCATACTTGACCTCTCTTGAGTAGCATGTCTATATTACCAGTGGACTAGCCATCTCCACCTAGACAGTCCCCTATACAGCCTCAAATTTGACATTTCCAAATCTGATCCTATCCTGCCTCCACACTTCCCCATCTAAAACAAAACAAAACAAAACCCTCACTGGAGATCACTTCCTCACTGATTCATAATGTACTCTAAGCAGTCTCTAAAACCAGAATTCTAGGAGTCATTCTAGACAGCTTTCTTCCCTGTTAGCCAACCAATCACTAAGTCCTGATAAATCTCTACAGCCTGACAAAAAAGAATTTTCCTCTTCCTGGTAGATAAGAACAAGGGCAGAACTCCTCCAAATCCAGGATGTGTGACCTCATAGGCTTTCAAGAAGACCTCCAATCCTTCTACCCCTCCTTCTCGTATTTCTCCTTGTGGCTTCATTTCTTTCTTTATCCAGGATAGAGGTTTTGTTAGCCCTTTTATTTTTTCCTTAACCTCACCCTGCAAACTAACAAATTTACACCCAACCTACTCAGCACTGCTGGAAAAAGTTATTACCGTGCAGACTAACACCTAAACAACTGACAGGGGTCTCTGACCTCTGCCGGACCTTCAGAATTGCTTGGCAATTTCATCCTCGTCAATTTATTTGTACTGCTCAAAATGCTTATTCCAAACCTCCATCACTCACCTCTTCCGGCCATTATTTCAGCTCCAACTCTTTAATTCAATAGATGGAGATGTTTCTTACTTCTCTGAGGTAATTAAGGCAATCAGGTAGAAACGTCTTCAACTTCTTACTCTCAGAATTCTTAATGTATCTAATCTATAGGCCTCATCACCTCACTTCCCTCAATCAGAACAGCTGGCGTGTACAAGATATACAACACAGTGATGGAATAAACAAAAGGGGCATTCTTTCTCCTATGGAGGGATAATCCTGCCTATACAGTGCTTCTGAAATTTTAACACACATTTAATCACCTGGGAATCTTACTGAAAATCCATATTCTGATTCAGGAGGTCTGCAGCGGGACGTGAGATTCTGCGCTTCTTCCAGAAAACCAATGCTGCGGGTTTGGAGCAAGGTTTGGAAAAGCAGGGTCTAGATTCCATCCTGTCTCATCTCCTCAGAGACCTTTCACTCTAAGTCAACACCTTTATCTGCCATATCTTCACATCTGTTTCTCTCTCAGCTGTTCCCTCCCCCAGCATGTAACATACCTGTCTTTTCTACTCTAAAATAAGCCCTTTCTCAGCTACCATCCAATCTTCTCGGCCGCTTTGCTCCACAGGTAAGTTTCTATGAAGAACAGTTATGCCAATGGTTCCCAGACTTTCTTGGTTCACATAGTAATTAGTGTCACAGTAATTTTTTCATGGCACTCCTAGGCCAAAAGGAATATCTGATTGTTCACTTCATTAAGTCGTATGGGCCAAACCACTTAGCAAGTATTTAGATCCTAATAATTTAGCGTCTGTTGGGCACTGCATCACTTTTCAAACCTTGGAATCAGCCTCATTTCCTGTTTCACACTGATTTTTAGGCAGTACTTACTTTTTAAAAAAAATCACAGTAAGCACTGAAAACCCAGCTTCACAAAGGTATGACATCACCAAAAGGAATATAGTGACCTAATGGTGTGGTGTCCAGGAGATGTTGCTGTATTTCCCTTGAAATTTAAAAATATTCATGGCACCCCTGTGAGTTTGCTACAGTGCCCTGGGCTGCCTTAATGCACAATTTGATAACTGTGGGTGGTCTAGGTAGTTCTCAGAATAGCAGCGTTCACACTGCTCGGAAGTTGTTGGAAATGCGGAATCTTGGAATTCACCCCAGGCTTACTGATTCAGAATCTCTACTTTAACAAGATCTTCAAATGACTCCTAGATACCATTAAAGTTTGGGCAAAGTCCCAAACTATGCCCCCCCCCAGCTTTTTAATAAAAGCAATATATGTCTCAAGTTCTAATCCTAATTAACCCTCTCTGCTGTGTTTCATACTATTGATCTTCTTGCACCTCTATTCTTCCTTGGTTAAAACACCACTGTCTTTTGGTTTCCTTCTTTTTCTTTCAATATGCTTTCCTCCCATGCCCTTTCCACCAATGAAGTTTTCCTTCCCACAAGGCTTCTGTAATTAGCACTAGCGCTGCTATGCAAAATTCTTTCTCCAGGGGACGGCACTCAATCCTGTGGCTTCAGCTATGATCTGTATGCTGACCACCAGAGTCCAGATGGCTCTCTGCAGCCTTAGACCTATAAAACCAATTTCCACTTGTATATACACAGGCATATTAAACTCAACAATTCCAAAACAACTTATTTGCCTGTCATCCCTCGTCTTCAAGTTGATGTTCTTCATATATTCTTTCCTTTACCAAGTGGCAACCTTGGTCAATTTCCCAAGAGAAGCTTAGAAATCATCCTTGACTTACACTTCTCCACTCCCCTTGCCCTATACTATCAATCAGATCAAATATCCCTTGCTAGGTATGTCTGGATCTCTACGCCGCTAGTACTTCTGTCTTAAAAGAGGTCCTTATCTTTTCCTTGGATTCCTAGTAACAGCCTCCTGACCCCTCTCCCTGCCTCCAGGACTGCCATGCCCTGCTCTAAACCATTCTCTGTACTCCATCCAAGTTAACTTTCTAAAATCAAAATCTGATGTCCCTGCCTTCCTCTAATCCTTCAATGGCTCCAAACGCCTAGCAGTGCTTTTCAAAGTTTTCCAGCAAATAGCAGAAGGGCCTGCAGATACAGATCTAAGAAGCTCACTATAAACAAGACATTTCTTGCAAGGCTCAGTTTTATCCTAAATAGTCATTTCAATTTTACATTCTGTTCCATGGTTAGCCACTTACGTTACGGCAGATTCGAGTAGTTGCAACAGACACCACGTAGCCCACAAAGCCTAAAATAACAACTATCTGGCCCTTTGGGAAAACGTCTGCTGACCCCTGCATTACACCATGAGTACTGTTAAGGCTAGGATTGTGTTTTACTTGTCTTTACGTCCCCAGCACATGTCTAGAGAAAGTACTAAAAAATATTAACTTAAGGAATTAGAATGCTGCTAGGAAGAGCTCCAAGGGCTCATAAGGGAGCTCCAAGGAGCTCACGTGTCCACCAAGTTGATACAGAATGCCCCCAACCCCTACAGGAGATATACAGCATCCAACAGAGATGTCCCAGTAAAGGGACAAATCAACATCTTGTGCTTCCTGGTAAGAGGCACTGAGAAGAACACAGCAACACTTGAGTCATATTCCTGACAAAGTCAAATAACCCTAATCTAATGGTTAAACAATGTCAGACAAACCCAAACTGAAGGACATTCTACAAAATAACTGGCCTGTACACTTCAAAAATGTAGGTGTCATAAAACACAGGAGATCTGAGGAACTGGTTCAGATTAATGGAAACTTAAAAGACATGATAACTGAATGCAATGCATGATCCAAGATTTTCATTTGTTATAAAAGACATTATTGGAATAACTTGCCATATCAGGATAAGATCTGTATATTAGATAACAGAATTATCAGTGTTAATTTTCTGATTTTGATTATTGTTGTGTGATTATATAAAATAATGTACTAAGGTAGCTAGTGGTAACGGGTGTCATGCTTGTAATTTATTTTCAAATATTTCAGAATACATATTGAGAGACAGGAAAAAAATGAAGCAAATGCACTAAAATGTTAACATTTGGGAAATCTGGATGCAGAGCATTCAGGAATTCTTTGTAATAATATTGCAACTTCTCTGGAAGTTGTAAATTTTAAAAAAATTTTTTAAGAAAAAAATCAAATAGAGATGTTCCTTCATCACTCAGTGAGATTGGAAAGGCTGAGATGAGATAGGAGAAATAGAATACTACTATACAGAGGTCAAAACAGGTTCTGAAGAAACTGCCACTAAGCCCATCAGACCTAAAGCTATTTTCCCCAAGAATTTCCATGTACCACTGCATCACTCACACATGCATCTAGAATGGCTAAGAAAGTGTTAGGAACTACCATTCAGAGCAACTGGTATGAGAATTAATATTTCTGGAACCTTGTAATTGCATCATATTTTTCTTCTCCAAATGATGAGAAGTAAAACACTTAAAACCAAAATACTTTAGATAAGAATAGGAAAGCGGGGTGCTAGGAAAACTGTTCCACCTGGCAGTCAGTATTTTAAAAAGGGAGTTATTTCAAGAAATACTATGCGAAGCAGTAATTTGGAAGGAAGGGAGGGAGGGAGGAATATTAAAAAGAACACACAGAGTGCTTACTCTAAAACCTTAACCAACAAAAGAACCATGAGATGCCCTAATAAAGCATGGCATGTCCGAAGAACAGGAGGTAGTTTCATTTGCTAGAATAAACAACGTATGATAAGGGAAATAAAGCTAACTCGAGGCAGATCTCAAATACTATGCTAAGGAATTCAGACTCATTTTTCAAGCTACAGAATGCCTGAAGTCATATAAGCAAGCACTGACAATAATCTGAGCTGTCATTTAGGACAGCAGTCAGCAAACCCTGACCTGTGGGCCAAAGCTAGCTCACCTCCTGTTTTTGTAAATAAAGTTTTATTGGAACACAGCCATGCTCATTCATTTACACATTGCTATGGCTGCTTTCCCGTTACAACAGCAGAGTTGAGTAACTGCAACAAAGAATGTTGGACCTCCAAAGCCTAAAACACTTAGCCCTTTGGGAAAAATCTACTAACCCCCCCACTTTAGGAAGATGAATGTAAAGTTGAATGTAAAAGATAGACTAGGGAGAACAAGGAATACTGGAAGCAGGGAGATGACATTCATGGCTATTAGGAAAAAGCACACAAAAAAAGATAGTGGGAACTGAAAGCCAAAGATGGGTGTTTGAGCCTCAGTGTTGGTGAGAATGGAACCCATGCTGAGAGAGGAAGCAGAGACAGACAGAAAGACAGCATGAATCAACCCAATGCTAAGGTACCATGGCTGGGAGGATGTCAAGAACAAGGATTAAAAAATGGAACACACAATAAAGAGCAAGTTTCCGAGGGAAGATGATAGAGAATTAATTTGATATCAGATATGAAAACTCTAAAATACCAGTAAGAAATAGAGAAAGCGCACCTTAACAGGGAGAGAAGAAAATGCAGCTTGGGAAACAGAACTAAGAATCAACAGTTCGGGACTTCCCTGGTGGCCCAGTGGATAAGAATCCACCTGCCAGTGCAGGGGACACGAGTTCAATCCCTGGTCCGGGAAGATCCCACATGCCACGGAGCAACTAAGCCTGCGCGCCACAACTACTGAGCCTGCGCACTAGAGCCCGCGAGCCACAACTACTGAGCCCGCGTACCACAACTACTGAAGCCCGCGCGCCTAGAGCCCATGCTCCGCAACAAGAGAAGCCACCACAGTGAGAAGCCCACGCACCACAACGAAGAGTAGCCCTTGCTCGCCGCAACTAAAGAAAGCCCGCGCGCAGCAACGAAGACCCAACGCAGCCTAAAATAAATAAATAAATAACTAAATAAAATACACAACGTTAAAAAAAAAAAGAATCAACAGTTCAGTGATGGTATCTGAAGATACAGAACCGGAAGAGATCAAGTGGATGACACAAGCTAGAAATGACAGCAGGAGCAGCGGATCCCATTCACTCAGCGACTAGTGTGCCAGACCCTATACTGGGCATTCTGTTATCTCTAATCCTCCCAATAATCTGGAAAAAAGGAACTGCCTCTATTTTACAGATCAGAAACCTGAGCTTGGAAAGGATTCAGGTTAAAATCTGAGGTCATTCAGCTAACATGCAGCAGGGCTAGAACTGAAACCCAGGTCTGCTTGATCTCAAAGCCAGTGGCTGATCTCCATATTACGGGTAAAGAGAAGAATGCTGATGCCAAAGGGAGGGAAATACCTACACTTAGAAGAAAGGAAGCCAACAGAGAAGGAATGGTTTGAGAGATTACAGAAAGCCAGGGCAGTGCAGTATCACGTTAGCTGAGGAAGGAGAAAGGAAAAGGGAGGGGTGAACAACAAGAAGCGGGAATTCTGCTAGCTTACTACATGCCAGCTACAATGCTTGTCATACATTAGCTCATTTAGTCCCCTCCACAGTCATGACATAAGTACTCTTTTTATCCCGTGAAACAAATGTGAACACAAGGCAGGTAACTTGCTAGCATCACACAACTAGCCAATGGCAGAGCTAGGCTTAGGATCCAGGCATTCTGACTCTGAATCCTACACTCTTCACCAATATAACACACTACCTCCAATCAAGTGCTACAGGGTAACAGGAGAAAAAAGGCAGCAGAAAGAAAAGGACAGGTCCTCTTATAACAGGGGAATAATACCTTTCAAAAGATTAGTTTCAAAACAGCACTTGAACGCACATGTCATGTTATAAGTAGGTTAAGGAATAAATAAGTGATGACCAAGTGAAGGCAGATGGTATCGCCTACTTGTATAGAAGCCTTGGGGAAAAAAGACGAGAGAGCATTAATTTATGGGATTAACATAATCAAGAAAATGTAAACCAGCTGTTTTCATTAATAAAAGATTTCTTCTTTGCCAACTTATTGGTTGTCAAGAGGTATTTAGAATAGTTAATAAATGTCCTTTGGGTATCTGAGATATCAGATGTCACATTTTTTTATATCCCTTATCGATTAAGAATACACCTTATACCAGTTTTCTCAGACCCAAATATAAACTAGGATCTCTATTAAGTTTTAAGAAGTTGTCTGGTCTTCTCCTGGGGTTCAAAATCTGATTCAGAAGATCTATAGTGGGCCCCTGACATTAACATGATTCCAATGCAAAGCTTACACACTTAAAGGAACTACAACACCCTCTGCATATACAGCCTATTTGAAAATAGTTACAGGTTAATATGAACTTTACTACTTGACCAATACCTTTTATGATCTATGTGAAAAAACTAACCTGTTCAAAGAATTGTACACTATATTTGTATACTATCAAAAGACTGTTCTTTTAAGTGAACAGTTTGTATTTTTCTTGAGTATGAGTTTGTCTATGTTGAAATTAAACAACATTCCAATAGTGCATTTCTGAAATTATTTCAGTAAGGAAAGAGAAAGACTCGCTTGATAAATATTTGGCTTATCCCCAATGTTTTAAAATTAAGAAATTTCTATAATGCATTGAGCAAGATCAAGTAGGAAACATAAAAGTAAATACAATTCCCCTAAAACATGCATAAATAGAAACATACTTCACATGTCTTACCTAGGAGGTCAAGCTCTGCAGTTAGACTATCCTTGTTTGTGCCCTTGCTCCGTAAGTCCCTAGTTGTGTGATTTGGAACAAGTTTTTTTAAAAAAAAATCTCTGTGCCTCAGTTTCCTCAACTGTAAAATGAGGAAGATAATAGTATCTACACCTCATATGGTTGTGAGAATTAAACAAGATAATCTGGGTAGAAGGAGTACTTATAATAGTGGTTGGTGCGTAATAAGCATTGAGTAAGTGTTGGCAATAAGTATATAAAGTTCTTCAACCCAGCAATTCTACTTCTAGAAATTTTTCTTATAAAAACCTTACTAAAATGCGCAAGATTCACCTTCAAGAATATCTGATGCAGAATTATTTGTCAGAGCAAAAAATTAGAAATAACCCAAACTTCCAACACAAGGAGCTGAATAATTTATGGTACACTCTTTCACTGAGCACAATGCTTCTGAGATTCATTCACATTGTTGAATAAAACAGTAGTTCATTTTATTGCTGAAGAGTATCCCACCGTATGATGTACCATATTTTATTTATCTAGTCACCGGATGATGGACATTTGGGTTGGTTCCTATTTTTGAGGATAATGAGTAATACTCAAGTCTTTATCTGGACATGTTTTTATTTCTCTTAGTAGATACTTAGGAGTAGAATACTTAAGATACTTAGGGTCATATGATGAGTCTATATGTATTTAACTTTCTGGGCAGTGGCTGACCTGTTTCCCAAAGTAGCCGTACCACTCTGCATCCCCACAAGTGATGAAGGAATGTATCAGCGTGTAAGGATTCCAGTTGTTCCACATCCTTGCCAAAAGTTGGTATTGTCAGTATGTTAAATTTTAGCCATTTTAGTGTACATACGGTGGTTTTTCATTGTGCTTTTAATTTTCATTTCCCTAATAACCAATGATGTTGAGAATCTTTTCACGTACATGGTCATTCACATATCTTCTTTTGTGAAATATCTGTGCAAATCTTTTGCCCTTTTTTGTTGGGTTGTTTCCCTTCTTATTATTGAGTTACAAGAAAGCTTTCTATATTCCAGATAAAAGTCTTTTGTCAGATATGCTTTGTAAATACTTTCTCCTAAAAGGGTCTTTTTTTTTTAATGGTGTTTTTCAATAAGCAAAATGCTTTAATGTTTAAAGTCCAATTTGTCATTTTTTTTTTTCCTTCATCGTTCATCCTTTTTTTTTTGGTCCTAAGAAATCTTTGCCTATCTTAAGATCATAAAAATTTTCTCTTATTTTTTCTTTTGAAAATGTTTATGGTTTTAGGTCTTACATTTAGGTCAGTGATCCACTCCGAATTAATTTTTTCTGTATGAAGTGAGGTAAGGGTCATGTTTACTTTTTCCATATAGATATCCACCTATTCCAAAACCATTTATTTAAAAAAAAACTATCCCGCATTGAATTAGCTTAGTGTCTTTGTAAACAAACAAACAAAAAAAATCAATTGATGTTTTGAATGTGGGTCTACTTCTGGATTCTTATTCCTGCCCATTGACCCCTACGTCTGTATCTATTACTTCTTTGACATTATTTAGGAATGTGTTTTTCAATTTCCGCATATATGGGATTTGCAAGATTTCTTCCTATTATTTAGGAAGAAATTTCTAATTTAATTCCACTGTGGTCTGAGAACGGCCTCTAAATGATTTCAGTCCTTTCAAGTCCACTGAGACCTGTTTTATGGCTCAGCATAGGGTCTATTCCCCATGTGTGCTTGCAAAAAGTGTATTTTATTCTGTTATTTCGAGGAGTGTTCAACAGATGTCAATTAGGTCAAGTTGGTTGATAGTGTTCAAATCTTTCATACACCCTTGTTGATTTTCTGTCTGCTTGGTTCTAACAATTACTGGAACGAAGTACTGAAATCTCTACCTGTAATTTTTAATTTGTCTATTGCCCCTTTCTATTCTGTCAGTTTTGGCTTCATGGATATTGAAGCGCTGGATTATTTTTATTATCAGAAAACATATAAAGTCACAAACAAAGGAGCAATCTCTCTTCCCATACCTAAGATCTTTAGTTAACATATACATGCAATTCCCAAGCTGAAAAGATAGCAAGCATGGAAATTACATGTATATAATCTATATTATTAAAAGTACTGTATAATTCAAAGAAATCACTCTTCCATATCTCGATAGCATATATTTCTGTAAGAAAAATACAGATATGGATACATGTAGTTTAACTTTGCTTTCCTCTCAATTCTTTATTTTCAAATAAGCTTTATTTTCTTTGTAAACAACTAAAATAATTTTGTCCAGTGTCAACATAAAAAAGCTACTTCCTATAATATGTAAGTAGAGTAGTTCACATCTTACTGGTTTCAATTGTTAAAAATGACCAATTTTAGGAAAAATGTGGAAGCTACAAGTAATTTCTTATATCAAGGACAACGTGAGCTTCTTAAAATGCATTTTTCACTAGAATCACAATTATTATCATTATGAATTGAATTCAACAGTGCAGACACCAAAGTAATGCTATGAAATGGTAACAGCCACAAGATGATATTACTAAGAGTAAAAAAAGACACAAAGCATGACTGAAAAATAGCTAACCCCAAACACCCACCCCCATTATTTTAGGGAAGGAAGAATTAACTTCTCAGATTTTGTTTTAAAATCCTATTAACTTACAGCCTATATGGCAAATAAGGTAAATACTAATATCAACAAATCACCAAACAATCTGATCTATGTTTACAACAATAAAAACTATAAAATAAGGATAAACTCCTTCGTGTGAGATTTGATCCGATCATTTTACAGGTACTAGCTCATCTGTATACATGACTAGCTCTTAAAAGTAATTAACGTCCAAAGGTTTCAATTTTTTAAATGCACCTTAAATAATTCAATTCATGATTATAAATAAAATATTTATTGCCATTTGACTTCATTCTGCTAAAGGGGAGAACATGGAAGAGAGAAAGAGCCTTTGATCAAGGTGTCCCTCGGACTGAGTTATTTCACTATCCATGATGTAACACAACTTGTGAAATTCAGTTCAAGGTGCCCTTATCAACTGAGCAGTTTCTTTTTTCACAGCGCCAAGGCTACGTACCAACTGCCTAAGCAACAACAGATTGCTCTTATGAAAAATAAGGTTCTGGTATCCCGTTAAAAGCAAGTTAAGAATTCTTCATCTAAAACTGAACTTTACTGTGTAATGCTAAGGTTAACCAACACAACAAACGGGGGCAAAGGTGGAGAGTTAAGGACTGCCAAGGCCAAGGCCTAGTGATTTGAAAAGGCATTGATGAGAGCCAGAATCACCTTTTTAAAAAGCTTCTTACAATAATCAATTATTCAACATATCTTGTGTTAATCAGGTCAACGTTATTCCCATTTCAGAGACGAGGAGACTGGGAGGAGTGCTGAGTGTCTTGCTCAGAGCTAAGAGAGCCTGACGACAAGCATCCAAAGTACTGCTAGCAGGTCCTATTCCTACTCCTGGCTTCTGTTAACAATCATCCCTGACTCTAGACACTTCTGAGATAAAGAAACACCTGCAAGAATCTTTACATCAAAGAAAAACCTTACAGTTATTACGCAACACCAAAGCACAGATCCTGAGATAAGCAAGATGGACAAATTAGTCTTACATGTATTAAAAATATTTTCTACCAAAACTATCAAGAGATTCTTCATATCTAACAGTTATAGCAACTATTTTTAATAAAAACAAAACCAACCAATATGAGTTCTAGTTTCATTTTTGTTTTAAGGGCACTCCTCCCCTGCTCCCCATCCCCCCAGCCCTGATGCTCTATTATTACCAAGGTTTTTATTTTTTAAAAAATTCAGATTAATCTTACTGAAATGTCAGTTACAAGTTAAAAAAAAAAAAAAGCAAAATACACATGAACATGTGCAGTGCGAGCAGGAAACAACACAGTGTAAAGGGAAAGGGGGAGAAGGGAAAGAATCACAATCCAGTGTTATTTATTGGTGATAAAGGATCTCAGTCTTTTATGGCAAAACTGCACATCTAGAATTCGAAAGCAAGGATAACCTAGCAGATGTACTTGCAGAGGTGTGCCCTCTGGGAAGGCATTCTCCCTAAGGTCACGGTTTCCAACCTGGTACACAACAGTTAACTTTGTTTTGTTATATAGCCAGATTGTACAAGGCAAACATCTTTCAGAAGTCTGTACATCTATACCACTAGATTTAAGTTGTAATATATATCCTTTATCTGGGTCTCCATAACTTAAATTGACTACTATCATGGAGGGAAAAAATTCAAAGCAGAGTTCTGTGGACATGGGGCGAGAACAGCAACTGAATAAATACAGAAACCTCCCTCAACCATAACCAGACACAAAAAGGAAAGGGGGAGACACGAAAAGCTTAAAATGATTTTTGTTTTGTTCTGTTCTTTAGAACTCTTCTTATAACAGGGGTTCTTACTGTACGGTCTATGGATGGGCTTTAGTATAAGCAAAACATGCAGGTATGTTCATTTTTAGGGTGAGAAGCTGCATGGCTACAATTAGATTCCTAAAGGGGTCCAGATGCAAAACAAAGTTATGAACCACAAGTGTATATAATTACCTTGAAACAAAAAGTGTAAGCTATTGGAGAAGGGTGCTATTTTATTATCATACGTGATTTTTAGCCAAAATTTTCTTCATTGAAGAAATTTGATTCCAAATACTCTGGACTGTAGCCACCCAAAACTACGCCCATTCTTTGCACATAAATTATCTCTGGTAAACATTAAATCTCAAGCTACTTTCCTCCAACTAGAAAACTGTTCTCAGAGAATGAAAACACATTTTAAATTTATTTATTTATTTATTTATTTTTGGCTGTGTTGGGTCTTCGTTTCTGTGCGAGGGCTTTCTCCAGTTGCAGCGAGCGGGGGCCACTCTTCATCGCGGTGCGCGAGCCTCTCACTATCGCGGCCGCTCTCGTTGCGGAGCACAGGCTCCAGACGCGCAGGCTCAGTAGTTGTGGCTCACGGGCCTAGTCGCTCCGCGGCATGTGGGATCTTCCCAGACCAGGGCTCGAACCCGTGTCCCCTGCATTGGCAGGCAGATTCTCAACCACTGCGCCACCAGGGAAGCCCCAGAAAACACATTTTAAATACCAAAATCAAGCAAAGTTGGAAAGTGAAATTCTTTTTTAAGCATAAAAATGTAAATGTAAATACAACTCCTTTAATGTGATCTAAAATTTTGAATAAATTACCAAATACTAAAACCAAATCAAAACTATGATAATTTTGCTCTTGAAAAATTTTAACTTTGCACATCAATCCCATGGTATAGAAAATGTCGAGCTTTGTGTCAGCTTGCTAGGCACAAGCTTCTCTCCTAGGTCACAGAGAAGAGTATGTAAGAGGTCACTTTCAACATCGTGTCTATTGTGCAGCTTTGTTTTGAAGTGACACAGGTTCCCTGGGGATTCTCACTGGTGGGGATGAGGGAGGCAAGACATACATGCACTCTGCCCTCGAGACTCATGGACGTGCGGGCTTCTACTACAATGTGTAACCTACCAACTGACCGTGGGCCAAGGCAATGGCTAAAACTTCATTTCACTTTCAGACCTTTCTCCCAGTACTTGGAGTTAAAAATAGTTTAGGCCATGTTGGCCTGGGTTATTTTTATCTGGAAAATAGGGACTGGAAATAGCATAGTAAGCATAGAAAGGAGAGTGACCACAATAGGGTGAAAATGCTCACAGACTTTCAAAAAGTCTTGCTGTAGTTTTAGAAAATGGATAGAAAGAGGGGAAGCAGAGGTGAGGTACGCGGCAGGTAGGTTGAGGGCAATTCACTAAGTGTTAACATATGAATAATAAATAACAAGAACAACAAAAGGTGCTTTGTGTAAGACCAAAGAGTATATAATACGGCTCCCCTTGCCCTTGTAACTTTCTGGAGAAGATACTTCAGGAATAAAAGATATACAAAGTTTTTGAGAAAAGAGAGATCAATGGAGATTCAGAGTTCAGGGAGATATGGGGGATGGGACTTAAGCTAGATGCTAAGGGATGCATAAGATCTGAATCCTGGGAGCATAAACCAGTCAAAGAACTCACAGACGTGTTGGGAGGAGTGAGAAGTGAAGCAAAAAGGCAGAAAATAGTCTGGCTGAAATAGTGGCTGTACTTCAAAGAGGGGTAGCAAATAAGGGTGGATAGGTGCGGTGGGCCTTAGTAGCTGGGGAGCATTAAGTGCCTAGGAATCAAATTGTATCCTTTAAATAAACCTCAGAAGACTTTTGAGTAAGATTTTTATAAGTGTTAGTAAATTTATATTAGATAGATGTAGGTGGTACATGGAGAAGAATGAATTAAATAATAATATTGTATAACAGTCCAGGTATAAAGCGATTAAAAATCTCAGGGTGGTACAGTGAACATCCAAATATAATACTGAGTGCCCGATGCAAGAAGCTGAGTGTATCAACATGAGTAAGACAGGGGTCTTATCCTAATGTGGCTCACAAGCAGTGGAGGAAACCCACCACTGTCGAAGGTGTTCCATCAGTGATAAGAAGTGCCACAGCAACGGACAGGACAGAGGTATAATTCTGCTTAGAAGAACTGGGGCAAGGAGGCTGGGGAAGCCTCCCTACTACCTTTCCACACAGAAATGCAGAGAGGCAGAAATGCAGAGAGAGAAGATGAATGCAGTTCAAGGAACCTGCAAGTAGGCTCCAGTGGCTGCAGCAGAAAGTACACGATGGGAAATGAAACATTCCTTAAAAAAAATATCTGTACGGCGTACCAAGACTTGAAGGGGAAACATATTTTTCAAGCAGCAGAGTGATATGATCTGTGTTTTAGAAAGATAACACGAGAGGTAAAGGATAGACTGGACTGGTAAGGAAAGATCCAAAAAGAGAAAAAGTAGGCGTTTCTAATGATCTAGGACAGAGACAAGGATGAGTCTCTTAGGAAAGTGTAAACGGGAATGAGGAACAAGACACAGGAAATAATTTCTAAGTGAGCAAAATTTACATACTGAGAAAGGAAAGAATGTTCCTCTAAAACATCATGCTTTTTCAGACTTGAAGACTTTCACTGGACTTATTCCACTGAAATGAACTCATCCATCGGAAGTCTGTCTAAATAACTGCTTCTTCAAGGACACCTTTCCTGGCTTGCAGACCAACCTAGGTCTCCTCTAACATGCTCCCATGGGCTCCAGTACATTTCATAAACATCCATCACACATGGAACTGCAGGTTCAGTGTTATCTTCCCCTCAGACAATAAACTTGGGAAGGGCAGAGAGAATTACCTTGACCTGGGCATCGTGGTACTCTCAGTGCCTAGCATTGATCCGGGCATACGTTAGACACCGTAAATAGTTGTTGAAAAAATAAATGGGTTTTGCAAACAGGTTCAGTTTTAAACCTGTTCTCCCATCAGAGAGCCCCACCAACCCTGATCCCCTCCAAGAGGAAACTTCAGTCTTAACCATGCTGGGTTTGCAGTACTTGTAGAACATTCAAGTGGAGACGTCCATTAGTCCTTTACAGATGCCAGGGTAAGAGACGGATCAAGGAGTCTTGAAGAAATCCTAATAGCTGAAGTCATGGTTGCTCTCCTCCTCCTCCTTCTGTTATTATAGTTACAGCTAATATTAAATGAACACTGATAATCTGCTGAGCATTTCTCATGTATCTCACCTATCTCTAAACAAACCTTATTGAATTAGGTACCATTATTGACTCCTAATATACTGATGAGAAAGCGATACTTTAATTGTTAGAAAATTTGCCTAAAATCAGAGAGCAATTAAGTAGCAAAACAAGAGCTTGAACACAGGCAAACTAGCTTAAGAACTTGTGCTTCCTCCAGCACATAAGAGCACCCAGGGAGAAAAAGATATAGACCAGAGCAAAAAGAGAAGACAAACCACAGACCATTAAAACTATCACTTCAGGGCTTCCCTGGTGGCGCAGTGGTTGAGAATCCACCTGCCAATGCAGGGGACACGGGTTCGAGCCCTGGTCCAGGAAGATCCCACATGCCACAGAGCAGCTAAGCCCGTGCGCCACAACTACTGAGCCTGCGCTCTAGAGTCCGCGAGCCACAACTACTGAGCCCACGTGCCACAACTACTGAAGCCTGCGCACCTAGAGCCCATACTCCGCAACAAGAGAAGCACTGCAATGAGAAGCCCGTGCACCACAATGAAGAGCAGCCCCCGCTCACTGCAACTAGAGAAAGCCCACGCGCAGCAAGGAAGACCCAACACAGCCAAAAATAAATAAAATAAAAATAAATAAATTTAAAAAAAAAACAAAACAGTATCACTTCAGGGGGAAACACTATAAAGGAAGAAGCAACTTAAGAAATGGTATTCACACCCTTGTGTAATTACTTCCCCTTGAGTGTGAAATGAACCTAGTGACTTTATCTAACCAAAAAAATACAGCACAGGTGATGGGATGTCACATCTGTGGTTAAGTTACAGAAGTCTGGGACTTCAGTCTTGATAGAGGATTCTTTACTGCCTTTTTGATTTGCATACTTTGATGAAGCAAGCTGCTGTGTTGGAGAGGCCCACATGGCAAGGAACCGAGGTCCTCAGTCCAACAACCCACGAGAAACTGAACGCTGCTGATAGCCACTGAGTGGACCTGGAAGCAGATCCTTCCCCATTTGAGCCTCTGGAGGAGACCACCGACCCTGGCTGACGCCTTGACTGCAGCCTCGTGAGAGGCAGCGAAGCCACTAGGCTGTGCCCAGGTTCCTGATCTACAGAAACTGAAATAATAAATGCGTGTTACTTTAAGTCACTACATTTTGGTCCAACTTGTTACATTGTTACATAGCAACAGATAACTAATATAAGCTGAGAAGAAAAGTCTAGAAATATAGATGCTTCAAGTTCCCCCTACATGTGTCTTCTCACAGTGCTGAGCAGAAAGCTAAGAACTGAGCTTTAAGAAAAAACTACAGTTAGAAGCTGAGAAAATAAGGAAAATTCTGAAAAATATTCTGAGAAAACAACACTTGAAAGGCTCAGATCCAGGCTAGTAAATGAGTGATCAAAGATTTTAGAGGTGGGGTGGTCAATAGTGCTACTGAAGCAGCACGAAGACCTGGCCTATGGGGGAAAATCACGCAATTTTCTAATTAAAAAGTAACTTTCAAGGTTGTATTTCAGAGAAGTAATGCTAACAGAAGTCAGTGGAAGACATAATAGACGGTAAAAAATGCCTAGAGATAGAATAGAGGATAATTACTGACAAAACTATGGACTCAGAACCTCTAGTTACCATCTACAGATGAGAGTTGAGTACCAATATCAATGAGAAAAAATTCAGATGCGGCCAATCTTTTAATAACTCAAACTCCTGATTAGACTCTTTCAATTAACTGGCCGGATTTGACATTTCCCATGTATACAAAAATCAGGCTGAAACTGAAGTTGTTTGAATTAAGTTGAGATTATAAGGTTCCTCGATTCTAGAGCTCAAGTTTGACCTTTCAGGTTTTAATTTTTTTTAATCATTTCATATAGAGTATTTTAATGTTTACCCATACTTTTGTGACCCTCCCTTACCCTAAAGTCAAAAGCAAGGTTTCCTATGCTTAAAAGGCCTGGATACTATATTCTAATTTTAACCCTATCTCTTCCCATCTGACAGGTGGTACTTCTATTTCTAATTCCAGGGTCTGGCTCCTCATCAAGGGGATGAGAGCTGTATTTCTCTGCTATCTCTTCAGATCCCTAAGGTATCATAAACTTCCCCCTTCTTTTCCTACTAAGCTATCACATAGTTGTTCGCATCTATATGTCAGGAATTATTTTTGATATTTCATGGTCATCATCCTACCTCGTCTCAATTTTCTACAATAGCTTTACTTCCAACAGCATGTTTAAACAAAGATGTTCTATTTCTAATTTTATTTTGAAATTTAAATCTATGCTTGTCTCTCATGTTGAACCATTCAATTTTCTCCAATGTTTCCCTAAATTTCAGAATCTGTGTAATTCTTTTTACATGGATTTGTATCTACAAGCCATCTTAAGTGAGCAGTTCATGTAAGAGAGCACAGACCTACTTGTCGACAGCACCAGGAGTTCAGCAAGATGTCCTGCAGTAATTCCCGCAGGCAGCCCCAGGGGCAGAGCTGATGAGAGCGTACAGTGCAAAGAAGCCATAAAGCCTCTGGAGAAGAAAGGATGGCGCTGTGAGGTCAACAGCAGTAGCAGCAAGCACAGCCAATCTGAAGGAATGTGCACAAGCAGAGCACGGAACTTTTCTCCTCTGGATTGAGCTGCGAAATAAGTGTCAACAATCTGCTATAAATGGAAACTGAAAGAGCCGGGCAAGAGGAGGAAAGCAGGAGGGTTGGAGCAAGATGAAATAGTAATTATCTCCTTCCAGTTGCTCAAGCCAAAAACATGGAGACATTCTCAACTCCTTCCTTTCTCTCATTCCTCCGACTAATCCATCGGCAAATCTCACTGAGTCTACTTTCAAAATATATCCAGAATGCAACTAATTCTCCACAGGTCTGCAGCTACTGCTGTAAAGGGAGCGACCACCTCCTGGGGCCAAGGCTGCTGGAACAATTTCCCACCTGGTGCCCCTGCTTCCACTCTCGCTCCCTCCCATCTGCCCCCCACAGCAGCCACGGAGATCTCCTAGAACAAGCTCTCCAGGGGCCTCCCGTGTCACCTAGGATACAACCCAGAGCTCCTGCCACGGCTCACAGGCGAAATCCCACAGGAACCAACCTTAATTCCTAAGCCCCACTTTACTGACCCCACTTCCTACCATGCTCTCGCCCGTCCCCTCCCCTCCGCTCCGCTCAAGCCACACTGACCTCCTCCTTGCTGTGTTCTGAACATGCCAAGCACACCCCACGTCAGGGCCGCTGTATGTGCTACTTAGTACCTCTACTTGGAATGTTCTTCTCCCACGTACCCCTGTAACCCGGGCCCTCACTTCATTCAAGCCTCTACGTAATATCGTATTACTTTATCAATCCTATGTAAAAGAAAACCCCCTGGTCACTCTGTCCTTACCTTGTTTATTTTTTTGTCTTAATATTTACCACCTAACGTGTCATGCACTTACTCATACATCTCTTTATTAACTGTCTCTCCCTGCCCCTCACCTGCCTCAAGTGGAATTTAAGCTCCATGAGAATGGGGCATTTTCGTTCTTGTTGTTCAGGTATTCCAGCTCCTAGGACAGTACCTGTGCATGCAAAGTACTCACTTCATGTCATTTGTTGACTCAACGAACGCATGAAAAGACTATCAAAACAAGACTCAGAGAACACGACAGGAGGAGCAAGAGTACGTGTATTTCGCTTTGGTAAAGAAACGGGATTTGGGACACTGAATAAAGAAAATGAGAACTCCAAACCCAAGAAAATTTTATGGTGATTTCAGCGAGCAAACAGACAGAGGGTACAGATACGATCCAAGCTCTTCAGAAATAAAACTGTGACTTGGTTCTGGAAAAATGTGATAATGAAACACAAAACATTCCAATAAAGATGGCAGAACAATTCAGAGTCTGGGCTGAGGAATACAGGTGTGAAATAAACCATTTTAAGGGAAGACTTTGGTTAATCATCTGTCAGTTTTTTTGGCTGTTTCTTTGTTTTGTTTTTTAGAATAGAAAGTTTTTAGCTGGAACAGAAAGAGTCAAAGACAAGCCATGAATATGGTTCAAATAATCATCTGAATGCCATCCTGTGGTCACAATGTTTCAGGTGCAGAAACAAGGGCATAGTGGAAAAGGAGGTAGAAGGCAAATGCAGCACTAAAATGCATCTATGAAACACTGATCAAGAATGTGTGCAAATGAAAGGGAGACTGAAACATTTGGTGTTGCTTTAAAAGCCTAAAGAGAAAAATTAAATAAAAACAACTAAGCTGATAACATCAATCCAAAGGCATACTGGGAAGGCACAGGCTTCAGAGAACATGCTAGAAGATGAACAAAGACAGACTTCATGCCTAATAGGGGAAAAGGGGGGAAAGGAAAACAGAGAATAAACATTTAAATCAGACACACAGAGCAGAAAGACAGTTCCAACTAAGGAAATAAGAGAGAGTGGGCCTGCTTCAGGGAAAATGGCTTTAACAACAGAGGGAAAAAGTAGGCAAATAAAGAACATCTAGGGAAATTAGGGAGGAATTATCGAAAGGAGGAAAATTTAAACTAGAATGTCAGATAAGCCAAACTGTAGAGTGACAGGAGTAAAAGGGAGAAGAAAAGGAAGTCATAAATGTTCAAGCGTAGCCTCAAAAATGGCATAAAAGACACCAAAATTAGTTAAGTGGGAACACGTGATTTTTACATGAGCTGCAGCATTAAGGTGCAGATATAAGAATGAAGTAAATCACTAACCAGCTCTCTGACCTTGAACAAGGCACTTAACCTCTCTGGGACTTATTTCCTCTGTTTAAAAAAAAAAGTGTGTGTGTGTGTGTGTGTGTGTGTGTGTGTGTGTGTATGGAGGGGAAGTCAAAAATAGTCAAAAATGGGTGATCATTCTAAAGTCTTTTTTCCTCTAGCTTATTAAAGAGGAAAAGACAGGAAAAGCACAGAACTCTTTTAAAGAAAGAAATCAGAAAACTAGAAAATTTTCTAAATGAGAAGAGTAAGTTAAGGACACTTTTGCATAGTGCTTTACAATTAAAAAAGTGCCTTTACATGCAAGATTATATACGTTCCTCACAGCAAGCCTGAGAGACAGAAAAGGCAGGCATCATTTAACACCACTTTCCAAATGGAATAACTGAGGCTCAGAAAGCTTAAGCAACTGGCTCAAGGACACAGAAACAGTGGCAGATCCAGAATCCAAGCCAGGTTTCACAGCAGCACAAAGTCCACTATCCTTCTACGTTCAGATGCTCTCCTCCTGTGTGACTAAGGTTTTGCAGGAAATTTTTGTGGCTTATTAGGCGGTAGATAAGGGAAGAGCTATAAACATTTTTGAAAAACCAACAACCTGTTAATTTAAACTAAAATTCCTTTAGAATTAAAGAAGTTACCATATACGTAAACTACACGTACACTAATTCACCGTACAAAATGTTTTCCTACAAAGTTGAACTTGGTTGCCACAACCTACTAAGACTACTCTTTCAGTCCACCTGCCTCTCTTTTAAAACAGTAAAGCACTATGCAAAACTGCTATTACGGAAGTTGTAATATTTTCAGCCTTTCTGAATACAGAATAATTGACTTTGATCTTGAACTGTGACGTAGCTATTAAAACATTAAACAAGCTGTTTCAATTAGTACATCCTGGGAGCCAAGAGTATAGAGAAAGTGGCAGAAGTAGACTGAGAAGGCAGTTTTGTTTGTAACATCTAACAGGACTGACACCACATCTCTATGGTAGTGATAATAAAGGATCAGGTCTTTCCTTATCCTACTCTTTGCTCTAAAAGCCAAAATCAGCTAGAGCTGCCCAATTAACTGCAGGACTGGTGAAAAATCTCAGGAATAGAATCTGCTGCTTATTGGTCTTATTTTATCACTCCTTCTCTTTATGTACATTTTAATTGAACAGAGTAAGTTCTAGACAAAATTCCAAAAACATGTATATGATTCTAGTAGTTTTATTGTAACAGGCAAATGTTTTCCTTCAGAGTGGTTAAGAAACTCCAACTGAGGGCTTCCCTGGTGGCGCAGTGGTTAAGAATCCGCCTGCCAATGTAGGGGACACGGGTTCGAGCCCTGGTCTGGGAAGATCTCACATGCCACAGAGCGACTAAGCCCGCGAGCCACAACTACTGAGCCCACGTCCCGCAACTACTGAAGCCTGCACGCCTAGAGCCTGTGCTCTGCAACAAGAGAAGCCACCGCAGTGAGAAGCCCGCGCACCGCAACGAAGAGTAGCCCCCGCTCGCCGCAGCTAGAGAAAGCCCGTGCACAGCAACAAAGACCCAACGCAGCCAAAAATAAATAAATAAAACAAATAAATTAAAAAAAAAAAGAAACTCCAAGTGAATAGTTGCACATTTTCCCAGGATCTGCACTCCTCTGCATTCTTCTTCCTCTACCCCAAGTAAAGGCACCTATGATTTCTTACAGCCCACCCAAAGCTACTCTTCACAAATCAGCAGACCGTGCCTCCTTCCTCTTGGACATCGCTGCAAGTCTTCTTGATGGAAGAAAGGGTGTGAGATAGGATAAAGGATCAAAGGGCAGTTTAAGGGCAAAAAGGGGGAAAATCGCAAAAAAGGACCAGAGAAAGTGGAAACTGGAGCTCAGTGGCCACGATCATGTTCCTGTTTTTTTCCTGTATTTCTTCATCTTTCCCTTGTGGTTCCTCTTTTAAAGTAGCTGGACAAACAGTGGCCAGATAAGCGCGCTGGAAGCAGAAACTTGGGAGAAATCCAAGAATATACTGAATGAGCCACAGCCAATTATAAATTATACATCATCTGATTATCAGGCCCTGACATGCACAAAGACCATACAGAATAGACAGTGTAAATGAAGAACACCAAATCTCGGTCAGAAAACCTGAGTTTTTAAGTCCTGGTATGCTGCAGGATTTCCAACAAGTGACCTTTCCTGAGGTCACTTTCCTCATCTGTAAACAGGGATAATACACCAACAACCTAAATATTTTACAGAGTTGCTGTGAAAATCTATGTGAGAAAAATACCACACATTTGAGGCAAATACCTTTTAAAATCACTATAATGTCGTAAAGGATAATAAAACCCTTAACTGAAGACCCTCTCTGCAATCACATACAGTACCCATATTCTGCCTCTCTTAGGAGTATAAGCATGATCCAGGCAGATAAATTTAACTGGCTTTTCAGTCACTATCTGAAACAAACATTGTAATAAAAGAAGTTCCTACAGTCCAAAGATAAACTACAATTATTCACATACAAGGCTAATGCTCTCACGGTCAACAAAATATGTATATCAAATTTTAGTTCCAAGAGTGTGCTAAGTAATCTACATCTTCTCATTTAATATCCTACCCATATCCAGTGTAGTAGAAAAAGCACAGGGCTTGATGTCTGAATGACCCTAAGTTTGAATCCCAGCTAGGTTATCATAAGTGGTAGGCCTTAGCCAAGTCGGAGCTAAAATATCCTCAAACGTACAGTAAGAATAATGCTACCGATGTCATAGGATTAAAATTACTGTGACCATGGCTGTATTGAGCCTAACCTGGCGCCCAGCACACTGAGGTTGCTCAATATATGGTGGCTGGTAATCTGATTGCCTTTCCATTCCCCCCAAGCAGGCATCTTTAGCTTCTTTTAGGAATGCTTAAACTACACAATCAAACAAGATTACCAAAACCTCTCTCAACCAAGAAGTACAATGAAAGGGATTCCCTAAAACCATTCACAGATCCTGAAATTGTGCCCCTAAAATTAACGTGAGCATAAGATCAAAATCTAAAAGGTTTAAAATCCATCCTTCCTTCACATGACCTGTGTAGTCAGGTGATCTAAAACCTAAATGGCCCTTCAACCACTGGCACTCCTGAGGGAAGAGGTGGCTATTCTCTAACAGCCTCCCCATTAGGAGGCCCTTTTGGTAAGAGCTAGGCTGACTGCTGTCCCTTCCCTGAGAAGGGCAGGTAAAAACAGGAAGATAGGAGAGAAGAGGATTTAGCTTAACTTGGAAAGCTAAATTAACTAAGGAAAGCAGAGCAAGGAAGATTCAGGACATTATCTTCTTCATGACTTCACCTGAAGCTTGTGCCCCAACTATATACACACTTCGGTCAGTTTTGTACAGTTACATTAATACGCCTTCAAGCTTTTTCAAGCTTTCCTTCCTCTAGGGTTGATGGCTAGTTTCAGATTTGATCCATAACAAATAAAAAAATATATATGTATACAAATGAGAATTGCATTGAAGACCGAAGTTGGCATTTAATCAGGCTCTTTTCTCCTTCCAGCTTAGTGTTAAGCAAGTGTTCACCTTTTTTTTTTTTTTTTTTTTTTTGGCGACTTATGATATTAAGACACGTGCCTTCATCCAGCAACGAAGCAGCAATGCGTAAACTAGACTTTACCTTGTCTTTTCCCACCAAATTTTCCCGTTTAGAACTTTCCTCATTGCCTATGCCTAGCCTTTTGGGCAGTCTGAGTCACACGTAATGACTGTCAAAACAGATGGTCTGACACACACAAAAGAACTACTGGGAAGAGTCAGTGTCTGTGTACAAACACCCACGTGCGATGATCTCCTGAACAATCTCCTCAAACTCACAAGATCAGACAGAGATGGATGGTGGAGGAGGGTGGAGTAGGGTGGCCCGGAGTGGAGCTGGATACAAAGAAAAGATTAAGATCTGGGGAGTAAAACGGAAAAGAACCACAAGAGAGTACAGAGAAGGAGAGTCTATCATTTACCACAGTGAGGAGGCAAGAGCCATCAGACTAGGTAGGAACGGAAGAATCTGTTGGGGAAAAACTACAACAGTCAAGAGAAAACAAA
The DNA here is from genome assembly GCF_028021215.1 of Eschrichtius robustus. Taxonomy (NCBI): domain Eukaryota; kingdom Metazoa; phylum Chordata; class Mammalia; order Artiodactyla; family Eschrichtiidae; genus Eschrichtius; species Eschrichtius robustus. Next base: position 13,545,187 of record NC_090830.1, on the reverse strand, counting down.
GATTTCACCAAATCGAGACTTAAGAGGGAGCCCTCTCTCCTGCTCCAATTCCATGGGGGTTTTGGGTTTTTTTTCCAGGAAGCTACAAAACAGTTCTTTTTCAACAGCGGGATTATACTAACAAAAGCAAATAAAGGAAACCTATGCTAAAAATGTAACCTACCTACACTGAGCGGTCTGAAAACGGAAATACTTCTTCCCCCGTAGAGCAGTGGGTTTCAAAACAGCAGGAACAGGGAGAGGGATGAGAGCTGTAAGAGGGGGAGGGGAACGGCCGGGCTCTTCCTGAACGTAAGGAGTCTTCGGCCTAAATGCTTATTTTAAATGCACCTTTCTGTGGGCGGCTGGCAGGTTCCTCACTAAACACAACATTCGACTGTGGAAGTCGGAAGCTGATGAGTGGTTCAAAGCCCACGGGGACTTTAAGAGCCGCTGCAAACACAAGGCTGATGCGGAACCAGCACTTGCTTCGGGTAGCACTCTAATCATCCCCGTCGGGCGCCTAGAGCTCCAGCGAGGCTTGAGCCGACTCACTGTGCGAGGGAAAAGAGAAAACTAACTGCAAAGTTCAAGGGAGAGCCTAAGTTTAGCCAGAAGACCGTGCAATCAGACGCAGGAGGGTGTGAGCCGGCAGGAGGTGGATGCTATCCGTTTGCTCCACGGGGTGCTGCACAAGAAGGAAACCCCTTTTACACACACACACCGCGTTCCCTCGCCCCGCGCCCACTCCCGGCACACACTTACTTTCGTCCGGCCATTGATCTTGTAGTTGCCCAGCTTCCCGTTACAGTGGCGGATCAGGTCGTCCATGCTGCTCATGAGCAGCCCGATGGTTTCGCAGCCGGGCTCCTTGCCCTCGATCCAGGTGATCTTATCGCCTCGGATGTCCTTGGACGAGTCGCTCTTCTGGCTGACCAGCTGCCCGTCCGTGAACTTGCCGGTGTCGTGCAGGGCGCGCACCTCGTCGCCGATCTGCTGCCCGGTCTCCTTGCCCAAGAAGTCGTCCACCACGCAGATGCCGTGCTTGTTCATGCAGGGCACGATGTACTCCAGCGCCAGCTTCAGCGCCGGCAGCGGCTTCGTCTGCCCGTTGGGCCGCAGGCCGCCGCCGGGGCTCAGCGCCTCGCCCGGCGCGCTGCTCGGCGGGTACAGGTTCGCCTTCTCCTGGTACAGCGACGAGCGGGCCAGCGGCTCCTCCTTCGCGGGCTCCGCCTCGGCGGCGGCCGCCGCCGGGCCCTGGCCGCCGGGCGCCGCGCGAGGCGGGGACGCGGCCGCCGCGGGGTCGGCCGCCGGCTTGGCCTTCGCCTTCGCCTTCGCCGCGTCTCCGGCGACCCGCGGGCCCGCGGCCTCGGCGGCGGCGGCTCTGTCCCGGCGCGGCGCCGCCTTCCTGGCCTCCCTGGCCCCGGCCCCGGCGGCCCTGGGCGGCGGCGCGGGGCCGGGATGCTGGGGCTGGCCCGCTCCGGAGGCGAGGGCGCCCTCGCCGCCCTGGCACACGAGCTTGTGCTTCTTCCAGTCCTGGCGCTGGTGCTCCTTGCTGCAGTAGAAGGAGCTGCGGCAGCGGCTGCAGCGCAGCAGGTTCTCCATCTTCCCGCACAGCTCGCAGTACTGCCGGTCTCGCTCGCTCGGGCTCGGCCCGCCGGGCCCGCCGCTGTCATTGGCCATGGCGGCGGTGGCGGCGGCGGCCGAGCAGGAGAGGTGGCGGCCGGACGGCCTCGCCTGGGGCCGGGGAGCGGGCGGAGCCGCAAGGGCCGTCACTGCGCCATGCACCCGCCGCCCCTCGCCTCGGGAGGCCGGCGCCCCGCGCCCTCGGCCGGGCCGCTTCCTCGTCCTCCGGTCCCGCCGCGCGGCGCCGGCCGCCGCCTCAGCGCCTCATCGCCGCCGCGGGCTGAAGGAGCGCGGCCTGCGCGGCGGACGGCGACCTCCGCTCGGGCACGCGGGCCCGGCACGCGAGATCCGCCGCCTCGGCCGCCGCCGCCTCAGCGTCCCGGGCGGCCCGGCTCGGCCCGCGGAGCAGCGCAGGGCGTGCGGGCGCCACTCGCTCTGCGCGCTCTGCACGTACACCACGGCCCCGCTGCGACCCGGGCGGGCGGCGCGCGAGGGCGGGGGGCGGGGCAGGACGAGGGGTGGGCCGAGGGGGCGGTGGCCGCGCGCTCGCGCTCGGGCGCAGGCGGTACCCGGGCCGCCTCCGCTCTCCCGCACTCGGGCGACTGGGGCTCGGAGCCCGGCCTGGTGCCCTCGGGGCCCTCGCCGCCCTCGCCAATTGCGTCCGGGGCGGGCCCGGGACGCTGCCGCGGCCCGCCCGGGGACGCCGAGGGGCAGGCCCGAGAGCGGCGGAAGGGAGGGGTCCGCGCCGCCGCCGCCGCCGGGCCCGCGCTCCGGGCGGTACCGACACCTGCTGGGCAGAGCGCGGCCGCGAGGTCGTCGCGGAGCTGGGCGGCCTTAATATGGCTGCTGTTTGTGTGCGGCCGACTGGGTGTGTTCCAGGCGCGCTCCAGACTACGTTGCAAGGTGGCTGCTGCCATCGTCGTGTTGCATCGGAGGAAACGGAAATTCAGAGAAGTAAAGTAACTTGCCCAAGGTCACGCAGAACTGGGACGGAACCCAGAAACCAGACTCTAGGATTCCAAGGCTCCTTTTTCCATTACGCCAATACAGCCTGTATTTCAGGAAGGCCCGAAGTGGTTAAAAACAAAACTAAGTATTGCTGCGGTGTCAGTCCAAGCCCCTGTGCCCCGTTTCAGCCAAATTTAAAGGTACTGAAATTCGATGCTTTTTTTTTTTTTTTTTTTTTTTTTTACCATTTTTAAATCTTGCGGAGTTTAAACCCTTCTGAAAAAATGTTTGGCTACCTAGTCGACTAAGGTAATCAAAGCTCATTTCAGGGTCCACATTCAGGCACTTAAGCTCAAACTGCTGGAACTTCTCCTGAGAAGTGGATCTGGCCGGGGCGCGGGGCGGAGGGAAGGCAAATGGGCATTACTGCATTAACGACTTTTAAGTTTAAACAGAAGTATCTCTTATTATTAGAATTTGTGCTATGCTGATGAGTACAATTCTTTCTTTTATAGTACATAAAAACCTTACCAGAAATAAGCCAACGGTGTTTCTTTCCGCCCTGCCATTTATTTTTGGAATAAAAAGGGCTGTGATTGCGATGTTCACCATCTTTTTTGAGCACCTGCTAATGTGGGAAATGCTGTGCTGGGCTTCTGTACCATCTGAATAGACTGCAGGTAACTTCAGCAGTCCTTGAGATGTTAGCCTTCCAGATTAACAACACAAGAGCTGACATGTGTAAGGTTAAAAGCAGAATAATATAGGGACTTATAAACCACTTTGTAGAATATTTTTTTAAAAACTAGCCTGAATCCAAAAACTCTTCATCAACTACACAGAACTTAAAACTGTCATTAAATTCTGCCATATAAATAAACAGTACCCTGGGGATCCAATCTGGTGAAAGAGGACAGTAATTCCAATTAGCTTGGCCTTTGGAAGACAGATAAGTTCCGTGCAGGGGGCGGACGTGTAAACAAATAATGACAACCTAGAGCTCAGAGTAAATGCCCTAAGAGAGGGTGGATAGGACGGGGTGGGAACACAGAAAAAGGAATTGCTAGCCCTGCCCATTGCACTAATCAAGATTTCAAATCGATTAATTTAGAAAGTCTTTAAAATGGCTTAAAAAGTTAGCTTTTAAAACGTTTTGACATACGTAAATTATAAAAGTAAAATATAATTTCAATACAAGTGAAATCTAAGACTTCCTTGGCCTCCTTTTGCTGTAGTAATGATAACTGATTAAGTATTCTCAAGTTTGCTAGGGAACACTCATTCTACAAACACTTGATTCTTCTAAATTTAGTTATTTGTAGATATTAAAAGTAGTCCAGCAATAACTTTAAAAATTACTATTTAGGTCTGCGGCATGCAAAGAAGTGTATTTACATCTCTCTATGCTTTTTTCATGTATTTTCGTTGATAGCTACCTAAAAGATTAGATGTCCGTATCAAAACCTTTATTAGCTTTCATTTTGTTCCAATTAAGTATACAAAATCACAAACTGAACATGTGTATCTTGAAAATGATTAGTCAAATGTGACACTTTCAAATTTTTCATGAATAGAACAAATATAAAATGTGTTTCAAATACTTCCAAAGATCGATGATTTCAGAATTTTCACTTACTCAGGTTTAATAACCTGTGAACTCATTCCAAATTAGTGAGGTTTCACCAAACCATCTGCTGACCATGCAATAGCCAGTGAATGACAAGTTCACCAAGGAGATTCTAGAACTCCACCGGCATGTAGCTGTTGTCATTTATTCAAATGTTACAGAGAAGATCCACACTGTCATGCAGGAATTTATCTTATAAACACTTACAGGGTACTTACTATTATGTGCCAATCTCTGTTCTAAGCATTTTACAAATATTATCTCATTTAATCTTTACAATCGCTGTGAGGTGGGTACCATTATTATGTCCATTTATAGAAAATGAAACAAGAGTAAGGCAATGAGATGAGTAGCACTAAGAGTGTTACCTAATACTTTGAGAAGAACAAAGGCTTGTGTCTCCCAAAGCCAGTAATTAGTACAACTTTTTCCCTGCCCCAAACCTAATGAAGATCAACTGGTCTAAAACCTGAAGGATGAATTCAAGGAAAGGTGCTGTCATCTCCATATCACACCAACTTGGACCAAAGCTAATTGACCACCTCTTTCACTTTCCTTTGTTCTTCTGGCAATGTTTACTTAAAACTATAAAGCAATAACCACTATGAACTGATGAGAGACTTACAGAAAAATAGAGGCAAAATTGAGATTAAATGCAAAGGACAGAATTAAATGAGGAAATGAATTTAGAAATGACTGTGTCGAGTCTTGAGGAAAGCCCAGTGAACAGGCTTTGCCCTCAAGGGACTAGCCCTATTTCTCCTTTAAAAATGTTTAAAATGCACAAGAGAGCGTCTTTTCTGCTCAGGAAATCACACATCTGATTGTTAACTAATGACCTCTTGTTTCCCCATCTGTGACAATCTTGTTTTAATGCATTACAGAGAACAGAAAAATCACAAGTACAACATAGGCATCCCACCAAGATAAACAGGAAGACGATCTTCAAGTTCTGGGAAAAGCAACTAAAAATTTGAGCCATTTTCTAACTATAGTATCGGGACACGCACAAGTAGGTGTCTTGGAAAACAGCACCTGCTCTCTTCTGTACTGGGTGTTCTGCCAGATGCACACATGCACTGTGCTTCCCCATGTACGTCGAACCAGGTTTACTGTCTACCAAGGTGGTTCCCTTATGAAAATAAAATATTTAAATAGACTTTGTATATATTCAGGAAAATTCATCTATCACCCACTTTATCAGCTTATGATTTAAAACTTACTAATCCAGTTAAAAATTGATCATCTCAAGAAATATAACATGAAACTTTAGAATCATTCCTCATTATAATGATTTATTGATTTATTTATATAATGTATATAAATATAATGGGTTAATATAATTACACTATGAGTTGTTTTTTGTTGTCATTGTTGTTGTTAACAAACATTACCTTAATGTTGAACCCACTTTTAATGTAGTCCCAAACAGTAACTTATACCAACCCAGGTTAAAGACAGCTCAGTTTTTTCTGTAACTCTATTTTTGTGGGAAAAGGTAAACATACACAAAGATAGAAATAGTAGTATAATCAACCTCAGCCCTGATTAGGTCAATAATTATCAACTTCAACAATTATCAACATTTTTATATTCTTGTGCCCTCCCATTTTGCCTTTTCTTTTTCTTTTTTTTTTGTTTTTGGCTGCAGGATCTTGGTTCCCCGACCAGGGGATTCAACCCGGGCCCACAGCAGTGAAAGTGTGGAGTCCTAACCACTGGACCGCCAGGGAATTCCCTCTGTTTTGCCTTTTTTTTTAATTTATTTTTTACTGAGTTATAATTGACATATAACATTGTATTCATTTTAGGTGTACAACGTAATGATTTGATATATGTATATTTTATGAAACAATTACCATAGGAAGTTTAGTTAAGATTCATCACCTCACACACAGTCTTTTTTCCTTGTGATGAGAACTTTTAAGATCTTCTCTCTTAGCAACTTTTTTATTTATTTATTTATTTATTTATTTATTTATTTTTGGCTGCACTGGGTCTTCGTTGCTGAGCGTGGGCTTTCTCTAGTTGTGGCGAGCGGGGGCTGCTCTTTGTTGCGGCAGGCAGGCTTTTCATTGCGGTGGCTTCTCTTGTTGCGGAGCACAGGCTCTAGGCACACAGGCTTCAGTAGTTGTGGCACGTGTGCTCAGTAGTTGTGGCTCGTGGGCTCTAGAGCGCAGGCTCAGTAGTTGTGGCGCATGGGCTTAGTTGCTCCGCGACATGTGGGATCTTCCCAGACCAGGGATTGAACCCGTGTCCCCTGCATTGACATGCGTATTCTTAACCACTGCTCCTCCAGGGAAGCCCCTCTCTTAGCAACTTTTAAACCTGCAATATAGTATTGTTAACTATAGTCACTCTGTACGTTAGATCTCCCAGACTTACGTATAACTGAAAGTTCACACCTTTGGACCATTTCACCGCCCCCCCAACCCACTGCCCCTGGCAACCACTAATCTATTCTTGGTATCTATGAGTCAGTTTTTTTATTTTCGGTTTTTAGAAACCGCATGTCGGTGGGATCATACAGAATTTGTCTTTCTCTGTCTGACTTATTTCACTCAGCATAATGCCCTTGAGATTCATCCATGTTGTCGCAAAAGGCAAGATGTACTTCATTTTTATGGATGAATAATATTCACATATATATACATATATATGTATACACCACATTTTCTTTATCCATTTATCTATCAATGGTCATTTAGGCTGCTTCCATATCTTGGTAATTTTAAGTAATGTTGCAATGAACATGGTGGTGCAGATATCTTTTCCACTTAGTGTTTTCATTTTCTTCAGGTAAATACCCAGAAGTGGAATTGCTGGCTCATATGGTGGTTCTATTTTTAATTTTTTGAGGAACCTCCATACTGTTTTTTACAGTGGCTGCACCAATTTATACTCCCATCAACATTGCACAAAGGGTTCTCTTTTTACCATATCCTCACCAACACTTATTTCTTGTCTTTTTGATAATAGCCATTCTAACAGGTGTGAGGTGATATGGTGGTTTTGATTTACATTTCCCTGATGGTTAGTGATGTTGAGCACCTTTTCATGTACCTGTTGACCATCTGTATGTCTTCTTTGGGAAAATGTCTATTCAGATCCTCTGCCCACTTTTTCATTGAGTTGTTTGTTCTTTTTCTGTAATACATATAGTATACCAGATATATGATTTGCAAATATTTTCTCCCATTCTGTAGAATGCTTTTTATTTTGTTGATGGTTTCTTTTGCTGTACAGATCGTTTTAGTTTGTTGTAGTCCCACATGTTATTTTGCTTTTGTTGCCTTTGCTTTTGGTGTCAAATCCAAAAAATCATTGCCAAGACAGACGTCAAAGAGCTTCCCCCCCCTATATTTTCTTCCAAGAGTTTTATGGTTTCAGGTCTTACATTCAAGTTTTTAATCCATTTTGAGCTGAGTTTTGGTGTGGTGTAACATAGTGGTCCAGTTTCATTCTTTTGTATGTGACTGTCTAGTTTTCCCAACACCATTTATTGAAGAGACTATCCTCTTCCCATTATATATTCTTGGCTCCTTTGTCATAAATTAATTGACCATATATGTGTAGATTTATTTCTAGGCTCTCTATTCTGTTCCCTTGATCTATGTGTCTTTTTTAATACCAATACCATACATTTGTGTGTTTTTTTCATCTTTTATATACATTTTCCCTGGTCCCATCTCTTTGTCAGGAGACATTCTTATTTAAATGTGTTGAGAGTTCTACCCACATCAAATGGGAAGTCCAGTTCCCTCCCCAGGGATCTGCAAAGCTCTGAGCAGGGGCAAAAAGATGGGGGACAGGGGCAGGGGGAGCACAGTTTTCATTCTTGTGGCCATCCCTGACTCTGAATTTCTGCTCCCATTGAACTAAGGATCTCACTCTTATCCTTGTTCTCTTTCTTCTGCTCCAAAAAGAACCTAGGTTCAACACTCAGCTCTTTTTAAAGCTCTTTTTCTTCTGTCCCCCGTCAGGAGTCTTTTTACATTGCTCTGGCTACTCCATTTTGGGACATCCTTCACACAACCTCTTAAGGAACCTGAATTTTCTCACTATATAGCTTGATCCCTGGGCTCTGGGCTGACCTTCAGATATCCAACTGCTTACTATTATCTCTAAGGCAGTATACTCAGAGACTTTCTCTTGAGTAGCCCAGAACTGGACGAATTTGAAATTTCATTCTCTGCTATATACTAGTGCCTGAATATGGAAGGAAATGATACGTGATTTATATTCCTATTGATATGGTGTTTACACACTCTTCCCCCACCTTCAGAAGGCAAAAGTAGTCATAGTCTAAATTTATAATGTTTTTCCTCCATTACATTCCTTCTTATTAATATTTAGTCATTATTTTATTAAAAAATTTTTTTTCACTCAGCTCCGTCTTTTTGTTTTTTAATTGCTCTTTATTATATCGTACCATTTTCCCACAACTGACTCATCCCTTCTATTCTCTGCAAATTCAACTCCTACGCATTCTACAAAGATCATCTGAAATCCCATTACTTTCACAAAATGTGTGTATACAAAAGCATGTGTAAATAAACACCCAGCTAACCTTAATGTAGTTTTTTACAGTTCACAAAGGACTTGCACATACAAATTCTCATATGATGCTCTATGAGACTATGGAGTAGATGTTGTTAAGACTTTCATTTTACATATAAGAAAATTCAATCTTTGTGCAACTGAGCAACTAACTCAAGGACATACAGTTAAATTGACTACAGTTTTGCATTTCAGGGAAAAGATTTTTTTTCCTTTTACCTTCTGACCCCCTTCACCCAAGGTCTGTTTTTTGGTTGTTGTGGTTTGCTACAGCTTTGTAATATAGTTTGAAATCAGGAAGTTTCTTCTTTCAGCATTGTTCTTCTTTCTCAGGATTGCTTTAGTTATTCAGGGTCTTTTGTGGTTCCATACAAATTTTAGATTTGTTTTTTCTATTTCTGTGAAAAAATGCCATTGGAATTTTGATAGACATTGCCTTAAATCTGTAGATTGTTTGGGTTGTATGAGCATTTTGACAATATTAATTCTTCCAATCCATGAGCACAGAGTATCTTTCTATTTATTTGTTTCTTCTTCGATCTCTTTCATCAGTGTCTTATAGTTTTCAGTGTATAGGTCTTTCACCTCCTTGGTTAAATTTATACCTAGGTATTTTATTCTTTTAGATGCAGTTTTAAATGGGATTGTTTTCTTAATTTCTCTTTATGATAGTTTGTTGTTGGTATATAGAAACAAACTGATATGTGTATTGATTTTGTATCCTGCAACTTTACTGAATTCATTTCTTAGTTCTAATAGTTATTTGGTGGAGTCTCAGGGTTTTCTGTATACATAATATCATGTCATCTGCAAATAGAGAACTCTTCCTTTGTGATTTAGATTCCTTTTATCTCTTTTTCTTGCCTAATTGCTATTGCTAGGACTTCCAGTGCTCTGCTGAAGGAAAGTGATGAGAGTGGGTATTCTTGTCTTGTTCCTGATCTTAGAAGAAAAGCTTACAGCTTTTCACCATTGAATATGATGTTAGCTGTGGGCTTATCATTTAAGCCTTTATTATACTGAGGTATATTTCCCTCTCTACCCACTTTGTTGAGAGCTTTTATCATGAATGGATGTTGAATTTTGTCAAAAGCTTTTTCTTCATTTACTAATATGATTATATGATTTTTATTCTTCATTTTGTTAATATAGTGTATCACATTGATGGATAATGAACCATCCTTGCATCCCTGGAATAAATCCCACTTGATCATCATGTATGATCCTTTTAATGTATTGTTGAATTTGGTTTGCTAATATTTTGTTGAGGATTTTGCATATATGTTGATCAGGGATATTGGCCTGTAATTTTTTTTTTTTCGTGAGGTATCCTTGTCTGGTTTTGCTTTGGCCTCATAAAATGAGTTTGGAAGTGTTCCTTCCTCTTGAATTTTTTGACGAGTTTGAGAAGGATAGGTAATAAATCTTATTTAAATGTTTCGTGGAATTCTCCAGGGAAGCTGTCTGATTCTAGACTTTTGTTTGTTGGGAGGTTTTTGCTTACTGATTCAATCTCCTTACAAGTAATCAGTCTGTTCAGATTTTCTATTTCTTAATGATTCAGTCATGGTAGGTTGTCTGTTTCTAGGAATTTGTCCATTTCTTCTAGTTGTCCAATTTGTTGGCATTTACTCATAGTAGTTTCCAATTTTATCCTTTTTTTTTTTTTGGCTGAAGTATTATTATAAATCATACCTCAACTTCAATATGCATGTCCAATGAGGACTTTAAATAAAATCATAGCCACCATGCCATTATCACACTCACCAAAATTAAGAAAATCTCCTCATACTACCCATCATCCAGCAAATATTAAAATTTGTCTGGGGACTTCCCTGGTGGCGCAGTGGCTAAGAATCTGCCTGCCAATGCAGGGGACACAGGTTCATGCCCTGGTCTGGGAAGATCCCACATGCCACGGAGCAACTAAGCCCGTGCACCACAACTACTGAGCCTACGCTCTAGAGCCCGCGAGCCACAACTACTGAGCCCACGTGCCACAACTACTGAAGCCTGCACGCCTAGACCCCATGCTCTGCAAGAAGAGAAGCCACCACAATGAAAAGCCTGCCTGCCGCAATGAAGAGTAGCCCCCGCTCACTGCAACTAGAGAAAGCCCGCGTGCAGCGATGAAGACCCAATGCAGCCAAACATAAATAAAATAAATTAATTTAAAAAAAAAATTTGATTGTCTCACAGATCCTCTGTACAGTTGCTTTGTTTTATTTGAGATCTAAACAAAGTTCATTGCACTTGACTGTCATGTTTCTTAAGTGCCTTTTACTCAATTTTGCTAGTACCCTGCCATTTTTTTTCATACCATTAATTTACTGGAGAAATTATGTCACTTGTGTTGTAGAATATTTCCTGGATTTAGCTGATTGCTTCCGTATGATAGTCCTCTTATTTTTGTAGATAGTTAGATCTAGAATTTTTATTAGATTCAGGCTGTATATTTTAGGTAAGAATGCTTCATAGTACTTGTTGTATGCTTCCTATTCCATCACATTTTGAGAAACATAATGTCTCATAGTTTTATTTTTCATGATGAAATATAGCTCATGGGTTTAAGTGATGTCAGCTTGATTCCAACATTAGAACGTTTTTCATCAACTTTTCACCTGATTGTTTTAGCAATTGATGATTGTGACTAGATCCAACATTTCATTAGAGGTTGAAAAAAAAGAATTTCTAATTCTATCATTCCTTCTGAATTTACTAACTGAAATTCTACCATAGAGAACTTTTTTCATCAACTTTTTTGTTACCCTGACATACAATTTTTAGATGAAATATAGGTTTTATTTATCAATTTTCAGAATATTGAGCTGGTGTCCTAGCACCTTCCAATTGTGACAGATGAGGACTTTTAAAATATTATTGTGAATGCACTGATTTTCATATATTTGAATTATTTTAATTATTATTTTTGATGATCAAATTGTCCCACTTTTGGCCAATGAGAAATTATTCAAGTTCTTTCATATGTATTTTAGATTTGTTCACATTAATCTTTGATATTTTTCTTGCTTTCTGGCACAAGATGGCCCAGACTCATATTGTACATTCCCTGTCTCTGACCTAGAATCAGTCATTTTTTCTGAAGAGCCCTGGTTCCTTTTAGTCGGAAATGGTGGGAAGAGTGGGCATCTTTGTCTCGTTCCTGATTTTAGAGGAAAAGCTTTCAGTTTTTTACCATTTAGTATGATGTTAGCTGTGGGTTTGTCATAAATGGCCTTTATTATGTTGAGATATGTTCCCTCTCTACCAAATTTGCTGAGAGTTTTTAATCATGAGTGAGTATTGATTTTTTCAAACGCTTTTTCTGTGTCTGTTGAGATAATCGTGATATTTTTTGTTCTTCACTTTGTTAATGTGGTGTATCACATTGATTGATTTGCAGATATTGAACCATCCATGCATCCCTAGAATCAATTCCAGTTGATCATGGTGTATGATACTTTTTATATACTGTTGAATTCTATTTGCTAATATTTTGTCAAGAATTTTTGCATCTATATTCATCAGGGATATTGGCCTGTAATTTTTTTTTTTTTGTGAAGTCTTTGTCTGTTTTTGGTATCAGAGTAATGGTGACTCTGTAGAATGAATGTGGGAGTATTCCCTTCTCTTCATTTTTTGGAATAGTTTGAGAAGGATAGGTTTTAACCCTTCTTCATATGTTTTGTAGAATTCCCCTGTGAATCTGTCTGGTCCTGGACTTTTGCTTGTTAGGAGTATTTTGATTACTGATTCAATTTCAATACTAGTAATTTGTCTGTTCAGATTATCTATTCCTCATTCAGTCTTGGAAGATTTATGTTCCTGGGAATTTATCCATTTCTTCTAGGTTGTCCAGTTTGTTGGCATATAACCGTTCATAGTATTCTCTTATGATTGTATTTCTGTGATATTGCTTGTAATTTCTCCACTTTCATTTCTTATTTTGTTCATTTAGATCCTCTTTTTCTTAATGAAGCTGACTAAATCAATTTTGTTTGTCTTTCCAAAAAAAAAGTCTTGATTTCATTGATCTTTTCTATTGTTTTTTGGTCTCTATTTTATTTCCTCTCTGATCTTTATTATTTCTTTCCTTCTACTGACTTTGAGCTTTGTTTGTTCTTCTTTTTCTAATTCCTTTAAATGGTAGGTTAGGTTGCTTATTTGAGATTTTTCTTTCTTCTTGAAGTATGCCTCTATTGCTATAAACTTCCCTCTTAGAACTGCTTTTGCTGCATTACATAGATTTTTTAAAGTTGTGCTTTTATTTTCAGTGGTCTTAAGGTTGTTTTCTGATTTCCTCCTTGATATCTTCATTGACCCATTGATTTTTTTAGTAGCATGTGGTTTAGTCTCCACATGTTTGTGTTTTCCCATTTTTCTTACTATAATTGATTTCTAGGTTCATACCATTGTGGAAGGAAAAGATTCTTGATATAATTTCTATCCTCTTAAATGTTTGAGCCTTGTTTTGTGGCCTAGCTTGTGATCTATCCTGGAGAACATTACATGTGCACTTGACAACAAAGTGTATTCTGCTGTTTTTGGATGGAATGTCTTGTAGATATCTATTAAGTCCAATTGGTCTAATGTGTCATTTAAGACCACGGTTTCCTTTTTGATTTTCTGTCTGGATGATCTGTCGATTAATGAAATGAGTTGTTAAAGTCCTCTACTATTATTGTATTATTGTTAATTTCTCCCTTTATGTCTATTACTATTTACTTTATGTATTTAGGTGCTCCTATATTAGGTTCCTATATGTTTATGAATGTTATTCCCTCTTCTTGTATTGATCCCTTTATCTTTATATAATGTCTTTCTTTGTCCTTTATTGTAGACTTGTTTTAAAGTCTACTTTGTCTGATATGAGTATTGCAACCCCAGATTTCATTTCCACTTGCATGGAACATCTTTTTCTATCTTCTCACTTTCAGTCTGGGTGTCTTTAGCTCTGAAGTGAGTCTCTTGTAGGTAGCATATAAATGAGTCTTGTTTTTTTAATCCAATCAGCCACCCTGTGTCTTTTGATTGGAGCATTTAGTCCATTGACATTTAAAATGATGAGATAGGTATGTACGTACTGACATTTTGTTACTTGTTTTCTGGTTGTTTTTCTAGCTCTTCTCTGTTCTTCTTGTTTTAGTCTCTTCCTTTGTGGTTTGATAATTTTCTTTTGTGTTATGTTTGTGCTCCTTTCCCTCCAGTTTTTATATATCCATTGTAGGTTTTTGATTTGTGCTTACCATGTAGTTCATATATGTTGACCTATAACTATATCTACTTGTTTTAAACTGATTTTAAGTTCAACAGATTCTAAAAGCTCTACATTTTTTACTCCCCTCCCCTATGTTTTGAGTTTTTGATATTGTATTTTACATCTTCATGTCTATCCCTTAACTATTTATTGTAGTTATAGTTTTATAATTTTTGTCTTTCAACTTTTGTACTAGCCATTTAAGTGGTTGAGCCATAACCTTTCTATATATTTGTCTTTACCAGTGGTATTTTTACCTTCCCATAATTTCTTGTTTCTTGTAGTAGTCTTTTCTTTTTCACTTAAAGATGACCCTTTAATGCTTCTTGTAAGGTTGGTTTAGTATTGATGAACTCCTTTAGTTTTTGCTTGTCTGAGAAGTTATTTATCTCTCCTTCGATTCTGAATGACAGTGTTAGGTTAAATATCCCAGGTTGCAGGTTTTTCCCTTTCAGTACTTTAAATATATCATGCCACTCCCTTCTGGCCTGCTAAGTTTCTGCTGAGAAATCAGCTGATAGTTTTATGGGGATTCCCTTGTGTATAACTCTGTTTTTCTCTTCTTGCCTTTAGAATTCTCTCTTTATCTTTAACTTTGCCATTTTAATTATGATATGTGTTGGTGTGGGTCTCTTTGAGTTCATCTGGTTTGGGATTCTCTGTGCTTCCTGTGCCTGGATATCAGTTTCCTTTTTCAGGTTTGGGAATTTTTCAGTCATCATTTCATTTTCTACCCCTTTTTCTCTCCCTTCTCCTTCTAGGACTCCTAGAGTGCAAATGTTAGTACACTTGTTGTTATTTCAGATGTCCCTTAAACTATTCTTATTTTTTTTAATTTATTTTTCTTTTTGCTATTCTGATTGGATGATTTCTATTATTCTATCTTTCAGATCGCTTATGAGTTCTTCTGTATCTCCTAACCTGTTGTTAATTTCCTCTAGTGTATTTTTTCATTTCAGTTATTGTATTCTTCAGCTCTGACTGGTTCTTTTTTATATTTTCTAGTTCTTTGTTAAAATTCTCACTGTGTTCATGTATTCTTTTCCCCAGTTCAGTAGCATCCTTATTACTTTTGCTTTGAACTCTTTATCAGATAAATTATTTATCTCTGCTTCATTAAGGTTTTTTCAGGGTTTTTTTAATTTCTTGTTCTTTTCTTTGAAACATATTTCTCTGTCTTCTCATTCTGTTTAACTTTATCTGTATGAAATTAGGTGAAACAGTTACCTATCTGGTCTTGAAGGTGTGCCCTTGTGTGTGAGTGTCCCTGTGCAGTTTGCACGTGTCCAGTGGCTTTGGTGGAAGAGCTGGATTTGAAGTGAGCAGGGCTGCATATTTCCCAGTGGTGTGCTGGCAGTGTTTGCCACGTAGGCGGTAAGGCTGGGGTTGGAGAGGCTAAAGCCAGAACTACGTGCAAGCCAGGGCTTCTGCTGTGCTCACTGGTCATCACAGCCCTCTCAGATGTGAGGTCAGGAGCAGGTGCCCTGAGGGAGTTAGGTTTTTCCTGGGTGTGATGGTAGTCTCCACCTTGATTTGGGGTGCGGCTGAGGCCTGAGGGCTTAGAGCTGCACTTCTGTGCTGGTTTCACTTTTTCCCTAGTGTGCAAGCCTTGGTTAGAGGCTGGGTTGGGGCCTGAGGAATTGCTGCCTCACCACTGAGCTGGCCCCATCCTCTCCCAACTGTGCACAGGGAAGGGAGCTTTGGAGAAGGTGGTCTCTGCCTGGGAGCTACTTTCACTCCCTCCCAAGTGTGTGCACCAAAGCGCTTGCTGGCAATGGCTGCCTCAGCCCTGGCCAGAGGCATGGGCGGGGTCTGAGTTGGCTCTGCTCCCTCCAAGAATACACATTCTCATTGGAAACAGCAACCTCCGCCTTCGTGGGGAGCAATGCCAGAGCAAGAGGGGCTGGAGCAGGAGCCTGGTGTGAGCTGTGGGGTGTGCACTGGGGTGGTTCTGGCAGGCAGGCCAGAGCCCCAGGCAGTTTCCAATCTGCTGCCTCCGTGCTGTGCGCGTGTTCAGGGGGCTTGGTTTCTTACAGCACTCCGGTAAGCCCCACTGTCTTTCAAACCCACTAAGGGGGCTTGTCTTCCTGGTGTCAGACCACAGGGCTGGGGTGTGGCTCAAACCCCTTGCTCCCCAGGGCAGGGATCCCTGAGCCTGTGATATCCTCCTCTTCTAGGGGTGTGGGTCCCAACCAGATCACTTCTTCTCCATTCCTACCACACTCCGTGTGGCTCTTTCTTTACAGCGTTGGTTGTAGAAGAGCTGTCTGGTGGTCCCCAGGTCAATTTCAGTGAGGGTCAGTCTATATGTAATTGTAGTTTTGATGTTTTCATGAGGGGAGGGGAGCCCAGCGTCCTTCTACTCTGCCATCTTGATCTCTGCATCTCACTCTTTCTTTTTTTTCAACATGTTCAAACATTTTGTTTCAAACTTCCTTTTTTTATTTCAAGAATAACATAGATGTTTATTCTATAATTTATTTTTTAAGAAGCCATTTTATTGACTATCATTAATTCATAAAAAGCTGTACATGTTTAATGTTTACAAAAGATATCTTTGAATATAAGTATACATCCATGAATACATCACCAGTCTATGCCATAAAAAGTCCATCTCCAGAAGTTTCCTCCTGCCCTAATTATTTATTACTGTTATATTTTGTGATAAGAACACTTAAGATCTACCCTCTTAGCAAATTTTTAATTATACAATACAGTATTGTTAACTACAGTCACTATGCTATACAGTCGATCTCTAGGTCTTATTCATTTTGTATAACTGAAACTTTGTACCCTTTGACTAATACCTCCCTGTTTCCCCCTCCCCTTAACCCCTGGCAACCACCATTCTGCTCTCTGCTTCTATGAGTTTAACTATTTTAGATACTTCATATAAGTGATATCATATAGTATTTGTCCTTCTGTGTCTGGCTTATTTCAGTTGGCATAATGTCCTCCAGGTTCATCCATGTTGTTGCAAAAGGCAGGATTTCCTTCTTTCCTTAAGGCTGAATAATATTCATTGTATGCTTATATCACATTTTCTTTATCCATTCATCCATCCATGCATATTTATTTTCATATCTCAGCTATCGTGACTAAAGCTGCAATGGACATGGGAGTCCCGATATCTCTTCAAGATTCTGATTTCAATTCTTTTGGATATATACCCAGAAGTGGGACTGCTGGATCTATTTTAATTTTTTTGAGGAACCTCCATAATGTTTTCCATAGTGGTAGCACCATTTTTCATTCCCACCAACACTGTACAAGGATTATAATTTCTTCACATCCTTGACAACACTTGTTATTTTTTGTTTTTGCTTTGTTTTGGTTTTTTATAATATCCATCCTAACAGGTTTGAGTTGATATCTCATTGTGGTTTTGATTTGCATATCCCTGATGATTAGTGATGTTGAGCACTTTTTCATGTACCTTTTGGTCATTTGTATGTCTTCATTGGAGAAATGTCCTTTCAAGTCCTTTGTCCATTTTTTGGGTGATTTGTTTATTTTGCTATTGAATTGTAGTTGCAGTAGGTCCTTTATGTAAGGATATTAGCACCTTAGATATATAGTTTGCAAATATTTTCTTCCATTCCATAGGCTGCCTTTTCACTGTTTCTGTTTCCTTTGCTGTGCAGAAGCTTTTTAGTGAGATGTAGTGCCACCTGTCTCTTTTTGCTTTTGATGCTTATCCTTTATGTGTCACATCCAAGAAATCATTGCCTAAACTAAATATTATGACTTTCCCACTATGTTTCCTTCTAGGAGCTTTACAGTTTCAGGTCTTATGTTTAAATCTTTCATACATTTTGAGTTGATTTTTGTATATGGCATAGATAAGGGTCCATCCAATTTCATTCTTTTGAATGTAAATATACAGTTTTTCTAACACCATTTGCCCCATAAAGATAGCATGTTCGTGTCGCTCAACCTAATATGTCCCCCACAAAAGTATATTATTAACCATTTATGAATTGGCTTACCTTGTTCACCCTGTCTCCTTTCCTCACAGGAGTTACCTGGATGCTGTGTTTTTAGTTCCCATTCACTTTTTGAGCCCACTGGGATCTGATTTCTATCTCTATCGCTACCAAATTGGTAATGATGTTCTAGTTGTTAAATTTAAAAGGCATTTTTATTCCATTCTCAACGGTTTTTTTTTCTTTTATGACATTGACATTTTTGAAGAATATATGTCAGTTGTTTTACAGAATGTTCTTCAGTTTGGATTTGTCTTCCTCGTGATTAGAGCTAGATTCAGATTATACACTCTCTGGCTGAAATACTAAGGAAGTAATGTCGTGTCCTTTTCTGGATATCACATTTGGAGGTACATGGTGTCCATCTGTCCTTAACTGGTAATATTAATTTTGATCATCTGGTCAAGGTATCGTCTTGTGTCTCCGCTATATAGTTACTGTTTTTCTCTGTGGAATTAATAAGTAATCTGTGGGGAGACACTTTTTAAGACCTCATCAAACTAGATATAACATTCCTTAGCAATTCTTGCCTGAACCAAAATAGTGTTTATCCAACTCCACTACTCCCTTCACGCTAACTAGTGAGCATTTTACTGTGAGGAAGAGCCTTCCTTTCTTTATTTAATCATCCATATAGACTCCTGGATCCTATTTAATTCAGTGGATTATAATCCATTGCATCCTTATTTATTTCTGTGCTCAAAGTGTCCCAGACACGGATAGTGGGAGTTCCTTCAAGACTTCTGTGTCTTTTTTTCCGTGCTACATATATTTTGTTTGTTTGATCACTTCTGGTTCAACAAGATGTTCCAGGCTCAACTTATACCTTCCCTGCCTCAACCCTGGGATCAGTCATTTATTCAGTGAGCCCTGCATCCTTTTAGTGAGTAATGGAATCTGGAAACCAAGATCTAGATTATAAGTGTGCTTATTGCAACTAGGATATCATTGGTTCTAGACCCTTTCAGCCTACAGAGCTAAGTAATCATGAGTTCATACTGATACCTCCAATTCCAGTCCAATACCACAAGGTTCTTCCTTGCCTTCCCCTGTTCTTTATTTGTATCTCCCTTCGTCTGTAGTGTGAACTATGGCTACAGACATTAACACAATTTGCTACAAGTAAAATAGTTTCATAATTACCACACACATACTGCTACCACTACTGCAAAACAAAAACAAATATTGAGTTCAAGATTGGTCTGAAGTTCTTTTTTTTCTCCTAGATTGAGAATATATAGTCAAAGTACTATGTTCAAAAGTAATTGATTTAGTTTTCGTTTTTATTGCCTTCAGTGCTGTAGTGTTATGAATTTGCAGTCCGGCTAGGGTTGTTTGGTTGTGTTTGAGTTCGGTGTTAGGGCATTCACCCTTCCTTATTGATTTAATTTTTTAGATATGTAAAACATTAACATGATTTCAAAGGGAAACTATTAAAAAAGTTACATTCAGAGAAGTATCTATCCCTATTCCTTCCATCCATCCACTTCACCTCCTTGCCTCTGTGAGTAACCAGTCTTATTATTTTCTGGTTTATCCATCCTGTATTTTTCTTTATTGAAATATAATTGACATATAACATCATGTAAGTTTGAGGCATGCAGCGTGTTAATATGATACATTTATATATTACAATATGATTAGTGTTCCTGATACCTTTGTCATGTCACAGAACTTTCTTTTTTATGTTGAGGACAACTAAGATGCAGTCTTAACTTTGAAGTTTATAATACAGTATTGTTGACTATAATCAATCTGTTGTGCATTAGAGCTACAGAACTTATTTATTTGCTAGTTGAAAGTTCATACCCATAGACATTTCTCCAATTTCCCCATCCCCAGCCCCTGGAAACCACCATTCTACTCTCTGTTTTTACGAGTTCAGCTTTTTTAGATTCCACATATAAGTGAGATCATACAGTATTTGTCTTTCTCTGACTTATCTCACTTAGCATAATGCCCTTAAGGTCCATCCATGTTGTTGCAAATGACAGGATTTTTTCCTTTCTCATATCTGAATTTTCTATATATATATATAACCCACAACTTCTTTATCTATTCATCGGTTGACAAACAGGTTGTTCTCATGTCTTGGCTGCTGGGAATAATGCTGCAATGAACATGGGTATGCAGATATCCTTGAGATACTGATTTCAATTCCTTCAAATATATGCTCAGAAGTGGGATTGCTGGATCCTATGGTAGTTCAATTTAAATTTTTTGAGGAACTGCCATACTGTTTTCCATAATGGCTGTACCAATTTACATTTCCACCAGTAGTGTATAAGGATTCCCTTTTCTGCACATCCTCGCCAACATTTGTTATCTCATGTCTTTTTGATAAAAGCCATCCTAACAGGTGTGAGGTAATATCTCACTGTGGTTTTGATTTGCATTTCCCTGATGATTAATGATATTGAGCAACTTTTCATATACCTATTGGCCATTTGTATGTCTACTTTGAAAAACCTATTCAGGTTCTTTGCTCAATATATAATTGGATTGTTCACTTTTTTTGCTATTGAGTTGTGTGAGTTCTTTACATATTTTGGCTATTAGTTTTGTATCATGTATGTGGTTTTTGAATATTTTCTCCCATTCTGTAGATTGCCTTTTCAATTTACTGTTTCCTTTGCTGTGCAGAAGCTCTTTAGTTTAGTGTAGTCCCACTTGTTTATTTTAGTTTGTGTTGCTTGTGCTTTTGGTGACTTATCCAAGAAATCATTGCCTAGACCCATGTCAAGGATCTTTTCCCCTATGTTTTCTTCTAAAAGTTTTACGGTTTCAGGGCTTACATTTGATTTCAGGCTAATTTTTGTGAGTGGTGAAATATAGGTGTCCAGTTTCATTCTTCTGCATGACAATATCCAATTTTCCCAACATCATTTATTAAAGAGACTGCCCTTGTCCCATTGTGTGCTCTTGACACCCTTCTCAAAAATTAGTTGACCATATATTTACAGGTTTATTTCTAAACTATATTCTGTTCCACTGTTCTGTGTGTCTGTTTTTATGCCAGGACCATATGGTTTTGATTACTTTAGCTTTGTAATATAGCTTGAAATCAGGTATTGTGATGGCTCCAGTGTTGTTTGTCTTTCTCTAGATTGCTTCAGCCATTTGGAGTCTTTTGTGGTTCCATGCAAATATTAGAATTGTTTTTTCTATTTTTGTGAAAATATGCATTGGGGTTTTGATTGGGATTACACTGAATCTGTGGGTCATTTTTGGTAGTATGGACATTTTCACCACATTAATTCTTCCAAGAACATGGAATATCTTTCTATTTATTTGTATCTCCTTCAACCTCTTTCTTCAATGTCTTATAGTTTTCAGTCTAAAGGTCTTACACCTTCTTGGTTAAATTTATTCCTAAGTATTTTATTGTTTTCAATGCTATTGTAAATGGGATTGCTTTCTTAACTTCTCTTTCAAATAGTCTGTTGTTAGTTTATAGAAATGCAACTGATTTATGTGTGTTGATTTTGCATCCTGCAACTTTACTGAATTCATTTATTAGTTCTAACTATGTTTTGTTGGATCTTTAGGGTTTTCTATGTATTAGATCATGTCATCTGTGAACACAGATAATTTAATTTTTCCTTTCTGCTATGGATGCCCTTTATTGTTTTTTTTCCTTGCCTAATTGCTCTGGCTAGGATTTCCAGTACTATGTCAAATAGAAATGGTGAGAGTGGGCATTCCTGTCTTGTTCCTGACCTTAGAAGAAAGGATTTAAAATTCTCACCATTGAGTATGATGTTAGCTGTGGTCTTGCCATATTGGCCTTTATTATGCTGAGCATTTTTATTATGAAAGGATGTTGTATTTTGTCAAATGCTTTCTCATCTATTGGGATGATTATATGATTTTAATATTTCATTTCATTCATACTATTAATGTGGTGTATCACATTTATTGATTTTCATATGTTGAACCATCCTTGCATCTCAGGGATAAATCCCACTTTCTCATGGTGAATGATCCTTTTAATGTGCTATTAAATTTGATTTGCTAATATTTTGTTAGGCATTTTTACATCTATCTTCATCAGGGATATAGGTTTGTAATTTTCTTTTCTTGTAGTGTTTTTGTCTGGCTTTGGTGTCAGGGTATTGCTGGCCACATAAGATAAGTTTGGAAGTGTTCCCTCTTCAATTTTTTGGAAGAGTTTGAGAAAGACTGGTGTTAATTCTTCTTTAAATGTTTGGTGGAATTCACCTGTGAAACCATCTGGTCCTGAGCTTTTCTTTCTTGGGAGGTTTTTGATTATTGATTCAATCTCCATGCCCCTTAGTTGTCTGTTCAGGTGTTCTATTTCTTTATGATTTGGTCTTGGTAGGTTTTCTGTTTCTAGAAATTCATCCATTTCTTCTAGGTTATCGAGTTTGTTGGCATATGTTTATTCATAGTAGTCTCTCATAATTATTTGCATTTCTGTAGTATCAGTTGCAATGTCTCCTATATTTCTTTATAAGCAGATTTGTGTATGTTTTCTTATTTCCTCTTCTCTTATACACAAGATAGCATATTGCATGTACTGTTCTGCACTTTACTTATTTTACTTAATGTATCCTGGAAACCACCACATATCTTGTCCTAGAGTTCTTCCTCATTTTTATTACAACTGCATGGGTCTCCATCATGTGAATATATCATAGTTTATTTAACCAGACTCCTATGTTTGAACATTTAGCTAATTTCCTAATATTGATCATTTGTATTTTCTGTCTTTTTCCCCTCTAATCCATCTAGCTAAAAATTTGTTTTGTGTGGTTTTTTTTTTTGAGGTATAATTGATATACAATAGTATATAAGTTTCAGGACTTGTCAGTTTTGTTTCTCTTAGAAAAGCAATTTTGTTTTCATTGATTTTCTTTATTGTTGTCTGTTCTGTTGATTTTGGCTCTTATGTGAATAATTTCCTTTTTCAATTCACTCTGGATTTAATTTGCTGTCTTTTTCTGTTTGTTAAGGTAGAAACTTGAGTCAATGATTTTAGACCTTTCTTCTTTTCTAAGCACTTTGGACATCTGACTTTTAAAAAACAGGAACAGGATTTAAAATTATACAAAATGAGCTGCATATGTAATACTGACATGGAGTTACTGAGAAAATACTGGTTTTAGTTGTTTCCAGGTAAAGCAGTCTCTAGTAACATGTCAACCAAGAAAATATATGCAATTGCTAGCTAGCCTTAGATATACTACACTTCATACACTTAAAGGTATAAATTCCTCTCTAAACATTACATTAGCTGCAATCCATATGTGTTAATATGTTGTGTTTTTATTTTCATTCAGTAAAATATGTTTTGCACTAATATCTCTTGTGATTTCTTCTTTGACCTATGGCTTATTTAGAAATGTGTTACTTAATTTTCAAATATTTGGAATTTCCAGATGTCTTTCTTCCATTGAATTCTAATTTAGTCCATTTTGATCAGAGAACATATTCTCTATGATTTCAATCCTCTGTCAATTTTGGAGGCTTATTTTATGACCCAGCCTATGGTTTATTCTGGTGAATGGTCTTTGTATGCTTAAAAAGAATGTATTTGGGGAGGGTGAGAGGGAGGGAGATGCAAGAGGGAAGAGAAATGGGAACATATTGTATATGTATAACTGATTCACTTTGTTATAAAGCAGAAGCTAACACACCATTGTAAGGCAATTATACTTCAATAAAGATGTTTAAAAAAAAAAAAAAAAAGAATGTATTTTCTGCTGTTGCTGAGTCAAGTGTTCAACAGATGTCAGTTAGGTCAAGTTGGTTGATAATGTTCAAATCTTCTGTATTCTTACTTATTTTCTGTGTACTATCAGTTGTTGAGAAAGGATGTTGAAATCTCCTGCTATAGTTATGGGTTTTTCTTGTTCTCTCTGTTCTGTGAGGTTTTGCTTTTTTATATTTTAACGCTCTGTTAAATACACAATTGAAATTGTATGCCTTCTTACTGAATTGATCTTTTTATCATTAGGAAATGTCCCCCTTTATTCCTGCTAATTATACCTTTCCCAAAGCTTACTTTGATATTAATATAGCCACTTTATCTTACAATTAGTGTTTGTATGGTATATTATTTTCATTCTTTTACTTACGTCTCTATGTTTTAAGCACATTTCTTGGAGATAGTATATAGTTGGATCTTGCTTTTATATTCAATCTGATAGTCTCTACCATTTAACTGAAATATATAGACTATGGGTCAGCAAACATTTTCCATAAACAACCAGATAGTAAACTGGTCTCTGTCACAGCTACTCAAATCTGCTATTGTAATGTGACAGCAGGTATAGAAAATACATAAACATATGCACATGGCCCTCTTATTTACAGGAGGCTTCTGCTGCTTCTGCTTGTTCTGTTTCTGTTCTTGATTTCCTGCTCTTGCTTCTGCTTCCCCTCCTCCTCCAGCTTCTTTCTCCTTCTCTTCCTTACCCTCTTCTGCCCCTTCACTTTCTCTCTCCTGTTCTTCTTTGGTAGAGTGGTGTTTTTCTGCCATAATTTTCCTTAAGCACAATGAACTTCCATATACTTCTTTAGTACAAGTCTGGCTGGCCAAAAAATAATAATAATAATTCTCCCACCATTTGTTTGCCTGAAAAATCTTTATTTTGAGAAATATTTTTGGACTTTCCTGGTGGTCCCGTGGTTAACACTCCATGCTCCCAATGCAGGGGGCCCGGGTTCGATCCCTGGTCGGGTAACTAGATCCCACATACCGCAACTAAGACCTGGTGCAGCCAAATAAAAAAATAAATATTAAAAAAAAAAAGAAAAATATGTTTGCTGGATATAGAACTCTAAGTTGAGGGGTTTTCTTCTAGCCAAACAAAGTTGTCCTTCCATTGTGTTCTGGCTCTATTGTTTCTGAAAATTGTCTTTGGTATTTATTACCTTTGGTCCACTTCTAACGTGTTTTATTTTCTGAATGCTTTAAAACATTTCTCTTTTTCACTAGTTTTCAGTGATTTGACGATAACATGACTTGGTGTTGTCTTCTTTGTTTTAATTCTGATTAACTTCATTGAGCTTCCTGGATATGTATGTTTATAGTTTTCATCAAGTCAGAAAACATTCTACCTATTGTTTCTTCAAAGAATTTTCTGCCCCCACTTTCCTGAGATTCAAATTATACATATATTAGACAACTTAATATTGTCCCATAGATCACTGAAGTGAAGTTCTTTTGTTTTTTCCCCCTCAGTCTTTTTGTCCCCTCTGTGCTTTCACTTGAAAGCATTTCTTTTGCTGTATCTTTAGGCACATGATCTTTTTTTTTTTTTCAATGTCTAGTCTTCTGATAATCCCATCCAGTGATTTTTTTCATTTTGGTTACATCATCTTTTTCAGGTCTGGAATTTCCATTTGGCCTTTTCTTTCTATATCTTCTATTTCTCCCCTCAGTACATCTGTATTTTTCTTTACCTCCTTGAGTGTTTTCATAAAAGGTGTTTTAAAGGATTTGTCTGCTCATAGAAAACAAACTTATGGTTACCAAAGGGGAAAGGGGAGGGGGGGATAAATAAGGAGTTTGGGATTACATATACACACTACTATATATAAAATAGCTAACCAACAAGGACCTACTGTATAAATAAATATTGACCTACTCAATATTTTGTAATAACCTATAAGGGAAAAAACTCTGAAAAAGAATATATGTATTCTGCTGTACATCTGGAACTAACACAACATTGTAAATCAACTAGACTTCAATAAAATAAAAAAATAAATAAAGGATTTCTCTGCTAATTGCACACCATTTCTGGGTCTGTTGCAATTGGATTAATTTTTCTTTGTTTATGGATTACATTTCTCTGCTTCTTTGCAGGTTAGGTAATTAAAAAAAATTTTTTTATTGAAGTATAGTTTGTTTACAGTGCTGTGTTAGTTTCTAGTGTACAGTAACTTTAATTGCATTTTAAACATTGAGAATATTTCATTGTTGATTTTTCTAAGTTATACCTCAGAGTTCATCATAGCAGGTCATTTTTCCCATGTATGTGGTGAGCCCTTTCAATATTTATATTAACGTTTTCTCACTTTTGGAAAGTTTTTTTTTTTTTTAAACACTAGTTTTATTCCCTTGTTTCATTTCTTTTCTTCAGAGATTCCAGTTATGTGTATGTTGATTTTGTGTGTGTCTGTTTTCCATTCCCATCATATTCTCTCTAATCCCTTTTAAAATATCTTTATCTCAGTTTTATCACCTTGTTGTTTTACTCACTTTCTTCATTGTTTATTATTAGGTCTTTATTTGAATTCCTTCTTCCTTGGGCACTTTGTAGTCCTTCATTTTTTAGACCTTATGCTTTTTTCTTCAATTACTTTGCTGAGTTTGATCAATTCTTGTTGCATTTCTTACTGTTTTTTGTTTTGTTTTATTTGTTTTTTTGTGGCGGGAGGTCCATATTTCTTCTTAGTATTTGAATTTATGATTCTAAGTGGTGTTTTACAAAATTATCTTTACATGCTTATTTGAGAATATATAATTCATAGAATTTTGTGTCACAGTATACTACTTGGTGGGTGGTTTGGGGGAGAGAGTTTTCATCAGCTAAAAGTATGATTCTTGGTTTGTTTGTTTTGTTTTTGTGTTCTTGTAGTTGCTTTGTGTGGAGTTGTTTTAATTTTTTGCTACTCCTGGGCATTTAACACATAATATGAATGCCCAATTCAGCCAGGATATAGACATACAGTTTCTTTTAAATAAATGAGTTTACGGTAGTGTTGGAGAGTGAAAGTGTTGGTGTGTCCTATTGTTTAGGATCCTTGATTTAACTTTCACTTTTCCCCTCGCTGTGGTGTCTCCAGGACGCCCCACCCCCTCTCTGTTCACTGACACCCCGCAGGACAAGTCCTGATTGGAGGCAGCTGCTTCCAGCCCCATCACCTTCAAGCGTCTTCCATGTATCCAGGACTATGAACGATCACCTCCCAGACCTGAGTGCTAACGCTCAGTGTGGAACGTTTTCTTCCTGGGGTGATTTTGGTCAATGCTTTAAGTCCTTTGCTCCCCTCTTTTCTTTTAAATGGAGTTGTTTAAGCCACTGTCCCCCTACTCTTAGCCTCCATAGGCTTGTAGGAGCAGGAGTTCTATTGGAATTTGGTATTTATTTCTCTTCTTACAGGTAATTTGATGTTTGAGTTGTTCCCTGTCTCCTACTAATGCTGCAGGCTGGGTAATGTATGGGTTTATTTGCATTTTGTTGATTTTATGGATTTGGGGGAGGCTGTGTAGACAGATTCTGATTCGGGCATCTGACATTATGTTCTAGACCTGGATGCTCTATATGGAATCGCGTCTCTAGTACCAAAATATGGTGATTTGTGAGCATATGGGCCAGAGGAGCTTTGAGCAGGAATTAACATTGTAGTATGTATCAGGGGTCAGCAGACCTTTTCTGTAAAGGCCCAGATATTAAATATTTTAGGCTTGGGGGGCCATACTCTTTCTGTGGGCCACTAACTCTGCTGTTGTAGCACAAAACAGCAAAAGACAAGTAACTAAATGAATGTGGCTGTGTTCCTATAAACTGTATCACAGAAACGGACAGTGGGTCAGGTTTGACCCTCAGGCCATAATTTGCCAACCTCCAGCATATAGCAACCCAAACGAAATGGCTTCAAAGCCGATAAAACAAATTACAAATGTTATGACACTTGGTTCTTTAGAAAACTTAGAGACTCTATCACTAAAATTTAATTTCTCTGGAGTTTCTCATTAAATACAAAAATATTAGCTTGTATCCTCCATTAAATACGCAAAAGGATAGAGATCGATCTTAAAATTTTACCGTGCAACAAGTGTGACCATAGAAGATATTTAATGATGGGAAAATGTTTACAACACATTGTTATATAATAACACATTTCAGCATTCAATTAATACTTGTTGAATGAGTAATTCTTTTTTTTTAAAATAAATTTATTTATTTATTTATTTTTGGCTTCATTGGGTTTGGTTGCTGCGTGCGGGCTTTCTGTAGTTGCGGCGAGCATGGGCTACTCTTTGTTGCGGTGCGTGGACTTCTCATTGCGGTGGCTTCTCTTGTTGCGGAGCACGAGCTCTAGGCACGTGGGCTTCAGTAGCTGTGGCTTGCGGGCTCTAGAGTGCAGGCTCAGTAGTTGTGGCGCGTGGGCTCATTAGTTGTGGCTTGCAGGCTCTAGAGTGCGGGCTCAGTAGTTGTGGCACATGGGCTTAGTTGCTCCGCGGCATGTGGGATCTTCCCAGACCAGGGATCGAACCCGTGTCCCCTTCTTTGGCAGGTGACTCTTAACCACTGCACCACCAGGGAAGTCCTGAATGAGTAATTCTTTTTTTTTTTTAATTATTTATTTTTGCCTGCGTTGGGTCTTCGTTGCTGCACGCGGGCTTTCTCTAGTTGCGGCGAGTGGGGGTTACTCTTCATTGTGGTGCACGGTCTTCTCGCTGCGGTGGCTTCTCTTGCTGTGGAGCCTGGGCTCTAGGCACGTGGGCTTCAGTAGTTGTAGCATGTGGGCTCAGTAGTTGTGGCTTGCGGGCTCTAGAGCACAGACCCAGTAATTGTGGCACACGGGCTTAGTTGTTACGCGGCATGTGGGATCTTCCCGGACCAAGGCTCGAACCCATGTCCCCTGCATTGGCAAGCAGATGCTTAACCACTGCGCCACCAGGGAAGTCCCCCGAATGAGTAATTCGTAAAAGCTGAGTATAAAACAGTACTGCAATGGGATGTTTACCAAAATGTTAACAGTGACTACCTTTAAATGGTATGACATGTAGAGTTTTTTCCTTCTTTAATCTTTTCTTATTCTGCAGTGATTCTACAATAACTGTGTAAAACATTTGTTAAATACATTTGTTTTGATCTAAAAGAACCAAGCAATAATATAATCGTTTGTTTGTAATAGAATAACTGTGTTCAAATAATAAAAGGATTAAAGGACTTAAAAACAAAAGATGTTAGTAGGTGGTCACAGAAGAAAATTGACAAAGTTACTGGAAGCAATCTGTTGCACTGGCAGAAGGATGGATTTTGGAGAAAGAACCTAATTCAAATTCAAACTCCCTTAATATGTATGTGAGATTTGAAAGTGAGACACCTTCCTGAGTCTCAGTTTGCCCATCTGTAAAGAGCAAATAATACTACCTGCCTTAATCTTGTTGTAAATTTAAAAGAGACAATTTACACAGCTAATTCAAAGGGCTCTGTAGAGCACGTTTGCACTCCACTACCTTTCCAAACTAATTCCTTAGAGCCACCTTCAAAAATTTGTTTTGAGTTGAGTTTTTGACCCATTTTATCTTTTCTTCTATAATCATGTGTAGTCTTTCTCTACATTTTATTCCATGAGTAATTATATATAATCTCAGGGCCATACATTAAAAGAATACCAAGTGGGCTTCCCTGGTGGCGCAGTGGTTGAGAACGTTCGAGCCCTGGTCTGGGAGGATCCCACGTGCCGCGGAGCAGCTGGGCCCGTGAGCCACAACTACTGAGCCTGCGCGTCTGGAGCCCGTGCTCCGCAACGAGAGAGGCCGCGATGGTGAGAGGCCCGCGCACCGCGATGAAGAGTGGCCCCCGCTCGCCGCAACTGGAGAAAGCCCTCGCACAGAAACGAAGACCCAACACAGACGAAAATAAATAGATTAATTAATTTAAAAAAAAAAAAAGAATACCAAGTGAAATCCAGCACCCTTCTGGAAACTGCTACCCACATACTTTCTACAATCACCATTCTGTGTACGTAATAGAAGGGTGTAGTCTTGTGTATTGGAATTTTTTTCACAGAAATGATATTATACTCTTATGTATCCATCTGCAAATTGCTTTTTCACTAGACCCTTTCTTTTCTTTTGCTGTCAGAACCATTGGGACCTTGCAGAATGTCCATCACAATTTCTTTTCTGTTGATCAAATTTTGCTTATGCATGGCAATTCCAAAAAATGTAAGAAGGCATCTTTTGCAAACAATGGCCTCTAAAAATATTTCTCAGCACTTGACTCCCGATTGAGTCAATGTTACTATATGTAAAGGGAGCTTTCGTCATAGTAATGCCTATGTCAGAGGAAATGTTATTAGTATTGTATCCTAGGAATCACTGGCAAGGATGTGGAAAGGATTGAGAAAATGATTAATAATTTTGGATGCTTTCTTACTCAGGTTTCTAACAAAGATCCTTCCTTTGTAGTAGCTGGTGCTCTGGATCATTCCTTTGATATTTTTTGCAGATGTACATAGTCTGAAAAGGCCTCAATGAAAATTAAATTATTTTCTGTACTGAATGAATTCCAATCAGACTTCAAAATGAAGATGCAAAAAGAAGGAAGAGGCAGATTAATACCAATCACCTGAATATAATAAACAAGTGAAGATGGTGAGAAATTCATTGCTTCAGAGAAGACTTACTTCTTGAACAAAGTGTTTAAAACGAAATTTCTAAAGAATTTCCCTTGCTACTTATGTTGCATACATTTTAGAAAATCACTTCTTTATTAACTGGATTTTAAATTTATTTTCAAAATGATCAAAATACTTCAGAACTCTTCAGGAATGTTTATGCCATCAAGATCTGTATGACATCTCCCATGCTCTCTGATGAGTTAAGTTTTATGAACACTTTAACTATTTCAGAGGGAAGTAGAAATAATAGATTTCCTCAAGTGGATCTTAACTAATCCATGAGTAACACTGTAACAATGAAATGACTGTATTTTAGAAATACTTTGTAAAGGTAATCCATATAAAATTTAAATGATCTGTAAAGATAATGTCATTTTATATTAAGTGAATCTAATACTAAAAGAGAAAGACCAGCTTCATCAAACAAAATTGCTTTCTGGCCCACTAAGCATTCTAATTATGTTTAACTTACATGAAGAAGCAAATTAAACATCATTTTATAGTTTAGGAGATAATATTAACATCCTAATGCTATAATTTTGAGAAATTTCTAAGTAGGACATAAAGCAATTAATTATTCCAGTGTAATTAGATCTGGAATCAGTAGAGTGGATAGTCATTTTGATAAACATATTTACGAATATCTTATAATACTTTTTTATAATTCCACTCATGTAGGCCTACTTGCTAATGGATATAAGTTTGAATATACGTGAAATGTTTTTTAAAAAGTTATTTACTTTTTCTTTCATTTATTCAAAAGGTATTTTTTTGTGTGCCTAGCATATGTGAGATGCTGTTCTAGTCACTAGGGGTACAATAGTGAATAAAGCAGAAAAATAATCCTCACTTGTATGTAACACACAGTGAGAAAGACAATGAAAAAGGTAAATATAATTATGGCACGTTAGAATCTGATAATGCTAAGCAAGGAAACCAAGGAGATACCAGGAAAAGTTGGAGTATAAATTAAGGGTTGAAGTTCTGGAAAGACCATAACAGAAAAACAAGGTGCAACACACTCTTTTTAAGTATTTTAGACAGGAAGCTTCTGGCTAGGCTTTTACATACTGTCTGACATGACCTGTGGGCATTTGGCTGCAGGTGAAGAATTCCAAATGGAGAAGACACTATCAGTGCTTCCAGCTGTCTGCCAGAGAGCTACCTTCATGTCCTCCCGGCACTTCGAACTCCAAAAGTTTAAAATAGGTTTCACCCCAGCCTACTCTTTCATTTCAAGTCTTTGCTAATCATGCAGTTGTCTGAGATGGACGCATCAGAGTCGCCACTGGCTTCTTTTTCTTATTGTTTATCTCTCCACATCTGTTTAGTTGCCAAGTAAGCCCTAACCAGTCATGAATAGTCATGAAAGGGTCCTCAAGTCAGCCTCCTGAGTGTCCCCATCACCACTTGTACTGGGTCCAGTGTCTGGACTGCACAGGCAGAAACTGGGAAGGCATTCATAGCTCCAGTTAATCCACAAGGGGAACAGAAATGTAATACTGATTTAAGAAACAGTGCAGGGTAGTCACGAAATCCAAGTGCACTCTGGCTCAGGCAGGAAGGCCAGAAAGATCGAATCCAGTCAGGATCGTGTCTTGAAGGACTAGTCAGGCGCTAGTCAGGCTACCAAGAGTTCCATCCAAATCCAGTTCTTTCCCATGCCAGCCCTCCTTCTCACTGGCGTGCCAGGTTGGGTCACTCTTGCGGATCACTGGAGCTTTCCCTTCAGTGTTTCAAGGATGCCGTGAGCTGAGACACAACTCACCTTCCCCAGCTCTCCCTAGATTATTGTAGCCATCTCCTGACTGGTCTCCCTGCTGCCAATACCTATCCCGACTGTCAATCCACCTTCCAAGACCACTAGTTGAGAATTATCTTTCTCAACATGGAAACCACGTACTGCTCCTGTGTGTGTGTGTGGGGGGGGGGGTTGTTTATTTGTTTGTTTTAAGATTGATTGATTGATTTTATTTATTTTTGGCTGCATCGGGTCTTCGTTGCAGCACGCAGGATCTTCGTTGAGGCACGCAGGATCTTTCGGTGCGGTACGTGGGATCTTCGTTGTGGTGCACAGGCTTCTCTCTAGTTGTGGCGTGCGGGTTTTCTCTTCTCTAGGTGTGGCGCGTGGGCTCCAGGACACGTGGGCTCTGTAGTTTGCGACACGCAGGCTCACTAGTTGTGGCATGTGGGCTTAGTTGCCAATGGCATGTGGGATCTTAGTTCCCTGACAAGGGATCAAACCCATGTCCCCTGCATCGGAAGGCGGATTCTTTACCACTGGACCACCAGGGAAGTCCCTGCTCCTGTGTTGAAACAACAAACAAACTTAGATGCTTCCCCATTCAGCATGATAAGTCAGACTCCTTGGGGGACCACGTTGGACCCTCCACACACTGGCTCCGCTCCGCTTTTCCAGCCCCAGCTCCTGCCACCTCTCCCATTTTACCCATATGAGTTCTTCCACAGATAAGTGCAGTTCCCTCATGCCTGTGTCTTTGGTTACATTCTTTCTTCTGCCTGGGATTCCCTTCACTTTTTCTTCTGTCTGGGAGAGAAAGACAGAGACAGAGAGATATTCATTACTTAAATAAGAGTTTCTATGCAGTAAAAAATGAGGACTCCATGGAAAACAAAAATATTCAGCCTTACTGAGGAGCCTAACATAGAATTCTACTACGCATGTCATGAGGACTTGAAGAAATTCATAGATAGAGAAAATCAATCAACTCAGAATAATCAATAACCTGATTATTCTGCCTGTACAGGGGTAAAGAAAAAGTAGTCCCATGAAACCATTGCTTATAATAAGACATCTCATGTTGACAAATTGACTGTAAGTCAGGTCAAGAAATATACTGATTCTCAACATTCCTTCTGATTAAAGTCATGCTACACACCATAGGGCCAAGGTTACATTTTGTCCAGGGAGAAATTCTAGCCAACAATGTGGGAAATAACCTGGACAAGAACTTCAGTTCTTTAAAGACAAACGTACTGGATGTAGTGAAAAAAATTTTGAAACTCCAGAATATTTGAAAGGCAAGATCTGGGGGTTTGATTAAAATTCTAGAGACAAACAAATTTTAAAAAGATGGACTGTTAAGAGTAAACAAATATTTGGAGAAACCAATAGACAAAAATACAAATATCTCTAATGGAGGGATTGGGATTAAAGGTATGATCCTTGGGCTTGAAGAAGACAGAGAAAACAAAAGAATATTATGTAAAGAAGTGGGATAAAATATTGAAAAGATAGAAATCTATACAAATGTTATAAGTATTTATAAAATTTATTTATCAAGAGAAACTATTCCTTAACCCAGATATTACAAGTTCATAGTTTCATAGTTCAGGAACACAGGTAAGTGACAAACTTCCATGGAACTCAACCCAAACTCTAAAAGGAACTCTAAAATTTTTTCAAAAATATAAAAAAAATAGGGCTTCCCTGGTGACACAGTGGTTAAGAATCTGCCTGCCAATGCAAGGGACACAGGTTTGAGCCCTGACCTGGGAAGATCCCACATGCCGTGGAGCAACTAAGCCCGTGCGCCACAACTACTGAGCCTGAGCTCTAGAACCCGTGAGCCACAACTACTGAGCCCACGTGCCACAACTACTGAAGCCTGCGCGCCTAGAGCCCGTGCTGCACAACAAGAGAAGCCACGACAATGAGAAGCCCGCGCACCGCAACGAAGAGTAGCCCCCGCTCCCTGCAACTAGAGAAAGCCCGCACGCAGCAACAAAGACCCAATGCAGCCAAAAATAAAATAATTTAAAAAAATATATATATATGTATATATAAATATCCCCAATGAAGTAGAGGTAATGAAGTGAAGGTAAAGTTTAAAGTCCTGCTTCCTACTGAAGAAGAAATACAAGCCTGGAGAGGAGCATGGA
Organism: Eschrichtius robustus; assembly: GCF_028021215.1. NCBI lineage: Eukaryota > Metazoa > Chordata > Mammalia > Artiodactyla > Eschrichtiidae > Eschrichtius > Eschrichtius robustus. The sequence goes on along the minus strand of NC_090830.1, from coordinate 13,510,908 downwards.
GGAGGAAGCAGCAGCCTGGAGTTCAGAACTTACCAGAAGGACAAACCTAAGTAATTCAGAAGTCTCAGAAAGACACAGAAGGACTCTTGTGTACAAGGAAAATGAAACTAAGCATTTTAATCATTGCATCATGCAACTGAAATAGCCAGATCTTCATTCTGAATCAGGTGGCAAATACAATATAACAAAAGAGAAAATGAAAGGTGTAAATTAGTGAATGGACAACAGGTAGATCTTTGGAATGAGGTGCTAAGAGATCAGAAAAGAGATGATTTATGTCCCGTATGCAAAAACTGTTACCGAACGCGAGTTCATGTGCCCAACGCACAGTGAGGTCAAATAATACCAAGACATCGGAGTCTGGAGCAGAGAAAGGTTTATTGCAGGACCATGCAAGATGTGGGCTCGTGCCCCCAAAACCCTGAACTCCTCGAAGGGTTTCAGCAAAGCACTTTTTTTAAAAATAAATTTATTTATTTATTTATTTATTTATTTATTTATTTATTTTTGGCTGTGTTGGGTCTTTGTTTCTGTGCGAGGGCTTTCTCCAGTTGTGGCAAGCAGGGACCACTCTTCATCGCGGTGGGCCTCTCACTGTCGCGGCCTCTCCCGTTGCGGAGCACAGGCTCCAGATGCGCAGGCTCAGTAGTTGTGGCGCACGGGCCCAGTTGCTCCGCGGCATGTGGGATCTTCCCAGACCAGGGCTCGAACCCGTGTCCCCTGCATCGGCAGGCAGACTCTCCACCACTGTGCCACCAGGGAAGCCCAGCAAAGCACTTTTAAAGGCAGGGTGAGGGAGGGGCATGGTTAGTTGTTGCAAACTTCTTGGTGTCTGCGCACTGAGGATTTACTACCTGGGGTCTGAAACGGTGGTCTTTGTAGTTCATGCATCCCTTTCACGTTTATCTGCTGGCACTCTTCTTGGGCCGAGCCCTCTTTTCTCCCCTCTTCCCTCTCCTTATTTACATTTGGAAGTCTTATTTTTAGAGTCAGTGGTTTCATGGATTCTTTTTATTTTTTAATTGAAGGTGTTATCCCTTATGGTCATTACTTACTCCTTGTCCCAAATTTGGCTGGCTCTTTGACAGAGTCCTGTCATTTTTGTTGTTTTGGCATTCTCTATCTGCCATTAACTAGACTCAGGCTCAGCTTGTACTTTCCCTGCCTCAGCCCTGGAATCGGCCATTTCCCCCCGGTTCCTTTTAGTGGGGAAGGGTGTTTAGGAACCACAGACTGAGTGCTTGGTGTGCTTGGAGCTACTGGAGTGTCTCTCTCCTACCACTGAACCCTGTAGTTAATCTGTTTATTGAAGGATTACCCAGTGTGTTTAGATAGAAGAAAAAAGAAGGAGAAAAGTTATCACTTGATACTCTCCTTGCTAAGGGGGGGACCAAAGGGGCCCCGGGTCAGTGCTGCATCCACCAGGCTGGTGGCTCCATGGTGCTTGTTTTATTATTGCTTCTAAGGTGCATGTAAATGTTTTCTTGCATTATTTTGTGGGTATGCTTTATTTCACAGTAAAAAATTTAAGTTGAACATGCATTAAGAAAAAAAAAAAAGAAAACTTCTTGGTGTCTGAATCCTGTGTGCTTACAGGTGTCCATATAGGTCAGGTCACGATGTTCCTGTAAACCTCCAATAAGACAAATGTTACTCTCTGTTCTGCACCTGTTTATCTCTATATGAACGGACTCTTAAAGGTTGGAGCCCTGAGATGAGGCTATCCTGTATATTTCAGGCTATAGGCAACATTATTTTACAAAAGGTGCAGAGCCAGCAACAGAGCACCAAAGGTTAAAGTATAAAGGAACAAATCTAATATGGAGTCAGATTTCCCTAATACATTTCCCCCCTTTTCTTTGATACTCCTCAATCTTGAGGAGAACAGGTGTTGGACAAGAAGGGGAATAATGTTTTGTATAGAGAGGTTAATCACAAACTTGACAGAGGAATTCAGTTTTTGGGGAACTCAGTTTCAATCTTCAATCCTGTCTCATCCTTCCCCAAATCATTCAGGGAATTGGGCAACAACTGCTCTGGCTACTTCTTGCTGAAATGGGGCATAGCCCTACCTTGATTTGCGGAATGGACACTGAGTTGGAAATATTCCCAAGTTCCAAGTCCTGGATTCAAGTCTTGTAAGATTAAGACCTCATTCCCTGAGGTATTCAGGAGAATAAACCTGAAAACCAGTCTGGACCTGGCATTTTGGGGAGACTTGTAGCCAGGTAGCCAGTTGTCTACAAAAGTAGGTTTTAACTTCTGATGTGGTATTAACATATACATAACAGGAGCTGTTGGCCACTACATGTCTCCTTTTTTTTCTGCTAACATCTGGTCTAAAGCAATTTTATTGTCTAAAAATTTAATACCTACAAGAGGAGACCGTGAGGTCATAATGTTATAGCTACCAGCTGCCAGCAGACACTGCTTTGAGAGTGGCTGGTGGCATCCGAGTATGACACAGCTCAGAAGACTAAAGTTCTCAGCAATACAGAAACTTGTCTGAAATCAGGTCCACAATGGCCACCTAGTTTTACCTTGGATGTCTGAACCACAGCTACTCCATTTTGATTTTCAAATGTATTCCCCTCCTCAATGGCCAAAGCAGATGTACATATGCTTTTAGCAACAGACTTAAAGCAAGTGGTGTTACACATCATGAGTAGTTATGCTCTGTGGCAACCCCATTAGAGATTTTTCTCCCTATCCTAAACAGTAGGGGCAACAGTGTGGTTAGAAGTAAAACAATAACTTTCAATATTGATAGACAAACATTTGGTAAACAGTTAAATCAGAATACATAGATTAAAAGCCAACAATATTTCAGACGAAACCAAAAAATTATAACCATACTCATCAGTTTAGTCAATCCTATGTAATTAGTCCTTTTTATCAACAGTTTTATGAAATCAGAGTTTTCATTAGACTTTTTAAACATCTTACCCAGTTCAGCTTTACGATGTAAATGAAAATTGTACTTATCAAAAAAGGTCCTTTTTATGAGTCTTCTTGAAGATGCAGCAGTTTTGCAAAGCATCAGTTTAGCTGTCTATACAAGACTTAAAAACGCAAGGTTAAAGATCCGATTACAATGTTTTGACAAAGAAGCTCAATCAAGTTGCTGTGACATACAGTATGTTAAGATAACAACTAGAATTATGACATTATACTAAGACATATCCAAATTTTGGAAACTTTCTAGACTGTCTATATTAATAACATTTATCCATGTAGTATATTCTGAGGAGGCTTATCACTCATTTGACAATGCTTCCCATGTAATTCAACATACCAAAAAATTCTAGTTAGTCTAATATTTTTCTGAGATGCCTCAGGGGCCCTCTGAAGCAACCCAAATTTAGCTGAAGTCAAAAGGACTTTAATTAGAATTTGATAGAAAGTTTGTCAAAAATATCAAAAAGCTTTAAAAACATTTGGTCAGATAGAATCATAGGTCACTGTGAATATTTAAAAACAAATACAGATCACTTAAAGGCAAGGAAGTTCACACAATCTGTTATCAAAAGCAGCATTCTAAGTAAACTTGTGCTCTTAGCAGAGAAGAACCAAATCTAGTCCCGCAGCAGCCTACTTTTCATAACAAAACCCATTTACCTAATTAAGTTTAATCTAATCTCAGACTGACCGTACACAAAACTCCTTTTTTTACTCAAAACATACATCCTACTCTCCTACTGTGTACTGAAATGTTTCCTTTATTATTTTAGTAGCTTTAATTACATATTTAAATTAAAATCCTCACCTCTCAAAAACCTTAATTTCTAGTGAAAACCAAGAGGCAAGTAATTGTGAACTGTTTGTCATACCAGCATTTCCTGATTGTAAACGTATGCTTTAGTTTTACTCTCCTAAGAAGGCAAAGGTAGGTAAACTTAGATCTCCCCAGCAACTAATGTTCTAATATTTTATCCTGTTTGAAATGACCCAGATGGTCAATGAATTCTCACCATTCAACCTAGTTTAGTTTCAAGTTACCAAAATCTGGAGAGACTGTTTTAGACAGACATTTTCAAAACATAATTATTCCTATAGAGTTTACCTAAAAGCTCTTATCTCATTTGCATTTACTTAAAGTTTCATCATATTAAGTTATTTTCCTTGCTGACAAATGTCTATATTAATCAAACCAACAAGCTTAAGCTAGCTTCAGCAGCAGATGATTCAGTATTGAATATTTCCCACATCATGTGAACCTGAAATCCGCTCTGTCCAACTTCCCCTATACCTAGAAGTACAAGTCAATTCCCACATAAAGGCAGACAGAACCAGAGTTCCCACAGTTTTTCCACCTGAGTTTCTTTTAAAGAAACTTCCTTATTTTTTTTAGTTCCGAAATATCCACTTCAGTCTAAAGAAATAACAGCAATAGACAATTTTATATATATATGTGTGTGTATATATATATATATATATATATATATATATATAAAATTTGTTCACATTCACATGCCTCACTTTCAGCAAAACCAGGAAGAGAGAATAGGATTTGGACTCAGGTACTGAGACACACACACACACACACACATACACACACACACCCCTCCAAGGTAAAATCCAAAGCAAATGCAAAAGGCCCACTTTGATATAATAGCAGAGCATTGGGAGCTATTGTTTTTCAGATCTCAGGGAGTACTGAGGTCACACAGTGTTACAGTAAAAATATCATTCTCTTTCATTTATGGGAGCATAGATGAAGATCTCCCAGTTTTGCAAAATACACCCTAGGGGGACTATAGGATGGGACAGAACTCTGATTATCCATACTTAATTATTCACGACCGGTGTTATCAAATATCAAGCAAACAACAACTTACATCAGTCTCTCAGAGTCACAGTTCCCTAGCCCCAAAAGGGAGATTCCAAACCAATGCCCTGTCAGTCCAAACGGGGAGAACCCCAACCAATGCCCCATCAGAGATGAAGCTGAATGAATGACCAAGGCTAGACCAAAAGGGAAAATCCCAATCAATGCTCCACCACAGGCAAAACCCAATGCAACAGGGAAGGATACCATGGTGTGGTCACACGCGAGCCCCGTTATTTGCCAAAGACATCTCAACTGGCCAATGCAAGTACTGATACACACACACATACAAACAACAAATATACAGTACATACAAAACCCACAAACAACAAATAAGCTATGATCGCACAGACAGAAAATCCGAGGAGGTGTAGTCTAAAACTTCCACTTCCACTCCCAGACGGAGGCCTCCAAATAGAGTGGCCCAGCTCTCGAAGGAGAACACACCCAGAGTGGCTCACTTGCCACAAGGTGATGAGCCCAAATGGAGTGGAGAGAATTCCCCATCTGCTGAAGCTAGAGCTCCTCACCCCTAAGCGACTCCAAATGTAGACTGCAGCTCTGAACGTTTCGTGGCTCCAAGCAGCCTCATGCTGTGGGGCTGCCGGTGCCTCTGGGGCTGGCCCCTCCGAGGTCCCCAGAGCCAAATGAGCTCTGGCAGCTGCTGGGGGACTCAGCAAAGAGGTTGACCTGTTGACCTGCCATGGGCACAGATTCCTAGACTAGCTTTGCCAAAATTGTTACCAAATGCAAGGTTGCGTGCCTGACACACAGTGAGGCCAAACAATACTGAAACGTCGGAGTTTGGAGCAGACAAAGGTTTATTGCAGGGCCAAGCAAGGAGATGGGTGGTTCATGCCCCCCAAACCCCAAACTCCTTGAAGGGTTTCAGCAAAGCACTTTTAAAGGCAAGGTGAGGGAGGAGCGTGGTTAGTTATTGCAAACTTCTTGGGGTCCGAATCCTTTGTTCTTGCAGCTGTGCATGTAGGTCAGGTCATGATGTTCCTGTACACCTCCAACAAATGTTATTCTCTGTTCTGCAACTTTTTTTCTCTATATGAAGGGACTCTTAAAGGTCAGAGCCCTGAGAAAAGCTATCCTGTATATTTCAGGCTACGGGCAACATTCTTTTACAAAAGGTGCAGAGCCAGCATGACTAAGCACAGGCAACAGAGCACCATGGGTTAAAGTAAAAAGGAACAGATCTAATATGGAGTCAGATTTGTTCTTCCCTATTGCAAAACTACATCAGTATTAGTTGAAAATGGTAGAGACCATCTACAATCAAAAATGAGTGATGGGGCTTCCCTGGTGGCACAGTGGTTGAGAATCTGCCTGCTAATGCAGGGGACACGGGTTCGAGCCCTGGTCTGGGAAGATCCCACATGCCGCGGAGCAACTAGGCCCGTGAGCCACAACTACTGAGCCTGCGCGTCGGGATCCTGTGCTCCGCAACAAGAGAGGCCGCGATAGTGAGAGGCCTGCGCACCGCAATGAAGAGTGGCCCCCGCTTGCTGCAACTAGAGAAAGCCCTCGCACAGAAACGAAGACCCAACACAGCCAAAAATAAATAAATAAATAAACAAAATTAAAATAAAGGAATTCCTAAAAAAAAAAAAAAAAATCAGGGATTGTTGTTTAAAAAAAAAAATGAGTGATAAAGTGTGAGCTGGGCATGAAGAGGGAGAACAACAACAAAACGTTGTAACATCTTTTGATCACTGCACTTAACAAAAGCACAACTGGAAAATAAATACAAAGTCCTAAAAACAGAGGCTCTTAGAGAACTCCCTGAGCAGATGGACATTCTTTAAAACAAATTGATTTAAGAAGAATGTAAGGACTGGACAGAAATTGTCAACGTAGAGGAAACAAATACTTACAGGCAGAGAATTCAAGACGTGGAGGACGCTTTCATAAAACAGTTTCCATGAATACCTATTTCCATGAACTTGCTGTTATTAAGGGAGAGCCCATGACAACTGACTCCCTGTTTATGCTACGGAAAGAGCCTTTACTGGAGACAAAAAAAGTAATCAGCATAAGATAGAAAGAAAAACCCAGAAATACGTATGCTTGAAAAGCAGTGATCCGGAAGACCTGATCATCCAATCCCCCCCACAGAGAAGTCTTCTGAGGTGATTCTTTGATTCATTCCTGTGTCAGACTACCCCAACCCCAATAAAGGCTGTTCCATTGACTCTGCCATCTACTCTTAGTAAATAGATGGGACAAGAAGTGATCTGGAGTCTGTGGATAAGACTCCACCTAGTCTGAGATCTTGTTAAGAAATATCTGTATAGACATCTACCTCCGATCTGTGGTGCGTTTAGCGTCATTAATACACTTGGTGGCCAAGATGTCCACCATCCTCCCACCTCTTAAAAGTAGAGCGTCCTACCAGCCCCGCCCCCTGTGCATCTTAATCAAACAAATGAGACTGAAGGAGACTGAGAAAATCTCCTTTCAGATCCCGAGATCCTGAGACAGGAAAGTACATCCACCTGTTCCTATGATGAGGTATGAGTACTCCATCTCAGGGGTCAGAAATCTTTTGCTGTAAAGGCCATATAGAAAATATTGTAGGTCTCTGTTGCAACAACTCAAGTCTGCCATTGTAATGTGAAAACAGCCAGGGATATTATATAAACAAATAGGGGTGGCTGTGTTCCAATAGAATTTTATTTACAAAAACATGTTGCAGGCTGGATTTGGCCCTCAAGTAATAAGTTGCCAAGCCCTAATCTCTCTGACAAAAACTGCTTCATATCTAGGCCTTGGTGCTACTTCATTTAGGAAGAGTGATCAAAATATCCCCTTTAGCCCACTCCCTACGGATGTTAGAGGATCCTGTCCACCACTGATCATGGAGATAACTGACCATCTGGCCTACCTGTAATTGAAGAGAGATGCCTAGTAATGGCTTGGAACCTGAAAAATAACCAAGTCACTACCTCATCAAATGAAGCCTGTGACAGATTTTTGTCTTTCCAAAAATGACTGCAACCATATTTCCAGTCTTACAAGCTCTTCCAGAAACTTGCCTCTCCCCCAGTTAAGAAGTGGAAGGCCTTTTACCCTTGAATGTGGTGATTCTTTGTAATGACCTCGGAAATAAGACCTCCAAAGTTAAGTCATAAAAGGATATGCAGATCCCCTGTGGCTCTCTCTTTCTGTTTGGGATGTGCACCCTTGAATTTCAGTGCCATGAGTGAGGAACCCCAAGCCACACAGGGAGGCCATGCGTAAGTGTTCCAGCTACTGGACCGAGAGAGGTTGCTGATGGCAGCCAACATCAACCACTGGGGATGTGCGTAATCTCTGCCTGTGAATGAAGTATATATTCCATTTACATTGAATGTAATTATTGATATGGTTGGGTTTAAGTATCCTGTCTTGTTAGTTGGCTTTTATTTTCCCATTCGTTCTTTGGGTCTCCATTCCTCCTGTCCTTCCTTTTTGTGTGTGTGATCATGTGTTAATTTCAGTATTTTATTTTGCCTCATCTATTCACTTTTTAGTGTTATATCCAACTTTGTGTTATTTTTAGAAGGTGTTCTAGAGATTTTAATAAGTATTTTTCAGTTACCCTAGTCTATCTTCAAATAATATTCAACTGTATAGATAGTATAAGAACCTTATAACTGTACGTTTTAATTTACCCACATCCACTCTTTGTTCTCTTATTATCTTATATTTTCCTTCTACATATACCATAAACCCTACAATGCATTATTACTTTACATTTTGTTTTAAAACATCAATAATTTTTAAAAGAAAAATTTAAATAAATATATTTAAAAGGTGAAGTTTTTTTTTTTTTTAAGGTGAAGATTTTTTTAAGTTTTTTTTTTTAAATGCATATTTACCCACCATTCCTTCCTGCATATATTGAGCTTCATCTGGCATCATTTTCCTTCAGCCTGAAAAACTTGTAGTGCAGGTCTCTGAGGATAAATTCTCTCTGCTGTTGTCAGTCTGAAAATGTCTTTATTTTGCCTTGGTTTTGTAGGATATTTTCACTGGATATAGAATTCTAGATTAAGTTTATTTCTTTAGCATTTTAACTTTTATTTTCATCTATTTGCTATTGTTTCCTGTATTTAATGTGCCTTTTTTTCTCTAACTGATTTTGTTTCTTTTTTTTTTTTTCCTCTCTAACTGATTTTATATTTGCTATTTATCTTTGCTTTAAACTTTTGATTATGATATGCCTAGATTTTTTTTTTCCTTTGAGGTATCTTTAACTTCTTGGATTTATGAATTGATGTCTTTCATCAAATTTCAGGACATTCTTAGTCATTATCTCTTCATATATTTCTTCTCCATTCTGTCTCTCCTTTCTTTCTGAGACTTCAATTACCTGTATATTAAACCATTGGGTATTGTTCCACAGATATTGGACACTCAGGTTTTGTTTTTTTTTTCCCCTCTCACTATCTTTTCTCAGCTTAGATGCTTTCTGTTGTCTCATATTCGAGTTCATTGATTCTCCTTTTCCTGCTATATCTGGTTTGCTGTTAATCCTATCTAGTGAATTATTCTTTTCTGATACTGAACTTTTTATTTCTAACTTTTCCATGAGGTTCTTTTTGTAATAGATTTTATGTCTCTGCTAAATTTCTGTATCTTTGCATGCATATTGTTCACCTTTTCTACTAGACCCTATAGCATTTTAACACAGCTATTATAAGTTCTTGTCTGATCATTCCAACTTCAGGCCATCTCTGGGTCTGTTTCTATTGACTGTTTCTTTTCTTTTCTTTCCTTTCCATGGATCTCATTTTATTGCTTCTTCATGTGTTTTGTAATTTTTGATTGCATACTGAATGATATGTATTGATATAAAAATAGTAAAGGATAAAGTAAATATTTTCCTCTAGAAAGGTGCATGCCATTTTTGTGTCAGGCCACTAGAGTTGGGGGCTGAGTCAATTTGTTCAATAGTTGACCTTGGTTTGGACTTTGTTGTATTTTTAGCTGGATTTAGTTCAACATCGTTTCTAAATGTTTTGATGGTGGAATTAGGACTTTCTGCTCTGCGGGGTGAAAGATCTGAGCAATGGCAAGTTTTCAGAGATCTCTTTGTACTTTACAGCTGAGCTATCAGTTCTTTAAACTATTGGTGATGCTTTTCTGCTTTATAGCTTGGTTGACAACTTTTGGGGTTATTGAGGAGTTCTCTTTGTTCTCCAGTACTGGCTCCAGATTTCTGTAACTCAGGAGATCTCTGTCTGTCCTGCTGCACTTTTACCAGTCTGTGGGGTACAGTTGCCTTCTTCTATTCTGTGGAAACTCAGATTGTTTGAGCAGAGTTTCTCTCAGTTCTTTTTCTCCTTCCCCAGCATTTGGAACTGAAAGCCATAGGCATTTAGGTTAGACTTCTGTCAGCTCTCCTGATCTGCCTTCTTATTCTAAGGGCATCTGTCTTGAACTTAGGAGAGGCCCTGCACACCTGAAAATGGATGTGTCTCAGGCCTCTTATCCTGCCCCAGCCATTGGCATATTGCTCTCCAGTATTCTGTGAAGACTTATTGAAAGAGTTGGTGAGTGGTTACAAACTTGCTATGTGACTGGAGCTCTTCTGAATTCTGATCTGTCACACCCAACCACCTATGTTGTTAAACTTGTTAAAGTTTTGGTTGGCTTCTCCTTGCCACCAGATAAGGCAGAGCCATCTTTGCAGCATTTCACAGGGACAAGAGCAGCCAGGAACATTTTCTCTTCTGTGAAGGACTCATTGCTTTCTGAATTTTAGTTTATTTAGGTTTTTTCAGTTCACTGAAAATCCTTAGTTTTCTGATGAGTTTTTTTTTTTTTTTGTCTGCGTTGGGTCTTTGCTGCTGCACACGGGCTTTCTCTAGTTGCAGTGAGCGGGGGGCGGGCGTTACTCTTCATTGTGGTGAGCGGGCTTCTCATTGCGGTGGCTTCTCTTGTTGCGGAACAGGGGCTCTAGGCGTGTGGGCTTCAATAGCTGTGGCACTCGGACTCAGTAGTTGTGGTTTGTGGGCTCCAGTGCACAGGCTCAGTAGTTGTGACGCATGGGCCCAGTTGCTCCACGGCATGTGGGATTTTCCCGGACCAGGGATGGAATCCATGTCTCCTGCATTGACAGGTGGATTCTTAACCACTGCACCACCAGGGAAGTCCCCTGATGAGTTTTATTTATTTATTTATTGGTTGTGTTGGGTCTTCGTTGCTGCACGCGGGCTTTCTCTAGTTGCAGCGAGCAGGGGCTACTCTTCATCACAGTGTGTGGGCTTCTCATTGTGGTGGCTTCTCTTGTTGCGGAGTACGGGCTCTAGGCGTGTGGGCTTCCATAGTTGCAGCACTCAGGTTCAGTAGTTGTGGCTCGCAGGCTCTAGAGTGCAGGCTCAGTAGTTGTGGCGCATGCGCTTAGTTGCTCCGCGGCATGTGGGATCTTTCCGGACCAGGGATCGAACCCATGTCCCCTGCATTGACAGGTGGATTCTTAACCACTGCGCCACCAGGGAAGTCCCCCTGATGAGTTTTTAAAATATTATTTATAGCCTATCTATCTTGTTTTAGTTGTTAAGGTAAGAATGATGGTCTCTTGTGACTTTGTACATCCTAACAGAAAGAGGAAATCTGTAGTCTTCTTTTTTTGTTGCTTATCAAATGAGACACATTTTTATTAAACTCTTTTCCATGTAATTATAAACTCACGATAATCATAATTTTTAATGATTGCAACATATCTCATTGAATAGGTTAATCATTCTTTTGTAACAACAGACAAGACATTTAGTTGGTTTCCACTTTTTCTTTCTTATAAATGATGTCTCTGTGAACAACCCAAAAACCATTTTAAGCTTCTATTTATGCATGGTGGTACACCACAAGAACATGAGAACTATGTTCTTCTTAAAATTCAGTAACATAGTCTGAGTTGGCAAAAAGTAGGTGCTTAATAAATACATTTTATCAAAGCTTCCCTGAGTAAAAATATTCATGATGATGCTTACAAAGTACATTGTAGATTTTATCAATTTTATATGCATGTTTTTAAACTGTAAAGTGCTCCATAAATATACCAGAACAAGGAACAGGATGCTTGGTGGACAAATACAAAAGATGTTCCATTTGCAGAAGTCTATTAAGATTGAGTTTCCAAGGAATACAAAATAATAGAGCATGGAACTTAACCTGGGATCCATGAGTGGATTTCAGACAGTTCATAAATTACCTACAACAGCACACACAGTATGAGTGTAGTATTTGCATTTTTCTTGGGAGAAACACCATAACATGCCTCAACTATCAGATTATCAATTATCAAAGAGGTCCATGACCCTAATGTGATGAAGAAGCCCTGCCATAGAAGTTCCATACTTAAATGGAAGGTAAGACCTTGCAGTTGTTTTAACAGAGTAGTAGTTTCACACATTTGAAAATAATGAAAGTGAATTTCAACATTGAAAGTGTAGAACGTATACTATCTGATTAAGGAGAGAGCATGAACTAGCATGCTAGGTTGGGCTGCTATACTCTTCATCAACAGTTTTGCAGGTTTATACAGTCAAGGCAAATTATCTGTCACCTTTTGTGTCTTTTTCCTCTTTTCCCTGCTTCCATATGCTCAATCTCCAAGGCTCATTTGTTCTTCCTAGGACTATATTAAGACATGCGAGGGTCTCAATGTAATAATTTTCTGCCCATCCAACTGTTTAATTGTTGGAAAGTTAAGTATTGTCTAAGTATTGTTGTTTAAGAATTGCTCATTATTTGTTTAGCGTGATGGGAAGAAAATATATGCAATTATATATAATTTTAGAAACCAAATAACGTCTTGGGAAGCATATGAGAACATTTAACTGTTAGATGAAATAAGCCTCTGATTCCTAAACAGAATTACTTCCACATTATTTGGTTTGAGAATTTTCTTTTTTTTTTCCCACTTGGAACCTCAAAATGTGACCTTGCTTAGCATTAGGGTCTTTGGACATGTAATTAGTTAAAATGAAGTCATCCTGGATTAGGGTGGGCCCTGATTCCAATGACTAGTGTCCTTATAAGAAGATGATGTGAAGACATGCCAGGAAGAAGGCCAGATAAGGATGGAGGCAGATTGGAGTGGCGCGGCTTCAAGATGAGGAACCAAAGATTACCAGCAGGCACCGGAATCAACGAAACAGGCAGGGAAGGATTCTTCCCTTGTTCCCTTGAGTCTTCAGAAGGAGTATGGTCCTGCTGACAACTTGATTTTGGACTCTGGCCTCCAAAACAGTAAGACAATAAATAAGTTTCTGTTGTTGTGTTTTGTGGTACTTTGTTATAACAGCTCCAGAAAACTAATACATAAGCCGCATGTAAAACTTGTCTTAAAGTGGGTATGTTAGTAGCTATAAGAAAGCAAAAGCATTTTACCTTCTGAGAGACAAGTTTCATCACTCTCATTTTTGGACCTAATTTTTGCTTTTGAAAGACCTGTAGAACATTTATAAAGTTATGACCAACAGCTTACCTGATTTCTACATTCTTCTCAACTGTATTAAGTTTGTGAGCTTCAGTTTAGCTCTAGAATCTGCGTTTTCATTTTTCCAGTTTCTCACATTCTTATGAAATAGAACACTATGCAAGCAAATATTTAAATAATTATACAACTTAGTTATTACACAACTAAGATTGAGAAATTACAAAATAGAACTGTTGGTAGGCAGACAGCTCCACCAAGTTTTGAATCAAAGTATTCATTTGTCAGCTGATATGCAAAAGTCCTAAACTGGAATTTTTTTTTAACGCAGTTTTTTTTTTTTAATTTTAAAATTTTATTTATTTTTGGCTGCGTTGGGTCTTCGTTGCTGCATGAGGGCTTTCTCTAGTTGCAGTGTGCAGGGGCTACTCTTCGTTGCGGTGCACGGGCTTGTCATTGCAGCGGCTTGTCTTGTTGCGGAGCACGGGATCTAGACGCGTGGGCTTCAGTAGTTGTGGTGCGTGGCTCAGTAGATGTAGCTCACGGGCCTAGTTGCTCCACGGCATGTGGGATCTTCCCTGACCAGGGCTCGGACCCTTGTCCCCTACATTGGCAGGCAGATTCTTAACCACTGCGCTGCCAGGGAAGTCCGGAAGGTGGAATTTTAAAAGCAGTTTAGGGATGAGAATATACAATGTATGAAATGAGGATGTGCAAAATCAAACGGACCAAAGTCAAGGTCGGCTTAACAGTCAAGTAGTTCTTTATTTAAATTGAGATATAATTGACATATAACATTGTGTTAGTTTCAGGTGTACAGCATAATGATTTACCATATGTATATATTGTGAAATGATGACCACAACAAATCTAGTCAACATGTATCAGCACGTAGAGTTACAAATTTTTTTTCTTGTTATGAGACGTTCCAAGATCCACTCTCTTAGCAACTTTCAAATGCCCTATACAGTATTACTAACTATAGTCACCATGCTGTACATTAAATCCCAAGGACTTATTTATATTATAAATGGACATTTGTATCTTTCAACCCCCTTCACCCATTTTCCCACAGACCAAAGCCCCACCTCTAGCAACGACTAACCTGTTCTATCTATGAGCTTGTTTGTTTGTTTTTTTTAAAGACATCACACGTAACTAAGATCATCAGCCCTTGTCTTTTTCTGTCTGACATATTTCCCTTAGCACAACATCCTCAAGATCCACCTATGTTGTCGCAAATGGCAGGATATCCATATTTTTTATGGCCAAATAATATTCCATGGCATATATATATATATAGATATATATGTATATATCTATATCTATATATATATGACATTTTCTTCATCCAGTCATCCTTTGGTGGATACTTAGGTTGTTTCCATGTCTGGGCTATTGTAAATAATGCTGCAATGAACATGGAAGTGCTAATATCTTTTCAAGTCAGTGTTTTCATTTCTCTCAATAAATACTTAGAAGCAGAACTGCTGGATCATATGGTAGTTCTATTTTTAATTTTTTGAGGAACCTCCAGACTGTTTTCCATGGGGGCTGCACCAATTTACATTCCCACCAACAGTGCTCAAGAGTTCCCTTTTCTCCACATCCCTGCTGTCACTTGTTATTTGTGGTCTTTTTGATGGTAACCATTCTGCCAGGTGCGAGAACTTTAACTTTCCCTAGCTAGCTTCAGTTCCTGCATGGCTTGGGCTGGCCCAGGAGTTCCTGCAAGCCCTTGATAGAGTACATGGCACATGGCTGAGCTGGGAGGTACGGGGGCCTAATATGCAGAAAACAGCCATAGCTGAGGGGAGGACCACCTGGGCCAGAGCATAAAGGAAGACAGATTAAAGATGCAGAAGGATCATCAATATCAGTAAGGCCCAGCTACACGGGGAGCTCCACTAGCTTCACACAGCTGAGAGCCCCAAGTGCACGTTACACTGACTGTGGACGTCACCCCAGGCTGCTCTGAGGACAGTGTGACCAGGAGGACACTGTCTTCACCACCGAGGCCACAGGAAAGAGCACATTTCTGAGGAAGCTTTTCCCTTGTGGCCACAAGGCACAGCAAGCCACACCGTTTCCTTTCTTGGACAGAAGTGAGGGAGGGGTAGAGAGGAAATCTGAGACTGGTGGTTCTTATCTTAAAGAGCTGAAGATTTATGAAGTTGAAATCACTGCATCAGGCAAAGATGACCGTATGAGGCAAAAATCTTAACTTTATTTCATTTATAGAGGGGCTTGTGAGGAAGCCCAAATCAGTTACAGAGAAAAATAAACATTTTTTCTGTTTGAGTTGCAATGTGAATGAAATTTGCAGGTCCCCTCTATAAATGTATAGTAACACTTTCAAAGTTTTATAATACATTTGTTTTCTAAGCAAATTAAGTAAACTGTGAAAAGAAATAAACCAAACTCATGCTTTTAATTGGAGTAGAATTGCTTTACAATGTTGTGTTAGTTTCTGCCGTACAGTGAAGTGAATCAGCTATATGTATACACACATCCCCTCCCTCCTGGACGCCCTCCCCCCCATCCCACCCATCTCGGTCATCACAGAGCACCGAGCTGAGCTCCCTGTGCTATGCTGCAGGTTCCCACCAGCGATCTATTTCACACACGGTAGTGTATTTATATCAAACTTAATCTCCCAATTCATCCCACCTCCCCATCTGCGTTTCTATTCCTGCCCTGCAAATAGGCTCATCTGTACCATTTTTCTAGATTCCACATACATGCATTAATATACAATATTTGTTTTTCTCTTTCTGACTTACTTCACTCTGTATGACAGACTCTAGGTCCATCCACATCTCTACAGGTGACCCAGTTTCATTTCTTTCTATGGCTGAGTAATATTCCATTATATATATCTTTATCTATTCATCTGTCGATGGACATTTAGGTTGCTTCTATGTCCCAGCTATTGTAAATAGTGCTGCAATGAACATTGGGGTACATGTGTCTTTTTGAATGATGGTTTTCTCAGGGTATATGCCCAGTAGTGGGATTGCTGGGTCATATGGTAGTTTTTAGTTTTTTAAGGAACTTCTGTACTGTTCTTCACAGTGGCTGTATCAATCAATGGTACTGGATAGAAAGTCCAGAGATAAACCCACGCACCTATGGTCACGTAATCTATGACAAAGGAGGCAAGAATACACAGTGGAGAAAAGACAGCCTCTCTGTCTTTAAATTTATTCTGTCAATAAATGGTGCTGGGAAAACTGGACAGCTACATGTAAAAGAATGAAATTGGAACACTACCTAACACCATACACAAAAATAAACTCAAAATGGATTAAAGACCTAAATGTAAGACTGGACAGTATAAAACTCTTAGAGGAAAACATAGGAAAAACACTCTTTAACATAAATCACAGCAAGATCTTTTATAACCCACCTCCTAGAGTAATGAAAATAAAAACAAACTTTTTTTTTTTAAGGAATTTTTTTTTTAATTTATTAATTAATTTATTTATTTTTGGCTGTGTTGGGTCTTCGTTTCTGTGCAAGGGCTTTCTCCAGTTGTGGCGAGCGGAGGCCACTCTTCATCGCGACAAACTCATTTTTAATGTATCTTATAGAATACAGGACTCACAAGGCACAAGGCAATATTTAATAGTGGGACAAGTTACAATAAGTGCTAAAATCTCAAGCTCGAAGGACTTCAAACTGGCCACTGTGACGACAAGGACAGACTTTTTTTACCTGGAAGAATGCATTGTTCACTTTGACAAAAGAACAGCTATCACTTATTTCTGTAGAGATTACAAATAATCTTCCTTGAACTGTCAAAACACGACAGATATATATTATAATATTCTTTAATTTGGGAAGTTTCTATCACTTCATCAAGTTCTTAATAGGCTGACAGACATTCATTGGGTAAGGGCAAGATTAAATAGGATCAGAATTTCTATTTCACAGCAAGTCAATAATTATTTAAGAATTTATTACATGTAAGGCATTTTTTCCAGGTGCTGTACGTCTCTAGCACTGAGTACAGTTCTTCACGCCCAGTAAAGACTCAGCTAATTTGTCTTGTTGAATGAATGAATAAGCCTCACCTCTAAGGTGGAGGAAAGACTCTGGGTAAAGTTTAATTGGAACAGGATTTTGGAAGGCAGAAGGGATTCGGATAGGAAAAATGAGCGGGGAGGGCATGTGTAGGGAAAGAGGTATGTTTTAAAGGGGTAGAGGAAGCACGGGGCACGTTCAATGAACAGTGATGAAATTGATTTGTCTGGATTAGGGCTGTTGTGTAGCAGAGTCGTGGGCAACATTGGAGAGCTTCAGAGAGGAGTTGGCCTGGGGTAGCCCGGCTTCCGTTGCCAGTCTGAGGAGGTTGGACTGGACGTTACCGGCATGGGAGTGTCATAGAGATGATTGGGTGGGTGACACGATCGAAGTGGGCTTTCAGGACAATGAAACTACTAGCACATCCACTATGGGTTGGAGTAGGAGGAGAGCAAGGAAGTGGAGACCAGTCACAGGGCTACTGCTGTAGCATGTTCATTTCCTTTTATTGACCTTAAGTCCTTGAGGAGAAGAATTCTACCTTTGTCTTTTCATCTCCAGCACTGTGCCTGGACATCATAGGTACTAAGTGTTTATGCCTGATCTTTGTTAGTGGTGCTGGGAATGGAAAGAAAGGGATCCATGAATTTGTTTATTAAACAAGCAATAAAGTAGGCACCAACTACATGATCAACAGCACTTAAGAATACTGAGGGTGAAGAGGACACTTCTCTTCTTGCACATGCGGACATCAAATGCGGTATACATGGTGGAAAGATTGTCATTTATCCTCTCTTTGAACTGTTATAACCCTTAGTTTCCTAAACCACCCACCCTGGGTAACAAATAAGGGAGGAGGTTACAACTTCATTGGTAACAAAAACAACACTTGGTTCAGACTCCATATCCGCCAGGGTCGCTGGGACCTACAACCAGTCTAGACACTGTGTTTTGACCCAACTAACCTGCAAGTTCTGGTTGTCTCCATTTGAGTTTTCTTGGTGTTTTACCCCCAGAAGGGCTGAGTGTGTTGCTGTGTCTTCCATCTAAGAGAGCGGTCCCCGGCCTTTTCGGCACCAGGGATTGGTTTCGTGGAAGACAATTTTTCCACGGATTGGGGGGGAGGCGGGGGGGATGGTTCAGGCGGTAACGCAAGCGATGGGGAGCGATGGGGAGCGGCGGATGAAGCTTCGCTTGCTTGCCCACCGCTCACCTCCTGCTGTGCGGCCCAGGTCCTGACAGGCCGAGGACGGGTAGCAGTCCACAGCCCAGGGGTTGGGGACCCCCTGCTCTAAGAAACTTACCTTAGTCTGCTCACTGATGACCTGCCACTCCTCTCCGTCAGGTCCTCTCTGCACCTGAATTGTAATGAAGCTATCAGACTCCGAGGAACCAAGGCCACATTCTTAAGTCCCCTTGTCATGTCTCTGGGGCTTGGTGGGAAGGTGGGTGTCTGGCATGACAAAATCACACCCCCAAATATCCCTTGCCTCAGGAATCAACCTGTGCCCTGGGTATGTGAATTCTGTTCTCCTCAGAGTAAGGTTTCTATTCTCCATACACTACGCTTGTTGGCTTCTTGTTTTTTGAGGATTCTTGCACTTCCCACAAATTAGATCTGAGGTGCCAGGTGAGTACACGCATTAGTTCTCCCTTGAGACCCTTGCTTACCGAGTTATCGTAATACAATTTTCCTGGAGATGGATGATACTTTTGTTGATTTTTTTTTTTTTTACACCTGAGGAAACAAATATAACTAGTAGAGTAAGAATAAACGATTGGGGGGGCTTCCCTGGGGATCTAGTGGTAAAGAGTCTGCCTTCTGATACAGGGGACGTGGGTTTGACCCCTGGTTGGGGAACTAGGATCCCACATGCCTCGGGGCAACGAAGCCCGTGCGCCGCAACTACTGAGCCCCTGTGCCTCAACTAGAGCCCACGTGCTGCAAACTACAGAACCCACGCGCCCTGGAGACCGTGTGCCACAACTAGAGAGAGAAAACCCGCACGCTGTAACTAGAGAGAAGCCCGCGCGCCACGATGCAGCCAAAAACAAATAAATGATAAATAAAGATTTTAAAAAAGAATAAATGATTGGCTTAATATGACTAAATGACTAAGGTTTATCGATTATAAGCTGGACTAAATAACATTGCCGCCACCACCCATAACTCTGAGCCCAGTGCCTAGCAACAGTAGGTGCTGATAAATGCTTAACCGCCGGCTTTCAGCGGGAATATGGGGCACAGTTCGTAGCATCTGCTGGTTTCTGTGGTGTACACTCTTCCACTATGGCTGATTTCAAGCTGCCGATGTTACGTCACCAAACGTGGAATTGGGAAGAGAGGTGCATAATTGGCTCTTAGAAGCCTGTAGAAGCCAGAGAGTTTAGGATTTTGTTTTTCTTCCTCGAGCAGTTGCCGTGACAAGTAACCAGTCGCAAAGCTGTTTGTCGTAGCATATCTGCCTCTGGGGAGTCTTGATTTTGGTGCCAGTCTTGAGGAGGCGTGTACACATTGCTAGTTGCTAGTTAATTCTCTTCCAGAGATAAAAGTTATTAATTTAGGTACAGGCAGTACGACTTTGCCCAGTTTTTCAAAATATCAAGTATGTGAGTGCATATAAGATTGTCGGGCTTCCCTGGTGGCGCAGTGGTTATCTGCCTGCCAATGCAGGGGACACGGGTTCGAGCCCTGGTCTGGGAAGATCCCACGTGCCGCGGAGCAACTGGGCCCGTGAGCCACAATTATTGAGTCTGCGCGTCTGGAGCCTGTGCTCCGCAACAAGAGAGGCCGCGATAGTGAGAGGCCCGCGCACCGCGATGAAGAGTGGCCCCCGCTTGCCGCAACTAGAGGAAGCCCTCGCACAGAAACGAAGACCCAACACAGCCATAAATAAATAAATAAACCCAAAGTTAAAAAAAAAAAGATTGTCTTCGACAACTTTTAGATTCAAGCAGGAGAGGGGGTGGATATCACTAGCAGGGTCACAGGGAGGGCCTGTATGATAGCAAACTCTCTGGATTAGCAGTCCAGAGGCTTGGGTTCTAGTCTCAATTCTGCCACGAAATAATTGTGAGACTTTATCTACTAAAGCCTACTGGGTATTAGCTTCTTCATCTGAAAAATGAGAGAGTTGGGCCAGGTCATCTGTAAAGTCCCTTACAACTTTGTCATTCAACTTATACAAAATAATATGGAAAATAATAATGGGATGAAAAAGCTATAAACTTAAAAATTATATCAAAATTATAATAACAGTATATATGCAAAATAATTGACAACAGGGACACGAAGAGATACTTATATATCCGTGTTCACAGCAGCATTGTTCACAATAGCCAAAAGGGGGAAGCAACCAAGTGTCCATTGACAAATAAAAGGATAAACAAAATGTAGTCTATCCATCCAGTGGAAGGAAATTCCGACCCATGCTACCACATGGATGAAACTTGAGGACATCATGCTGAGTGAAATGAGCCAGTCACAAAAGGACAAATACTGTATGATCCCACTTATATGGGGTTCCTACTGTTGTCAGCTTCACGGAGACAGAAAGTAGAATGGTGGTTGTCAGGGGCTGGGGGGAGAGGAGAGCAGGGGGTGGTTTTTTAAAAAATTAATTAATTAATTAATTAATTATTTTGGCTGCGTTGGGTCTTCGTTGCTGCGTGCGGGCTTTCTCTAGTTGCAGCCAGCGGGGGCTACTCTTCGTTGCAGTGCGAGGGCTTCTCATTGCGGTGGCTCCTCTTGTTGCAAAGCACGGGCTCTAGGTGCGCGGGCTTCAGCAGTTGTGGCCCGTGGGCTCAGTAGTTGTGGCGCGTGGGCTTAGTTGCTCCGCGGCATGTGGGATCTTCCAGGACCAGAGCTCAAACCCGTGTCCCCTGCATTGGCAGGTGGGTTCTTAACCACTGTGCCACCAAGGAAGACCTGTTGTCTTTTTCTGAATTGTGTGAGTTGTACACATGATACTCCTGTAATCCCTAAATCCCAATTGTGTATTTCCTAAAAACAAGGACATTCCTTTACACAACTAACAGTACAGTGATCAAAATCAGGAAATAGATATTGACACAATGTTATGTACGCTAAAGTCCTTATTCAAATTCAACTAATTGTCCCAGTAACATCCTTTATAGCAAAGGGGAAAAAATGGTCTTCCTGGTTCAGGATCATGTGTAGTATTTGGCTGCCATTTTTTTTTTTTTTTTTTAATTAATATACTTTTATTTTTTTGGAGTAGATTTATTTATTTATTTAGGCCATGCCATGCACTTGTGGGATCTTAGTTCCCTGACCAGGGATTGAACCTGGGCCAGGGCAGTGAAAGCACGGAGTCCTAAGCACTGGACCACCAGGGAATTCTCAGAGCAGTTTTAGATTTACATAAAAAGGAGTGGAAGGTGCAGACAGTTCCCACATGCCCTCTCCTCCCTCCTCCCCTCCCCAGTTTCCCCTGTTATTAACGTCTTGCACTGGTGTGGTACCTCTGCAGCAACTGATGAACCAAAATGTCGACATGTTATTATTCATTAGAATCCATAGTTTATATTAGGGTTCACTTTTTGTGTTGTACAGTCTATGGGTTTTGACAAGTATCTACCACTATAGCACTATATAGAACAGTTTCGTGCCCTAAAAATCCTCTGTGCTCTATCTGTTCATCCCTCTCTCCCCTCCAGTATGTAGCCTTTTCAAGCTGGCTTATACTTAAGTCATATGCATCAAAGGTTCATCCACATCTTTGTATGATTTCTGTTGTCATGTCACTTTTTTCTCCATTAATCTGGATCAGCTCTTCAGCCTTCCTTGGAGGTTCAGGACCTGGACATTTCTGAAGACTACAAGCCAGCGATTTCATAAAATGTCTCATCTTCACTTTTGTGTGTTTGCTTGTTTAAGGTAATGCCCTGTGAAGTTTATCATAGTTTTTATTTTTAGGAATTTTAAATTGTGCTGATATTTTTATTATAATTATTATATTACAATTGCTAGTGCTCTACTTTATCAAGTTGCATTGGTTTTAAGTGATTTGTCTTATCCTGTTTTTTTCTGTAAGTCTATTATTTTTAATATGTAATTTTGCAGAAGGCAAATTCTTCTGTAAAAAGGATCAAAGAGAAGGTAAAAAACTGGAACTGGAAGACAGGCAGAAAAGTTGTAGTGTTGGTACTATTAGAGTCCCTGAAGAAGAAAACAAAATAATGGAAAAGAGCTAATATTTGAGCTATCTATCATCCAAGAAAATTTCCAGAAATACAAAAGATGTTTCCAGGTAAAACTACCAAATATGAAAAGGCAAAAGAATTAGAGTAGCATCAGACTTTTCAGAACCAATCTGCAAAGCAAGATAACAGTTGAGGAGCATTTTTAACAGACTCAGGAAAAGAGGTGTGAATCAAAGATTTGATATTCAGTTAAGCTGTCCATATATCAAGGCCATAGAAAAACACAGATGTAGGGAATTCTGCATCAATAAGCCCTTCTTGAGAAATTTACTAGAGAATGAACTTCATCCAACCAAGTGATGACTGGACGAACTTGAATAAAAGAACTGAAGGTAAACATTAAACAAAGGTGGGTGTGAGGGTGGGCCACTATCATAAATATTACATATTATAACAAAGTAGAAATAATGCCTTTTTTAAATGGGAGGATAAGGAAGAGGGGAAAAGGAAGGTAGAAAAAGCTAATTGTTAGATAGGTATTAGCTGGGTATTAAAGATACTTGAAAAAATGAAAATTCTTGATAAGCCAGATAATAAAATGTTGATTAACAGAACAAGAGACCAAGAACATTTAAAAAGGTGTAAGTACAAAAGCACCCACTAAAACAAAAATAGAAACCTTCCTAAAAAAATTATAAATAAAATAGCAAAGAAAATATGTCTCATAGAGGAACATAGGGAATATAACAAAATATAATAAAATGTTATGATAGAATTAATGTCAAATTTGTCAGTTATAACAATATATCTGAATGCGCTTAATTTACTTTTTTTAAAAAATAAATTTATTTGGGCTTCCTTGGTGGCGCAGTGGTTGAGAATCTGCCTGCCAATGCAGGGGACACGGGTTCGAGCCCTGGTCTGGGAGGATCCCACATGCCGCGGAGCGACTAGGCCCGTGAGCCACAATTGCTGAGCCTGCGCGTCTGGAGCCTGTGCTCCGCAACAAGAGAGGCCGCGATAGTGAGAGGCCCCCGCACCGCGATGAAGAGTGGCCCCCACTTGCCGCAACTAGAGAAAGCCCTTGCACAGAAACGAAGACCCAACACAGCCATAAATAAATAAATAAATAAATAAAATTTAAAAAAAAATTCAGGAGAAATATTTTAAAAAAATAAATAAATTTATTTATTTTTGGCTGCATTGGGTTTTCGTTGCCGCGCACGGGGGCGACTCTTTGTTGCAGTGCGCGGGCTTCTCATTGCGGTGGCTTCTCTTGTTGTGGAGCACAGGCTCTAGGCGTGCAGGCTTCAGTAGTTGTGGCACACGGGCTCAGTAGTTGTGGCTCACAGGCTTAGTTGCTCCGCGGCATGTGGGATCTTCCGGACCAGGGCTCGAACCTGTGTCCCCTCCATTGGCAGGTGGATTCTTAACCACTGCGCTACCAGGGAAGTCCTTGATTTATTTATTAAAACAAAAAGATTTTCAATTTGGCTCACAAAACTAAACTCAACTGCATGCTATGTACAAGAGACACACCTAAAACAAAGTGTTTCAGAAAGGCTAAACATGAAGGGATGAATGAAATTATACCAGGCAAATGGAAACAAAAAGAAAGCAGAGGTAGCAGTCCTCACATCAGAGTAGTCACAGAAATATAAAAACAAAATCTTTTATTAAACAACCCTTGGCTAAAAGGAGAAATACAAGCTGAAAGTATATGATTTTAAACAAGTAATAGACAATGAAAACACTATATATCAGAATCTACAGGATGTATTTAAAGCAGTGATTAGAGAAAAATTAATAGCACTAAATACTTTTTCAATAAAAATGAAAGAACAAAAAGTAATGAGCGAAATTTGTAGTTCATTATTTACAAAACAGAAATGGAGTCACAGATGTAAAAAATAAACTTACGGTTACCAGGGGGGAAAGGCAGGAGAGGGATAAATTGGGAGATTGGGATTGACATATACACACTACTATATATAAAATAGATAATTAATAAGGACCTACTGTATAGCACAGGGAACTCTACTCAATACTCTGTAATGACCTATATGGGGAAAGAATCTAAAAGACAGTGGACATATGTATAACTGATTCACTTTGCTGTACAGCAGAAACTAACACAACATTGTAAATCAACTATACTCCAATAAAATTTTTTTTTTTTAAAGTTGCAGTTCAAAAGGCTAGGAAGAAAAGTACAGTATAAAGCAAAAGAAAGCACAAGGGTGAATATATTGAATGTAAAACCAGGAATTAGTGAAGTAGAGAATAGACATACAGAAGCAAACCACACAATAAATTTTATGCAAAGATATAAAACACTTTATTTTTTCCTATGTTTCTAATTTTTAAACTACAGTATAGTATACTAAGTGAATATGAGTTTCACTCTTTTCTCATTTTGCTATGCATTTATAACTGACATTAGAGTTTTTGTTTCAACAAACATTTTTAATGATCATGGAACAATTCTAACTTTTTCCATAGTTTATTAAGAATGCTTTACACAGTCATTTTATGGTCTCACACTAACTGTGCAAAGCAAGGACTGCCTGGAATTTATTGAAGGCCAACTATATGCCTGGCACAGAATAGTGCCCAGGCTTAGACTAAGGTCCTGGGCTACAGTGATAAATAAAACAGACAAAGCCTCTGTCCTCATTACCCTTAGTCCAGTGGATGTGACAGATAATAAACAAAAAAATGTTGCACGTTTAAATAAATTTATGTAGTTATATAAATATATAAGAATTGAAAGAACATAATAAATGGGGAGGAAAGGAAATCATTTGGACTTGTATTTGCACTGGATTGAGACTTTAAACCAGGGTACAAACTTAGAGTGCTCCCACTGATGCATTTAGAGCAATTATGTACTGAAAGTTGATGAAATATAAAATATGAATGATGAAAGCACGAAATATGACAAGAAGGGGGTCATCAGTGAACGCCAACTAAAGCCCCCTTGGTGAAATCATTATATTCTGTGGTATGTGGCTGGTCCTCAGAAATGCAGGCACAGATACCTGTTTTGTCGACACATCAAGAATGGTTTAGTCCTGTGAAGACCTGGAGAGATAATTGTATAAACTCAGATGCTAATATATTACCTTATGAGAGGTATAACTTGCAAAGTGATCAGTCTTTTATGCCCTATGGACAGTGAATTTTAAAATTTTGATTCCTGGTCAGAGGTTGCTTAATTAGTATACGTAGTGTAATCTGCTAGCTGTCTATCAGGCATCCACTCCCCATCCGGCCCCCATCATATTCTATCTAACAGAGCTCCAATTTTGTTCATATGCAGCTTGTGTGATAGGGGAATCTGACTCTATCCTCTAATTGGGAGATGTGAGGTCTCTAGCTGGTCTAGGCCAATAACATTAATTCCATCCTCTGGTCAAGTAATTGACTCAGGGATGACATTTAAGCCAATCAGCACGTGACATGTCCATGGCAATAATGTGCGATGCAATAGTGGCCACTGACAGCTGCTACTTAATGAGGCTGATGGGAAAGCCCTCTCTCTCCTCCTCTCCTCCCTCTCCTCGCCTCCCTTTCCCTCCTCTTGTAATAATAGTGGAAACAGGCTAAGGGCAAAGCTAGACACACAGGGCAGAGCAATAACAATTAAACAGAGCCAGAACCTTCATTATGCTGCATCTGGAGCCTGTCCTACATTTAGACTTCCTGCTCTGTGAAATAATACCTTTCCTTCACGTTTAGGACAGTTTGAGATTTCTGTTACTTGCAGCCCAGAGCGTCTTTCGGATACAGCGTACAATCAGTACAAAAGATGTGAGTTGTGTGACTCATCAATTTAGACGCAGCTGGATGTGCCCTCCTGACCTCTCAGTTTCTGATGCTCACCACCCCCTTCTGATTCCTACCTTCTCCATTTAGATATACTAATACCAATGATTCCAGAGCAGTTTTGGGCTTATTAATTCAGCAATAATTAACTTTCTCTTTCTGCTTGAAAGCTAGAAGTTATTCCACGGTTAAGATGACTTCATATAATTAGCCCAATGCATGTGTTTATAGTTTAGCTCTCACTCCTCCATATAACAGGACATGTGCACGTATCAACTGACATGATCGCATTCCAGAGGTAAACATCACTTCATGTTCGACTACTTGGTTCCAGCTAAGGTCTTTATCGAATCCACTCAAATCTCCACTCTTCGTACCTGGCTCAAGCGTGTCAGATTCTCTGATTTCAAAGCAAGATACAACTATATTTTGATTAAAAAATATATAATGTATATATTATATATATGAAATATATATTTTTCAATATTCTATATATATTCAATATTCAGTTTCACATATACATATATTTCATTGTAGCTGATTTTCACCTGGAGTTTTTTCAGTTCTGAAAGAGCAGTAAGTAGCTTTTCCTCAGAGTCTCCCTCCAAAACACAAATGCAGTGTCACCATGGGACTGCTATGAATAGATGCCACCAGAGTTCCAACTACAGATTCCAACCAGCAAAGTGTGACATTCTTTGAGTTAGCTGTCCCTTCAGCCAACTTGGCTTCTACAGAGAAGTTGAACCATCATGAAATGCAGGATATTTTTGCACATGGCTGTCCTGACCTGAAGTCATCTTAAGACAGGAGAAGGGCCTGGAACACTACGTGAGTGTTGACCAAAGATGTGAGGTGTGAACTTTATGGCAAGAATTAAAACAAAAACAACAATCGGCACGTGGATGTCTACAAAAAGAAAGGCATTTACAGATGAACTGCTGAATCCAAAAAGCTTCCTTTTCTCCAGAACCCTATTAAATTAAGCACAAGACAGCATTTTAAAATGGGCCAATAGCCAAGATTGTGAGCTGATTATAAAATAATAATAACAGTATTTATTAAGTATACTATGTGTCAGGTAACATCATAAAAGCTTTATATAAGTTATCTCATTCCGTTCATATCACAGTTCTGGGAAACAGCTATTGTTCTACCTATTTTCCAAGTCTTAATGAAAGTGTCTTACCCAAGTCCCACGGCAAGTAAGAACTGGAAATGAGAGACACCCACAGGGCTGCCAGGCTCCAAGCTCCAAGCGGCATTTACGGGCAGAACCATGTATACAAGCACTTACATGGAGTTGTGAACGGACCTTAAAGAAAACCCTGAAGTATATATATATATAGGGTTACTAGGAGCCTAGCTTCTTTCCTTCTCGACATCAAATCCTAAGGCCCAGCCTTCATCTAGATTGGTTTGATTACAAAAGCACATGGTTGATAAATTTGTGTTCAAATACTCCATTTTAGAGGACTTTACAAATCACTGACATAATTTCTATAGAGCCAAGAACAAAATTTTAAATTTGATGTGCCATTTATGCTTCCACCAATAATAGTGTATAAATGTGTTTAGTTTCCCTTACTCTTAGCAATACTGGGTGTTATCAAACTTTAAAATTTTTGCCAATCTGATAAGTGTAAATAGTATTTTGTTTTAATTTGCATTTTAAAGAGTGAAGTTGAGTACACTGTCACTGATTTCTTGTCCATATGTCTCTTTGCAGAGATCTGTCTGCTTATGTCTTTGGCCCATTTTTCTTAACTATTGATCATTTCCTTATTAATTTATAAGAATTCTTTTTATAGTAAGGTAATTAACCCTTTGTCATGCTTCTCCCCCATTCATGTTTTAAAAATAACTGTTATAATTTGTCATTTGTTTTGTGATTTGTGTACATTTTAATTTTGTCAAAGAGAATTGTTTTCGTACTGTCAAATGTGTTGACTGCAATGAATATCCCATCTTTTCCTCCACAATTTGAAATGCCATATTTCACTGATTATTAGAGGCACATCTTTTTGACATTTTAAACCTCTGAAATCAGAATACGTCTTAAAATTGATAACATTTTATTACTGCTTTTGGTCAGCTTAAGGAGTTGTCATTGCTTATATATGCACAAATTGTTCATAGTTGTTAATATTTTCATTACTTCAACTGATTTATTCTATAATTAAGGGAAGGAATTTGATTCAGCCTGGACATGTTGACACATTACAAACCCACCACAGATCATGTGCTTTTTATATACTAATACAGGGAACTGCATTTATAGAATTCCCAATTTTGCACCATTCTTATGTTCCTATAATGAACTCTACCTGATATTTATGAATTATTTTATGAATGTATTACTGTGCTCCATTGAAAATAACCTTATTTACAATTTTTGCAGTGACATGTATTAGTGAGATGGGCTATAAGGGTTTTATTATTTTTTTTTTGGTGCTATCTTTATCAAATTGTGATATAACAGCATTAATTTTATTAAAATATTGAAAGTATTCTGTCTTATGCAAAATTTTTAAAAACAGGTCTAAAATAATTTATTTCATATATCTCTAAAATTTGTAATAAAAAGTGCTGAAGCTAAGGGCATGAATAAAAGTGATGAAGTAAGATGTCACAACAACATTTTATTGCATTCCTGAACAAGTGAATGTGATAAATCAGAAATATGTAGCTATATAATACTTCAGTTTATATACAATTGATATTATGGTCATTCCAAGGATCTGGAGCAATTCAAACTCTAAAAAAAGAAGTGGAATTGCCCATTGACTCTTCAATTTCTAATTTTGAGAGTTATATGGGAGGTATGTGACATATTTATTCATATGCATGAATCCAATATGCATATATGTAACAAATTTTCTACGTATCGAGATATACATGATTGAAAGACAGAAAACATTTGTGTTTTATCCTTTCCTGGAAATCAGCACACAATATGAATAAATAAATGCTTATTAAGTAAATGTTACAACTTTAATGGCTCATTGAAACTATCATTTAAACATCTCTTATGTATCAGACACTTTCCATACATCATCTCACTTAATTACCATCATAGGCAGATGAGGACACTTAGGCCCAGAAAGATGACGTTACATGCCTGGAGCTTGAACTTGGTGGCAGAGCCAGGGCTCAATCTGACGTCTATTTAATTCCCAAGACTATGTTACTTTGCTCCTCAGTGCTGCCTCTAAAATAAGCCTCACTGCAGTCCAAGAATATACTTTAGCTGCCAGTGGCCATCTCAAATATACATAACTGAGTATAGAATATCTGAGGCTGTGTGTGAACCGTCAAGAGCCACAAATTTGGGACTTCCCTGGTGGCGCAGTGGATAAGACTCCACGCTCCCAGTGCAGGGGGTGAGGGTTCGACCCCTGGTCAGGGAACTAGATCTCACACGCATGCCGCAACTAAGAGTTCACATGCCACAACTAAGGAGCCCTCCTGCCACAACTAAGACCCGGTGCAACCAAATTAATTAATTAATTAATTAATTTTTAAAAAGAGACACAAATTTCCTTGTTATACAGGTACCCACTCATCACTGAGAACCAAGATAATTCACTATGAACTACCAAGTATGAGAAACTATACTTTCAGTGGACTTGAAAGCAACATGCATATGGCAGAAACTTCTATTTCCATGGGCTTATGTAGGCACTTTCAAAAGAATGCTGTTAAAAATTAAAGCACAATTAATCATTTGTCTTTCACATGCCAGATAGGAGAGCATTTCTGTTTTCTTTCTCAGAATTCTCAACATTCGCACCAAAAGCAGAGGCAGATTTGAGATTAAGATCGGACGCTCTCCAGGTAAATTAATCTGTCCATCACTGAGTTCTGAGTCAAAGCAACAGTGTGACACAGTCTGTGTAAACTGCAACGTGCAGCAAGGCAGGTGCAGCTCTGCTCCCTGAGGTGGTGGGGAAACCTTTAGACACTGATCGTGTGTCATATTCGTAGGAAAGTTGCAGGGGAAGTTTCTGCTTGGCTCCTGTCATAATAGATTCAATTGTTTTGCCCAAACAGGTTGATTTATTTAGGGATGTATTCATTTATGTGCCAAACACGTTGATCAAACTTGATCTGAGCCAAGTAAAAGTAGGCCACGCAGTTTACCAGTAACAGAGAGAAAAATAAAACTTGTTTCAAGTCGGGTAGCTTGACTAATCACGTAAGGAATTTGTTATACACTTGCACACACCCTTCATCAGAATTTTCAGTTACTCAGACTTAAAATTAAGAAAAGAAAGGCAGACTCTTTCTTATTTATTTATTTATTTTTGGCTGCACTGGGTCTTTGTTGCTGCTCACGGGCTTTCTCTAGTTGCGGCGAGCGGGGGCTACTCTTCGTTGCGGTGCGCAGGCTTCTCATTGCGGTGGCTTCTCTTGTTGCGGAGCACACGCTCCAGGCACTTGGGTTTCAGTAGTTGTGGCACATGGGCTCAGTAGTTGTGGTGTGTGGGCTTCAGTAGTTGTGGCACGTGGGCTCAGTAGTTGTGGTGCGTGGGTTTCAGTAGTTGCGGCACGCGGGCTCAGTAGTTGTAGCACGCGGGCCCAGTAGTTGTGGTGCGTGGGCTTCAGTAGTTGTGGCACGCGGGCTCAGTAGTTGTGGCACACGGGCTCAGTAGTTGTGGCTCACAGGCTGTAGAGCACAGGCTCAGCAGTTGTGGCACACGGGCTTAGTTGCTCTGCGGCATGTGGGATCTTCCTGGACCGGGGCTCGAACCGTGTCCCCTGCATTGGCAGGCGGATTCTTACCTGCTAAGTCACCAGGGAAGCCTCAGTCTCTTTCTATTACAGGTGGTCTCATCAGTTCATTTGAAAACATCACATGACAAGAGTTAGATATAGATCCAAGTCACGTCATTATGTATTTATCAAGAGGCCATTACGTGCAAGGTTCTGTGAAGATAAGAAGGAGAAAGAGGAGGGGGAGGAGGACGAGAAGAAGTAGAAGGAGAAGAAGAAGTAGAAGAGGAAGAAGGAGGAGGAGGAGGAGGAGGAAGAGAAGAAGAACGGGAAGGAGAAGGAGAAGGAAAAGAAAAGAAAGGCAAAAAAAAAAAAAAAAAGAGAGAGAGAGAAAGAAAAAATAGTCCCTCCTCTGGGGTGGGAGGTAGGGAGTATGTGGTCTTCTTTCCATGAATCCTTATCTCAAAGAGCCCAGGTCAATGGTGACCTTAAGAGTGAGTAGTGTCATCCAAGAAACTCATAGTGTTTGACCATCACGTTTATCTTTGAAACCAAAGAGAAAAAGGCCTAGAAGTTTCCTGTGAAGAGGAGACTCCTGGCTCCTGATAAGAAGGCAGCCATCTTAGGCTGCTGGTTCTATCTCCCCAAATCAGAAGGGAGAGCCAAGTGAGGGTCTGAAGGCCCAACAGAAACATTGTGGGAAACCCAGTATAGACAGGAGGACTCGCAAACTGGTGTGAGCGAGGGGATGGCCAGAGGGGGCCTCGGCCTAGGGAGGAGAACGCCCAGGGACCAAGGAAGCCAGACCAGACCTTTAAATTCTAACCTGGCTTCTCCCACACATGGCCTTGAGAGGATCATCACGGAAGCAATAGCCAGGCCAGATGGTGTCTCAGGGTAATTTCAGGGCGACCTAGAAGCCCTGCTGGGGTGGGGTGAAGTGAGACACTGATGGAAGCAGGTGCTAAGCTCTCACACCTGCACCCACTCCCACTCCGAACGGCAGGACCCGTGCATCACACGCTCAGATTCTTTCTTTCCAGCGCGGCAGCATTTCGCTAAGACTTTTAAGAGCAAATCCCTGACCAGGAGTTTGCCGGTGTGGCGGCCGGAAACAGGGCTACGGATCGCTGCTGTGTGGTACCCGGGGCTCTCTGCACGGAGACACATCTTCTCTATTACCTTAAAGTCACCAAGAGGAGAAACCAGACCTAGGCATGGCTCTTCCCGAAAACATGCAGCTAACTAGAAAAACAACAAAACCGAATAGCGTACACCACATGAATTCTGAAAGCAGAATTATTGGTACAGATGAAGCATGGATTTAAAATAAGCAACATATATCCTCACAGAAGACATAAATAATATGAAGCTGATACAAGAGGTCAAAAAGGGATAAGTAGAAATGACAGGTATGAAAATAGAAGAACAATTAATAATAGTAATAATAGTAACAGTTTGAATGTATGTATTATTTACTTTGTACCCGGCAATGCTCTACGTGTGTTTCATATATTAACTCATTTAGTTCCCACAATAACTCTGTGAGGCAGGAGCTAGGATTATTCCTACGTTACAGATGAAGATATTGAGGCACAAAGAGGTTAAGTAAATTGCCTGAGGCGGAGCCAGGATTTAAACACAGATATTCTGGCTCCATGAAAATAATAGTGATGGATACACCCAAAGCAGGAATTTGGGAATAAGATCAAATAGAAGGGGGAAGAGGATAAAGGTAAGTGAAATGAAGTGTAGAAGTGCCAATATCTGGATAAAAGAGCCTATGAAGTAAAGAAAAAAACAAACTGAGGGGAGGAAATATTTCAAGTGAACGGTGATAAATTCCTCAAAATTAAGGATGAAAGACTCTACATGTAAAGGGCTCAGAGAATGCCAAAGAGGACAGATAAGGAAAAACCTATACCTAGGCATATTATAATAAAAGTTAAGAAGAGCAAAGACAATGATAACGTTAAAAAGCTCACACAAAGAGCCAGTCTTCTTCAAAGAAACAAGAATTAGATTGACATCATACAGACAAAGGGACTTTGGATACAGGAAGACAGTGGGGTATATTTTGAAGCACTGACATAGTTCTTTGTACCTAGACTTTTATATTCAGTCAGACTGTCATTTAAATATGTACATTAACAATATTAAAGACATCACCAGGCATATAATTCTTCAGGTTTGTCAGACAAAAATCCATTAAAAAAATACTACTGGAGAAGCACTCAAATGAGAACAATTCCTGAGGATGCTGCAAGAGATATAGAAAATAAATCTCATGAAACAAATTAGTAAAAAGGCAAAGACAGGACTCCCCTGGTGGCGCAGTGGTTGAGAATCCGCCTGCCAATGCAGGGGACACGGGTTCGAGCCCTGGTCTGGGAAGATCCCACATGCTGGGGAGCAACTAAGCCCATGTGCCACAACTGCTGAGCCTGTGCTCTAGAGCCTGTGAGCCACAACTACTGAGCCCGCGTGCCACAACTACTGAGCCCACGTGCCACAACTACTGAAGCCCACGCACCACAACTACTGAGCCCGCGTGCCACAACTACTGAAGCCCATGCACCACAACTACTGAGCCCGCATGCCACAACTACTGAGCCCGCGTGCCACAACTACTGAAGCCCACGCGCCTAGAGCCCGTGCTCCGCAACAAGAGAAGCCCCTGCTCGCCGCAACTAGAGAAAGCCCGCGCACAGCAACGAAGACCCAACACAGCCAAAAAAAAAAAAGTGTACAAAAAAAAAAAAAAAACAAGGACAAAAACTTTTTGAAACAAAAATGTTTAAAAATTCTTCAGAACTAAAATTGTACCTCTAATCAATGTGGGGTTGGCAGAGGCGTGATTAAAGTGACGTGAGTGTGCTACGGTACGTGTCTTAATGGGGGAAGATAGAGATGTGGAGAAGTCTAAGAAATCAATTCAGTTTGGTTCTTGAGATAAGGGCAACTATCATAAGATAAAAAAATACAGAATGGAAAACTTGCAAAGTAAAAGGAGAAAACTTGGTGTAGTCAATGGAATGTAGGAAACGGAAAAAAAGGAAACAAAGTACTGTTAATGGACAGTCTGGAATAGGTTGGGAAATAAGCAGTCATATAATATTGCAACAAGTAAAACTGGGATAAACACCCATCAGACAGAGCCTCTCAGATCATATTTTATTTATGTGTGTGCGAGAGAAATTTGTATCTTAAGCCGTTTTTTGAGTTTTCTGTTGTTTACAATTGAAACTGATTCTAACTTGTATACTTCCTTAATAATCAAAAGATTTCAAGATTTTCTAAAGAGTTTTGAATAATGAAACAGGGGACACTATAGAAAACAACAAAAGAGAAACTTGTGGTAGAAGAATTCTCCCAACATTGTGAAGACTTTCAGAAATTTGTGGATACAGAAAAGAAAAAAAAAAATCTAGGACTGAGCAACCTGAAGACAACTTGGTCCTTCAGATTCCACGACAAGGAGATCTGTGGACGGAGAGAATAGTGTCAGCATAAGCCAACTGCCTTGCTGTACGAAAATTTAAGGAATACTTCAGATGCCAGCATATCCTTCAGACAGAATCCACATCACACAGCACAGGATCAAAGCTGAAGCTGGTACAGCAGGAGACCTGATCTAGTGCTGATCAAAGTCTTTCATTTTTGGAAGTTACACTTTCTGGATGTGGTAGAGACAAAGTTTCACCCTTAGGTGGCCAAAATTCAAGGGTGGAGAATGAAAGCGATTCACAAATAATGCCATTTGCAGCAACGTGGATGGACCTAGGGATTATCATACTAAGTGAAGTAAGTCAGGCAGAGAAAGACAAATATCGTATGATATCACTTCTATGTGATATAAAATATGACACAAATGAACTTATTTATAAATCATAGACTCACGGATATAGAAAAGAAACTTATGGTTACCAAAAGGGAAATAGGGGAAGGGACAAATTAGGAATTTGGGGTTAACAGATACACATTACTATATATAAAATAGATAAAAAACAAGGACCTACTGCATAGCACAGGGAACTATATTCAATATCTTGTAATAATGTATAATGGAAAACACTCTGAAAGAGAATATATATATGTACATATATATGTATATGTATAACTGAATCACTTTGCTGTACACCTGAAGCTAACACATCTTTGTAAATTAACTATACTTCTTTAAAAATAAATAAATTTAAAAAAAAAAGCGTTAAAGAAAAAGAGGCCGCTGTACTGTGTGATGCTTAGAATCTGCTCTGTTTTCCTCTGCACGCACACTCTTCAGTGGAGGAAAGCACACCACCGGCCGCTGCTGAAATATTAAATGAAAGTTCTGTGAAGCATGTGAAGCAATAATAAATAAAACTGAAGTTAAACATAGATGAATAAATAAAGATTACTTCTCAGCTGAAGTTTTGAGGGAAAAAAAAGAAGCTTCCGGAGAAGGAAGAAGTCATTTAGAATGAAAACCCTTGAAGAAGGTATAGACACGTTGAAAGATGTAGGTTCTTGGGATCTGTGTGAGAACAGAAACATCAGTGTCTCTGAAGATGGCCTGCCCATCACAGAAGTATCCGAAGAAGTGAATATTGTCAAAAATTTTGCCTCAGGGGTAACTCCAACAGAAGACACACCTCTAGACAGGGAAGACCAGCTGAAAAGTACAGTGGAGTTACCAGATCTCACAGCTGTGAAGAGGGATGTACTTAGAATTAAAAAACTTAGTGAAAAAATATACGAAGATGCTATATTCAAGTATATGCGGACCTTAAGTGCAGGTTAGATTTTCATGAAATGCTCGGATTTGTGCCACCTTATTTAGAATTGGTTCATTTTCCGTTTTCTTTGGGGAGTGTTCCTTTCTATAAAGAATAGAACACATCAAGTGACTGAAAAATGGTTTACACAGAGTTTAAAAATAATTTGAAAGAAATAGAAGAAATTTTAAAAAGATGTCAGATTTGAACTACATGATCAAAGAAGCAAATCGGTATTTTATGAAGCCAAGACACAGAATAAGAATCTCTCTGAGGGGCTTCCCTGGTGGCGCAGTGGTTGAGAATCTGCCTGCCAATGCAGGGGACACGGGTTCGAGCCCTGGTCTGGGAAGATCCCACATGCCGCGGAGCAACTAGGCCCGTGAGCCACAACTACTGAGCCTGCACGTCTGGAGCCTGTGCTCCGCAACAAGGGAGGCCGCGATAGTGAGAGGCCTGCGCGCCGCGATGAAGAGTGGTCCCCACTTGCCACAACTAGAGAAAGCCCTCGCACAGAAACGAAGACCCAACACAGCCATAAATAAATAAAAAATAAATAAATAAATAAAAATTAAAAAAAAAAAAAAAACAATCTCTCTGAGGAAATACCTGGGCCTAAAAATACATTCAGAGGGCTTGAAGAAACCAGTCAAATGCTAGTGGAAAATTGAGAACTAAGAAAGAATAGAATGGTCAGAAATGGGACAAGACAAAGTTGGGACAATCTGAGAACAAAGATAACTGCAACAGATTGAAACACATCAAATATATTTAAATCCACAAGTTCCTAATTACACACCCCTCCCCCGAAAAAAATAGCCTTTATAGGTTACCATTAGAGGATGCTGGTAAACCAATGCATCATTTAGAAAACTGGTAAATAAAGGAGGAATAATCAGGCATTTATTTTGCCTTTCCTATACACACTCTGCTACTGAGTAACTAAACAGTAGATGACAGGAAGTTATTTTTTAGAGAAGTATTTCAGATAATAAGCAAAGAGGAAATAATTGAATTGGATATAATTCATTTGCAATAAATTAATGGATCTTACCATTGATTATCAATGGCTGCTAACATTACACACAAAAAAACAATCAAACATCATGTGCCTCTTGATGGAAGAACACAAAACAATCTTTGAAAAAATCTTGCCAAAAAATTAAGCCTGACTCTCAGAAACTACCAACACAGAGTATATGAGGAAAGAGGAACGCGTTGAACCACGCCACAGAGGTGTAATCAGCAAAATCCAGACTATAGAAAACTCCACTGCACGAATAATCCAGTTTTTCAACAAATAAATAATCCCACGCGGTGTTCTGTGGTTAAAAATAAATAAATAAAGATTTACAAATAAATAAAACTTCTTATAGCTCTTAAAATACAACCAATAGAGATGTTTCTGCTTGACTAGTTTTATTTACTGTATGTAATTTGAAGGCAATTTTAAATAACAAGAAATAAGCAATACATATGAAAAATAGCTCTTCACAGTTTGAGAGCGTGTTTTCCCTGCCTCCTTTTCCTAAAAGCCTGTTATCAGCATAAATCAGTGGCTCACAGAGGGACTGGTAAAGAAACATGCTTGTTATTCTATTTCTCTATTATCTGTTCCAAAAGACCAAAACAAAATAAAAGGACTCTAAAAATATTTGTTGATAAACATAACAAAGAGCCACAATTAGATTGACTGACAACCAGACTGAAGGAGTGCAAGCCAGAACACAATGGAATGATATTTTTAAACAGCCGAAAGAAAATAACTACCAACTTAGAAAATATCCTTCAACTAATAAAGAGAAAAGAGAAAATATTTTTAGACCAAGAAAAATTGAGAGAATTGACCATGAATAGACCTGCGCTGAAGGACATACTAAATGGTGTTACTCAGGCAGATGAAACTATACTCCCAGGTGGAAGACCAGAGATGCAAGAAGCAATAAAGAACAATGAAAATGGTAAACACTGGAGTTAATCCAATCAGTATTCATTACCTAAACTAATAATAATAATACCTTGTGGAATTTAAAATAATAGAAAAATTTACAACACGACAACAATGCACATAAATCAAAAGGAGGAAAATGGTATTTCTGTTGTTCAGGAGGTGGGTAAAAGTACCGAATAACATTAGGTTTTGATAAGTCTAGGATGCATGTTGCAAACTTTAGGACACCACTAATAAAGTAGCTAAAAGAGGATATGATACAAGGCTGAGAAATGGAAGAACGGCTGGGGGAAAAGAACTGTAAAACACTAAGTCAATCCAAAAGAATGCAAGCAAGGAGGGAAGGAGGGACACAGGGGAGATGAAACAAATAAAAAGCAAATAGAGAGGTGGTAGATTTAAACTGAATGCACCAGTGATTACATTAAATGTAATTAGACTAGCTGGTTCAATTAAAATACAAGGATATGGAAAAAGACACTACGCTAGCTCTAACCCAAAGAAAGCTGGTTGCTTCTATATTAATATACGTACAAAAAGTTGATTTTTAAAGCAAAAACCCTTAAGATAAAGAGGTTCACTTCTTAAAGAAAAATAGCAAATGTTAAACCAAGATTTCAATTTAACAGGAATACACACACCCACACACACACACACACACACACACACACAATTTGCATGTAAAACATATAATTTGTGAAGAACTAATAATTAGGTGGAATATAATTGTATAGCACTAAATATACATTGTTTTACTGCTCACTGGGTGGTCAGGCTGTGCCACAGGATGGAATGTTATGTTATTAGAAGTGCGGTCAAGGTTAAAAGGGGGATAAGTGCCAACCAAGGAAGAAACCAGTGCATGATTCAAGGTCGCTGAGAACAGAAAACAGAAACACCAGGCTCAAGTAGTCCAGTGTTTACTTATAGCAAGAAGAAAGAGTGATAAAATGTGCACAAGATCCAGCCTCTTGCGATGCATTGGTCCCCCATGACCAGCGGATCTGTTCTGCAGCCAACCAGGGGACCACATCATCTCACATCAAGCTGCAGTGGAAGGACCCCAACCCCTCCCACTCAGGGTCTAAATACAGAAAGCTGGGGGCGTGCCTGATGGCTACTGACACACAAGCTTAAGCAGAACAAAGGAGTACGTATACATCAAACCCAGAACAGGAAAAGGTATTCTCTCACAAGGCCAAGAGCCCAGCACAGGCTGTGTTGGCTTTTTATGTCCTAGTAAGGAAGTGTTCCAGGACCACGGCCCATTCTTATGCAGCTGAGCAGGGGCTGGCAGACTGTATGTACATGACTGCCTTTCCCAACATACACACACACACACACACACACACAAATATATAAATTGACAGAATTATAAGGAGAAATAGGCAAATCCACAATATTAGATGTTCATACACTTTTATCAGTAACTGATAGAATAAGCAGATTTTAAAAAAATCAGTAAGGATATGGTCTATTTTGAACAACACAATGAACAAACTTGACCTAATTTATGTGTATATACCATTGCACTTAGCAATTATAGAACACAGTTTCTTTTCAAAAACGCAAAATGAAGTAAAAATTTGGATAATCCTGCAATTATTAAAGAAATTCGATACAAAATTTAAAATCTTCACACACACACATACAAACACACAACTCATGGACTATTTCAGTGTAAATTCCAATATTTAAGGAATAAATGATGCCAATATTACATGAATTCTTTCAGAGAAATAGAACAGGAAAAGAAGAACCACTCCCTAAGTTTGGTTTATGAACCCAGCATCATCTTGATACCAAAACCCAACAAGGAAATCATAAGGAAAAAAGTTAAAGGACAATCTTTCTCATAAAGATAGATGCAAAAAATCCTAAACAAAACAATAGCAAAACAAATTCAGCTTTGTCTAAAAAGATAATGGACTCCAATAAATTTGTATTTATTTTTGTAGTGAAAGCTTGGTTTAACATTTACTGTACTGAATATTAAGACTTCATAGA
The DNA here is from genome assembly GCF_028021215.1 of Eschrichtius robustus. Taxonomy (NCBI): domain Eukaryota; kingdom Metazoa; phylum Chordata; class Mammalia; order Artiodactyla; family Eschrichtiidae; genus Eschrichtius; species Eschrichtius robustus. The sequence goes on along the minus strand of NC_090830.1, from coordinate 13,471,195 downwards.
TAGTTATGATAATTTAGACAGTGTAGTATGTGGATACATGACTTATGACAAAGGTGACACTACAGAGCAGTAGGGACAACGAATTTTTAACAAATTGTACTTAATTGGATATCTGAATTGGAAGAAAATGAAATTTGGCTCTTACACTATACTCAGTAATCAATTCTAAGTGGATTGTAGCTTTCAGTATGAAAGGCAAAATAATAAAGCTTCTAGTAGTTGATATAGGAAAATATCATCATTACTTTGGGATAGGGAAACCCTTCTTAAAGGTGAAACAAAAATCCTAGCCTTAAAAAAATTGATTTTAAAAGTAAAGACTTCTATTCTTCAAAAGACACAATCGAGAGAGTGAAAACTCAGTCCAAAGAGTTGAAGAAAGTACTTCAGTATATATAACTGGCAAAGAACTTGTGTGCAGAATATACCAAAAAAAAAAAAAAATTCTACAGAGTAATAAAAAAAAATAGAAAATCCAATTTTAAAATGGGCAACAGGCCCTTCATGTGAGAAGATACCCAAATGACCACTGAACATATGAAGACTTATTTCATCATTAGTGACTAGAAAATGCAGATTTAAATCACAATGGAATATCATTACACACTCTGCAGAATGATAAAAATGTAAATAACAATACCAAGGGGTCTGTAAGGATGTGAAGCAACTGGAACTCTCATGCACTGCTGGTAGGTATATGAATTGACCCAAGAATCTGTTAAACATTTTGGCATTTTCTTTGGAGGTTGAACCTATGCATACTTTATTACTCAGCACTTTTACACTTGGTACATTCATGCACCAAGAGGTTGAGATAAGAATGTTCATAGCAGCATTACTTGTAGTAACCAAAGATTGAAAAGGACTCAAATTTCCATGAACAGTAGAATGGATAAGCAAATTTTCAGCAATGAAAATGAACAAACTACAGCTACATTCATCAATGTGGCTGAATTTCACAACTATAATGTTGAACAAAAGAAGCCATACATAAAAGAATAAATATTCTTTTTTTTTAAAATTAATTTATTTATTTTTGGCTGCGTTGGGTCTTCGTTGCTGCGCGTGGGCTCTCTCTAGTTGCGGCGAGCAGGAGCTACTCTTCATTATGGTGTGCAGGCTTCTCATTGCGGTGGCTTCTCTCGTTGCAGAGCATGGGCTCTAGGCGCTCAGGCTTCAGTAGTTGTGGCATGTGGGCTCAGTAGTTGTGGCTCACGGGCTCTAGAGCACAGGCTCAGTATTTATGGCACACGGGCTTAGTTGCTCTGCAGCATGTGGGATCTTCCTGGACCAGGGCTCGAACCCGTGTCCCCTGAATTGGCAGGCGGATTCTTAACCACTGTGCCGCCAGGGAAGTCCCAGATTTGGAAATTTAAAAGTACATTTAAAATAAATAACTAACAGGCCTAAGAAGAAATCACACTGGAAATTTAAACTGCATCAACAGAAAGAAATGAAAAATTACACATGAAATTTTGAGGGTTGCAACTAAAGTGATGCATAGTAGGATACTTGTGTCATTGAATTCAAACGTAAAAGAAGACTGAATTTTTGTGAGCTAAGCAGGTGGTTTCTTTGAAGAAAAAGGGTCACTTGCTAAAAGAGGTTTGCTCTTCAGGCCCTGCACTGTCAGTTTCCTGCTGTGAGTCACAACAGCTTCTTAGAGCATCCGAGCTAACTCAGTTCTTTGAGGAGCAATAGACCTGCTGAGGCAAAAGGCCCAACTACCAGAACTGTGTGTATTGTAGTCTGGACTAGCTAGAGAACCTCTTTGCTCTGAGCATAAATCAAACCTGGCAGCTTTCTCAGTCACTTGGCAAATGTACTGGAGCAGGAAAAAAGGAAATTATAAATGCCGCCTCCAGAATAAAAAGAGGCCCAGCAAATATTGTACCACCTTCCCTGTGGTTGTTAGTGAAAGATAGAATATCTTTCTGTGACATGAGTGAAAATACCTTGACACGTTCTAACCTACTAAAGGCATAACTTTTGTAATGTGGCGGGATCTTTCATTTTCATGGATTTTTTATTTTCGAATGCTGTAAATTTGAGTCATGCAGGACATCTCGGGTGCCTGTTATTTTCAGCTCTCTGGATTCTATTGGCATGCCATCATCAATGTAGCGAATTCACGTGCAGCCCTGAAGAATAATAAGGCAGTCAGTCAGTCACATGTGGCAAAGAACAAGAGCTAATATCTTGAGCCAGGATAGTAGATGTGTACTGCTATCCCCATCAAATGCAAGCAAATGCTTCTACTGTTTTTTTTTTGTTTGTTTTAAGTTATTTACAACCATTAAAAACAATCAGGGAGGGGGCTTCCCTGGTGGCGCAGTGGTTGAGAATCTGCCTGCCAATGCAGGGGACACGGGTTGGAGCCCTGGTCTGGGAGGATCCCACATGCCCGGAGCAACTGGGCCCGTGAGCCACAACTGCTGAGCCTGCGCGTCTGGAGCCTGTGCTCCGCAACAAGAGAGGCCGCGACAGTGAGAGGCCCGTGCACCGCGATGAAGAGTGGCCCCCGCTTGCCGCAGCTAGAGAAAGCCCTCGCACAGAAACGAAGACCCAACACAGCGAAAAATAAATAAATAAATAAATAAATTAAAAAAAAAACACAACAATCAGGGACTTCCCTGGTGGTCCAGTGGCTAAGACTCCACGCTCCCAATGCAGGGGGCACAGGTTCAATCCCTGGTCGGGAACCTAGATCTCACATGCTGCAACTAAGAGTTGGCATGCCACAACTAAAGGTCCTGCGTGCTGCAACTAAAAGATCCCACACATGGCAACGAAGATCCCACGTGCTGCAACTAAGACCTGGCGCAGCCAAATAAATAAATAAATATTTTTTTAAAACCCCAAACAAACATACCATCCTTCATGATTCCCACTTCTACATTCCCTTTAAATTGGTTTATTGCAGTACCTACCTGGTCCCCTAGAACTTCGCTGTCAGAGGGCACACAGTCCCAGATGGCCACAAGTAATAACGTTTTGCCATTTTGTACTATGAGCTGCTACCTTTACCTATCGTGGAATGTAAAATATGACTCTCTTTTGCTTCATCTTATCCTTACAACCAATACTGTACTCCCCACAGTCCCCTGCAATCCAGGCTATGGTTATGATTTTTGAATCAGTTAAAGTTCTTATGCGGCAAGCAATACAAACTGACTCTAATTAAAAAAATATGAAAGAATTTATCTGAGATTCTGGAGAACAGCCAGCATCAAAATAAAAGATGAACAATGGATCCTCGGGGAGGGTAAGAATCAGGGCAGTTTCAGGGATGGTATCCTTGGGAAACTGTGGACCTGCAAATGACTCAGCTAACATCACCTTTCCTCCCAGGGTGTGTCTGTTTGAAAGTCAAATTCTGGGAGAGAGAATAGATTTACTTAGGATTATATGGCATAGAGAAGAACAAATGCCTAAAGGAGGTGATATTGGGCAGGGCAAAAACAACATATTATATGATACGATAATATAATAACATAATAATACATTCAAATCCAAGCCCGTTTTTGGAAATATGAAAAACGTAGAAAATGCAGCATGGGAACCTACCATGTTTCAGTAACCAAAGATATTCACTGTTATCATTTTTCGAACTATTATTTTCCTTAATAGAGTAGGAAAAACTCTATGGATAATTTGAAATAATTCAAGGTATACGACACGTTAAAATTGCCAATAAACCTGCAGATACAAACAATCTTACATTTTGGTGGTATTCATGCTTTCATTAAAAATTTTAAAGTTAAAAGGTTTTTTTTTGATTACAAACCTAATACGTGCTGGTTACATTGCAGAAATTATGCAAGGTGAAGCAAATGTTTCTTATAATTCTGACTCCCTGAGATAATCGCTGTTAAATGTTTGAGATTTATGCCCCTCATTTCTACATGTGCGTATATGTTATTAATTTAATGAAAATTGAATTATTTTGTTCTTTCACTAAATCTTATTAAATATTTCATTAAATGCCACTTAACTCGGTATCTTGGCAAGTATTTCCATGTTAGTACGTTTACTCTGACCTGATTCTTTTCAACAGCCCTATATTATTCTATTGAATGGATATGCCATAATTTATTGAACTAATCCTGTTGATAGACATTTAAGTCATTTCAGATATTTTACTATTACCAACAGTGCTTCACTGAAAAATCCTTGACCTATGCTGACTTAGGTCTCTGAGTCAGTCTTTCTATAGAAATACACATATTTAATAGATTGACCTCATAGTTTATGTAAATTTATATCTTGCTTTATTAGTTAGCATATCACAGACTTTTAAAACAGTATCAAAATGTGAGTTAAATGTAATCTTTATATAATATTCCATTTTATACAGGTGTCATAATTTAATTAATGTAATGGTTCCTACATTTGAGGGTTTTAAGTTGTTCCCAAGTTTGGTTAATAAAAATAATTCTGCATTGAACATTTTTGTTTCTAAAGCTTTAGTTGCATTTCTGAATAATTTTAGGGGATATTCCTTGAAGTGAAATCCTTGGCACAAATAATAGGAACATTATTTAAGGCTCTTGATGTATACTGACAAATTATTTTTCAAAAAGGTTGTGGAATTTACATTTACATCAGCAATATGAGTGCCTTTATTGCTGGACCCTTACCATTGATTATATTGTTAATAACTTTTTCTGTGCATAGTTACATTGTATCATTTATTCACTTAATATAAAAAACTTGCCGAGGCATTTCCAGCTCTTCGTAAATTTCTTTTCATGATATAAGTGAAACATGACCTGGTTCGTTCCCTTGTTGTTGGATATTTAGACAATTTCTTGACTTACTCTTTTTTTAAAAAATTGGAGTATGATTGCTTTACAATGTCGTGTTAGTTTCTGCTGTACAATGAAGTGAATCAGCTATTTGTATACATATATCCCCTCCCTCCCACCTCCCCCCATCCCACCCATCACAGAGCACGAAGCTGAGCTCCCTGTGCTTTAAAGCAGGTTCCCCCTAACTAAATGATGGAGCTCTGAACATCTGAAAACATTTAAAAATTTTATTTAGGTCCTGTTGGCATGATGATTATCTCAGTGCGTAGACCAGAGCCAGGTCCTACGTGAGACAGTGAGACGAGCAAGGTCTCTGCAGACTGGATTCTTGCACAGACACAACCCTGAGGTAAGAAAGTGAGTGTTCTGGTGTCCCTGTGAAGCGAAAGTAAACAGTCAGGTCAATGCCTATGATTTCAGATGCTGGGGGAGGCTTTGATTTGCGTTAGAAAAGAGACCATATTTGAAATAGCAGCTGGCAGTTTGAGTCACCACCTGATTACACTTATGATAATCCACTCTAACTACCCAAGACTCATTTTGCACTGGCAAAAGAGGGAAGTGGGGCTTCCCTGGTGGCGCAGTGGTTGAGAATCTGCCTGCTAATGCAGGGGACACCGGTTCGAGCCCTGGTCTGGGAAGATCCCACGTGCCACGGAGCGGCTGGGCCCGTGAGCCACAACTACTGAGCCTGCGCGTCTGGAGCCTGTGCCCCGCAACGGGAGGGGCCGCGATAGTGAAAGGCCCGCGCACCGCGATGAAGAGTGGCCCCCACTTGCCGCAACTAGAGAAAGCCCTCGCACGAACCGAAGACCCAACACAGCCAAAAATAAAATAAATAAATAAATAAAGTAGCTATAAAAAAAAAAAAGAGGGAAGTGAAACAGGATTGTGCTAAGAATAATCAAGTCTCTGATGGTGATACAAGTCTCTGATTTCCCTAGAAATGCGGTATTGCTCTGGCTTTGCCTTTTGGCAGGAAAAGCTTCAAAGACTTCCATTTGGCCCTTCCTACAGTTATAGTATATATTTCACAGATCACAAGGTCAATGTGAAAATTCTGCCAGTGTTGAGTACTTGTGTTCCAACTATCCATTTGTTTATTCAAGAAACAACTATGGAATGGGCTAGGAGCCCCCTTGAACCCACCATGAGGCTGACTCAGATAAAAACTCTTTAATCACCTAGTCCCAATAAAGCCCCACACTTACCAGTAGACCATAGTCTTCTGGATCCCAGCTAGTCTTTGCCATAATTATCCTGGTACGTGAACACCAGTCCCTTAAGGGAAGACTAGGGGGATAATTTACAGAATGTGCTGGTGATGTTATTGCTGGAGTCTTCTTCAAGAGTATCTTACCTCCCCTTTCCTTCAAGAGACTCTAAGTCAATAAACTTACTCAGGATGGGAATTAAGTGAGGGGCAGTGCTATTCGATCATGGATACTTAAGTGAAGCCCCTATTTGCTAGGAAATTAGTGGGCAGTTTGGTCCTAGGGTCTATGTGATCTACAGCCAGTCTGATTATTGTTCCTACCGTGCTATTTTAGTAATCATGCCCACTTTGATTTTTAAGTGTTTCTTCTGGCCACTGCCTAGGATTCCGTTAACCCTGTTGAAATTAAAAAGCCCACTTCAGTGGCAGAAGTACCTACCTGCATCCCCAGATTACAGAAAACAGTTACGAGAACGCTTTGAAAAGTCTGATGTATCCCTCACCGTTGTACTTCTGAAGCTGTAATGAAGAGAGTGTATTCAGAGTGCTCTTACTGGACGTAAGTGAAGGATGAGTGAGTAGATACATTTGGTAAATCCATTCTGGCATTCCTATCTCCCCTCCTCTGTTTTATAAAGGGGAATTTCTTGCAACTTTATTCCATTTAGCACTGGCCACCATTGAGTTCAGGTTTTAGACGACTGAGTAAGCAAACTATTAGAATCACTCCCATCTGCTTGAGCACCTGTCAATAAATGCATTTCAGTCTGAAAGTATTCCTCTTTCCCTAGTCTAAGACTCACTGAATTCATTGTCATTGACATTCTTCAGGTTTTTGCCGTGTAAATGAACCAAAGTCTTTTGTCGTGTGAAGCTTCTCCATTAGGGTTTGACTTTGTAACTGGCTTCCGGGTGCCTGCTGGGATCTGACCCTATCTGTAGACACAGAGGCAAATGAGAAGTGATAGAAAGGAAGAATGAGGCAATTTGGCCACCACTTACAAGGTGACTGTCTGAGGCAAGGTCATTATAAGATCTCCAAGCAAAGCAGAAGCATCTCCATCAGATGTGTGGGGTGGGAGACTCCACTTCTGCTTGGAAGGAATGCTCAGTGGAGGGCGGAGTAGCCTAAGTCACCCCAGTACTCCCCTATTTTCCCGTTTCAGCTATGGGGTCTTCCATTCTGTCTCAGTTAATGCCCTAATATTGCATGAGGTCTGCTGATGCTGTAAATGCAACTGAACTTTGCAATTTTGCAATCCACAGGATCAAGTTTTATTTTTTTAATGTATTTTTTATGTTTCTGGTGTACAGCAAAGTGATTCAGTTTATATATATATATATATATATATATATATATATATATATATATATATATATAGACATATGTGTATATATCTATATCTATCTAACATCAAGCTATCTATATACTGTGCTACACAGTAGGACCCTGTTGCTTATCACAGGATCAAATTTTGATTCTGATTTTATGCAACCTGGGTTCTGAGGCTAATAACCTAAAAGTTCTCATAGCACAAAGACAGCTCCTGGTTCTCTACTCTTAGGCAAGAATTTGATCTTAAGCCTGTCATTATCTTTCTTTTACATTCTTCAGCATTTAAAGAAGGGGCTTGTTGCCCAAAGCCTTCCTATAACAGACACTTCACAGGTAATCATTTAAGTAACTCTTTTGCCTCTGCATGCCTTAGTCTACCTGGGAAATACTCATTGAATCCTCAGTCCCTTCAGATCCAGCTAAGCCCAATAGCTATTTCCTTGAGGATCTGTGACCTACAACTATTCATCAAGAACAATGTCTGTATCAATCAGAGTTTTTCTTTGCAACTGTACAATTCATTCCAACTAGTTTATCAGAAAAGGAAGTTGTTAAGGGATTCTGGACTGGTCTCCAAAATTGAAGGAGTAGTTTGTATAAGAGGAAGATACTTTTTACTCAGGCACAACCCTTGAAATCTGCGTGATTTCATGCTTAGAGACTACCCTGAAAATGCAGCTGTTAGCTCCTTCCCCTCCCCCCAAACATTGCAAAACACATTTATTAAGTAAAGTCTATTCTTCATTAACGATTTTCTGAAAGTGTAAAATACTCCTACCTGATTTGGGCTTTATTAACATTACTTTTTTTCTGTGAAAGTTATCAATGAGATTCTTAACTCTCTTTGCCTATCCACCTGCAGATACTATTTTTTTGTCTTCTGTTCTTTTTTTTTTTGTTTTCTTTTCTGCAGTGAAAGTGCGGAGTCCTAACCACTGGACCGCCAGGGAATTCCCTGTCTTCTATCCAAAGTTTGTGATTTCTATTCTTAGGCACTGAGAGAGATGCAATTTCTCAGGAAATTCTTATTTTGAATTTAATTTTTGTGCCACTTGATAGGACCAGGAATAAAAAATATCTCACGTGACACTGTGGGCCACTGTTCCCTGAGTCCAGGATCCTCTTAGTTCATTTCCACCGTAGTTCATGGTCAATACCTTCTCCATACTTGTGGAGAAACAATAAATGTAACAACCACCATTACACCGTAGATGCAATAGCGTGGGTAAAGGAAAGGAAAGAAAAATTTTTATGTAAGATACAGCAAGCCAGGAGGTAGAGGAAGAGCCTACAGTTCTTGCTTCGGCTGGTCTTGCCATTTTCCTCCCCTGCCACCAATTCCATGTTTTGCCTTTCTTTGACTAACACTGTAGTTGGCTAAAGTTCTCTGCCAGATGGGGCAACCTACACCTTTATTTCTGTGGGGCTCAAATCCTTAAATCCTTAGTGGTCCTGCCTGTAAATTTAGTCTGCTGATAATTTTGACCCTTGCACACAGTATACAACAAAGGACCTCTGGGGATCTCCTGTGTTCCAGCTGTACTTTCCCAGCATCTATTGTGAAACAGCAGCCCTATTTCCTTTTGATAGTCAAGGTCAGTTAGTAGAACTGTGCCCCTCCCCCATCGCCCTGCACCCGTTTGCTTAGTGCTGGGTTTCTCAACCTCTGTACCATTGATATCTTGGACTGGATAATTCTTTGTTGTGAGGGGCTGTGTTCTGTGCATTGTAAAATGTTTAGCAGTATCCCTGGCTTCTACCCACTAGATGCCAGTAGCAACTCTACTCCCACCCCCCAACTGTGACAACCAGAAAGGTCTCCATACATTGCCAAATGCTCCCTGGGAGGAAAATCATCTTTTTGTTGAGAACCATTGGTTCAGTGGCTTGAAGAGCCCCCAAGGGACAGGTGAGAGTCTCAGCCTTAGCGATGCCAAGAGCCTCCCTTCGTGAGTGCTCTTCTCTCATTACTGTCACTGCTTGACCAGCAAAACCTATGCTTGGAATGTGGAAGATCCTCCAAATAGCAGCCACACCGCAAGTGTTGGAGGGCAATTTACCACTAGAGTGTGAAGGGGTAATGCGTGCAAGGGACGCTGGACAGAACAAAGGCATACAAGTTCATTGCATCCATTTTACATTAAGCAATGTACTTGTTATAGTAAATTTGAAATATACAGAGAGAAGGAGAAAAAAAACTCCATACACCAACATTTGAAGACAAATACTATTAATACTTTAAAAAATAACATATTCTCCCTTATTATAAATACATTTGCCATAAACAGTTTGGAAGATGAAAATGAAACTTCCCGTAATCATATCATTCAGAAAAAAACCCCACATTTAACACTGAGATATATTTGCTTCAGTCTTTTTTTTTCTTTTTTAATTTTTGAAATTTATTTATTTTTGGTTGCATTGGGTCTTCGTTGTTGTGCACGGGCTTTCTCTAGTTGCAGCGAGTCGGGGCTACTCTTGGTTGCGGTGCGTGGGCTTCTCATTGCGGTGGCTTCTCTTGTTGCGGAGCACAGGCTCTCGGCACACGGGCTTCAGTACTTGTGGCTCGTGGGTTCAGTTGTGGCTCGTGGGCTCTAGAGTGCAGGCTCAGTAGTTGTGGCACACGGACTTAATTGCTCCGCAGCATGTGGGATCTTCCCGCACCAGGGCTCAGACCCGTGTCCCCTGCATTGACAGGCAGCTTCCTAACCCCTGTGCCACCAGGAAAGCCCCTATATTTTCTTTTATATTACAAAGTCATACTTGGTTAATGTAATGAGCATCCAAGCATTAGAGGAACTTATACTTTAGAAAGTGAAAATTCTCCATATTTCTGACTCCAGATATAACCGCTGTTAACATCTGGTGTATTCTTTCTCATATTTTTTCCTATATATAACCCAAATTACATTTTTTTAAATTATGAAATAAGATCTCACTCTAAGTACTGTTTTGCAACTTGCCTTTTTCTCCTGATGATATATCTTGACTATCTGTTAATGTAAATACGTAAGTCTATCTCATTCTTTTTAAAAGTCGATATACTATTCCACTGTATGAGTGCATCCAAATTTAGTTAACTAACGAACTGGTGGACAATAAAATAATTTCCAATTAAAAAAATTTTTTTATTGAAGTATAGTTGATTTACTGATATAATATATAAGTTACAGATGTACAACACAGTGATTCACAATTTTTAAAGGTTATACTCCATTTATAGTTATTATAAAATATTGGCTATATTCGCTGTTGTACAATATATCCTTGTAGCTTATTTTATACATAATACGTGTAGTTTGTACCGTTTAATCTCCTGCCCCTATATTGCCCCTCTCCCCTTCTCTTCCAATTTTTAAATATAAACAGTGAGGCCAGGAGCATCTTGCATGTATGTATATGTATGTATACATGCATGCACACAAACACATATATTTGCACAGATGCTGGTGCTTCTTAACTAGTCTTTATAAACATACAAACATATATTACATCAGTTGTCTATTTTCCAGGGTTGTGTTTGCAGTGAGTAAACTTGAGAGATGACATAACATCTCTAAGAAAAATGCAAGCTTGCTCACTGCTTGCTATAAAAGCAGTGGAGTCTCCAGTTCAGTGTTCCTCAGCTGTGATAAAAATCTGCTATGTGCACAGAATCCATCTGGGCTCCTCTGTGTTTCTCCCACGTAACTTGGGGAGCAAGGGAAACCAATGTGACACGATACGTTTCTTGTTGTAATTCAGTTCTTTATCTCTGACCCACGAGACTTGCCTTCGCTGCCAGCATCCATGAAATAGTGAAAGGCTAACATTAGCTTGTAAGTAAGGTAAAATTTCAGGCCCTGACAAAAGTAGTATATTGTAACTGTGTGAGAAAAACACTACAGTATTTTTGTCAACTGTGTTTATAATGGTTACATAATTACCCTTCAGATGGATGCATCATAATTTATACAACTTAACCTTGCCTGTCCTTATACAGAAAATTGTTTCCAAATTTTGCTAATCTCTAGTATGTTGAATTCATATCTATGTCTTTGTCTACATTTCTGAATAGCTGCTTAGGATAAATTTCAAAAAGTAGAATTGCTAGGTCAACTGGTATAAATATTTTTGTCTTTTTTTTTTTTAATTGAGGTATAGTTGATTTACAATATTATATTAGTTTCAGGTGTACAACATAGTGATTCAATATTTTTATGGATTATACTCCATTTAAAGTTATTACAAAATAATGGCGGGCTTCCCTGGTGGCACAGTGGTTAAGAATCCACCTGCCAATGCAGGGGAAATGGGTTCGAGCCCTGGTCTAGGAAGATCCCACATGCCGTGGAGCAACTAAGCCCATGCACCACAACTACTGAAGCCCACATGCCTAGAGCCCATGCTCCGCAACAAGAGAAGCCACCGCAATGAGAAGCCCGCACACCGCAATGAAGAGTAGCCCCCGCTTACAAGCCCACGTGCAGCAATGAAGACCCATCACAGCCAAAAATAAATTAATTAATTAATTAAATAAATTTTTTAAAATGTTGAAAAAAAACCAAACGGGCCCTAATCAAACAAAAAACAAAATAATGGCTATATTTCCCTGTGCTGTACAATATGTCCTCGTAGCTTATTTATTTTATACATAGTAGTTTGTACCTCTTAATCCCCTTCCCCTATCTTGCCCCTCCCTCCGACTCTCTCCCCACTGGTAACCACTAGTTTTGTTTTGTTTTTTAATTGAGGTATAGTTAATTTACAATGTTGTGTTAGCTTCAAGTGTGCAGCAAGGTGATTCAGTTAAATATTTTGTTCTTTATACATGTGAGTCTGTTTCTGTTTTGTTAAATTCATTTCGTTTTTAGATTCCACCTATGTGACAACATACCGTATTTGTCTTTCTCTGCCTGACTTATTTCACTGAGCATCATGCCCTCCAAGTCCATCCATGTTGTTGCAAATGGCAAAATTCATTCTTTTTATGGCTGAGTAATATTCCATTATATCACATCTTCTTTATCCATTCATCTGTATTCTGTGTTGATGGACATTTGGGTTGCTTCCATATCTTGGCTATTGTAGGTAATGCTGCTATGAACAGTGGGGTGCATGTATCTTTTTGAATTAGTGTTTTCATTTTCTTTGGACATATACCCAGGAATTAGATTGCTGGGTATATGTCATATGGTCATTAAATTTTTAGTTTTTTGAGGACCCTCCATAATGTTTTCCATATTGGTTGCGCCAATTTACATTTCCACCAACAGCGTATAAGGGCTTCCTTTCTCCACATCATTTTTAAAAGTCTTAGTACAAATTGCCAACGTGCTTTCTAGAAGACTTGCTCCAAAATATATTCCCATTAACTTTACTGTCTCCAACTCAATACATACATATGAGCAACATACATTAACGTTTTTCTGTGTATTTTTTAATACCCAGTTGTGATCAAACTAAATTCAACCTTTTTTCACTTAACTAATCATACACTTCTCTGTGTTACAATATCTTAATGCCATTTCCAAATACCCACTTTAGTCATTCATTTATTGTTAGACACTCATTTTTTCCCTCTGTTGTAATGTAGCTATAAACATCTTAAAAGTGTATCTTTGTGCATAATACTACCCTTGATATTGCACAAGATAACTACACAGACTTAGTATTCAGGCTTTGCTGGCTCAAAATAATATCTATCTACCAGTTAGATAACTAATTTAATACATAAAAAATAGAGATCCCACTCATAGTACTTACAAAAACTGTTACGTTCACAGCATAAAGCTAATAAAAACTATAATGAACCTAGGAATAAATCTTATGAAAGTTAAGCGAAAACTCTATTTATGAAGGACTTAAAAAAAGGAATAAATCAGGAGAGATTCCCACAGTTTACAGAGCTAATAGAAAACTCATTGCCATAAATTCTCCCCCAATTACTCTATATATTCAGTGCATTTTAATTAATAGATTGACAAGGTTTTTCATAGACCTTGGAAAGCCAATTCCAAAATGGGTAGGAACCAAACGACCTAGCAGTTCTGCTCCTAGGTATATACTGAAGAGAACTGAAAGTTTATGTTCACACACAGACTTGTAGGCAGATGTTCATAGCAGTATTACTCAGAATAGCCAAAAAGTGGAAACCACCCAAATGTCTATTAACTGATGAATGGATAAACAAAACATATATCTTTACAAGGGAATGTTATTCAGCCATGAAAAGGAATGGAGTACTGATATATGCTATGAGGTAGATGAATTTGTAAACATTATGCTGTGTGAAAGAAGGTAGACATAAAAGGCCACATATTGTATGATTCCATTTGTATGAAATATCCAGAATAGGCAAATCCGCAGAGACAGAATATAGATTAGTGGTTGACAGGGGCTGAGGAGGGAGGATGGGATATGACTGCAAATGGGGTTGGGTTTCTTTTTGGGGTAGAGAAAATGTTTTGGAATTAAATAGATGATGGACAACCTTGTGAATATACTAAAAATCACTGAATTTCATACTTTAAAAGGGTGAATTTTATAGTATATGAATTACATCTCAATTTTAAAAACTGTTAAAACTGATATGAAAGAGTAAAGGCCACTTGCAAAAACTGTGAAGAATATTGTAGGGAGAGGAGGCTAGGGGAACTTGGCCTTCCTGAGATCCAGCCATAATACAAAGCTATAGTGATTAAGAGAATGTGCTATCGGTATATAAACAAATAGACCAGTGGAACAGAACAAGAAACCTAGAGACAGACCCAGGCATATATGGAATCTTGATATGTGACCACTGTGGTGTTCTAAATCAGTGGAGAAATGATAAAAGAGTCAATACGTGGTTGTGAGATAATCATTTATCAATATATACATTGATTCCAGGTAGATTAAAAACCTAAATGGAAAATGCAAGTTTTATACTTTTCAAGAAAGTATATGGCGATATTTTTATAACCTAATGTAGGAAAGGCTTTATTAAACAAGGCATCAAATACACAAATCTGAAGGAAAAAGCTGATAAATTTGACTATACTAAAAATTTAGGGGACTCCCCCGGTGGTCCAGCAGGTAAGACTCTGCACTCCCAATGCAGGGGGCCTCGGTTCGATCCCTGGTCAGGGAACTAGATCCCGCATGCGTGCTGCAACTAAGAAGTCCGCGTGCCGCAACTAGGAGTCCTCGTGCCGCAACTAAGAGCTTGCGTGCCGCAACTAAGACCGAGAGCAGCCTAAATAAATAAATAAATGAACAAAATTTTTTTAAAAAAGATGAAAAAGAAGCTACATGAGCTTAAGAATCTTTAAAAAAATATTTAAAACTTCCTTTCAACCAGGTACTACAACAAAAATAAAAGGTGATCTACAGATGGGGATAATGTATTTGCATATCATTTGCTCAATCATTCAACAAATATTGGACATGCATGATGTGCCAGCTGCTATATGACAGCAAGTTTGTATGGTGACGGGAATGATGCAGAAGAAAACAAACAAACAAATAAAAAATATATGTAGGAGAGAACGGGGAGAATTACTGGCACACAGGGCAGGGCAAATTCCCCAGATATTTGCATGGCCCACTTGTTCCTCCTTCAGATCTGTGGCCACATGTCTGCTTCCCAGCAAGGCCTTTTCTGACCATCCTCTCTCAATTGCAACTCTTACCCTCACCGCAGGAAACCTCACCCTTCATCTCTTTTTCTTTCCTTCACTTTATTTTTCTTTACAGCAATGATCACTTTCTAATGCCAAATACTTTACTTATTTATTTTGTTCTTCATCTGTCTCCTCTCACTAGGAAATAAACTTCATAAGATTAGGGATCACCAATACTTAGAACAGCACCTATAACATGGTAGGTACTCAATAAATATTTGTTGAATAAATAAGAAAATAGTTGTGTCCTTAATGGCACAAATCAAATTGCCAGGCATAAACTGTTCACAGAAATATTTGTTGAAGATTATGTAATCTGTAAAGGAAAAATACTTTATATATATTTTATTACAGATTGTTAAAAATTAAGGTATTTTGCTTAATGCTTTTCCCTAATAACACTGAAGTATGTCTATATATCTACATGTATATATTTACTGGGTTTGAAAAGATTGTTTCCCATCACACTTTAACATTTTTTAACAGCTTTATTGCGATATAATTCACCTATTTACAGTTCATCCAATTCAACAGTTTTTACCACATTCACAGATATGTGCAACCATCATCAGTCAATTTTAGAACATTTTCATCACCTCAGAAAGAAACGTAATACCTTTAGCTATCACCCTTCTATCCCCTGTGCCCCACTGCTCTCAGCCCTAAGCAATGAATCTTTCTGTCTCTATGGATTTGTCCAGTCTAAACATTACAAATAAATGGAATCATATATGTGGTCTTTTGTGAGTGACATCTCTCACTTAGTATAATGTATCCATATTGTAGTATGGATAGTATTTCTTTTCTTTTTGTTGCCAAATAATATTCCGTTGCATGGAGATACCATATTTTGTTTATCCAATCATCTGCTGATGGACATTTGGGTTGTTTCTACCTTTTGGTTATTGTGAATGGTGCTGCTATGAACATCTGTGTACAAGGTATACATCTAGAAGTAGAATTATTGGGTCGTATGGCAATTCCATGTTTAACTTTTTGAGACTGCCAAACCATCTTCTACAGTGACTGCACCATTTTACATTCCTACCAGCAATATATGAGCGTTCCAATTTCTCCGTATCCCCACTAACACTTGTTATTTTTGATTATGGCCATCCTAGTGGGAGGTGAAGTGGTATCTCATTGTGGTTTTGCCCATCCCTTTTTACTTCCTCAAATACCAGCTTCCTTCTCCAGTAAAGATCTGGAACATCAATTTTCTCCTACTACGTCCCAGCATTGCTTAAAAAATAAATCTGTGAAATGGTATGTGTACGCTTCACAATACCACTTCAGACCCCAGGTATCTTTTAAATATTATGGTTATCATTTTAGAAATGGTCACTCAAGGTTCTGGCAATTTCTCATGATTCCCTGTACCCGCCCAGCTCCCTGACACCCCGCCCCCACTTTATGTAATAAGTACATAATTAAGTAAATGCTGAAGCAGAAAATCTCTTGAGGGCCTATATTTCTTCTCCTACTTGATTATATGCTTTTTAAAAGAACCAGAACCAGTTTCGGTATGTGATTTTTTTTTCCTGTAAAGGTGACAAATGTGAGGATATTTATAGACTGAATAAAAACAGGTGCTGTTGGAAGGCGTAGAGCTTTAGTCAAGAGTCAAATGTGGGCAATCAGAATGCAACATGAGGAGGAAAAAACACCATCCCAGAAGCGGAATCTTACTGAAAACCTTTACCTTCCTCTCCCCACCTCAGGGTGGTAGCTTTCCCTTACAAACAAAAGAAAATATGTTCCACCAAATACCAAAACTTACGTGTATGCATTTGAAGCAATACAACAAGGAGAGAGGGTGGAGATGCATTCTGCAGGTTGCCACACAGGCTGAAAGGCATTTCTTGACAAAGGAGTAGCTACCGTTGGGACACCTGCGTAACTGCATATGCAAATGAGTGCTGGGAAAGTACTCGTGGGCCTCACCTCCATTAAGTGCCGATACTTTGCGGAGTCATTACAGGTTATGAAACTTAAGTGTTCTAGACCTTATACTTATGGGAAAGCAGTAAAAAGCAGTTCAAGAAACACAGCTGTAGTTCAAGTTGAACAGGAGTGGTGGTTACTGAAGGAAAATAATGACGGATCCACGTTTTGGAAAGTTGAGGTCTTGAGAGCCGCTATACCAGTAGAGTGAGGGAAAATACCCTTTTCCCAGACTACAGTTAGAGTAAGCATTAACTCTAAGAATGTTCATAACTTACTGGCTTCCTTGGATGTAGAAGGAGTCATATTACAATGATTACAATTATATGAAAGTTGTCTTTTTTTTTTTTTTTTTAAAGATTGATTGATTGATTGATTGATTGCTATGTTGGGTCTTCGTTTCTGTGCTAGGGCTTTCTCTAGTTGCGGCAAGCGGGGGCCACTCTTCATCACGGTGCGCTGGCCTCTCACCGTCGCGGCCTCTCTCGTTGCGGAGCACGGGCTCCAGACGCGCAGGCTCAGTAGTTGTGGCTCACGGGCCTCGTTGCTCCGCGGCATGTGGGATCTTCCCAGACCAGGGCTCGAACCCGCGTCCCCTGCATTAGCAGGCAGATTCTCAACCACTGCGCCACCAGGGAAGCCCAAAAAGTTGTCTTTTTTTTTTTTTTTTTTTTCCTCCCCATGGTCAAATCACCTCTAATCAAAGAGTAGAAGGCCACTGGCGGATAAGGGGTGAGCACGGTCAGACTTGCCACAAACTCAGAATTTTATGCCCAACGTCAGCAAAACAAGAATTCAGCCCGGGTCCTCAGGAGCCTGTTTTATCCACAAGGAATCTGGCTAATCAATACATGTATTCAAAGAGTTGCATAGATATAATGGGTGGTGCTTCGCAAGCTTCTTGCTCCAGAGTTGGAAGAGACCCTAAAAATTACCTAAAGCAAACTACCTTTCTACGACACAGGTCTGTCAGGGGCTTGAAATCACCGCCATATTCTAGCCAAGTTGTTTCATTTACTGTGCCTTTGTTCCTAAATTTACAAGGAGGACAGATTGCGTGTACAAGTGCCTGCAATATGGAGGTTATTTAGGGAAAACGTAATAAGATATAGTATTTGTGTTTTCCCAGCCAGCCCTAGGCCACCCAACTAACGAAGCCTCCACCTGAGTTTTTATCTAGAGGATGCTGGCGCGCCACTTAGCTGCCCATCTTGAGCATGTTCCTTTTGGAGAGCGACGGTGGGAGAAGGGTATCATAGCTAGTATTTAACTGAGCCTTTACTATACCAAAGACTCTTCTGTGCGCCTTAGTGGTAACTCATTTGGTGGTCCAACAATCCTACGAGGCGGGTCCTCCTTTACCTCTATTTTACAGATGAAGAAATTGAGCGAGGGGTGAATTACTTTCTCAGGGTCACACAACCACTCAGCGGCGGAGACCACCGTGAAGGCAGGCAGTCTGGCTACGGGGAGGCGGGAGAGGAGCCCAGCGGAGGACGGAGGAGGAGGGAGGGAAAGTGGGACAGGGAGGAGCGGGGGGGGGGGGGCGGGGGGGGGACACAAAGGAGAAAGTACCAACAACGCCTTCCACTGACTGATTTGCACATTTCCATCACCTAAGCTGCTGGCGTCACCGCCAGAAATGGCTAATTAAAGACTCCTAACTCTGTAAAGTTCCGCCTCGATCCCAAGAAGACCATCCCACAGGACTCGCGGGGCTTGTCGCTTCCTCACCTGCCGGCCCCCGGCGCCGCAGGGCCGGCTCCAGCGGCGAACTACAACCCCCACTATGCACCGCGCGGGAGGCGGGGGCCACGCTGAGGGAACGCGAGGGTGTTCCAAAGGTGCCTTGAGAGAAAAACAAAAAAAAAATCACGTACATCTTTCGTCGTTTTCCCGCCTTCACACTGCCCTCACCCTCAGGGGGATGCATCGTCTTTTTTAATGGACGGCTCATGTAGAGAAGCGTGTAAAGTCGCTTCTGTCTTCAGGCACAGCAGAGGGCAGGCGCGACAACGGCGCGAGGGCGCGAGGTCCCCCGGGCCACGCGCGGGGCGGAGCCAGCGGAGGCGGGGCTGGGACGCGGCCGGAAGTGTACGAGGGAAAAGGGAGAAGTTTGAGTGGCTGCGGGCGTGTGCTTCCGGCCGGGGCGTCGACATCGGCCGGCTGCGCAGGGTACAGCTTTGGGCTCTTCGGCCGCCGCTGTACGCATCGTGCACGCCCCGAGGCGCTGAGTGTCGTGTCTCCTCGCCGTAGGCCGTGACGACATGAGCAGCAAAGAAGGTGGCGTCCTCGACGGCTTTGGGCGTTATTTATTTATCTCATCCAGCCTTCTGGTCGCGTTTTCCACTTCCCACCCCTTAAAGATGCCCTCTCCCCGCGCAAGCTCCGGGAGGGGCGGCGGCCCTGGTGATTTCCAGGCCACATTGGCCCTGTTTGCGCCTTTTTTTAATCCTCGAGCCGTTTTTATCTTAGTTCGGTAATTGCCCCACCTTGTGCTAGATCAAGGTACTCGTTGGGGGAGGCCTGGATGAGCGTAAGGTTTGGGGGGGGGAGAAGGCAGGGTTGCTTTTCTGTCTGTTGAGGAGGCCTCTGTGGCGAGGGCCTTGGGGATGCCTGGTTTTAAAGGAAGGAAGGGGTTTGCCTGTGTCATGTTTTGTCAGCTCCTCGGCGATGGAAGAGCCTTGTCCAACCTTTCTCTCCTTCTCTACGTAAGGATCAGGAGGGTTCAGGAAAAGGAAGCATGACAATTTCCCACATAACCAGAGGAGAGAAGGGAAGGATGTTAATTCCTCTTCACCTGTGATGTTGGCCTTCAAATGTAAGTTCTCTTGTCATGTAAGCTGGCGAGGGGAAGAGAACTAAAGACTTTGTAAGAAGGATCAGTTAGCCATGTTATGCACGTGAAAACAGCCTCTGAGAATTTTCCCGGGGGTTTTGCCATAGTGCTGGGTCTACCCTCAGTTGAGGTTACAGACGTCTTGACTCTTTTTCCCATTACAGTTTCACAGGTAAACATTAGTTAATTAACATCAGACGTGCCACGTAACTAAAAATTACTGTGGACCTGATAAATATATATACTCACCCCCCCCCCGTCCCCCAGGGGTGTGTGTGTGTGTGTGTGTGTGTGTGTGTGTATCAGGTATATATGTGTATTTCCATTAGGTGTATGTTTCAAGTGTATATGTATGTGTATATGTATCAGGTATGTGTGTGTGTATATATATATATATGTATATCAGCTGTATATATACGCATATTTAATTTTTCAATTTTTAACGTGTATTGGTTTTGTTTTCCCAGCTAGACTTCTGAAGACAGGGCCTGTATTTTTGTTTTGACTGTAGCACTTTGCAGAGAGTGGGAATCTGTGTACATGTAAATCATTCATGTACACGTATTCACAGCTCCCCTTTTCCCAGTATATTAACTTGGGCAAGCTGGTCCTCATTGCAAAACACAACGTAAAACAAAATTCACCTAACTCTTCTGCCCAGCATCCTATTTATTTTTTGTTGGCCACGCTGCATGGCATGTGGGATCTTATTTCCCTGACCAAGGATTGAACCCATGCCCCCTGCGGGGAAGCGCGGAGTCCTAACCACTGGACCACCAGGGAATTACTCCAGCACCCTGTTCTTTATAGTTTCTGTAGTTCAGGAATCCGAGAGGGGCCTTAGTTAGCTGTTGATTCTAACTTGCAGCCATCTGAAGGCTTGAATTGGGTTGAAGGATCCACAGCTATCGGCAAGTTAGGCCTTCTGCCAGCAGCCAGCTCTGGGTTCATCTCCACGTGGACCCCTCCATAGTACTGCTTGAGTGTCCTCGTGTTGTGGCATCTGGCTTCCCCTAGACCGAGGGAGAGAGAGAGAGACCACAATTCTCTTATGTCCTAATCTTGGACATCATACACTGTCACTTTTGCTACAGTTTTTTTGTTACATATGAGGTAGTTTTAAAACTCTGCCTCATATTTAAAAGGAAGGGAATTAGGTTTCTCTTTTTGAAGGGAGGAGTATCAAGTGACTTGTGGACATATTTTAGAACTGCCACAGCACATACAGTGATCTTCAGGGGTGTAAGACAACTAGCTGTAATTGAGTAGAGAGCATATTGATAGAGCTATATACTCAGTGGAAAAACTATCGATACACTGGGGCAAGTATTGGGTTGGCCAGAAAGTTCATTCGGTTTTAAGTGGCTATAAAAGGCATTTTTCACTTTCACCAAGAACTTTATTGAGCAACGTATTCATTAACCGAACGAACGTTTTGGCCAAGCCAATATTCCCCACCGGTATGTTCTCACTCACCCCATACTGAGCTGCTTGTTTCCAAGCATATTTTGCTGTTCTATGTTTCTACCTGCCTTTGTGCACATAGTTCTTTAAGCTTGGAATTGCTTCTGACTTGGTGCCCCCATTGCCCACCTGGTGTACTGTAGTTTTCTTCAAGACACAGCTCAAGTAGCTTCTTCCCTTTGAAGCCTTTCGGATTTTCCTCCCAAGCAAACTTGGTGACAAACGTTGCATTCATTGAACATCCATCCATTCAGTCAGGGGATATTTATTGAGCATCTATGTTCTGGCATGTGTTGATAGTGAACAAGAAAAATGTAGTTCCTGCTTTACTGAACCTTTTCTATATGTTTATTATAGCATGATTACATTTAATTCTTTGTTTACATCTCTGTCTCATACTGGACTGAGCTCATTGAGGGTAGAAATTGCCTTAACTTTGTATTTATAATATCTGATTCACAGTGGTCATTAATGTAGTCAAAATAAATAGTGAATACACTATTTGATTGTCTTTAAATATTAGGCAAAATCCTAGCCTAATTATTATCTCAATAATAAAAGACCAGATGTATTTAGGTCTTTGTCAACTACTAATTTGGTTAATAGTTAAGTCAGGTTCTGAATAAACTTCTGTATTCAAAATTCCTCTGTGGATTGCTCCCTATAGGACAGGCAACTTGCTAGGTCTTTGGAGTGACAGTGCTTCTAAAATAAAGTGGTTGTTAAGTAAGTGGTTTATGGGTATTTCAACAACTAGGGCTTGAGAATTCAGAAAGTTGATGTTATTAAGGGTTATAAACTTAATTTTAAAATTCCAGTTTATTTTTTGTAGATATTTTTATTGTGTAAGGTAAGGTAATTAAAAATAACTTTACATAACCTAGCGAGGTAGTTGAAAGTAGTTTTTGTATGTAGTTATATGTGATGATTTTGTGGTAACAATCTCATGTTTATTAGAACAGATATTTGTTACAAAATGTATGTCTCATTGTGAGGCTCTGAGTGGTAAAATCCAGCTAAGGCATACCTCTAGTTAAAGAATATCTCGGTTAGTAGCAGAGTCTTTGATTTCCAAGTACTTTAAAAGTAAATAAGGTGGTTTCTCCAATATTGTTTGATAGGCTTCAAGTGTAGAATAAGCATGCTTATGTTCATAATAATGTGTTCTTAGCATTTCAGCAGGAACTTGATGCAAGACATGACAAATACGAGAGACTTGTGAAACTTAGTCGGGATATAACTGTTGAAAGTAAAAGGACAATTTTTCTCCTCCACAGGATTACAAGGTGAGTAAATATCTTTGAAATTTGTCACAGTTGGACACAGTTTTATACGTATTTTATATGTATCGCATTTAATATATATCGTAAGTCAGTGGGCAGTAACTAGCTGGCCTTTTTTGACCACTGGGCTCAGAGGATGTTAGTAGCAGCTAGATTTTAAGAATGAACGTGTTAATAAAAATAGGGACCAATTCTTACTTTCAGAACAGCTAGGGATTTATGTTCTGTTAAGGTCGTTCACCAAGGTAGAGCTACTGTTTGTGAAAATATTAAATTTTTAATGGTTTACTAGCACCTATTACATTAAAGTTTTCCTTGGATGATGTGTGCAGAAATTTTAATATTAGATAAATGTTATATTCTGCTTAACTTACCTTCCCATTCATTTTTCAGTTCATTGCAGTTTGGCTTTCTGCCTCACAGAATTGAAATTGAAATTGCCCTTGTTACTTTCATATTGCTGAATCTAGTACACACTCTTCTGCTTTTTTCTGACTTACATATTTGCAGCATGTGATAGTGTTGACTGCTTAATTCTTTGAAAGTTCCTCTACCTTCAGCTCTGTGACATTCGTTCTCTAGGACTTTAATATTTTTCTAGGTAGGCTCTGTATATTTAATAGATTTCTTTGTTGCAAGTAAAAGAAGCCAGCTTAAACTAGCCTAAATTAAGAGGAAGGGAGTGAATTAGAAAGAAGATTCAGGAATATTTTATGAATGCAGTTGGGTATCTCTATCTCTCATCTTTGTTTGCTTCATATTTCATTTGACTAGCTTTCTTTGCTTCTCTGTTCTACATGGGGGTAGAAATCACCCACCCTGCAACTCCCAAAGAGAGATTCTTGTTACATTACCAATTCCAAATGCCTTTAGAAGGATAGCAATGATTGGCTTCCCACCATGTGTCTTTTAAGTATTTAAGAAAGACCAAATATAATTTATGAGCTTTTTATTATTAAAATATTATTGAAGTATTCTATTCACTTACAACTTTTAAGGTAATTCTGAAATGCTTTAATTTTTATTCCACTAAGTGGAAGCAAATTTGCCACATATAGGTTTATTGGAATGTGGCACTGTTAACATTTTCTTTTTCATACTTGACTCTAAAATTAGTTTTTGCTTGTTTTTTGAACCAGTTTTCCCATAGCTTGTACACACTTGAACTTGTATTATGGAAAGAAGCAACACTGATCTGGTTAGTTATGAACACTTCTTTTCAATAGAAATTGCAGTTTTAAAACAATTGCTGTAAATATTCAGCAGTTTAAAGAAATAGTAGAACTGTGACAAGAGAACTTAATATTTTAGAACAAGCCTTGTTATTGTGTACAGTCATCTTGTAAATATTTGTCCACCAAAAAATAATAAATATGCATTATGGTAAACTTAGAAAATAGTAATCTTTAGAAAAATACGAAATGACAGAAAAGTAAAGATACTGAGTGAAAGAAGTCAGTCAGTGACAATACACTAGGATAGCCACTATCAGTGAGCAGATTTCATATTTTATACTTTTTTATCATAATTGTGTCCATATTATATGTATATTTTGATTAGTAAACTGAGAAAATAGTAAACTTCAGAAAAATAATAAACTACAGAAAGTAAAAATACTTTATGAAAGAAATCAGCCAGAGTACATAAAGATAACTACTGTTAATGAGCAGATTTCATATTTTAACTGTACTTTATTTTCTTTAATAGATGTAGGTAGCTATCTCTGCTAGTGAACTTTGGTAGTTTGGTCTTCTAAGGAATTTTTCCATTTCATCTCATAATGTTCTTTTATTATCCTTTAATTTCTGTAGAATCTGTTGTAATGTTCTCTCTCTCATTCCTGAAGTTGGTAATTTGTATCCTCTCTTTTTCCTGATCTGTCTGGCTAGAGGTTGATCAGTTTTATTGATCTTAAAGGACTACTGTTGATTTCATTGATATTCTGTATGTTTTGGTTTTCTGACACATTGATTTCTGTTATTTCCTTCTTTCTGCTTACTTTGCATTCATTTGCTCCTTTTCTAAAGAGTTTCTTAAGACGGAAGCTGAGATCAAAGAAGAAACTAAGATCATTTCTTCTTTTCTAATATAGGCATTTAGTGCTATAAATTTCCGTTTTATGGCTCTAAGTACACTTTAGCTGCATTCCACGAATTCTGGTATGTTGTTTTTTCATTTTCATTCAGTTCAAAATACTTTATAATTTTCATTTTGATTACATCTTTGACCCATTGGTTGTTTAGATGTTATTTTGTTTCCAAATATTTAGGAATTTGCCAAGCATACTTTTTATGATTTGAATTCTTTTAAATTTACTGAAGCTTGGTTTTGGCTCAGAATATGGTCTATCTGGGCCTTGTACACTTGAAAAGTATACATATTCTGCTATTGTTGGGTGTAGTGTCCTATAAATGTCAATTAAGTTGGTTGATGATGTTCAATCATCTGTGTCATTACTGATTTTCTGTATACTTGTTCTATCAATTATTGAGAGAGGTTCAAATCTCTTGATGGTAATTGTGGATTTGTCTATTTCTTTTTTCCCTACTATCAGTTTTTGCTTGATGTACTTAAGCTCTTTTATTTGATGCGTTAATGTTTAAGATTGTTCCGTTCACTTGATAAATTGACCCTTTATTTTTATGATAGTATCCCTGGAAATATTCTTTGTTTTGAATTCTACTTTGTTAATACAGCTACTCTAGTTTTCTTTTGATTAGTGTTAACAGGGTATATCTTTATTTGTCCTTTTATTTTTAATCTATTTGTGTCTATATTTAAAGAGGATTTCTTGTCTTTCTTGCTTTTTTATCCATTTATCCATTTTATCCAGTCTCTGCCTTTTATGGAGGTGTTTAGACTTTACATTTAATGTGATTATTGATATGGTTGGAATTAAATTTATGATCCATTTTCCATTTTTTTGCCTTATTTTGGGTTGAATATTGTTTTTTTCTTTAATTGGGATATCATTGCTTTACAATGTTGTGAAGACTGAGTATTTTTTATAATTCCATTTTATCTTATTTGTTGGTTTATTAGCTGTACCTTTTTGTTTTGTTTTTATAATGGTTGTTTTATGGTTTATAATATATGACTTGTCACAGTCTGCTGTCCTTACTTTGCACAATACTGTGTTAATTGAAACTTGTGCATCTCAGAATCATGTCTGTCCTTTGCATGGTTCTGTGGTAACAGTTACTTTGCAAATTGAGGTCACAATGTTGATATGCACACTTTTCAGTTAATATGATACTGTACAAGGTAAGGACAGCTTGCATATCACTTTGCCTATAGTATATGAACCCTGTAATAGTATACTTCCTTTTCCATTTCACCTCTACAAGCTTGGCCTTTGTGCTACTTTGAAATATATGCTACTTCTATATTATGTATAATCCCCATAATACATTATTATGTTTACTTAAACAATATGATGTTTTAAAAATTAAAAAATTATATTTTTATATATATTTCCCATTTCTGGTGTCCTTTATTCCTTTATGTATAGATCCAGATTTTCATCTGGTATCATTTTCCTTTTGCCTAGAGAACTTCCTTTAATACTTTTTGTAGTGTCAGTCTGCCAGTGATGAACCAACAATTTCTGGTTTTGTGTGAGCTCTGGATATTGTTTTGCGTGCTCACTCAGGATGGTTCATTTTTCAGCCTTGGGTAGTTTCCTCACAAGTCTGCACTGATCAGAGTTCAGCTGAAGACTTGAGTGGGTCCCCTGTGTAGATCTCTGAAAACTCTGTGTGTAGTTTTCTCCTTTGTTACTCTGCCTTGCAAGTTTTAGCTATCTTTACCAACCTGAACTCCCACTTCCTCCCCCTCTACTCAGGGAGACTCCCAGGGTCCACCCAAGTTTCTCATCCCTGCACTGCAGGCAGTCAGATGGGACAGTCATAGGGCACATGTCCTTTTTTTCACCCTTCTCTCAGGGACCACTGTCCCATGCTGCCTGTTGCCCAATGTCTGAAAACCATTTTTTTTGTATGTATGTATGTATTTCTCTTTAGTTGTTAGTTGTTTAGTTTTATGGTGGGATGATAAATGCTGTCCATGTTACTCCATCCTGACTAAAAGTAGACATCTCCAGATGTCATATTTTTATGAACATAATTTTTCTTGTAGTTATGGTCATATTATAAATACAACTTTTTATATTTCTCTTTTCACTTAATATTATAGCGTTTTTCCATGTTTTTAACCTATTTTTAGTAAACTATAGTTGTAGTTTTGAGTTAGAAGTTTCCAGATACACACGATATTTATTTAGCCCTATGTTAATTGATATGTAGATTATTTCAGTTTTTCACTATCAAAACATCTGACTGATGTTTTAAAAGTCCCCAATATCTTGATTATAGTGCTCCTGATATGGAAGAAATACTGACTGAATCAGAAATTAAATTGGATGGTGTCAGACAAAAGATATTGCAGGTAGCCCAAGAGCTCTCAGGAGAAGACATGCATCAGTTCCACAGAGCCATTACTACAGGTAAGTCTAGGTTCATGGTAGTGGTAACATTTAAAAAAAAAATAGTTTGTTACATGATTTATGTGCATTGCCTGAATTTTAATTGATACTTGGTGAAATATCACTGGCTTTAAAAAATTGGAACTTCTGAATAGTAATGTAAAGGTAATCTAAAAATGCTTAATGGGCTTTATTTTTCTGTGTAGTGACAGTCATTGATAGATTTTAATAAAGTAATTAAGGACACAGACTTAATAGATGAACTTTATTCTTGAGTGAGTAGGGTGTATTCAGACAGGGCGTAACTCATTTCCCACTATGGTTATATCTCACTTGTGGCTCTAAGTTTCAGTCATAGTAAGTTTATGAAAGAGAATGTATCACTTAGCCAGGTGGACCAGAACATCGCATAGTGTGACTCCATACTGGGAAGTTAGGATAGTACTGGGTTTTATATATTCATTTAAAAAGTTTCATGGAGTACTGGATCTTGGTGATTATCACCATTTGCAAATTAGTTGGCACAAATGTTTAAGGTACTTGATCTGATCCTCTTCATCCTTTTCTTATGGTGAGTTCACTGTGAGGAGAGATAACTGTATAATTCAGACATACCCTGAAATTTGCAGAAAGACAAAATCAAAGGTTGATGCATATTTATAGAAGTAAATGGAAGTTCTGTATTCCTTTCTATCAAATAGCTGATTCCACTGAGCTCAGGTAAGTTCAGTAGTAGGAAATGAGTTCATCTGGCACCTGGTCAGTATATGTTCAGTTTTAGTCTGGTTATCATTTCCGCACTTGTTTTTCAGAAATGTCAACCTGTGGTTGTTGAAACGTCTTGATATTAGTAAGAGAAGGTGCCTGCGTGTATCAGTTAAAGCTGGAGGCGTGTTATTATAAACTAAAGTGATAACACATTTCCATGAGGAGTCATTATAGTATATTCTGAAAGGGGGTACATTCCCATCCTCATCATTTATTATTTACTATCAGGGATTTATTTGATTTTCAAAATAATAACACATATAATAAAAAAGATTTCATGAATTCAGTTTATGTTGTCACATGCAAGCACAGCCTTGCATGTGACAGATTTGGCAGGGTTGGGAGAGAAGATCAGAGGTAATGGGAGAAAGAAGGGTGAAGTGAAAGCTATAACAAGCCTCTAGAAGAAAACATACGAGAGTATCTTCGTGACCTTGTGGTAGGAAAGATTTTTTTTTAATGACACAAAAAAGCATTAACTGCTAAAGGAAAATCGGATCAATTGAATTTCATTAAAATTAAGACACTCTTTTTATCAAAAGACATCATTAAGGAAGTAAAAAGGCAAATTGAAGTCTGAGAGAAGACATTTAAATACATACATTGGATAGAGAAGTCATATGCAGAGTATATGGGCAATTCCTACAAATCAACAAGAAGAGAAACAATTTTAAAAATGGACCAGAAGGGCTTCCCTGGTGGCGCAGTGGTTGAGAATCCACCTGCCAATGCAGGGGACACGGGTTCGAGCCCTGGTCTGGGAAGATCCCACATGCCGCGGAGCATCTAAGCCTGTGCGCCACAACTACTGAGTCTCCGCTCTGGAGCCTGCGAGCCGCAACTACTGAGCCCACGTGCCACAACTCCTGAAGCCTGCGCGCCCAGAGCCCGTGCTCCGCAACAAGAGAAGCCACCGCAATGAGAAGACTGCGCACCGCAACAAAGAGCAGCCCCCGCTCGCCTCAACTAGAGAAAACCCCGCGCGCAGCAACGAAGACCCAACACAGCCAAAAATAAATAAATTATAAAAAAAAAAAAAAAAGGACCAAAAAAGTTGAATAGGGGCCTCAAAAATATGAATATTCAGATGACTGTGAATATTCACTAAACGGTGCTCAGCATCATTATTCACTAGAGTAATGTAAAGTGAAACCACAGTGAGATAACCATTCACTCACCAGCATGACTAAATCATAAATAACTGCCCGTACCATTTTTAAAAACTTTGGCAGTATCTAGCTGGGAACGTGTCTACTGTATGATTACTTCTGGGTATATACCCAAGAGGAGTGAGGCTTATGTCACCAAAAGACATGTGCGAGAAACCTCATAACAGCTGTAATCATAATATCCTAAAAGTAAAAGATGACCCAGATGTCTATCAACAGGAAAATGGGTACATTGTGGCATAGTTGTGCAATGTAGTACTACATAGCAGTAAAAAATGATAACCATATGTGACAGCAAATATGAATTTCACATTCTGTTGGGCAAAATAAGCAGACACAAAAGAGTATCTAACTGTATAATTCCATTTATGTGAAGTTCAAAAAGCACAGTTAATCTAGGGACACTGTAGATTTGCTTTATTTGGCCCAGTAATTTATTTTGTAGGTCCTTCATGGATCAATGAGTAAAGTATAAGGAAAGGCTTTAAATAAGAGCAAGGACCATATGGATAATGACACGGAAAGAAACCTAGGAAGTCATACTTGGCTTTTAGAACAAAACAGAAATGGAGAAAAAAAGGCAAAGGGGACATTTCATTGAATCAGTAGAGTGTTTCTTAAATCAGGAAGGAAGCACTACATTCTTGGAAAAAGTTTAGATAGGACGTTAGTAAAATGGGAGCAGTCTTTCTTCAGATATTCCCAGTTCACTATCATTGAGGATTATTGTAAGCACCATATTCTGATTAAGGCCTTTGTTTATGATTTGTAAGTTTTCTTTGAGATTACCTACCCATGAATTAAAAATTTAAGGATTCTGTGTGTCTCACTTTTCTGTAGGAAGTCTTTAAAATAAAGTGAGGTTCTTTAAATTGAAACAATAAAGATTTTTTTTCTTAAAGTTAAGGAATAAAGCAGTCAAATAAAGAGGTGTCTGGGACTTAAAAATTTGCTGACAGATATTTTATTTGATAAAATAAGGTTATTTATAATTAGAGTAGCATGAACAATGTGATGCTTATGAATAGCTTGCTGCTTGTAATTGTTAAATGCTTCTTTTGGTGTTACTCCAAATAGTTGTTCTTTTGACTTGAAGATAAAACAATTCTGGCATTGAACTAAAGGAGTTCTGTGCTTTTCCTCATTAAGAATAGTGCTAATGGCACGCAGAGCATGTCCCTAAGGGATACTTGTGTGAGCTCAAACATTGAGTGTCCTACTACTAATTGAACAACAACAAAAAGTTAGGTCTGTTTTCTACACATTTCTTATCAGAGTGGGTTACAGATTGTCCCAAGGGATGGTTAAACAAATGACAAATAATTAGTTTCTTGAAATAAGTCACTTAAAACTTTTTCTCGTGCCCTGTCGTGTTTTCAGTTTTTTTTTTTTATTCGTTGAAAAATTAACAGTTGGGGGAAATGTCGTCCATCTCAAAGACAAAAATATTTCTTCTTTATTTTGGTTTAGTTTATATCACTGTGATAATACTAAAAATTGTCATTTAATTTTGAGACATTCTGGTGCACAAAACTCAGTTCAGACCCTAACTAATATTTTAATTCTCTCACCCGAGAATGTGAATGATGGGTTAAGTGAGTGTTTTAGGCCAGTTACAGATACTTTTTTTAAGCCATTGTTCTTTATATATTAAATATTTATATTTATATAACCTTTGCAGTATCCCTAAGTCATAAATATTATTTTTACCACTTCATAAGTGGGGAAATTGAGACTCACAGGAGTTAAGCAACTTGTCCAAGGTCATAAGCTAGTAAGTGGTACCATTGCTTTCTTATTATATGGATTTAATTTACCTGTAGACTTCAGAACCTAACCCCGAGTAAAGGCTTTATCTTGCTTAAATTTCTCTTTGCTTAAATATGAAGGTTTTTCTTAAAAACCCAGCACACATTATAGCTCTTGTGTTGCTGTTTTTTTTTTTTTTCCATAGCACTTAAGGCGTTTTGACTTACTCTGTAATCTCCGTATTTATTATGTTTCTTTATTATTTCTTTCTCCTCTACTAGAATGTGGACTCGACAAGTCTACAAAAGTTTTTTACTATTAACTGATGTATCCCAGACACTTAATAGCTGTTTGATAAATGTTGACAGAATGAAGAGCAAAAGTATTTTAAAAGGGCTTTTTTTGTTGTTCAATCAAATCTTTTATTTGATGATTTGCTTTTGTGAATTTTTGTTTGACTATTTTTTGTTCCTTCCAAAAGGAAACATGTTTCCAGGGGCTGTTACTTAGACATAAGAGCAGAAATAGGATCAATGTTAATATTTAGGGGCGTTCTAAAGCTCGTTATATCAGTACAGAGAAATTTGATATCATTTCAGCATATTAGCAAAATTGAGAAGGCTCGCTGAAAAAATGAACTAGGACATGAAGATCTGTAAGCCTTTGGAATAAATAATGGAAGAATTTAGTGAAGGGAGAGATATAGCTAAACACTGAATTTTTCTGTTTGTAAGCGAGATTAAGTCGTCAGCAGAGATGTTAGTTCAGGTAAAGCTAAGTACTGAAACAAATGAATAAACCTGTGACATTTTGGTGGCTTAACAAAATAGAAATCGTTTCTTTCTCATTTAAAGTCCTGGCTTTGTGTTGGTGGCTTGAGTGTGCTCTTCGCACTTAGTCATTCAGAGACCCAGCATCTTGGGGCTCTGCTACTATCAGTACGTGGTTTCCAAGATCAGCCAGGACATCAACGTACACCTGGCAGGTCGTGGAAAAGAGGAGTGCAGGGTCATGCCTGAGGTTTCTATGGGCCAGCCCTCCAAGTGGCATCGACCACTTGTGTCCACATTTTATTGGCCAGTCACATGTCCACAGCTGATTTCAAGGGAGAATGGGGAATATGGTCTCTGTGCCAAAGACAATGGAAATAGGTTTGATGAATAGCTAATTTTTCTCTGCCCAGTACAGTAGTTTGGTGTCCATTTGGTTTAGTGGGAAATCCAGGCATATGCATGTTGATGGATTTCAATTTTTTTCTGAATGTATTTTAATTTGGTTTGAAAGCATTCATTTGCCTAATTTGAAAATAATTTTAAAACTGAAAGAGTGGTTGGAGCACATCTTGTTCCACCACCTCATTTTGTAAATGAGCTTAGAGATGGTATTGGAATTGGAATCTGACTTGTTTTACCTGCTGTGATGATAAAGTTTCTGCTAGACCATCTCCTCTCTGCTAGCTAGTATTTGGTACTTCATACTGTAATTGTTTTCTGCAAAGCCAGAGGCTTTTACTTGAAGATCTCAGATCCTATATCTGGTTAAAGACTCTCACTTCCTTTTGTGAGATTTTTAAATAAATAATAAATTTTTAATAAGTAATAAATAATAAAATAAACTATTTATTAAAATTATTATTAAAATTATTTATTAAAAATAATAAATAATAAATTTTTATTAATTTATTTAATAAAATATTTTAAAATAAAGTATTTTAATTACATAGGTAATTAAAATAGATATAGCTTAAATTTGCATTTAAACGAGATGATTTAGTAAACGTTTCTTATGACTGTTTTAATCACAATTTATTAAGTGTTTATATCGTACTACAAACTTCTGTGGTGAATCCTGTGACCGTGAGAAAATCTCTCACAGGCGTTCTGTGGGTCACAAAGACTCAGTCTGTGAACATTCTTTTTGGATAAATGTTGGGTATGCAGTACTTAGACTGTCCAAGTGTATGAAGGTCTTTCAACCCAGTTTCTCTTTTCATCTCTGAACATTCTTACTGCTTTTCTGAAATCTTGTTTCAGAAAGTTACTCTTGAGCTGAGGTCTGTCAGTTGATGAGGATGGTGGGGCTATGTAGGGATCATGGACAAGAGAGCTTCCTACTCAGTTTGGACATATGCACCAAGTCAAAGAGGTCCTTATTCCAGCAGTAGTGTCCCTTAAAATAATTTACTATTACTTCTTAGTATCATAGTGCATGTTGAGTTAAGGTAACATTTTGAAAGAATAATGGCCTCTTTTAACTGTGAGCTAATACATTGGAAAGAAGACATAAAAGATCCAAAACACCATTGTTTTCTTTAAAAAAGTTTTAAGTATTATCTAACAAAAATTAATACCCATCATTCTTATTTTAATAATTCCCACCTCAGTTTAATTCAGTAGTTACAGTGGACCCTTGTGCCAGACACTGACATATTATTTTATATAAATCCTACAATGTAGGTAGATGTTTGTACTTTACAAATGAGGAGATTGAAGTGCAGTAACTTAATAAACTTACTGGTTTGGCCAACTGGTTGAATGCAGATGTTATTTGTTAAGGGAAGAAATGGAAGACAGAATGGGTTTTGGATGTGATTGATGTGGCATCCAAGCAGCTTCCTAATAGGCAATTGAATATATTGGTTTCGAGAACTCAGGGTACAGTTATAGCCTTGAAGGCTTCAGCTTGTAAGCTATAGTTGAATTTATAGACATGGATAAAATGATCCAAAGAGAGTGTAGAGTGAGAAGAAAGCCGAAGACTGGGTCCTCCGGACCTAAACCAAAGGAAATAGAATGGAATCTTTGATGGAATAGGATCCCTAAGGAATCAAGAGGGGGTGGGTTCTGTAGCGTAGGGAAATTGACAAGCCTTGTATGAGATGAAGGCCACCTCTTTTGAGATGGGCGTTTCAGGAGGGGTGTAGAGGCCGGCAGGGGAGGACATTCTTGCTCAGAAACCTCTCTCTTCCAGTCACGTGCTGAGAACGGGCAGGAGGTGGAACAGTAGTTTGGAATTGACGAGGGCCTGGAGATACAGGAATGACTCCAAGGGAATGGGGGTGGGAACTTAACCAGCAACATTGAATAGTTATTACTAATCATTTTGGAAAGTTTACCGGATCGATAAATGTGATAGGAATCAATGAGGTAGGAAG
The DNA here is from genome assembly GCF_028021215.1 of Eschrichtius robustus. Taxonomy (NCBI): domain Eukaryota; kingdom Metazoa; phylum Chordata; class Mammalia; order Artiodactyla; family Eschrichtiidae; genus Eschrichtius; species Eschrichtius robustus. The sequence goes on along the minus strand of NC_090830.1, from coordinate 13,437,336 downwards.
TTAGATTCGTTCCTGGCTGGGATTTTGCTAGTTAGTTGTAGCATGATAACATTGGGAGAAGTCGGGCAAGATATTCAGCTTGATAACACTATTATGATCATTTTGGTTGTTAAAACAAAACATACTTTTGTGTAATATAAACATACTTTTGTGTCTGTTGATAAGTAGTATGTTATTAACTGTGATTAGTCAAATTAATTAATAATACAGATTTCAGCATATCTGATTTATCTCAAAAGCCAAACATACACTGTGATTCCAAGATGCTATATTAGTTTGCTAGAGCTGCCACAGACTGGGTGGCTTAAGCAACAGAAGTTTATTTTCTCACAGTTCTGGAGGCTTGAGGTCCAAGATCACGGTGTTAGCAGGGTTGGTTTTTTCTGAGACCTCTCTCTTTGGCTTAAAGATGGCCGCCCTCAGTGTCCTCACATGGTCTTTCCTCTGTGCATCCCTGGTGTCTGGGGTGTCCTGATCTCTTCTTATCCAGACACCAGTCAGATTGGATTAAGGCCCACCGTAATGTTCTTTTAACTTAATCACCTTTAGAGGCCATATCTCCAAATATAGTCACATTCTGAGGCACTAGGGGTTAGGACTTGGGGCTTCAACGTATGGCTTTTAGGAGGGCATAATTCAGCCCACGACAGATACTTCTTGGTTTGTGCACTGCAGCTAGGGGACAGGCTGCAGATAATACATTATTATGGGTGGGGAGACTGGGGAGTGGCTTTAAGTCAAGTCCAGGAGTGGAGTGGGGTGGGTTTGTGTGGTGCAGCTGAGCCGTGCCGCCAGATAAGTGCCCTGTGGGGAGAAGCAAACAGTATTTGGGAGGTCTCCTGGGACCAGGGCTGTAAACAAGTCTTCACGCGAGCGCATTCCCTCAGGTTGCAGTTAACAGGCTTTGAGGTGGGTTCAGGGAGCTCTGCTTTGTTTGAGACACCCCCCTTGGAGGCGGGGGTAGCGACTGTCTCTGCACATAGGGAAGGGGTCTGGGGAGGGCGCTCTGCCCTGGGTCTTACTGAACGACCAGAGGACAGCACACACGCCCAACGAGTGACATCACGAACCTCCTTTTCTCTTGTCTTTCTACCCTCTTTAGCCCCCCGTGGTTAGAGGAGAGAGGCTGATGAGAACAGAACAGAGGTTTGTTGAACGGTGGGGAGAGTTGGAAGCTGAAATGGAGGCAGGCCTGTGAATCCCCACGTGGCAGGATTCCTCAGTCACCTAGTGACTGTCGTTTTAATGGAAGAAGTCGTGGGAAGTTTGATGATGTTCCCAGTATCAAATCATGGCTCAGTCAGGGGCATCGTTTAGCTGGGGAAAGACAAACCAAACGAAAGATACTTCCAGCAACATCGAAAAATCAAGAAATGATGTGAGAATTATCAGAATGATTTGATGGATAATTTATGCTGTATCTTAAATCACTTGGGAAGCAGGTCTCATAATAAATGTCGTTTGATATCATAAGGGAATAGACGAGTATATTTAAAATGCTAGATTTATGTTGATTTATGTAATAATTTATCTTCCTGTTAAAATACTTTGAATATCACTCCAAGGGACAGGGGAGTTGACAGCGCTGACCAGAACTGTTTCAGGGATGACCCTATAGCGACTGAGATAGGAAGAGAGTGTGACCCTCTTCCCAAGATCCCAGAGGCAGCTCGGGGGGAGTTAGAACATCCCCAGATGGCTATTAAGGTTTCTACTCATTCAGGTTCGCTTTTAACAGATAATATTTACTCAGTGAGGTGAAGCAGAAGAGACTTCGCTGCCGTACAGACCTGGGCTTCCGTGTTTGCTGTGATGTTCCTTAGATCTGTAACCTTGGAACATGCGGCCTCTTTCAGTTTCAGCTTTCTCAGCCTGTAATGCGGGAGCAGGAACAGCTGCCTCGTGGACTGCTTTGAAAATTCAATGGAATCTGTTCGTGGAAAGCATTTCGTAGTCTGGGACGTAACTGTTAACAAAAGTTTGTTCTCTTCCCTCTGGAATTTAGCAGAATGAATCTGTAAGAGTATGCTAAATTCAAAAATTTGTTTTCATGTTAGATAAAAACTCAGGAATACTGATTTGCCCAACATACACTCTTCGGTGCTAAAGTAGAAGCCTTGCTCAGACAAAGTCCAAATTAAACAAAATCCAAAGTAGTGGAATTGCATTTGTTTTACTATTGGTAGTGTAATTGCACACATTTATTTTCTATGTACAAGTTATGTGTTTGAGGGTACATTTTTTAGCAGAGTTGGCTGTGAATCAAACCTAGACATGATTATACGTTTACATTTCAGTGATCTGGTAAAGCTCACTTTTGCAAAAATTCAGGTGGTATTCTTACAAATAGTTATAAATGCAGTTTTAAAAATTGAAATATAATTTACATGTCATAAAATTAACCCTTTTAAATTGTGGTTGCTAATATAACCACAAGGTTGTACGGCTGTCATCACTGGATAATTCCAGAATATTTTCATCACCCCAACCAGAAATCCCTTACCGATTAGCAGTCACTCCCCAGCTCCCTTCCCCCACCCCAAGGCAACTACTAAGCTGCTTTCTGTCTCCATGGATTTGCCTGTTCTAGACATCTCATAGAAACAGGAGCATGCAATGTGTGGCCTGTTGTGACTGGATTCTTTCACTTAGCATAATGTTTCAAGGTTAATCTGTGTCATAGCATCTGTCAGCACTTTATTCCTTTTTATGGCTGAATAATATTTTATTGTACATATGTACCATTTTGTTTTTGCATTCATCCGTTGATGGACATTTGGGTTGTTTCTACTTGGCTAAAAGTAACACTGCTGTGAACGTTCGTACAAGTCTGTGTGTGAACATACGCTTTCAGTTCTCTTGGGTATATACCTAGGAGTGGAATTGCTGGGTCAAATGTCAGATAGTATTCTAAAACACTAGAAGCCTGGGAAGAAAGTTGAGACTTGTAGATCGAGTTTATGATGAAACCTCTGTATGGTTTTCTGTGGAGCTTTGGATGGGCTATATATTGCTTAAATATTATAAGAATAAGTAAAAATAATCAGAAGCCTTTAATTGGGTTTCCTTGTATATGTTCTAATAGGAGAAGGAGGAGAAAAATAACAAATTACATAAAACCAACCTACAAACTTCTCTCTTACTGGCAGCTGATTTTGTAAATAATTATAATTGGATTTCATCCAAGCAGAAGCAGAAGCAGAAGGGGAAGCCATTGTTTGATGGAATATGGCAGTAGATTGAAAATTTTCACCTTGGGGATTATTCACTGAAAATAGCGGATGTCCTTTTCATCAAGTTGAAACATAACTTGTTTAAACATCCTTTTACCTAGATGTGACCAAAAATGCTTTCAGTGTTTGGGGCCAGATGTCGTTGAACTTTCTGTATGGTATATACTGAAACCTAATTTCTATGGAGTAGAAATGGCACCCTCATGTCTGGGGTAACTTAATCAAACACATCCCAAGGGCAACTTAAATAATGACTTTAGATATACTTGAAAACGTAATCTTTGACAGCCACCCACCTTAGTAGAGATCGATACAAACAGATGGAATTTTGAGGGCTCTTTTCTGCATCTTCTTTTTGTCCCCTATAAAAAATAAATCACATAACCAACCGTGAGACCTCTGATTCTGAGCTTCATCAGTTTGAACTCTAATCTTGTAAAAATATGCCTTTCTTAGTGGACTTAAATCCAAAGTACTATAAATAAAGGACAATTAGATAGTTCTGAACATTTGAATACCAAATTTTAGAATATTTTTGGCAGAGCACTTAGAGTTTCATAAAGCTAATGAGGAGGAACAGGGAGAGATGATTATAAGCAATTTACTAAGCATTTGAATCTCTTCTGTATATGAAGTGCTGTCTTTGGGAATGGAGGAAGGAGCAAAGTTGTAACAAAAGGATGATTCTTGCCTTCACAGTTCCAGGGTGCAACATGGGTGATCGATCATACAGCTTTTATAATACAAAGGTTACTGAAACATTTAATTGAAGTATAAGCTTTATGTAGTGGGTTTGAAGAAATGAGTGCTGCCTTGATTGGAGTGTATCAAAACGTTTAAACTTTTTTTACAGGTAGAAAAAGATTTGAGAGAGGGCAACATAGGCACAGACTAGCACAGAATCATGAAAGAATACAGTATCAGAGACTAGAGAATAAGGTGAACGAAGCATGGAGAAAAGCCGACCTAGGGATTTAGTGGGGAAAAAAGTAAGAAAAACTGAATATGTTTTATATAGAGTTGAATGTAAAGAAGCAGGTAAGGTGGGAAGGCCTTGAGCTTTTGAATTATAGAAATGTTTTTTCACCACTCCTTATGTGACCTGGGTGAATTTCTGAATTTCTTAGAGCCCCAATTTGTTCATCCATAAAGGAAGGATAGTATAACCTTGGCTACATAAGGTTATAATGAGCTTTAAAAAGATGGACGTAGGGGCTTCCCTGGTGGCGCAGTCATTGAGAATCTGCCTGCCAATGCAGGGGACACGGGTTCGAGCCCTGGTCTGGGAAGATCCCACATGCTGCGGAGCAACTAGGCCTGTGAGCCACAACTACTGAGCCTGCGCATCTGGAGCCTGTGCTCCGCAACAAGAGAGGCCGCGACAGTGAAAGGCCTGCGCACTGTGATGAAGAGCGGCCCCCACTTGCCACAACTAGAGAAAGCCCTCGCACAGAAACGAAGACCCAGCACAGCCATAAATAGGTAGATAGCTAGATGGATGGATGGATGTGAAGTACCAGATACATTGTCTTACATATAATTGACACTCAAGACTTAGTCAGGTACTACCAATATTTTATTTATATATTTTAAAACATCTTGCTGGAGGCTGCTGAGTATACACCCAAAAGAATTGAAAGCAGGGACTCGAGCAGATATTTGCACACCCATGTTCATAGCAGCATTAGTCACCATACCCAAAAAGTAGAAGCAACCCAAGTGTCCATCAGCAGATGAATGGATAAACCCAATGTGGTCTATTCATGAAGTGGAGTATTATTTAGCCTTATAAAGGAAGGGAATTCTGACACATGCTGCAACATGGATAAATGCTCAGTGAAATAAGCCAGTCACAAAGGGACAAATACCATATGATTCCATTTATATGAGGTACCCAGAGGAGTTGAATCCATAGAGACAAAGTAGAATGCTGGCTGTTAGAGGCTGAGGGGGAGGGAATGAGAAGTTATTTAATGGGAATAGAGATTCAGTTCTTTTGTTTTTTTTTTTTGTTTGTGTCTTTTGGGGCCACACCACGCGGCTTGTGGGATCTTAGTTCCCTGACCAGGGATCGAACCCGCGCCCTCAGCAGTGAAAGCACGGAGTCCTAACCACTGGACTGCCAGGGAATTCCCGAGATTCAGTTTTGTAAGATAAAAAGAGTTCTGGAGATAGATGGTGGTTTTGGTTGCACAACAGTGTTAATGAACCTAATGCGACACATCTATACACTTAAAAAATAACTAAAATGGTAAATTTTATGTTCTTTACCCTATTTGGTGAGTTTAATATTTTTTCATGTGCATTTATTCATGAGACTGCAGACATTTTAGCAACATCATTCAGGAGTGCTTTGTTGCAGAAGCAAATGGCATTCCTGTTTGCCATATAATTTAGTTTCGCTAAGATGGATTTTTTTTGACATTTCAATAGGAAGAATAGTTCACACCAATCTAAATCTGAAAAGTACCACAGAGATCGTGGTGTCTAGTACTTTTGTTTTATAGTTGACGCACAGTCCTGGAAGTTGGTTGTACTTAGTTGATTTTATTAACTACAAATCATTTTTTAAAATATATTCATTAAAATAATTTTCCATGTTTTGAATTGGCTCATGTGGATAAAACGATTCTACAACTAATGAATTCAGCCAGATACCTTTTTCCATTCACAAAGAAGTGATGTTTCACCAATATGTTCTCCTGCAGTTAGCACCTTTGTTAAATAAAGTTCATTCAGAATCAGGAATAGTATTAAAAATACTGTCTTGCTTTTCACTGCTTGTTTTCTTTTCTTTTTAGAAATTCTTTCTCCTCTTCCATTGCTGAACTTTGAAACTTGAAATTATTTCTTTTTAATTGTGCAGGGCCATTTCAACTCTGTGGTCCCTGCCCTAAGCTGAGCTCCATTTCTCCCCTTGCACATCAGACACTCCTTAAAGGACTCTGTTAAGCAAAGGTACATCTACTCTGGGATACTTTTCTTAAGCATTGTGGGATAGGTCCTGGATTTTAAGTCTTTCCGTGAATGGAATCAAATTCTTAGACATAATTTTTCCCCAGTGATCTCTGTAAGCAGAAAAGCACAGTATAACAGTATTCCCACTAGAATAGTTTAAACCAGCTTGCTTAGAGAGCTGAGGTGATAAGAATCCTTTTGATGTTGTTTTAAGTCGCAAGTTTTTCCTGTTTCCTACTGTCTGTATTTATAATCATAGTGTATATGTTGTGTTTTAATTTTTACTTATTTCTTTATTGTATTTTGGGTTTTTTCCAAAATGGTCATTTTCCTATTTATTAAATGTCCCTATGAAACATAATTTAAAATTACTAAATAGTTTTTCAAAAATGGATCTGCCTTATTTAATTATGTTTTTGTGCCTGTTACCTTAGGCACAAGGGATAAGCAGTGAGCAAGGTAGTCATCATATTGCCCTCCTAGCAAGGGATAGAATGGATGGTAGATAAGGAATTCTACATTAATTTTTTAATCCTTTTTAATATTTTATTTTATTTAGTTCGGCCACACTGGGTCTCAGTTTCGGCATGCGGGCTCTTAGTTTCGACTTGTGGGATCTAGTTCCCTGAACCCGGGCCCCCTGCATTGGGAGCGCAGAGTCTTAACCACTGGACCATCAGGGAAGTCCTGGAGTTTTACATTATTTAAATGCAACTTTGACCTAAATGTCCATCGACAGATGAATGGGTAAAGAAGATGTGGCACATATATACAATGGAATATTACTCGGCCATAAAAAGAAATGAAATTGAGTTATTTGTAGTTAAGTCAGGAAAACAAATACCATATGCTAACGTATATATATGGAATCTAAAAAAAAAACTGGTACTGATGAACCTAGGGGCAGGGCAGGAGTAAAGGTGTAGACATAGAGAATGGACTTGAGGACACGGGGAGAGGGAAGGGTAAGCTGGGACGCAGTGAGAGAGTGGCATGGACATATATACACTACCAAACGTAAAATAGATAGCTAGTGGGAAGCAGCCGCATAGCACAGGGAGATCAGCTCGGTGCTTTGTGACCACCTAGAGGTGTGGGATAGGGAGGGTGGGAGGGAGACGCGAGAGGGAGGGGATATGGGGATATATGTATGCATATGGCTGATCCACTTTGTTGTACAGCAGAAATTAACACAGTATTGTGAAGCAATTATACTCCAATAAAGATGTATCTAAAATAAATAAATAAATACAACTTTGATTAGTGCCACAAAGTAAAGGCACATGGTACTAGGAAAACATATAATAAGGGCTTGACTTAGAATGGGGTGGTGTCAGACAGTTTCTTCAAAGGTGCTGTTTGATGGAACGTGAAAGGATTAGTAGTAATTAATCAGGTGAAAGAGGGAGGAGGGCATGGAAGGAAGGCTGAGGGCCAGCAAACAGAACCCCTTGAAATCAGAGAAGGCACAGTGTGGGTGTGGAATGAAAAAGGGAGAGCACGGAGAGTCAAGGAGAGGAGACAGGTGTGTGCGTTGTATGCGCACTTAAGTTACCTGAGCACTCTGCCTCACCAGACATGCCGTTCCACTGTTTGACGGCAGGATTCTCCAGAGAAACAGAACCAACAGGAGTCATGGGGGGTGGGGGAGGGAGTGGGACAGGTAGGTAGTAATTTATTTTAAGGAATTGGCTCACATGATTTGGGGGCTAGCAAGTATGAAATTTGTAGAGCAGGCCAGCAGGCTGGAATTTCACGGAAGAGTTGATGTTGCAGTCTTGAGTCTGAAGTCTGCAGGCTGGAGCCTCAGGCAGGGTGTCTCTGTGGCGGTTTTCCCAACCAGTTGCTTGGCTGGGACGCCTCATTCTTTGTTCTTAAGGCCTTCAGCTGATGGGATGAGTGTCTCCCCCAACCCCACCCCACCCCGTTATGGAGTGTCCTCTGCTTTGCTCAGAGTCTGTGGATTTAAGTGTTAATCACATCTAGAAAATACCTCCACAGCCACATTCAGACAGGTGTTTGACAGAACAGCTGGGCACCATGGCTAGCCAAATGGACCATCACACATAGTGTTACCGTGAGAGAATAGATGAGAGAGGCGGGTTCAGTTTAAGTGGTACCCTCACTTCTGACTGATTTTTTTCTGCCTTGAACTGCACACTGGAATTTGCACCTTGTCTGTCAAATCAGCTTGAGATTATAGGTATATAGATATGGCCATCCTCCGTCTATGGGTACACTGGCTTATACCCATTAATCTTGATAATTAATGTTCACTTGATGAAATCATTGAGCCTCACCATGAAGCCCCGGGAAAGCTTGTGTGCACCACCTTCAGCTGATAGAATCTTAGTTTTTATGCTCTCTCCCCCATCAGTTACCACATGTATGACAAGAACCTTGATACTTGTATTTGATTCCAGCGTTTAAAACACTACTATTTTTGCTCAACATGGCCATGAATTGTAAGCCAACTGTAGGAATTTGGGGGCAGGATTATGCCTAGAAATATTGAAGAAGTAGTGTTTTATATTAACTGTAGGAAAATTCATATTATAGAGTACATACAAGCCTTGTACTGTTGTTAATTTAAAGGATATTTATATGGGTTTACATACCGATCTTTGAAATGTGTAACTGCATGAGTTATAACTTGACCATAGCGTGAGTTGAGGCTGATGATGGTTGGTGGAGGGTGAAATTAAGCAGGTGTTTATAAACCATGTTAATGGTTTTGCTCTGTATTCTGAGAGCCATGGAAAGCTATTAGGCTTTAAGCGGGGGAGTGATGTGGTCATAGTTATTAAAACGGCAAACAGTCTGTGGTGTGAGAATGGGTAAGAAGAGGGAAAAAAATGGATGGAAGGAAGGGCAGGAGGCTCCTAGAATTGGCAAAACAAAGAGGACTAGGCTTGGAAGAAAGATTGTGAATGCGTCGTTGGACATGTTGATTTTGACAAGGTCCCTCTGATGGGCTTGTCAAATACGCATTTGGATACATGTGACTCGAAGCCAGAGATGTCAAGTTGAGGGATTGAAGCCAAGTATAGGTAAATTTGAGAGCCTAGGATTAATTGAGGCAGAGACTAAGAAGACATGGCCAGAGAGTTAGAAAAAAGAACTAGGAGATGATGCCATCGAAGGAACCAAAGGGAAACTTGTTTAAAGAAGGGAAAAAGTGGTCAAAATGCTGAACGCTGCTACGGTTAAGACTGAAAAAATGTCCATTAGACTCATTAACTATGATAACTTTAAGTGAAAGCTGTTTTGGTGTAGAGATGCACTCAAGCTAGAAGGAGGTAGGCTGAGAAGTGTGAGATGAGCTTACTGAAATTTAACTGAAGGTGGGGAAGAGAGAGTTGGGGCAGGAGTTGTGAGGAAGGTAGGGCCAGTGGATGGAAGGGGTCTGAGAGTGTCGATGGTGATAGCATCCAGTGGAGGACATCAGGTGGAAAGCCTCGCACGTGGAAGGGAGAATCCACGTTAAGGTTCCTGCTGGGATTGCATCTTGATTCTGAGGCTAGGCTTGGTGGCTGGCCTCAGAAGACGGAGCACCTCGCCCATGGTGATAGGGGTGAAGGAGACGCAGTACCATTATTTATTTTCCTAAGTCCCTGTTGTATTCATCAGTGTCCTGCCTGGTAATTTGAACAGGGGAAGTTTAATATAACGAATTAACTGTGTAGGGGACTGCCTTGTAAGAGGAAACATGAACTCTGAAGAGTACAGGAGTATCAGACAGAGGAGGCATCCCCCACCCCAGGGGCAGAGGCAGAGCACCCAAGGGAGGAACACATCTCGAGGAGTCCCCCCTCCCTCCCCCCCTGAAGTCGTGGGCCATTGGATGGCTGGGACGTCGTGCTGATGGCATCCCTGGGAGGCTGTCCGTGGGGAGGTGCCGGGCCGTGAGACTCCTTGCCCAGGGAGGTGGCTCCCTGGGAGATGCTGTCTGGGTCACAGAGGGAATCTGCCCCCAGAGAGAGGCCTCGTGCTGCTGCCCACCTGGAGCTGCTGCTTCCGCACGCTTAGAAGGCTGCCGAAGACGGGCACACCGGAACCCGGAAGAGAGCTTTCCCTGCTTTGCGGTCCTTCCAGGGCCCTCTACCAGCAAAGCTCACTAACGTGCCAGCTGGCAGAAGAGAAGCGTGTTAGGGTCCACCTCCATTATCTGCACTAATGGAGCTGAGGGACAGTAAGTCGGCGAGTGGCACTTCTATCATTGATCTTTTAAGTGTGTTCAGTTTTTGTTGTTATAGTGATTGTGACGATGAATATCCTTGTCCATAAATCTTTCTGCATATCTTCATCTTTAGCTCTCATTCATAAGCGCCAGTCACGTTAGAGCATGTTTAGAGATGTGACGAGTGGTTCTTAAGTGTTGCTGTGTGCTTTTGTATGCCTGAAGTGCTTCTGGAAGGAAATGAGAAATGTAGATTGTCGTTAGGGAAGGGAACTGGGTTTTATGAACCTATTCATAAAACCAAAGTTTTACAAAAATTTAATTGTAAACGTTAAGAGACGTTATCTGTTTTGTTAAACTCAACTTTATTGTTTCATTTCTCAGCATGTTATGGTTTATTAAACAAAGTGTCCTATCATGTCTTACTCTGTCAGCAGGAGACACCTATTTTCTAACCTTACTTTAGCATCATTTGCTGCTCAAAATGAGTCAGGGTATTTTCATTTAGTTGTTTCCTCTTATTGCTATAAAAACCAGGTCATGCATTTCCTTTTGTGCCTTTGACCCTAGTGTGGCATTTGTGGCAGTACCACAGTGGTCGGCCTTCTCAACACTGTTGCTGCCAGGCCTGGTTTTGAGTGTCATCTGCTGGGAGGCTCTGTGAGCGCAGGACTCTGTCAGGAGAAGCGTTAGAGAGAGAACTTGAACTTGAATACCGATGACCCTACCAAAAGTCCTGAGTCTTCTTTCCGAATTTGTTCCCCTCTTCCTGTTTTCACAATAACGCCTTTAAAAAGACTGAGTTTCTTAACCTGACAGTAATGATAATCATTTTAAGAAATACTTTTTCCCTGTAAGTATCACCTTATAGATTAAGACATAATAAAGTAATGCTGAAAATTGTGACGATAGAATTTGGTTGTTTTAAAACACTTGAAAAAGTATTTATAGTACTATTTTCGACCTTTACCGAGATGTATTTTTAATTCAGTGAGGACTCTGTAGAATTTACATCTGGTACATCTGGTATTACTCATTAGCTTTTTTTTTTTTTTTTTAAACGTAAACTACTGAAGCAGAAAGGATTGATTTTGAAGTATGAGGAAAACAGTATTCTGAATTTTGACACTTTAGTCTGCATTATTTACTGTGTTTTTTTTACCTATTAAAATTTTAGGGAAGAGCCAAATGATCTTTAATTTTATGTCTCATTTGATTGAATCATTGTCTGTTTTGCTGCTGAAGGGAGCAAAAAATAATCTGTATAGTTTCTGTTAAAGCCTGTCAGAATTTTTGTAAGAGCCCTTTCTTAAATTCTTTTAAAAAAAAATATTTCTCTGAAAAGCTTTGCCATTTCTCTGTCGGAAAGAGTAGATTTTTAAGACAAGTGGGCTCCTGAAGCACGAAGAAGAAATTGAACACCTCTGTACTTGAGCTGTCTCAAGTTCAGCCACAGGGATGTTTGCGCGTTCAATATCGTCCCCACCGTCTATCCCCAGGTGGCCCCTTGTGTTCTAAGACTCGAATCTAGGGCTAATATTCATAGTAGGTACCCGTTAAGCTTCTGTTGAGCTAGGTGATGATTAGTTTGAAGTCTTTATTATGACGTTCTTATTAATTCAGTGGTTGTTCCTTAGTAATTTTCTTGGTTGGTTTTTCAGGACTGCAGGAATATGTGGAGGCTGTCTCTTTTCAACACTTCATCAAAACACGATCACTTATCAGTATGGATGAAATTAATAAACAATTGATTTTTTCAACGGAAGACAATGGGAAGGAAAATAAGACTGTAAGAATTTAAAATCATATTTCACATTTATTACATAATTTACATAACAGTATAATGATTGTAGGCGACTTACTGGCTTATGATGCTAAGAATATTGAGATGGGAAGGTTCTTTCTAAAGTGTGATTTCATAGATTCCCAGCTAGGGAAATGGTCCTTTTAAATATTTTAGTTAGTGGCTCAAACAACCGTGGGTATGTTGGGGGGAGACATTACTCTTTACATAAAGCATTATTGAGTAATTACGTAAGTCCACTTTTGGTTTTACTGTGTATTTTACTGTGTGCCCTTTATAAGCACTATCTCATTTAATCCTTTTTTAACCTTACGCGGTAAGAATTATTACCCTCATTTTTCAAAAAAGGCCTTTAGGGAGCTTAAATAACTTACCAAAACCTAGTCAGCTAGTAAGCGTGACAGCTGACTCTGAAACCAGGTGTCTTGAATCCAGAGCCACACGTGTCCTTGTCCACTCTGCCGGTGTTTGTCACCATGTGCCCCAGGGACCCCTGTGCCAGGTATCTACCTCAAAGGAGTGTTTTAAAGGATTTGATTTAAAGGTTTTAAATTAGGTAGTATACAACACATGCCACATAAGTGCTCGATAGTTAGTTGTCATTATCAATGTCAATATCAAGTTGTTATTATATAGTGAGAGGTTAATTAGTTCATAATGCTTTTATCTGAAATATTACATAGCTTCTCTAAATTAAGAAAATAGAAACTTTGGCAGTTCAGCTTTTAAATAAATACTATCTTTTCCCCTGGGTTTCAAGACACAGTATTCAGGCCATGAGGTAAAATTTTGAATATTTGGTAACCTCCTAAGATACCAGTACACATAACGATACAATTAAACAGTTTTTTTCCTTTCTTTATTTTTCGTCAGTTTTTCTTTCATTATTATTTTTAAAAAATCACTCAGAGTTAGGATAGGTAGGCAGAAAGTAGAAGAAGCTTTGGAAATCATCTTTTCTTGAATGTTAATAAAACGTTAATTTTGAAAAGTGAGACTTAATTTGGCATGACAGATAAAACTTACTTCAAGGAAACCATGTATTTTCTCAGTTTTAAAAATCATGTGAAGTTTATTGAGGAAATTCATCTTGAGAAGTAAAATTCCTTCATATCTTTTATTCATTTAGTGAAGATTGAATTATAGAAAGAAGTAAGGTAAGCCTGTTTGACCCTGCTTCTTAAATATATCAGGCAAATTACCATGCCTTCCTTTCAAAGTTCTCTCTAATTCAGAATGGAAATATAAAGGCAAAAAGGTAAAGAGAAACTGAGAGTTAAAACACTATTCTGAGGATTTAGGTAGTAAATTATTGTAAGATTAGGGTGTCATAATATTCATATACATACAGTTCTCAAAATGTTAAGACCACATTCATAAATAATTTTTCCTTTTAGTGCTAAAGATTCTTCTTGGTGCTGAAAATTCTGGGAATTCAGTAGGGGAAGGTATTTTGCTCTGACATGCCTATTGAGAGTAGTGTCAAAACCATTTAATTTTTTTTAACTTTTTATTATGAAAAATTTCAAATACACAAAATACACAAAAAGGTGGAGAGGCACATGAACATGCATATACCCACTACCTGGATTCAGTAATTAACATTTTGCCATATTTGCTTGATCTAAATGTTTTTTGCTAAACTACTTTAAGTTACGGATGTCACGATATTTTACCCCTAAATACTTCAGGTCCATCTTGAAAAACTGCTTTTTAAGTAATTTTCTTTTCCCTAGTTTCTCATACATATTATCGGTAAAGCAGAATTTATTTCCTTGACAATTAGTTGAAATTTGTTTTTTAACACACTTTTTTCTTCAAAATCAACTTCTTAGTTTATAGTCAGGGAACTCCTTCTGTCTGATGAGAGAAACAAAGAACATTAATGTTTTCTTAAGCAAAAGTTACTTTTATAAATGACTTATGAAAATGCCGGCCGCCTCCCCACCTCCTCTACCCTCACCACCCACAGTCTGTCCTTTCCAAAAAGATGCCAGTTCTCTTAACAGTTACTGGAAACAACACATAGTAGGTCAGGATAATTGGGAAGCTGACTTTGGATACTTTCCCAGTTCTACCAGTAACTAGTTACGTTACCTACAGTGTTTCTCGGACCTCATTCTTATACCCTACATTGAGAAGGTTGGAGCAGATGGTCTCTGAAGAGTCCAGCAGTGTTAGGATTCATGTACTGGATACAAAGCAACCAGAGTCATCTTAATCAAACCTAAATTTGACTCTGTCATTTCCTTGCTTAATTCTCAACGACTCTGTTACCTATAGGTAAAGTTCTAATTTCTTAATGTGACTTTCTACCCTCGCTCTATCTTTCTAGACTCATCCTGTACTACTTCTTACTTTAAATTTTACTCCAAAGAAATACCTCACTAGTTCCTCAGATATACAGCTCGATTCTCACCTGCACGCCTTTGCAGTTCCCTCTGCCTGAAATGTCCTCCAATATAATTGCACCCCACCTAGCTAAGTCTCATACAGACTTTTAATAACAATTTAGACGTTGCCTCTTTTAGACAGAATCTAATAGAGAGAGAAATGGGTGTGGAGAGAGGAGACTGACGTGGTGATGGTGATGGTGATAGCAGCTAACATTTATTGAGTATTTACTTTGTGTTGGGCATTATGCCAAGAACTTGGTAAATGTTATCCTTAAAATAAACGTCTGAGGTAGGTACTGTTATCCCATTTTACAGATGAGGAAACTGAGGTTTAGAGAGATGAAATAACTTGCCCAAGGGCATACACCTTATGAAGCAAGGTCCTGGAAGAGGTGGGAGGAGATGGGTCAAGGTCATTTGGAAGAGTTAACCTCAAACAAGAGGAGGGACCACTCATCATCTGAGACTGGAGGATAGAAGGTAAAGATGGATGTGGACATAAATAAGCTTTTTTGGTTTTTTTTTAGGGATAAGGTAATTGAGAGAGCTTGTGCCAGGTGGTCTGGCCGATAACCAGGCCAGTGAAAGTAGGCAAGATTGTTTACTGAGAGTGGAGAGGTTTGGGATTGAGTAAGGGCTGAGGAGGAGAGTGGTGAAGGTTTGGAGTAGTGTTTGAAGAGACTGGAGACAAGCATCTAAGAAATAAGCAGAAGGACTGGTGAGTAATTTGTAGTGGTACAAACGCTATACAGTTGTGAGTGTTACCATTTTTTAGCCCAGTGGTACTCAGCCACTTGAATAAAGCACTATCAAGAGTAGATTTTTTTTTTTTAATTTATTTATTTATTTTTGGCTGTGTTGGGTCTTCGTTTCTGTGCGAGGGCCTTCTCTAGTTGCGGCAAGCGGGGGCCACTCTTCATCGCGGTGCGCGGGCCTCTCACTGTCGCGGCCTCTCCTGTTGCAGAGCACAGGCTCCAGACGCGCAGGCTCAGTAGCTGTGGCACACGGGCTTAGTTGCTCCGCGGCATGTGGGATCTTCCCAGACCAGGGCTCGAACCCGTGTCTCCTGCATCGGCAGGCAGACTCTCAACCACTGCGCCACCAGGGAAGCCCAAGAGTAGATTTTTAATACTGATTTAGGGTTGTGTTTTTGCTGGGCAGGTGCAGTAGAAAAATAGGAGCCTAAAGGAACTGAGGCGGGTGTAGCGAGAGAGTAATAAATCCTGATGGTTAGTGCCGAGGGGGATAGAAGAGAGGCCAGAAAGGGACTAAGTGATTGAGGAAAACATGACTGGATCCTAAACCTGGAGGGCTTTATGATTTGTCGTTTAAATAAGTAAGTCATTGTCTTGCAGT
Source organism: Eschrichtius robustus (assembly GCF_028021215.1). Lineage (NCBI taxonomy): Eukaryota > Metazoa > Chordata > Mammalia > Artiodactyla > Eschrichtiidae > Eschrichtius > Eschrichtius robustus. The sequence goes on along the minus strand of NC_090830.1, from coordinate 13,421,409 downwards.
AAAGTCAGTAGGCCTTGTTTAAGAATGTTTTGATTTTATCTCTTATGTCAAGTGAAGTTGGAAATGGTTGATTTTATAATGATACAATATTAGATGTCAAAATTATCTTGAAATCATAAGTTCAACTCCCTACTGAGGGCATGAATTCGTCTTGTAACGTCTCAAATGGTCATTTAACAAAACGGATCATTTTATTTAGAGAAGATTAGTATGATTGACCTGCTGTTGATTTTGTTCCTTATATGTGATACATGCATAGTCACTCTTTTTCACAGTGTAATTTCTTTGTGTGTGTGTGTGTTCTTTTGTTTGGTGTTGTTTTTTTTTTTTTTTTTTTTACCAGCCCTCTTCTGATGCACAGGATAAGCAATGCGGTACCTGGAGACTGAAAATCACGCCTGTTGATTACCTTCTGGGAGTGGCTGATTTAACTGGAGAGTTGATGCGAATGTGTATTAACAGTGTCGGGAATGGGGACATTGACACCCCCTTTGAAGTGAGCCAGTTTTTACGTCAGGTTTATGATGGGTTTTCATTCATTGGCAATACTGGACCTTATGAGGTTTCTAAGAAGCTGTATACCTTGAAACAAAGTCTGGCCAAAGTGGAGAATGCTTGTTATGCCTTGAAAGTCAGAGGTTCAGAAATTCCAAAACATATGCTGGCAGATGTCTTTTCAGTTAAAACAGAAATGATTGATCAAGAAGAGGGCATTTCTTAGAGTAACATTACTCAGTTTTCTTTCTCTTAAAAACTCCTAAGAGAGACCAATTTGTAAGACTGTTATTTAGTATATCATTTGACTTTATTGTGGCTTTGGAAATGGTTTTAGTTGTACTTGTTTTAAATTGTATACAGGCTGTACATAAAATTACTGAAACGAATCATTTCTTATATCTTACTCGTGAAAATTTGCATACAGATGTTTGCTTATATGCCTGTTCGACTTTTTGCTGGCTAAACCTCATCATTTATCTTTGTAAATGTGAACATGCTTCAGAGTGCACTTTCTGCCGTACCTGTTTTAATTTAGTGTGTGTGAATTTTGGAGTGGGAATATTTAGTGGAAGACATTTATAGTTTGTTGGTGATTTTTTTAAAATAACGTATTTAGTTAGACATCTGGACTTGAGCTTCGTGTTTAAATTTCTTGATAATATTGTGCCAAGCCTCCAAAATAGGCTTAATCCATAGACCAAGAATTTAAAATCACATTACCAGTATACTTTATGAGGTATTGTAGTGAGAATTCATGTTATATTCTGGCTAATTTTAGGTCATTTTGAATCCATATGAAACAGCCTTTCAGAAAAATTGACAGGTACCCAGATGTTAGTTTCTACATTTAATTTTTGTCCTTTATCACAGAAAGTCTGATAGAGAATTGGCACTAACATTGTAATATTTTCACTGATGTTTGAGTTGAATTATATACTGTCACATACAACTGAAAAGGTAGTGATTATTTAGCAGTTTTTGTTGTTGTTGTCATTATATTTCATTAGGCATGTTTGGAGGCTTTCCTGTTCTAACATCTATCAGAAATTACGTCTGAATAATTATAATGAAGTTTTGAAAATTCTGAAATATGAAGTTAATCCAAATCTTTATAGTTGTCCAGTTGTGTTAATGCATAGTATGAAAAGTTGCCAAAGAAGATTTATCACGTACAATTCAGCAATAAGGCAGTTGTCAACACAGTTGGGAATAGCAAGTAGTATCACTAGTAGTAGAAGTAGTCTCACTAGTAATATTTAGAATTGGAATTTGCCTACTGAAATTAGTTATTTTAGGAATATTAGGAATTAGTTATATTAGGAATTTGCCTACTGAAAATAGTTATACCATTCACTGTGGCGTGAAACTGACTTGAGCATGGCACTGTTGGCTGACAACTAGACATTTCCATTTGGTTTTGTGAGTTTTGAGAATCTAGATACTGGATTTTATTTTTGGAAAGATTAGCAGCTCTGTTTGCAAGGGCTTATTCTTGGAAAGGGTAATTTTCCAAAAATGATCACCTAAAGGAAAACAAAATATATACATGCCTAATAGATTAGGTTTGTTTGTTTGTTTTGGTGGCAGTAAGTTTTTTCGGTTTCCCTACTCGAAGATATACAGCTGAAATATAGTTTTATTACATATTTTTGTTTCCTCTGCCACTTGAAGTTAAATTTATAATGTTAAAAGTAAAGTAATAATGGATTGATGAATGTCTTACAGATGTTTAAAACTGAACTCTTTGAATAAAATATTAAAATACAAAAGTTAAGCTTATTTTTTGGTCAATTGAGAAATACTTAATCAAACTGTTACAGACTTTTTAGCCTAAACAGGAAACTTGATATAGACTCGCTTAATGTGTAGATTTATGATTTCTTAAAATGGGTCCAGAAGTAGGGAGAGTTTCAGGAAAGACATCTTTTCACATCTGATTGACCTAGACTGGGTAACTTTCCAATCCCTCAAAACCAGCTAGTGGAAAGGAGGATGAGATCACCTCGATAGATCAAGGTGCCCTTTATCTGAGAGAAGAGTGAACACAAGAAACCGAATTAAGGTGTTGCCATCTTAGGGGAAGGGGAAATGGCCTTTAGGTCCGCAGTCAGCAGTATCTGCTACAGGTGGATTTGGTTCTGGGCCTGTTGATACATTTCTACATTGCATGTTATACTAATACAGTGGGTGTTAGACCAGGATGGTAGAGGATCTCTAAATATATCTTGAATGTCTCAGTTTTAAAATGGTTGCTCTGATATCATCACCTGTGGTGATGTTTTTCATCTTTATTAAAAAGAAACTGGTTCTAGGTAACATGGCAAGTTCCTGAGAAATTCTAAAATAAAATTGGTTTATTTCCTTCATAAGTAATTGCTGCATATATGAAATCAGTGTTTTTTTCCACCATACACATTGCAGAGCCCTAGGGCTTTTTGAAGGTGCTCAAAGAAAGGTGTTATTTAAATGAGGGATTGGTGGAATGGATTTAAAAACTTAATCCAAACTCTTTGCTGTCTGCAAAAGACTCACTTTAGATTCAGAGACATAAATAGATTAAAAGAATGGGAAAAGACATTCCATGCAAACAGTAACCAAGAGAGCTAAACAAATAGACATCAAGACCTCTTTTTCTTTTGGCTGGAGACAAAGAACATGTAATGGTAAAAGGCTCAATCCATTGAGAAATGCATAGCAATTACAAATATATGTATATTGATATATAAAACAACAGAGCCCCAAAATACATGAAGCAAAATCTGAGATAAGGGAGAAATAGACAATTCAGTAGTAATAGTTGGATAATTTAATACCCGACTTCCTATAATGGATGGAAGAACAAGACAGATCAGCAAGGAAATAGAGGACTTGAACAACACTATCAACCAATTAGACCTAGCACCCATGTACAGAAAACTCATCCCAACGAGAGAAGATATATTTTTCTCAAGTGTGTGTGGAACATTATCCACACAATGTCAGGCCACAGAACAAATCTCAATGCAATTAAAAAGATTGAAGTTATACAAAGTATGTTCTCTGACCACAATGGAATGAAGCTAGAAATGAATACTAGAAGTAATTTGGGAAGATAAATGAAGCAACATACCCCTAAATAAACAGTGGGTCAAAGATGAAATCACAGGGAAATTAGAAAATATTTTGAGAAGAATGAAAAAGACACAGTATACAACTTATGGTGTTCAGCCAAAGCAGTGCTCAGAGGGAACTTTATAGCTTTAAATCCCTGCATTTAAAAAGAATGGTATCAAATCAATAACCTAAACTTCTGTCTTAAGAAACTAGAAAAAGAATAGCAAACCAAACCACAAAGCAAGCAGAAGAAAGGAAATAAAGATTAGAGCAGACATAAATGAAACAGAGAATAGAAAAACAATAGAGAATATCAGACAGTGGAGAATATCAGTTGGTTCTTTGAAAAGATGAACAAGATTAACAAAACCTTTGGCTAAACTGATCAAGGAAAAGATGACTCAAATTACTGAGATCCGGAGTTAAAGAGGACACATTACCACTAACCTTACAGAAACAAAGTTTATAAGGGAACACTATGAACAATTGTATTCTAAAATTACATAACCTAGATAAATGGACAAATTCCTAGGAACTCACACAGCTGACTCAGGAAGACACTGAAAATCTAAATAGAACTATAGCAAAGAGATAAAGTTACTAATAAAACTCCCAGTGAAGAAAAGCCCAGGACCAAATGGCTTCACTGTTAAATTCTACCAAACATATAAATATTAACACCAGTCCTCAAGTTCTTTCCAAAAAAGTAGGGAACAGTTTCTCATTTTATGAGGCCAGTATCATTGTCATACCAAAGCCAGACAGAACTACAGACCAGTGTCCTTCATGAATATAGATGCAAAAATCCTCAACAATATACTAGGAAACCAAATTCAGTCACAAATAAAAAATGATTGTACACCATGACCAACACCATGGAATTTCATCTCAGGAATGCAAGGTTGGTTCAACATGAAAATCAAATGTAATACACCATATTAATAGCATGAAGAGGAAAAAAACATGGTTTATCTCAATAGAAACAGAAAAGTCACTTGACAAAATCCAACACCCTTTCGGGACATAAACACTCAAACTCAGAGTAGAAGCGAAATTTCTCATCCTGGTAAAGGGCATTCGAAAAGCACACAACATTGTACTTAATGGTGAAAGAACGGAAAGCTTTCCCTCTAAGATCAGGAACAAGACAAGGATGTCCAACATTGTACTGGAGGTTCCAGCTAAGGCAATTAAGCAAGAAAAAGAAACAGAGGGCCTCCAGATTGGAAAGAAAGATGTGAAACTGTCTGTATTTGGAGATAACATGATCTTATATGTAGAAAACCTCTGTAAAGAACCCTCAAAACCCCCCAAACTATTAGTACTAATTAATGAATTAAGCAAGGTTGCAGGATACAAGATCAATACATAAAAATCAGTTGTGTTTCTCTACACTAGCAATTAAAAATCAAAATCAAGGCAATAATTGCATTTACAGTAGCATTACAAAGAATGAAATTTACAGAAATAAACTTACCCTAAGAAGTGCAAATTGTACGCTGAAAGCTGTAAAATGTTGCAGAAGAAAAAGCATCCTGTGTTCATGGAATCATAGATTTAATATTGTTAAGAGAGCAATACTCTGCAAATTGATCTGTAGGCTCAGTGCAATCCTTATCAAAATTGCAACTTCACTTTGTAGAAATGAAGACTGATCCTAAAATTCATTTGAAAATTCAAAGGGCGCAGAATAGACAACACAATCTTTGAAACGAAGAACAAGGTTGAAGGACTCACATTTTTTTATTTCAAATCTTATGACAAAGATACAGTAATCAAGATAGTGTACTGTCATAAGAATAGATATGTAGATCAATGCAATAAAATTCAAATTCTAGAAAGAAACCCATAGGTCTATGGTGAGTTGACTTTTTTTAAATTAAAGATTTTATTTTTCTAGAGCAGTTTTAACTTCACAGTAAAATTAAGAGGAAGGTACAGATATTTTCCTTACATCCCCTGCTCCACATGCACATCTTCTATTATTAACATTCCCCACCAGAGTGGTGCATTTGTTACAATGGATGAAACTACATTGACATGTCATAATTGCCCAAAGTCCATAGTTTACATTACAGTTCACTTTTGGTGCTGTACATTCTATGGGTTTGGACAGGTCAATTGATTTTTGACAAAGGTGCCAAGACCATTCAATGGGGAAAGAATAGTCTTGAACAAATGGTGCTGGGACAGCTGAGTGTCCACATGAAAAGAATGAAGTTAGACCCTTTAGATCATATACAAAAATTAAAATGGAGCGAAGACAAATATGAGCTAAAACTATAAAATCCTTAGAAACAGATGTACATTTTCTTGACCATAGTTTAGGCAGTGGTTTCTTAGTTATGACATCAAAAGCACAAGCATCTAAAGAAAAAAATAAATTGAAACTTCATCAAAATTAAAAACTTTTGTGCATCAAAGGACACTATCAAGAAAGTGAAAAGGCAACCCACCGAATGGGAGAAAATATTTGCAGATCATAATCTGATAATGATATAATGATAATAGATATATGTATCTAAAATATATGAGGAACTCTTCTTACAATTTAACAGCGAAGAGACAACCCAATTTAACAGTAGGCAAAGGATTTGAATAGACAGTTTTGTAAAAATGACACGCAAATGACCAATAAGCACACGAAAAGTTGTTAAACATCGTTAGCCATTAGGGAAATGCAAATCAAAATCACAAAGTACCACTCTACACCCACTATATATATAAATTTTATATATATATATCTTTAATAAAAGAGAAAGAAGGAAAGGAATGAAGGAAGAAGAGGGAGGGAGGGAGAGAAAAAGAAAAACAGAAGGAGAGGGAGACTTGTACATGAATGTTTCCAACAGCATTATTTATAATAGCCAAAAAGTGGAAACAATGCAAATGTCCATCAGCTGATGAATGGATAAACGAGGTGTGTTATACCCCTGCAATGAAATATTATTCGGCCATAAAAAATTAAATGCTGGTACTTGCATCATGGATGAGCCTAGAAAACTATGCTAAGTGAAAGAAACTAGATACAGAAGGCCGCATATTGTATTATGTATTGATATGAAATATTGGTGGCATTGGGGTGCTTGAGGGGTTTGGAGTGACAATGTGGGGTTTCTTGATGAGGTGATGGAAATGTTCTGGAATTAGTGGGACTGTGCAACCTTGTGAATATACTAAAACCCACTGAATTGTGCACTTTAAGATGGTGAACTTCATTTTATGTGAATTGTATCTCTATAATAATACTTTAATGTTTTTTAAAAAGTGGATTTATTGTTTCCTTGAAATTTTGCTTGAAATTGTGTGGTATTTTGCTTATGGGAAGACTTTTTTTAAAATTATTCAGTTTCTTGAATTGTGTAGGGCTATACAAGTTTTTCATCATTTCTTAATGGCAAATTTTGATAAATTACATTTTTCACAGGATTAGTCCATTTTGTCTTCATTTTCAATTTGTTTTGATACAGAGTGTTGTTAATATTATTTTATTATATTTATATCCTGGCTATATATGTATTCATAGTATATATTTGTGTTGTCTCTCTATATAGATGTTTTTAGTCATTTTTGCCAGATGTGTCTCCATTATGTTAGTTTTTTTTTTTTAAAGCTTTCTCTAATTTTTTTCTTTTAATTAATTAATTAATTAATTTTATGGCTGTGCTGGGTCTTTGTTTCTGTGCGAGGGCTTTCTCTAGTTGCGGCAAGTGGGGGCCACTCTTCATCACGGTGCGCGGGCCTCTCACTGTCACGGCCTCTCTTGTTGCGGAGCACAGGCTCCAGACGCGCAGTCTCAGTAATTGTGGCTCATGGGCCTAGTTGCTCTGTGGCATGTGGGATCTTCCCAGACCAGGGCTCGAACCCGTGTCCCCTGCATTGGCAGGCAGACTCTCAACCACTGCGCCACCAGGGAAGCCCCCTATGTTAGTATTTTTAAAGAATTAATTCTTGCTTTATTGGCTTTGGCTTTTGCTAGTCTGTTTTTTATCTCATTGATTTATACTCTGATTTATTATTTCCTTATATACTTTTTGGGGGTTTGTTATTATATTTTTTACATTTTTGCTTATTTTTAGACTTTTTCCACTGGGTCTTGAACTTTGGTTTTATAATTAATTTCAATAAATGTGGAGTACTTTTATTAGTAAGATATTGTGCTGACTAGTCTACTTTCTATATAATCCTGTACTGATCCACCTTGATTTCTTACTTTTAGGGGACTAAGGGATCCCGCCCCCTCCTCGCAAATCTGGAAATTAGTAGGTACTTGATTAGCTTCTATTAGCTGACTTTTACTCTTTTCCTCCCCAGTTTAGCTGTTAATTCTATGGTTTCTATTGGTATCACCTTTCTATCTTTTGACAGTTTCAAAAAATCTATTCAAAAAATACCATTGAATTCTTGTGGAAGTTCTGCAGTTTATTATTTAAAAAAATTTTTTTTTAAGGTATTTTTATTTATTTATTATTATTATTATTTTTGGCTGCATTGGGTCTTTGTTGCTGTGCACGGGCTTTCTCTAGTTGTGGTGAGCGGGTGCTACTCTTCGTTGCAGTGCGCGGGCTTCTCATTGCCGTGGCTTCTCTTGTTGCACAGCACAGGCTTTAGGTGCATGGGCTTCAGTAGTTGTGGTGCATGGGCTCAGTAGTTGTGGCTCACGGGCTCTAGAGCGCAGGCTCAGTAGTTGTGGCACATGGCTTAGTTGCTTCGCGGCATGTAGGATCTTCCCGGGCCAGGGTTGAATCCGTGTCCCCTGCATTGGCAGGTGGATTCTTAACCACTGCGCCACCAGGGAAGTCCCCCTGCAGTTTATTTTTGAAGAAATACTTTGAGTCTGTCTTTCTTTGAGTGCACAGTTTGTTGCATTCAGAATTGCGAATGTGGTAACTTGCAGCCTAGAGCAGTAGCATTGCAGCCAAATCAATCATCTGTCTGTCTTCCAGATGATCTTGCCAAAGGAGCCCCTGTCGGTTCCTGATTCAGAGTGGCTCTCCAAACAATAGATCAGGTCCTGATTTCCATCAGGGTTGGTGAGGTCTTCAGTATCCCTGTTCAGCACACTCTCATTTTGGGCTGTGTCGATCCCCGAAGGGGTTATGGACAGGACCAGTGTCCTTGGACCCTCTATACTTAGAGCCACCCAGAAGTCTAGAAAGTACCTCATGGTCAACAATTTTTTCAGGTTGATGGGTGTCACATTTGCAACTCATAATTTTTTTTTTAAGTTGAGACTTGAAAGTTTTTAGATGATTTATGCATTAAATTATAACCCACAGGTTAATGATAGGACTTCTTACCTTTTGTCTAAAAGTGCATTTATGTAAATTCAGCTGATTCTTAGAGCTCTGAGGTAGGCAGGGAATGGTAATATCCCCTTCCACTGCCCCCTTTATATGTAAATAATGTAACTGAGACCTAGAGAGGTTAAGTAACACGCTCAAGGTTACCTACCACACTAGACAAAGATTTGGGATTAGAAACCACGTCTAATGAAACTTAGATGACAGCCTTTCTGCAATGACACACCACTTTTTGTGGTTCTTAATATTATATGTGACTTTGAACAGGTTTACCTTAAGCCTTATTCTTTCTGCACCTTAGTTTTATCATCTGTTAAATAATATGTGCCTCACTTTTCTCAGGTGTTTTTATGATTGAACCGTATAATCTGTGTGAAAAAGCATTTCAGGGCACGAAGAACCCAGGAATATAACTTACTGAATAGACTCTACCTGCAAAATTTTGCATGTAATTTAAGGAGATGCATGGACCTTCAGAAATCCATCTATGGATGCTCTAAAACTAAGTCCCTGAGACCCAGATTAAGAGACCTGGTTATTGGAGGAGTCCAAAAATGTCTTTCACATTGTACACTTGCATAAGCGTGCAGTTTCCATGGTGATACTCTGAAAGGGGCAGATACTCAATTTTGTTATAGTTGTGTGAGTGAAATGCTGATATTATGTTAGAGAGTTTCTCTAGTGAGAAATGCCCACGACTTTCATGTCATTCTCAAATGGGTCTTTGACCTTAAAAAGCTGAGAATCACCGGTCTAGATGATTTCTTAAGGTCCCATGCACCATCAAAGACTTTATAAGGGACTTCCCAGGTGGTCCAGAGGTTAAGACTCTGCGCTCCCAATGCAGGGGGCCTGGGTTCGATCCCTGGTCAGGGAATTAGATCCCACATGCATGCCTCAGCTAAGACCTGGCACAGCCAAATAAATAAATAAATAAATATTTTAAAGATAATGATTAAAAAAGCCTTTATAAATCCAATGATCCTAACTAGGTGAAGCAATTTCTAGGATTTATGAAGTAGTGGGCTTTTCTTCGGTTCGTTTGTTTTTTAAACAATAAGTGAAGTTCTGTTGAGTGCATGTTCCACTGTTGTCCCTTCCCTTGTCCGCTAATGAAAGTTCTCATTTTGTAGAAGCACACTGATATTTTAATTCAGAGACTACCATTTGCGATTGTTCCTTATGCATTTATAATTGGTGTGTTTCAAGAGAGAAGGTTTTTGCCTTGTGGAATAAACTGTACATAGTTAATTTTCAGTCATACCGTCTTCAAATTTTAGGGTAAAAGTGGTTATTTCTCTCTTTTTAACCTTTATTCAATATTTTTCCAGCTTAATTGTGATATACTAGACACATGACATTGTGTAAGTTTAAGATGTAGAATGTGTTGATTTGATACATTTATAAATTACAAAATTATTACCAGCCATCATACTATTAGCTACTGCCTCCCTTGATCCCCATCCCATCACATAGTTACCATTTCTTTTCTTTCTTTCCTTTTTTTTGTTACTTCCGTCACTGTACATAGAGACAAGCCATTTCTTTTTGGTGGTGAGAACATTTAAGATCTACTCTTTCAGCAACATTCAAGTATATGGTACAGTATTATTAGTTGTAATCACCATGCTATGGATTAGATCCCCACACTTGATAATTTTATCCCTGGGAGGGTGTACTCTTTGAACAGTATCTCCCCGTTTCCTCTACTTCGCAACCCCTGGCAACCACTACTCTATTCTCTGTTCCTCTGAGTTTGTCCTTTTCAGATTCCACCTATAAGTGACATCATATAGTGTTTGTCTTTGTCTGCCTTATTTCACTTAGTACAATGCCGTCAAGTTCCTTCCAGATTGTTGCAAATGACAGGATTTCCTTCTTTCTCACTGCTGAATAATATTCCATTGTATATAGTCAGCCCTTTGTATCCTCAGGTTCTGCATCTGTGGATTCAACCAACTGCAGATCAAAAATATCAGGGAAAAAAATTGCAGAGAGTTCCAAAAACCAAACTTGAATTTGCTGTATACTGGCAACTGTTTACATTATATCTATAACTATTTACATAACATTTACATTGTATTAGGTATTATAAGTAATTGAGAGGTGATTTTAAGTATGTGGGAGGATATGTATGGGATATGTGCAAATACTGCATTTTTTATATAAGGGACTTGAGTATCCATGGATTTTGGTATCTGCAGGGGTGGTCCTGGAACCAACTGTCCTTGGATACTGAGGATGACTGTATATACCACATCTTTATCCGCTTATCCATTGATGGACACTTAGGTTGTTTCCATACCTTGGCTATTGTGAATAATGCTGGCGTAAACATGGGAGTACAGACATCTTTTTGATATCCTGTTCTCATTTCCTTTGGATGTATACTCAGAAGTGGGATTGCTGGATCATACGATAGTTCTGTGTTTAATTTTTTGAGGAAACTCCATACCGTTTTCTATAGTGGCTGCACCACGTTACATTCCCACCAACACTGCACTAGGGTTCCCTTTCCTCCACACCCTTGCCAACACTTGTTATCCTGTCTTTTTGATAATAGCATTTCTAACAGGAGTGAGGTAGTATCTCATCGTGGTTTTGATTTGCATTTCCCCGATGATTAGCGATATTGAGCATCCTTTCAAGTACCTGTTGCCATTTGTTTGTCTTCTTTGGAAAACTGTCCAATTCCTCAGCTCATTTTTTAATCAGGTTGTTAGTTTTCTTGCTACTCCTTATATATTTTGAATATTGACCCCTTTTCAGTTATATGACTTGCAGATATTTTCTCCCATTCAGTAGATTGCCTTTTCATTTTGTTGATTGTTTCTTTTGCTAAGCAGAAGCTTCTTAGTTTGCTGTAGTCCCGCTTATTTGTTTTTGCTTTTGTTGCTGTGCTTTTGCCATCAAAATGTTTATTTTTTACTGGTCTACCTTTTGGGGGAAAAATCCTATTTGTAACCCATCTCAATGATCTTTTGAATAGTATAAGCAAATACATATGCCAAATCCCAAGTCTTGCTTTAAGAAACATGACAGAACAGCATCTAGGAAATACAAGAACACAGGACTCAAAGTCCAGAACTTTTTTCCATATCATAATGTAAATGAAAGCCTCCAAAACTCTTTGTCTACCTAACAGAACCCACACGTACACATGCGAGCCTGCGTGCACACACACACCCACAGTAGTTTTTCTGGATACCTCTTAGCACTTCCCTGCGTGGAGGGAGAATGGATAGAAGGCTTTGGCAACGTCGAAGAGGCAGAATCCTAATGGCACTGATCCTTTAGCAATCACGATTTGAGCCACGCACCAGGTAAATCATCTCAATTAACTGAGGTTTTGACCGAAGGCACAGGGAACATAGAATAAGTAGTAAAAGAAGAAAATTATAAATATCAACTGTCACCTTGGGAGCAGTTGCAGAAACAAGGACTTTAGTGACAATGCATATTTTCTCATTGCTTTGTAATGTATATATTTTATATCTTAATCAGTTGTGCCTTTTTTCTTCCTCCCCTTTTCCTCTGTTATTTCATATAGGGCATGTTTTTGTTGAGTAAACTTTTAATCTAGTCTTCAAGTTACAGGATGGCGAAGGCAAGTTGTATTGAACCAAAAGAGGAATGAAGATCAGAGGTGGGTAGTGACTGATAGGGCTTCATCTCTCCCCTCTTAGGAAGAAAGTGAGCAGCCTTGGTTGCGGGAGGGATCGATGCATCATATTAGGCGGAAGCATGAAGTCGCCTGGAGGTTTAAACCTAGCTGGAAAGGTGTGAGTGCCGCCTAGCCAGAGGAGTAGACCGTGCCGGGCACTGCCTGCTGATACTTGGTACTAGGCCTGCCTTCTAAATTCTCACTCTGCATTGTAGGAACTGGAAGCCTAGAAACCACACTTCCTTGATTCCCTCGCTAAGAGGGTTTATTTGCAGTCTCCCAGTGAGAGGCACATGTAATATTTGAAAAACAGAAGAGAAACAAAAGCCTTGATTGCTCCTTCAGCATCTGAGGCAGGGCCAGGCTTGCTCAGAGGGCATACGTGAGGTTTTGCAGGAGCTTCCACACTCTACTGATACCTGCTTCAGGACTGCCGGCAGCTGAGATCATCAGCCGTGGTTTCCTGCAATTCCTGTGACTTCTGGATTTCCTGAATTCACTGGCAGCTTTCCCTGACCTTCCTTTCACCCAGCCCTTCCAAGGTTTTGGAAGCACCTGTGTTAAATCCTTTCCTGTATGCTTTCTGTTACCTCGAGTGCTTTCTGTTTTCCTGACTGAGTGCTGACTTCAGGGAACAAGTGGTTCTTAAGCCTGAGAAGAGGTGCCCGATCTCTCTCGTGAAAGAAATGCAAGTTAAAACTACAAGTTGGCCCTTTTCACTTATCAGATGGGTTAAGAGTTGAAGACTGGTGACACTATGTTGATGTGAGGGAAACGGGGACTCGCGCTGCTGTGAAAAGTAGACATTGATATTGATCTATGAAATTGACATTGATCTCTACGAGGGGTATTTTGGTAGCATCTATCAAGTTTATTCATACATTTGTGAAATTACATGTTCAAAATATTCTCATTATAGCAATGTTTTGAATATTAAAAAGTCTGAAATGTGAGTGTCCTTCCATGAAGGACAAGTTAAATCAACTATGGTGCAGCCATAAAATTAGATGCTATAAAGCCATTAAAAAGAATGAGACAGCTCTGCATGTCCTGTTATGGAAAGATATCCATGTTATTTTAACTGAAAATAGCAAAATGTAGATATGCCACTACTGTGGAAAAGGTTAAAATAATATGTCCATATGCTTTGTTAATGCGCAGGCTATTTCTAGAAAAATACACACAAAATGACAAGAGTGCTTCCTGGTGCCCTCCTTCCGCTCGTGAATCAGTGAGCAAGGGTACAAAATAGGTGGCACATTTGTAGGCTTTCTGTGATGTAAAGCAGGGGTCCCCAACCCCCGGGCCATGGACCGGTACCACGGCCTGTTAGGAACTGGGCCGCACGGCAGGAGGCGGGCAGCAGGTGAACGAGCCAGCGAAGCTTCATCCGGCGCTCCCCATCGCTCCCCATCTCTGGCATTACTGCCTGATCCATCCCCCCGACCACCCCCCCCCGCCCCCCCCCCGTCCGTGGAAAAATCGTCTCCCACGAAACCAGTCCCTGGTGCCAAAAAGGTTGGGGACCACTGATAAAGAGCTCGAAACCAAGGATAATACTGGTATTATTATTGGGGTTTTTTGTTTGTTTTTTACAAGGTCTGTTTCTTCTACTTTTTGGCTCTTTTTTTCTCCAGATAGCTGTACTCTATTTCCCTCATCACTTTTAAGTTTGTGCTAATAGGCTACCTTCCAAATGAGGCCTACCTTGATTTAATTTAAATCTCCATTTGCCACTTATTCCCAACACACTTTCAGAGAGTGGCATCTATAGAGAATATACTATGAATGGTCTCCCTGACGCTTTGGAAAGTACCACTCCCTGCTTACGTTAGTAACATGGAACGAACTCAAGTATTATGCTTGCTAGTTGTCTCCCATAACTAATGCGTAAGCTCTCCAGGGGGAGGAATGTCTGTATTCCCTGGTGTATCCCGACACATTGAACAACCCATGGCACATAATGGGTGCGGAGTGAATACTTGTGGAACGAGTAGACAGGTGGATGGTTTTCAGTTCTTTGATGTTACACATAACATGGTAGTGAGTGCCTGTGATGATTAACTTCACGTGTCAAGCTGACCGGCCCACGGAATGCCCAGGCATTTGATCAAACATTATTCTGGGTATGTCTGGTGAGGGTGTTTTTCGATGAAATTCACATTTGAATTGGTAGACTGGGTAGAGCAAATGGCCCTCCCTAATGTGGGTGGACCTCATCCAATCGACTGAGGATGTGAATAGAACAAAAAAGACTGAGTTGGGGGGAATTTCTCCTGCCTGACTGCTTAAGACATTGGTCTTGTCTGGCCTTTGGACTCAGACCAAAACATCAGCTTTGATTGGTTATTGAGCCTGCTGGATTTTGAATTAGAACTTACACCATTGTAAGTTGGTGTAATTGGCTCTCCTGGGCCTTTCAGCTTGCCAACTGCAGTTCTGGGACGTGTCAGTCTCCATAACTGCATGAGCCAATTCCTTCTCTCTCTCTCTCTCTCTCTCTCTCTCTCTCTCTCTATATATATATATATATACACACACACACACATACATATTATGTGTATGTGTGTGTATCTATCTGTCTATATCTTTCTATAGATAGCTAGTTGTAGATACACATGCGTGCGCACACGCACACTCACACACATACGTATACCCTATTGGCTCTGTTTCTCTGTAAAACCCTGACTAATACAATATTCTTAGCTTATCTCCTTGTGAGCATGTGTTAAGAATTTATCTAGGTAGATTATATGGGAGTGAAATTGTCTGGTCTTAGAATATAGACTTGTTAAATTTTACTAGCTATTGCCAAAGTGCTGTACCAATCTATATTTCCTTCTGCAACTGTATAAGAGTTTGTGTTTCCACATCATTTTGCCAAACCTAATGACCAACCTAATGGTTTTTAAATGGTATCTTAATTTTAAAATGATTTTGTCCCTTACTGCTACTAGTTTTACCTATATGAAATTGCATTTTTTGTGTGAGCCAAAAACTATTGAATATTGACAGTTTAATGTGGCCTAATCTAACAGTGACTATCTCTACAATTAAAACTCTTTGCCATTCATATTTCTTCTTTCATAAATTACTTATTCATATAATTTTGACATTTTTCTGTTAGATCATTTCCCGCAAACCCCTCGTGGCCTCTCCCCTAATTTTGTAGTTCTTCTTTATATAAATACCTTCTCCTGATGTGTAGTTGGGAGTGCATTTTCTTTTCTCATGCAGAAATGTGTTATTTTAATGCCATCAAATTTACCAGTCTTGTATGCTCTGTGTTTTTATTGTCTTATTTAAGAATATCAACCATACCCTGAGGTCATAAATAGCCTATATTTTTGTCAATAAGGTTTTAGAAATTTGAAAGTTTTGCTTTTTTCCATTAGGTTTGGAATTAATCTGGAAATTTTTTTGGTATTCCAGAATATGGTGTGTAGTATGAAGAAGGTGTCTTATTTTTCAACGTGGATTGAAAGCTTTTTCAATCATCAGTTTCTCATAAGAAATATGGGTTTCTTTCTAGGCTCTCTGTTTTCTATCCCACTGGTCTATTTGCCTACCCTTGTACCAATAACATGCTTGTTAATTACTATGAGTTTACAATGAGTTTTGATAAATGAGAGGGCAACTACTCCCATCTCATTTTTCTTCAAAATTTTCTTAATCTTGTATTATTTTTTCTTTCTGTATTTGATAGAATTCTGCATTGTGTTTTAAAGTGAATCTGCTAGTCACTTTATTTTTGCTTGAAATACACCTTTTCATAAGGAGAAAAATATCTTTAGCTCTATTACATTGGTATGGTTGAGTTAATCAGAGCGAGCTATGTGGATTCATAGTGAATTAATTATCATCAAAGTTGGCAGGGGGGCTTCCCTGGTGGCACAGTGGTTGAGAATCTGCCTGCCAGTGCAGGGGACACGGGTTCGAGCCCTGGTCTGGGAAGATCCCACATGCCGCGGAGCAACTGGGCCCGTGAGCCACAACTACTGAGCCTGCGCGTCTGGAGCCTGTGCTCCGCAACAAGAGAGGCCGCGATTGTGAGAGACCCGCGCACCGCGATGAAGAGTGGCCCCCGCTCGCCGCAACTAGAGAAAGCCCTCACACAGAAACGAAGACCCAACACAGCCAAAAATAAATAAATAAATAAATAAATAAATAAATAAATAAATAAAATTAAAATCAAGAAAAACAAAGACAGCTGCAATTCAACATGCAATGTTAATTCAAACGTGGCAAAGTTCCCATTCATTTAAAATTAAGGAAAAATAAGATCCAAAAAAAAAAAAAAACTCGTTCCCTAGGATTAAAATACATTATAAAAAGAAAAAAAAAGTTGGCAGGGAAAAATCAACTGCTCATGACAAAAAAAAGGTTATGAGAATAAGTGATCCGTTTTCTACAGCAAACATGGCAACTTTCCTATAACTAGCATATTCCAGTAGCAGAGTTACAAATCAACAGTCCCTGGAACAATTTAAATAAAAATTAATATTACAGGAAAACATGATGACTTTATGATGTCAAGGTACAGAGTAAGTATAGATTTAACTTTTATAATCACAGGCCTGTATTAGCCTTTTCTTTATCTACCTAACAAGATGTCAGGGTTTGGGAACAGACTTCCCAGCTCTCCCCTCCCCCTTCCCCAAGTTCATTATTAGCAATTGCTAAGTATTCCTGGCAGCCTCTGAGTCAAATGAGCCTTGCTATCCAGGGGTAAAACAATGTATTTAGGACTTACAACATGGTTCTTTCCTTTATTTTCCTTGTCTTGTGCAGGATAGAACCTCCATGATAGAAGCATAATGCATAAGGATCTTATTTCTGATTAAGTGGGACACTTCTAAAATTTTACGTTTACAATGATGTTTGTGTAGGTTTTTGATACACTCTTTTTTTATATATAAATTTATTTATTTATTTTTGGCTGCGTTGGGTCTTCGTTGCTGCACGCGGGCTTTCTCTAGTTGCAGTCAGCGGGAGCTACTCTTTGTTGCAGTGAGCGGGCTTCTCATTGCGGTGGCTTCTCTTGTTGCAGAGCACGGACTCTAGGTGCGTGGTTTTCAGTGGTTGTGGCACACGGGCTCAGTAGTTGTAGCTCAAGGGCTCTAGAGCGCAGGCTCAGTAGTTGTGGCGCACGGGCTTAGTTGCTCTGCAGCATGTGGGATCTTCCCGGAACAGGGCTCAAACCCTTGTCTCGTGCACTGGTAGGCGGATTCTTAACCACTGCGCCACCAGGGAAGTCCCTGATATACTCTTTAAAGAAGTTCTCTTCTCTTTCTAGTTTGCCAAGACCTTTTTCTTTTTAAAATCATGATTGTGCCAATTCAATCAAATCTTTTTCTTGCATCTGCTAAGAAGATCTTATAGTTTCTGTACTTTAATCTGTTTATATGGTAGATTATGTTAATGGATTTTCTAATGTTAAACTATTCGTGTATTCCTGCAACAATGCAAGGACGTTTTCCTTTCTTTTTAAAAATACACACTTCTGGTTTGGTTTTGCTAATATCTTATTTAGGATTTTTGAATCCATGTTTACAAATGAGATTGACCTGTAATTTTTCCTTCTTGTGCCATCCTTCTCTGGTTTTGTTAGCAAGTTTATTCTAGACCTGGTCTGTAGCATGGGAAGCTTTTCTATGATTATTTATAATAATTTGGGGGGTGGGGTTGTGCCTCTGAGTCTTCTTTGTCTGGCATTAATTTAACGATAGCACCTTATTGTGTTTGCTGTTAGATTTGGATTTTTTTCCTCTTCTTACTTTATGTTTCATATCTACCAAGTCTTCTCTTGTAGTTGTTCATTATGTTGTTCCTTCTTTCGTGTCTTCTTCTTTTTTAAAAAAATATTTATTTATTTATTTTTGGCCGTGTTGGGTCTTCGTTGCTGCACGCAGGCTTTCTCTAGTTGCAGTGAGCAGGTGCTACTCTTCGTTGAGGTGTGCAGGCTTCTCATTGCGGTGGCTTCTCTTGTTGCGGAGCACGGGCTCTAGTCGTGCAGGCTTCAGTAGTTGTGGCACGCGGGTTCAGTAGTTGTGGCTCGCGGGCTCTAGAGCACAGGCTCAGTAGTTGAGTTGTGGCGCACGGGCTTCGTTGCTCCGTGGCATGTGGGATCTTCCCGGACCAGGGCTCGAACCCATGTTCTCTGCATTGACAGGCAGATTCTTAACCACTGCACCACCAGGGAAGCCTTTTCCTGTCTTCTTCAAGTCTAAGGTTAATTAGTGTTTCTACCCTCCTTCGGAATGATATAAGCCCCTAGGATGCTGTAACCCTAGCAGTCCCTCATTTTATATGTTGTTACTGTTGTCCAGTCTTTTAGTTGCGCTTTGTTCCCTCCCATCCCCTAGATGTTGTTGTTTAGTTACAGTTGGTGCTCATTTAGGTTTACACACAGGTGACCAGATTCTTTGTTTATCATTGCTTCTTGCTCCCATTTCTTTCTTCTAGGGTTGATTAGTTTCCTACTAAGTTCTGTAGATGTTAAATTGTTTCAGTCTCTTTGTCTTTAAACCTTTTGATTTTGTTCTTACTCTGGAATAACAGTTTACCTGAGGAGAGAATTTTAATTTGATAGTAATTTTCTGGAAGCACTTTGAAAATAATATTCCATTATCTTCTGGCCTCTACTGTGCTACTTATATTTTTCCTTTGTAGAAATTCTTTTTTTCCCCCCAGTTATTTTTAAGATTTTTTTTTCTTGGCATCCTGCAATGTCATTAAAATGGGTTTAGAAATGTATTTATTTGTTTATTTTTTGATGTGGACCATTTTTTAAAGTCTTTATTGAATTTGTTACAATATTGTTTCTGTTTTATGTTTTGGTTTTTCGGCCTGTGGGATCTTAGCTCCCTGACCAGGGATCAAACCCACACCCTCTGCATTGGAAGGCAAAGTCTTAACCACTGGACCTCCAGGGAAGTCCCTCTTTTTGTTTATACTTCTTTGGACTCACTGGGACTCAATGGATACCTGGATTTGTGCCTTTCATCAATTCAGGAAACCTCTGAGCCTGTTCTCTTAAAATACTGCTTTTACCCCATCATCTATATTCTTTCCTTTCCCTTTGTGTATGTATCTTGGACCTTTTTATTTTATCCACTATATCTCTTAGCCTCTTTTTCACATTTTCTATTATCATTTTGGACTCCTTCTGGTTAATTTTCTCAATGCTGTCTTGCAGATCTCCTGTAATCTCTTCATTGGAACTTAATTTACTATTTAATCCATCTTTTAAACTTGTTAGGAGGAGAGAATCTATATTTTTTTGTTTCAATAACTTTTTAATTTCTGTAAGTTTTATCTATTTTTCAAATCTTCCTGTTCTTTTTTTGTAGTGTCTTATTCTTTCCTCATAGTTTGTATTCCTTTCTTTTTAAAATCTCTCTAATAATTTTAAACATGCTTATTTCATAATCCCCTTCAGACTGTTCTTGAGGGGCTAATCCTGCTGCATGAATGGGGGTCATTTGTTCAGGTATATTATGTATTTTAAAAATTTGTGGTGGACCACTTAACCTAAAGTTTCATCTCCTGTCCTTGTGTGTTGTTAAAATCCAAGCTCCTGGTGTTTAGTAACTACTGCTGGGTCCCATCTCTATGGTGCCTTCAACCATGAGCATGGTCAATTCATGTGCATCTCAGTCTGGGTTTCAGATTTCTCTCTATTTCTGAGGGACTTGTTTTCTTTTTCTGTCTTCCTTGTATGTGTTATTTCTCTGGGTTGGTAGTACGTGGCATTCTACTTTAGGTCAGTCTTCCATGTTGTCAGATCTGGTAGTCAAATTTTAGAAAGAAAAAGAATTTTTTACATAAGTTCTATATGTACATTATAGAAAAATCTAGAGGCAAAAAAATTATTCTACTTGAAGAGATAATTACTATTAGCGTTGTATTAACTCTATATCTTTCTAACCTTGTTTCTCTGTGCATATGTGTGTGTGTGTGTGTGCAGGTGTATATACACTAATATAGTTAAGTTAAAGAGGAATTATCCTCACTGTACTATTTTATAACATGATTTTTTTTTACTAAAGATAATGTCAAAACATTTACATATTCATCAATATATTCCCACCAGGTGCTTTTTAAAGGCTACAAATTATTCCATCATGATGCTATAATGTAATTTTTTTTTTTTTAAATGAAGGCCAACGTCAGAAGTCATTGACTTTTTAAAAAATATTTATTTATTTATTTATTTATGGCTGTGTT
Source organism: Eschrichtius robustus (assembly GCF_028021215.1). Taxonomy (NCBI): domain Eukaryota; kingdom Metazoa; phylum Chordata; class Mammalia; order Artiodactyla; family Eschrichtiidae; genus Eschrichtius; species Eschrichtius robustus. The sequence continues at coordinate 13,400,622 of NC_090830.1, read as the reverse complement.
GGGTCTTCGTTTCTGTGCGAGGGCTTTCTCTAGTTGCAGCAAGTGGGGGCCACTCTTCATCGTGGTGCGCGAGCCTCTCATTATCGCAGCCTCTCTTGTTGCGGAGCACAGGCTCCAGATGCGGAGACTCAGTAATTGTGGCTCACGGGCCTAGTTGCTCTGCGGCATGTGGGATCTTCCCAGACCAGGGCTCGAACCCGTGTCCCCTGCACTGGCAGGCAGACTCTCAACCACTGCGCCACCAGGGAAGCCCCTATAATGTAATTTATTCAACCAACTGTGTTGTTGAACATTTTAAAAATGTTTGTGGTTATAAACACGACTGACACAAATGACCTTAGAAGTGTATCTTTGTCTGCATCTATGTTTATTTTATTTAGGATAAGTTGCTGAAAGCAGAATAGCTGGGTAATATGAATGTTTTTGTTATTTACTGACAAATTGAATTGTTTTCTTCTGGAACAATTATCAGCCAGACTCCCTTTCCTAAATTCTTGTTTTCCAGATATCAGAGATCTAAATGACATGAACATATATTTGTATGTATCTCTTCCCAGAGCTATATAGGCGTAACACTAGCATTTTCTCCCAAGGTTACTAGGAGGTGGTGTCTGGCATGTCTTTCCTACCTAACTCCACCCTGCCATAGTTAATAGGAATTCCATGTGTCACACGTGCTCTGAAGCATCAGTACGTGCGCTGAAGGAGAAAGGGTTCTCTATGATTACTTTTCAACGTGAAGAAAAGTGTACATGCCTCACATTTATGTGCTCCATTTACTAGCATGCAGCCCCATCCTGCCTCAATGAACTTAATGAGAGTAACAGCTGCTGTTTTTTTAATCTTCATTGGAGCCCTGTCAGGTAACAGCACCGTTCTGGGGTTACTAGAACTGAAGCATAGAACAGCGATGAGATGGACTGAAATTTAGGGGAGAATATTCCTCAGGTCTTCCAATTACAATCCAGCTATACTTTTCTCTAAAGCCATTTATATAACGGAACGCTATATCGGAAACCTCCCAACTGCAACTGGTTTATTATTCAAGTATTTTTTTGGTTAAATTGTAGGTTATGTAAAATCTTGCCATTTTTCTTGCTTAAAAACATTGAAAAGAGACATGATATGATTCTAAGAAGTTATCATTAATTTTGTTAAGTTTCATAATAGCATTATGTCGTAGAAGTATAGGCACATATATTTTAGACAGCATATCAAAGCACACGAAGTCTGGGATTAGCCTTAAAATTCAATGGCGTGGGAGGGAGGGAAGGAGAGAGGAATGGGTAGATAACTGAAGCAAATATGGCAAAACTTTACCGGGGCCTATTACAGTATATTATTCTCACTTTGTGAACATTCGACATTTTTCATAATGTAGTAAAAAGGTGGCTTCTTTAACCTAGGGCAAGAGAGAGGAGAGGAGAGATACTGAGAGAGATCGATTGAGAATCCTGTTGAATCTCTGAGGTCAAAAGTCAAGGGAAACCTGTCTGACAAAGGGAGAAACCCGACTGAAGCCAGCTTTGTCACGAATTAGCCTCCTGCTGCCATCTAAGGGCACAGACAGGTATGGCTGCGTCTGTGTCACTACATAGCCCACTTCCCTCCCCGCCCCCATACACATAACACGATTCCCACTGCTCTAAACCTGTGCTGTAAGAATTCAATTAACTTACTTTCTTTGGTTAGGATTTAATAGTGGACGGAATATTAAAGACCATGTAGTCTACCCTTTCCCTGGATTAAATGAAATCAAGTAAAACACATATATTCTCCTGCGCGAGCATCTTTTAAAATCTTGTCTCATTTACCCTCACCACAGTTTTGAAAGGTAAACAATGGAGATGTTGCTCTGTTTTTAGACATGACAGTGAGGCCTCGTGTGTGTGTATGGCAGGCGCGGGGTGGGTGGGGGATGAGTGGCTTTGCCACTTAGAAAAGTCTAGATTGAAATGACCTATTTCCCTGAATCTAGGCCTTTTGACATCCATCCCAGAACTGCTCCTGTCGTGCTTCCTAGAACACTAGGACTAACGAGCGCTTAAAACAGAAGTAAAAAATGTATTAATATTGCTGATACGTGAGTAGGGAAACTTACGATGCCGTCTCATTTTAAAAATTTAAGGCCTAAATTTTTATTCTGATATCATAAATTCCATTCAGTGGCTATAAAACTGAGACTGTTCAAGTTCAAAGTTCAGTAGTGAAATGGTCAAAGCCGGGTTTAGCAATTATGTTATGCTCTGGATTAAAAAAACGAGATTTTATTTATAAGACAGGCATAGCTGGGTGCCTTATATACAGAATTACAGAAATAATGTCATAATTCAAAATACATTTTCCCAAACCTACAATACTCATCTCTGACAACTCTAATACTACCTCTGCCTGTTCCCCTGACCCCCTGAAGGTTCTAAAGCTCATGTCAGTTTCCCAAGTGCTTTTAGTGTTTTTCTGTCTTCTGTTTTCCCTAATGCTCTTTCCTTTTCTTTGAATGTCTTCTCTTTAAGGCTGAGCTTGGATTCTACCTCCTCCGTTTTCTATGAAATCTTCCTTAGTAGGCTGACACAAGAACTCTCCCTGTTTCCTAGGGCCGCTCTAACGAAGTAACATGAACCGAGAGGCTCCAGTGACGGAAATTTGCCGCACAGTTCTGAGCGCAGGATGGGCTCTTTCTGAGGCCATGAGGAGGGTTCTGCTGCAGGCCCCTCCCCTAGTTTCTCGTGGTTTGCTGGCCATCTTTGTTGTTCTTTGGCTGTGGAGGCGTCACCCCGAGTCTCTGCCTTCACATTCACATGGCACTCTCCCTGTGTGCGTGTCTGTCTCCAAATTCCTCCTTTGTTAAGGACACCAGGCGCATTGGATTAGGCCACCCTAGTCCAGTACGACCCCATCTTAAATAACGACACCTGCAACAGCCCCATTTCTAAATATGGTCACATTCCGAGGTGAAAGGGGTAAGAACTTCAACACATGGATTTTGCCGGAGACCATGATTCAACCCATAAAATTCCTTCTTCTGAATTTTTTCCCCTACTTCACTTATATTTTGTTCATGGAACGTATCACATTCTATGTGGCTGTGTTGCCTCTCCTTCTAAACTGCAAGATCTTTGAAGTCTGGTTCATCTTCATATAACCTGAAGCGCCAAACACAGAGGATGGTTAAATGTTTGTCAGGGGCCTTACATATTTTTCGCTATGGATATCTCTGGTACCCAGGTTAGGCTATACCTCCAGATGGCAAGGGGCAGGATTTTATTAAAATGGAGGCAATACGGACTTTTTCTCTGTACCTGTCTGCATGCAGTTACGTTTGTGTACCCTTGTTGAAGGCAGGGCAAAGTGATCGGGGTTTGAAAGTCAGGCAGACGACCCAGGCTGTGATGGTCCACTTCATGGCATCAGCCAGGAATGAGGAAGGGAAGAGAGAGACACAGAGAGACAGAGAGAGACAGAGAGAAGGAAACAAGTATGCCTTTCAGAGGTCCTGCAGGGTACGAAGGGAGGGAGTGAGCATGAAAACAAAACCAGTTACCAGTAACCAGGATACATGGTAAAGGGGCAAAATATCTGTGCCAGGGTCTATGCCAGCCCAAGGGTCTGGGCACCACAAGCACAGGTGCCAGAAGCAAGAAGCAAATTTGATGATGAGCCAGGCTGTTGCCTTTTTCCAGAAAGCCTGCATCACTGTGAAAGAAGTCCAGCCAGTCTGGACCCCTCAGAGGGAGGAGGGGAAGCACGTGGCTGGAGCAGGGAAGGTGGGCTCATGTTTCCCCCCGCCAGCCTCAGCAGCCGGTGCCTGGCTCACAGAGGAGTGGCCTTCATTTGCTGTTCATTCAAAGTACTGAACTAGACAACTAGAAAAAAAGAATTAAGTCATGGTCCCTTCACTCAAGAGGCTTACAGATTTACGGGGAATAAAACACAGTCAAGAAAAAGTAAACAACCATCCAGTGGTTGCCTGCTAAGTACTAGGAAGTTCCAAAGTTAGTGGGAAAGGGGGCCTCTCTGGTGAGGGAGAGTCTGTCTCAAAGTTTGGTCCTTGGACGGTGGCATCAGTGTCACCGGGAGCTTGTTAGAAATGCAGATTTTCAGGCTGCACTCCAGACTTCCTAAATCGGGGTCTCTGGAGATGGGACCAAGGAATCTGCATTTAACCAGTGGGGGGTGGTGGTGTGTGGATTCTTAAGCATATTGAAGTTTAGGAGGCACTGCACTTAGGAGTGGTGGGGAGGATGGGAATCGAACCAGGAGGCAGGAAGGGAAAGGGGGAGATGCAGATAAAGAGTGAGTGATGTAAGAGAGTGATGTAGGGGGTCTGATGGCGAACTTACAACTTTCAAAGCCTTTGGTTAGGAACTAGGAGTCTGCAGGAGTGGAGAACAGGGTGAGGAGGAGAGCAGCACGCATCTCTGGAATGCCAGAACTTGGCTTTATCATTTCGATGAGCATTTCCCAAAACCCTGTTCCTCAGAGATGCTCTGTGAAGAAAGGATTCCAAGAGCAGATGCGTTTGGGAAGCCCTGGATTCTGTCCATGCCTCTTGGAGATTGACAGTACACATGCGCACATTAAAGGCATTAAAGTTCCTTAAAAAAAAAGAAAAAGGGCTTCCCTGGTGGCGCAGTGGTTAAGAATCCGCCGGCCAATGCAGGGGACACGGGTTCGAGCCCTGGTCCGGGAAGATCCCACATGCCGCGGAGCAACTAAGCCCCGTGAGTCACAACTACTGAGCCTGTGCTCTAGAGCCCGCGAGCCACAACTAGTGAGCCCACGTACCACAACTACTGAAGTCCGGGTGCCTAGGGCCCGTGCTCCACAGCAAGAGAAGCCACCATGATGAGAAGCCCTTGCGCTGCAACGAAGAGTAGCCCCCGCTCGCCGCAACTAGAGAAAGCCCGCGCGCAGCAACAAAGACCCAACGCAGCCAAAAATAAAATTAAAAAAAAAAAAAAAGTATCTATTTAACCAGTTTTGATCCTTTGCTCACTCAGCATGTGGTCTGCAGACCAGAAGCCTCAGCACCACCGGCGAGCTTGGTAGAAAATGCAGAATCTCAGGCTCCACTCCAGAATCAGAATCTTCATTTCACAAGGTCCCAAGGTGACTGATACACCGATTCAAGTTTGAAAAGTGCTGGTTTAACCCGTGGAACCTCTTTTCATGGAATAAAACCCAGTTGTTCTGTGGAATTCACTTTGGAAATGCCGCTTCAGGCAACGAGAAGCCAATGATTTTGAGCAGGAAAGCACCAGGGTGAGGGCAGCCTTGTCCTACACAAAGCGTGCTCTCAGAACCCCCTGGAGGAGTCTTCCCCTGTCTCCTCTTCATGCTCAGTCCTGGCGAGAGCTTCCTGTCTTTCTCCTCCACTGCAGGAGATCTCGTTTAGGAACAAAGCTCAACAGAGAGTCTTCTGGGTAGAGCCACGGTGGCGACCTGTAAACCACTGATCATGAGCTGCTTGGTCTCACGAAACTCAAACACATTTCACTGACCTGCCAGCCCAGCCATCCAAGCGTTCAAAGCATCTTTGGATCCCTGTCATTTAATGGTCTATATTTCTGTGCAGCTTTTAGATAAGATCTACCACAGTAGCCTTGTTTTCAAACATGGTTGTTTCATTACACTTTTATTTTTTATTGTATTTTATTTATTTTTTTTAAAAAAGTGTTTTATTTTATTTAAATTTCTTTTCTTGACGTGGACCATTTTTTAAAGTCTTTATTGAATTTGTTACCATATTGCTTCTGTTTTATGTTTTGGTTTTTCGGCCCCGAGGCGTGTGGGATCTTAGCTCCCCGACCAGGGATCAGACCCACACACCCTGCATTGGAAGGCGAAGTCTTAACCACTGGACCGCCAGGGAAGTCCCTACACTTTTATTTTTTAAAATAACTTTAAAAATTATTGTCCTAAAATGTCATCCTGAATTATTCGCTAGTTGTTGTATGTGCTTAGTCTTTCTGAAAGCAAGAAATCGTGCTAGTCCCACTTTGAATCCCCCAACGAGAAGTTAGGGGTTTACTGAGTAACAGCAAATGGCGGGAAAGCATAGGATTTCCTGGAGCCATATGAGGTGGAGATCTGGTGGTGGCACTCAGAAGAAGCCTGATTGTTCATCACATTCCAAAGGTATGAGCGAAGCAAAACCTTATTTTAAATGGGGTTAGCTGAGAAAGTGCCTCATCATAAAAATACATTTGGTTTTTAGGGTGCCATATTGTTAAAATCAGATAACTTACATTGAGTAAACGAATGCATTTTACTGGTAACAAATTTCATCACATTTACCAGTTTTAACACAGGTGGATACGGAACTTGCATTCTCTAGTCATTCCAGGTGGATCTCTGAGTTTTCTATTCAGACTTTTAATACAGTTTTTGAGTTTTGTGTGACTTGAATTTTTAATCTTTCTGTAAAATACGCACCTTAATTATATGTGTATCTTTTCTTCAGATACCAGATTTGATATAAATGTTGTAACATAGGTGTGTAGATAGTCGCCTGGATGAAACTGGCTTCTTTATGGAGAATATAATTCTGCATGAGGACTTAATGGATCCAAACCTGTGTCATGCCTGTGTGCATACCCAGTTAAACCCTGGAAATAAAAACTGTTTTGGTGAAATAAATAAATAAATAAATAAATAAAGGGGGTTAGCTGAGAAGGTGACAGTGGAAAGATACTGCGAGGACAGAAATTGTGGGCACATAGCGGCCCGTAGGAGAGACTCGGGGAGGGGGCACATCCAGGGCTAGGGACACTGCAGGTGGGGACTCAAACAAACGAGCTAGGGTCAGGGCAAGAGACCCGAGAACACAGGGGGTTGTCGGAGGAGCGCTGGCAAAGCCATGCGGAGTCAACCTGAAGCCAGGAAGTGGAAGACCTCAGGACGTCGCCGCCGACATCTGCCAGCTACGCCTGCCTTTGTGTGAAGAGGAGGGCGGAACGGGGAGCAAGCTAAAGAATGGGGACCAGTTTCCTCTCTTTGTGCCCCAGTTCCCCCTCCTTTGTATACACCCTCCATCCTGAATAAACTCTGGTTCTCAGAGCTAAAATGCACAGCGTTCATCCTGTGGCGAAACAAACACCGCCCAGAAGAGCAGAGCGTTAAGGATACCCAGAGTCAAGAGGTGAGAAACCCCAGGGTAACACCTGGGGGAATCGAGTCTCTAGAAAAGAACCTATTGGCCTAATGAGGCCAGCACGGAATGAAAGAAAGTTGTGGGTTCTTTCTCTCCCTCTCTCCTCCTCTCTCTCTCTTTCCTTCTCTCTCTCTCTCTCCCTTTCCTTCCTCCCTCCCTCCCTCCTTTCTTCTCCTTCCTTCCCTCCCTCCCTCCCTTCCCCCTCCCTTCCCTCCCTCCCTCCCTTCCCCCTCCCTTCCTTCCTCTTTCTTCTCTCCTTTTCGTTCATCATGAGGCAGAACGTTGAGAGAAGAGCGACTCGGTGACGTGGTGTTAGACACTGCAGCCGAGGCGGCCACGGTCGGGCGGGAGCGGTCCCCTCCTCTGGCGTCCTGGCACGTGAGGCGGTGACTGCAGGGATTTCCTGGGCGCGTCTGCCATCTAGCGCCTCGCGCGAGCGGTCACCACGCCTGTTTATCCTGGCTTCCTTGGTAAATGTATGCATATTGACTCAGTGTGAGAACATTCTAAAATCAGCCGGATGGAGCCGAGCACCGCAGATTCACGGCAAATTCTGTAACGATCGATGAAAGAGAATCTGGGAGGATACAGTCAAGTGGACCCCAAAGCGTGTGCCCACCAGCTCTTCTCTTTTCCCGGCCCGGCCTTCGCCTCCCTAGGGGGTGCCCGTTGGGGAATGGGCTTAGGTAAGAAATTCCAGCACAAGAAGGCAAATCACCGCAAGAACGGAGAAAGCGGGGACCGCACCCGCCCCGCGGCGCTCGCACCCGGCTCCCCTCCTCCCGCCGCGGCTCGGCGCTCGCAGGCCGCCCTTCCGCGCACGCGCACTGTCAGCTCGCCGCGGAGGGGTGACACCCGCGACCCCAGGCGGCCGCGGGATGCTCGGGGCGCGGCCGCGGGGCCGCCCGCACGTGCGCGCTGCCCCAGCGCCCGGGCTGCAGCGGGACTCCTCCTCCACATCTGGCAGCTCTGTGACCGGAGGTCAAGCAGAAAATAACCTGTTTAGATCACAAATCCATTCAGTTATTTTTAAATACAGAAAAGTTAAAAAGAAGAAAACAAAAATGTCTCCTAATCCTTGCGAACAGCTTTTCTGGACTTTGAGGAAAAGACAGACACGGGCTTAAAACACGCAAAACAGCATAGAAAGGTTCAAAATGAAAAGTCAGTAGCCTGCCTTCCCAGCAATCCCTCTTTCCAAAGGTAACCAATATTATGTTCCCCCCAAATATATACATATATTTATATATGTATGTATTCTCACCTTTCTAATAGTTATACAATATGGATTTTTACTGTTCATTCTTCCGCTCTCCCCCCCCACCCCGCCCCCCTTCACAGTTCTTAGGGATATTTCCACATTTGAACATCTAAATCTAGCAATTTTTAAAGATGCATAGAGTTCCATTTGTAAAGTACCATATTTTATCTAATATAAAGAAATTTTTAAATGCTAAGTTTTTGTTCAAGTGCTTGTCACTCAACTCACAAATCTAGAATACAACTAATCTACAGATGTAAGTATTCACAGCTAGACGAGTTTTAGGCTTGGTTCTTGGTGCTCTGGAAGCAATTCATTTACAAAAGTGCCACCAAAACATCTCCATGACATTTAACTTAATGCTACCAAACATGGACCTCTTAAACCTTGGAAACAAAACTAAAATCTTCCTAGGAGTGGAAATGCTAAGTCCTAAACTATAGAACTACACTTTAAAAAGGTATTGGTAGGTTTTGTTCAATTGCCCTTTTAAAAAGTTGCACAAATTTACACCCTCACCAAAATGTGAATGAGGTTGAACACCTTTGTATATGTAAAATGACAGTCAATATTTATTTTTCTGTGAATTGCTTATTCATATCCTTTGCATTTTTCTTACTGATTCAGCTGGGCTTTATAAATGAGAGAAATTATCCTTTTGTCTATCATTGTGTTCTGCAAATGTTTTCCCAATTTGCCTTCTGTGTTTTAACTTTGTGTTTAGTTACTGGTTTTGTTTTGTTTTGGTTTTTGCAACAGAGAACTTTTAACAAATTTTACAGATTTTAACAAATTTGGCAGAGTGCTTTTATGCTTGTGGGTTGTCCATCTAATTTTGAAACGCCTTCCCCACTACAATCAATCCATCAATTAATTATATCCAGTCAATGAACTACTTACTACTACTTACAATCAATCAGTCCATCAATTCACCCATGCCTTTTATTTAAAACAGACACACACACACACACACACACCTTTTATTGTTAGGAAAGTCATATGTTCAATGAAGAAAGTTTGTAAAATACATATAAGCCAAAAGAAAAGAGTCCTAATTGCCAGAGATAGTCACTATGAACATTTTGCCATAGAAAGTTCCAGTCTTTAATTCTGTGCAATAATTAGTTAAGGCTGTGTTTTGATTATGTCAGGAGCTATAATTGTTAAATATTTGAATTATATTTTAAAGCAGCTTTATTGAGGTATAATTGTTACGCCATAAAAATCACTCATTTAAAGTAAATGATTTTCAGTAAAATGACAGAGTTGTGCAATCATCACCACAATCCAATTTTAGAACATTTTCATCACCGCAGAAAGAAGCCCTTTCTTTCTATTTGTGTCCAGCTGCAGTCACTTCCCACTTTCACCGACCAGCCTTAGGCAACCGCTAATCAACTTCCTGTCTCCATGGATTTGCTTTTTCTGGACATTTCCTATACATGGAATCACACAATATGTGGGCTTTTGTGTTTGGCGTCTTTCACTTAGTATAATGTTTTTGAGGCTCAGCTATATCATAAGTTGTATCAATACTTCACTGCCTTTATTACTGAATAGTAAGTAGTTCATTGGCTGGATATCACACATTTTGTCCATTTGTCAGTTGATGGACATTTGAGTTTCTTCCGCTTTTCAGCTATTCTGAATTGTGCTGCTATGAACATTTGTCCACAAGTTTTTGTGTGGACATGTTTTCATTTCTCCTGGGTGTACAACTAAGAGTGCAATCGCTGGATTGTGTGTAAACCCTATGGTAGCATTTGGATTCTATTTCTTGAGGAGCTTTACCGGGACCAATCTGTACTGAAAACCTCCACTAGAAAAAGGAGTCATGAGCTTTGGAGGCCTTTTCACTCAGGCTCCTTTTTCCTGAGTGACAAGACCTGTCTGGAATAATGTCTAAAGTTACAGGACTTCGCTTAGGGCTTAAGGTTACCTTCAAGTCTTACTGTAGCAGAATGTTAAGATGAATTTCCTCCTGTCTGAGTTTTGACTGAGGTACCAATGCAATGGGCATCAAACACCAAAATGAATGTGAGGCTGAAACCTACATGGGCAAAATTTAGAAAAGTTCAAGGGTATAAAAGGGGAATCAGAACAGATATTTACACACCTATGTTCATAGCAGCATTACTCACCATAGCTGAAAAGTGGAAGCAACCCAAGTGTCCATGGATGGATGAATGGATAAACAAAAGGTGGTCTGTCCATACAACGGAATATTATTCAACCTTAAAAAGGAAGGAAATTCTGACACATGCTACAACATGGATGAACCTGAAGGACATAACACTGAGCGAAATAATCCAGGCACAAAAGTACTAATAATCCAGACACAAAAGGACTATATGATACTACTTATAAGAGGTACCCAGAGTAGTCAGATTCATAGACACAGAAAACAGAATGGTAGGTGCCAGGGGCTGAGGACCAGGGGGATGAAGAGTTATTGTGAAAGGGTACAGAGTTTCAGTTTGGGAAGACGAAAAAATTTTGGAGATGGGTGATGGTGATGGTTGCACAACAGTGTGATTGTACTTAATACAGTTGAACTGTACACCTAAAAATGGTAAAATATATGTTATATATATTACAATAACCAAAAAAGGAAAAGGGGGGATCAGAGTGTGTCCAGAGGAGGGGGCTTCATGCCATGCCCTGTCTCCAAATCTGCTCCCACCACCCCGCCCAAGGTTAGGGACAGGAGTTTCATGGGGTCACTCTGAGAGCTCCACGTGTGTTTACTGAAGTTGGGGCCCATTTGGAACGGGGTCTGACACTTCCTAGGAAATGTAGAGGGTGAGAGGCAGGTTCACTACCAGTGGCGGAGTCAGGTCTGTGCTGAGGCTTTGGGACCTTCAAGGCCAAGGATCCCTGAGTATGTCCTGCTGACCGGAGTGGGCCACACAGGGAGAGCACTGTCAGGAGTCGTTTATAAGTCCCGCCCAGGAGAAGCTCCCGGAAAAAGTCTGCAACTGCATGAAACTGTGTGGAGCGGACAGGGCAGCAGCTTGGGGGAACAGAGTGCATGATTCAAAGAGTGAGAATTAGGTGAGAGGCCTCAGTAATTAAAACAAAAGCTCGTGAAATTGCTTCTTGGAAGAAAGAGTTTGCTTTCACTGTGTGTCAGGCCCAGAGGAAAGGAAGCCACCCACCGGAGTAAAATCCACTCGCCTGCAGGGCGGAGCTCCCGCTGCAGCTGGTGAAGGAGGGGAGGAGGAAGAGGTCATCACACCTTCCTCCCCAGATCGGAGGCCTGGCTCAGTTAAGCAAGGGAGAAAGGGAGGACTCTGAACGGGGGCTGAAGGGTTTGTCCATCTCTCGCCCTGGACACACGCAGATTACTAAACTAACCTTGGCTTTGTGATGTAACAGTGTAGAGCCGTCCGTGATTGAAGAGCGAACAGAGGGGTCATGGGCTCCGGCCATGCCTCCATGCAGAGATGGGGGAAGCTACTTCCATAAACGTATTTTGAAGGCACCATGGGAGACAAAATAAATAAGTAAAATAAAGGTGTGTATTGTATATATGGACCACATCTTCTTTATCCATTCATCTGTCGTTGGACATTTAGGTTGCTTCCATGTCCTGGCTATTGTAAATAGTGCTGCAATGAACACTGGGGTACATGTGTCCTTTTGAATTATGGTTTTCTCAGGGTATATACCCCGTAGTGGGATTGCTGGGTCATATAGTAGTGCTGTTTTTAGTTTTTTAAGGAACCTCCATACTGTTCTCCATAGTGACTGTATCAATTTACATTCCCACCAACAGTGCAAGAGGGTTCCCTTTTCTCCACACCCTCTCCAGCACTTATTGTTTGTAGATTTTCTGATGATGGCCATTCTAACGGTGTGAGGTGATACCTCATTGTAGTTTTGATTTGCATTTCTCAGCCATAAAAAGGAACGAAACTGGGTCATTTGTAGAGATGTAGATGGACCTTGAGTCTGTCATACAGAATGAAGTAAGTCAGAAAGAGAAAAACAAATATCGTATATTAACGCATATATGTGAAATCTAGAAAAATGTTACAGATGAACCTATTTCCAGGGCAGGAATAGAGGCACAGACGTAGAGAACGGACGTGTGGACACAGGGCAGAAAGGGGAGGGTGGGACAATTTGGGAGATTAGGATTCACATACATACACTACCATGTGTAAAATAGATAGCCAGTGGGAGCTAAAGCACAGGACGCTCAGCTCGGTGCTCTGTGATGACCTAGATGGGTGGGATGGGGGGTGGGAGGGAGGTCCCAGAGGGAGGGGATATATGTATACATATAGCTGATTCACTTCATTGTCTAGCAGAAACTAACACAACATTGTAAAGCAATTATAGTCCAATTAAAAAAAAAGGTGTGTATTAACTTTGCTACAAATCCTGGTTGTATGCCCAGTCTTTTTTCCCTCCAAATATATCTTGTTTTTTTTTTTTTAGTTATGTATTTTAGTTTATTAAATGATTTAAAGCACAATAAAAAGAAAATCATTTTCAAACCTGCTGCGCTTGGCCCCAAAACCAATTATGTTTTTGTCTATGGTATATAGATTTTAAAGGCTTTATTTAGAGTCAGTGACAAATGTGCCATCTATATGTGATAAGATATAAAATGTTTACCTTAAATAGGAAGGTGCTGTAATGTCTCCTTCTCCTTCAACATAATCATTTTACAAATTCCCATCTCTCTTTTTTTTTGATCAATTTTTTTTAACATCTTTATTGGAGTATAATTGCTTTACAATGGTGTGTTAGTTTCTGCTTTATGACAAAGTGAATCAGCTATACATATACATATGTTCCCATATCTCTTCCCTCCTGAGCCTCCCTCCCACCCTCCCTATCCCACCCCTCTAGGTGGTCACAAAGCACCGAGCTGATCTCCCTGTGCTATGCGGCTGCTTCCCACTAGCTATCTGTTTTACATTTGGTAGTGTATATATGTCCATGCCACTCTCTCACTTCGTCTCAGCTTACCCTTCCCCCTCCCCGTGTCCTCAGGTCCATTCTCTATGTCTGCGTCTTTATTCCTGTCCTGCCCCTAGGTTCTTCAGAACCATTTTTTTTTTTTTTTTTTTTTTAAGATTCCATATATATGGGTTACCATACGGTATTTGTTTTTCTCTTTCGGACTTACTTCACTCTGTATGACAGACTCTAGGTCCATCCACCTCACTACAAAAACTCAATATTGTTTCTTTGTATGGCTGAGTAATATTCCATTGTATATATGTGCCACATCTTCTTTATCCATTCACCTGTCAATGGACACTTAGGTTGCGTCCATGTCCTGGCTATTGTAAATAGAGCTGCAATGAACATGGTGGTACATGACTCTTTCTGAATTACGGTTTTCTCAGGGTATATGCCCAGTAGTGGGATTGCTGGGTCGTATGGTAGTTCTGTTTTTAGTTTTTTAAGGAACCTCCATACTGTTCTCCATAGTGACTGTATCAATTTACATTCCCACCAACAGTGCAAGAGGGTTCCCTTTTCTCCACACCCTCTCCAGCATTTATTGTTTGTAGATTTTCTGATGATGGCCATTCTGACGGGTGTGAGGTGATACCTCACTGTAGTTTTGATTTGCGTTTCTCTAATGATTAGTGATGTTGAGCATCCTTTCATGTGTTTGTTGGCAATCTGTATATCTTCTTTGGAGAAATGTCTATTTAGGTCTTCTGCCCATTTTTGGATTGGGTTGTTTGTTTTTCGGATATTGAGCTGCATGAGCTGCTTGTAAATTTTCCTCCAAATATATCTTCATATCTATTTTCTACATAAGAGCATTCATTCCAAAGCCTCTATGAAGACTTGCATTATAGTCGTGCACGTGCTTTCACTTGTGTATGGGAAGTAATCTGGAGTGAGAGTCAGAAATCGTCTGTCTCACAGACTCAGTCTTCTCGTTGGGGGGCAAAAAAGGAATAACAATACATTGCTTGCCATGTCACAAGCCTATTATAAAGATTAAATAATGTAAACAGCAGAGGGCTGTTTTGGAGGGAGGTAGAGGGAATAAAGTCCATGTTTATAATTTTAAAAATTGTTAAATTACGTTTCTTAATGGTTGAGCCACCTTTCCTTTCTTTATTTGCTTTGTACATAATATAGTCCTGAAAAAATGGATCACTTAATATTTTGGCACAAATGTAGCCTTTCTTAGTCAAGGTTCAAATAGCAAAAACCATTTGGACGTATTTTAATCAAGAAAGGGAAGTGTAGAAGGCTGGGGAAGGACAGATGGGTTCCTGGCGCTGAGACCTGGAGAGCAGGAGGCCATCAGGGGCTCCCAGACCTTGCCGGCTTCATCTTTTAGTGCCAGCCACGCACAGAGAATCACAATTCCAGATTCCTAAGGAAAGAACTGGGGTCAGGGAGGGAGGTTCCTTAACACAGGCAGGGCCGCCAGGAGCTCAGCTGTGGGCTGGTGGGGACACGCCAGAGAAAGGTCATCACTGGGACTTCCCTGGCGGTCCAGTGGTTAAGACTTCGCCTTCCAATGCAGGGGGTGCGGGTTCGATCCCTGGTCAGGGAGCTAAGATCCCACATGCTTCCCGGCCAAAAAACCAAAATATAAAACAGAAGCCATATTGTAACAAATTCAATGAAGACTTTTTAAAAAAATAAAGCTTTCAGCATAAATGCACCAAAATATTAAAAAAAAAAAAAGTTCATCGTGTCCTAGGTCCACTCTAAAGGAACATCACCAATTGGCTGCTTGGAAATGAGGCTCCCGTGAAGGCTTCCTGCTTATCCACCAAAACCCCACCAACTCCTACACGTGGGCTTTGTGAATAAACTTCCATAATAGCAAAAGCAAAAAGGTATTACAGTTTCTCGATCTTTCCTGAATTCAGGACAATAGGCCAGAAATGTAGTATTCGGGTGAGTTATAATCTGAGTCCATGCTCAAGGATGAATTGCCTGTGAGCGCTCTGCAGCATTTTGAGAAACTCCGGGAGGAAATTATAGAATCTCTCCCCTGAAGACCGAGAGGAGAATGGATGCCAGCTGAGCAGACTCATTTTAATTTTTGCAGACCTTGTACATTTTGGAACTTTAGATACATTCCCACGAGAAGACATAAAACTGGACCAAAAAAATTTTTTTAAACCTCTCTGTTTTAGATGACTCCATGATATGTAAGTCACATTCTGTGGGGGGAAGACTCAGAAGCCCACCCAGTTTTTTTTTGTTTGTTTTTTTTTTTTAATTTTTGGCTGAGTTGTGTCTTCGTTGTGGTGCACGGGCTTCTCACTGCAGTGGCTTCTCTTGTTGCGGAGCACGGGCTAAAGGTGCACGGGCTTCAGTAGCTGTGGCTCATGGGCTCTAGAGTGCAGGCTCTGTAGTTGCGGCACACGGGCTTCAGTAGTTGTGGCACACGGGCTTCAGTAGTTGTGGCACTCGGGCTCAGTAGTTGTGGCTCGCGGGCTCTAGAACGCAGGCTCAGTAGTTCTGGCGCACAGGCTTAGTTGCTCCGCGGCATGTGGGATCTTCCTGGACCAGGGCTCGAACCCGTGTCCCCTGCATTGGCAGGCGGCTTCCTTAACCACTGTGCCACCAGGGAAGCCCCCTGTTAGGTGCTTGCGCTTCCTCCTGCAGCCACAGGGGCCCCAATAAAGCCTCACCTGAATTTCTTGTCTGGCCTCTAGTTAATTTCTATCGATTGGGGGAGGCCAGGAACCCTGGTCATTATCAATTCCTTCTAAACAGTGAAATTTGCCACTTCTCCTACCTTCTGCACACTGTGAGATTCTGTAGGGTCAGAAGCCTGTGTTGGGGAACTAGCCAGGAAATAGATCTCTCTGTTGGGTTTTGTCAGCCTCTGCTGCGCTTTGGTCTTTGTGGAGGTCCTGGGATTGCAGGTCTGGAGCTAGTCCTGGGAAGCTCAGTTTCCTTGCCAAAATACATGCAAATAACAACTAGAAGTGGACCACTTTTCCTTTTTTTTTTTTTTTTTTTCCTAAAGTATGAACATGAGTGTAACTCATCCTCCCATACAAACATCGGCGTAAGTAACTTATTTTCACCTTGGGAGAGCACGCTCTAGCCTATGACAGCCATGAGAACCTGGACCCTCCCGTGGGTAAGCCAGCCCCTCATCTTGCCCAGGAAGGACATTTGTATATTTATAAACATTTTATTACAGGTTGAAAATTTTAAGTAAACACTGTGGTAGCAGAGTTGAGAGCAAATTTATATTACTATGGTTTCAAAATCAATAAAATATACTTTAATTAGTAAAGGAAAATGTAATAATTCTGTTAAAACAAGTTTTACTGCTATAGCAACGACAAAACACAAAGACAACAAATAAAAGATAACCGTAGTGTGACACTATATCACATTTGTGCCTGACATGAGATTGGGGTTGAGAGATTGAATTCTTAGTAACTGTTAGGAAAACACAGTGCTTTGGTCAACTTCTGGGTCTTACTATTGGCATACTGTTATGGAGAAACATTATCTTGCTTATTTTGCTTTGCCTTTTAGTGAGCTTAATTATATTCATGCCTAAAAACTTTGTAAACCTACAATGCATGATTTATCATTTTTCATGTCTTCAAAATGACTTTCACTATAGATAATAATCTAAAAAATTAATATGTAATAATTAACTATTAATCATTGGATATTTAAGTATGTATTTCCACATTTTCCTTTTCCTTTTGTAATATTTTGCCTCTACTGAAATATTTTCTTGCAATAAATTTTGGGGAGTAAGATTCTTGGGTTAAAGTGTTGTTCATATTTATTTATTTTTCTTCTTTAAACATTTTTTTCTCTTTCACTTGCTTGACTGTTTTTGTTCCCAATATTTTTTTAGAATCATGAAATATTTGGGCTATAAAGAAAAGTATACAGAATGTTCTCATTTCGTTTATCTTTGAGACCTTTTCCCCTGTTTGTTTAGGCGCTGTGTTAGCTTAAGGAACATCTAATGAATGGAAAATTACTCCTTCAGTGCTTTAGGAATGTGGTTTTGAGATCAAGTCAAAGCAATAGGTCTTTATTGAGCATTTACTATGTACAGTGAACACAGACCAAAGTGCAAAAGAGATTCTGGAAACTTTGACTTGAATTAACTCACTTTCTCCACTAGTCCAGAGGCTGTTGTTTGGAAGTTTCCTTCCTCCTGGGCCAGAGGTGGGCCTGCACTGAGAGCTAGTCTCTTACGAGTGGCACCTTCACTCTGGTAGGATGGGGGTGGGGGGCATGCAGGCCATCATCTGTACAGAGCCATACCAACATCTGGACACGCTGCACGTGATAGAGCGTGCCCGTCTCATCCTTTCAGGTTGAAAGATCTGCCTTCAAAGCCTTGTCCGGCTCTCAGGGCAGGTGAGATGTAGGTTCTCTCATCTCCATTTGTGCAGAGCCTGAAATGGCCCCGGGGCAGCCTAAAGCGAGGGGTCTGGAGGAGGGGAAGTTGGATATATCAGGAGAGGACGCTGGAAAAGTTCTTTCTCACATGGGCTTCTTCTTAAGGGAGCAACCGCGACGGCAGTACGTCGTATGGCATTTTTTTGGTCGACTTCCACCACCTAGTGGTCATTTCTGAGACGCTCTTTTCCCCTTTATTTATTTTAAAAAGTTTTGATGTACGCCAAGACATTCGTATCTCTCCATCCATGTTTTCTTTAATAATGTTAAGAGCAAAATAACACAGTACCACAAAGGGAAGTAACCATCACAGGCACTAACACTCAGAGGTGCTCTGAGAGGGTTCTCGGGGCAGGCACACTTGTGTTTTAGTCTGTCCTTTCTATACTACAACATTTGGATTTTTATTGTCATGTGTGTATGATACTTTCATAATATGTGATTTAAGTTTTTAAATTGAAGAAACTTTTGGTCAAAATATAAACGGGAGAGCTCGACAAAAAGAAAACAAACAGCCCAATTTATAAATGGGCCAAAGACCTTCACAGCTGCCTCACCAAAGATGGCAAACAAGCATACAAAAGGTGCTCCACATAATATGGGGAAAATGCAAATTAAAATGAGATACTACTGCATACCTATTAGAATGGTGAAAATTTAAAACTGTGACAACACCAAAGGCTGGAGAGAACGTGGAGCAAAAGGAACTCTCGTTCATTGCTACGGCAATGCAAAATGCAAAATGGTGCAGGCACTTTGGAAGACAGTTCAGTGGTTTTCTTATAAAACTAAATATAGTCTCACCATATGATCCAGCACTTGCATTTGTTCCTTGGTTAAATACCAAGGAGCCGAAAACTATGTTCACATAAAAACCTGCTCATGGATGTATATAGCAGCCTTATTAGTTACTTTTATTTATTTATTTATTTTAATTGATCTATTTTATTTATTTTATTTTTCGCTGTGTTGGGTCTTCGATGCTGCACGCGGGCTTCCTCTAGTTGCGGCGAGCGGGGGCTACTCTTCGTTGCGGTGCGCGGGCTTCTCATTGCGGTGGCTTCTCTTGTCGCGGAGCACGGGGTCTAGGGGCGAGGGCTTCAGTAGTTGTGGCACACGGGCTCAGCAGCTGTGTGGCTCGCAGGCTTAGCTGCTCCACGGCATGTGGGATCTTCCCGGACCAGGGCTCGAACCCGTGTCCCCTGCATCGGCAGGCAGACTCTTGACCACTGCACCACCAGGGAAGTCCCATTAATTACTTTTAATTACCAAAAAATTGGAAGCAACCAAGATGTCCTTCAGTAGGTGAATGGATTAAGAAACTGGTACATCCAGAGAATGGAATATTATTCATTATTATCATTATTCAATATTATCATTATTATGATAAAAAGGCAAGAGTCATGAAAAGACATGGAGGAACCTAAAATGTGTATTACTAAATGAGAGAAGTTAATCTGAAAATGCTATTTATACATACTGTGTAGCATAGATTCCAACTCTATGACATTCTGGAAAAGGCAAAACTATGGAGACAGTAAAAAGATCAGTTGTTGCCAGTGGAGATGCATAGGAAGCGCACAGAGGATTTTTAGGGCAGGGAAACTGTTCTGTATGTTACTGGGATGATGGATACATTTATCCAAACCCATAGCATGTACAACACCAAGAGTGAACCCTAACGTGAACTATGCACTCTGGGTGATTACGATGTATCAGTGTAGGTTCACCGATTGTAAGAAATGTAACACTCTGGTGGGGGCATGTTGCTACTGACGGAAGCTGTGCATGCGTGTGGGGAGGGGTGTATGGGAACTGCTGTGAACCTAAAATTGCCCTGAAAAAAAATACAGTTTAAAAATATATATAAATAGGGGACATTTTGAGGAAGAATAAAGTTTGGCAATTAGGGCAAAAGGAGTATTAAATATGAATGTGGAAAAAGGTTAAAAAGAAAAACACTTAAACTGATTATTTTTCACATAACTTTTGTATAACATGAAAAATAAACATTACTGAAAAATTCAATTCACTTCCCGCAACTTAACAAATCAAATTGTTTACATTTTCAGCTATTTTCATTAGTTAATCCATAGGCGAATGTAGTTTTGATCTAATTAATACAAGAGTCAATCTGGGGCTTCCCTGGTGGCGCAGTGGTTAAGAATCCGCCTGCCAATGCAGGGGACACAGGTTCGAGCCCTGGTCCGGGAAGATCCCACATGCCGCGGAGCAACTAAGCCCGTGAGCCACAACTACTGAGCCTGTGCTGTAGAGCCCGCAAGCCACAACTACTGAGCCCACGTGCCACACCTACTGAGCTCACGTGCCACAACTACTGAAGCCCGCATGCCTAGAGCCTGTGCTCCGCAACAAGAGAAGCCACCGCAATGAGAAGCCCGCGCACCGTAACGAAGAGTAGCCCCCGCTCGCCGCAACTAGAGAAAGCCCACGCGCAGCAACGAAGACCCAACGCAGCCAAAAATAAATAAATAAAATAAGTAAATAAATAAAATAAGTAAATAAATAAAAAGAATCTGGATTTTCCGATGTGGGGTCAGAGTCGCACAGCTCATCATCAGAGAAACATCACCATTTATAAACAGAACATGAGTGAAATCAGTAGAATTTTCTTTGCTTGAAATACCTGTTGCTAAAAGAGCAGGTTGCTTTTGTAAGATGAACATTGTGTTTCTGAAACTCAGAGGAAGCCTGGAGCAAACCTCCTGGTTCAACAGAGGGTCTTTCTGTTGCGTAGGTCCTGGTGTCTCACCGGCTGAGTTCTCATCTTGGCTCTGGCTCCATCTTTGTGATCTAGGACAAGAAATAGGCTCCTGAGCCCCGATTTCCTGGTGGATGAGTTTGCTAGGGCTGCCATAACAAGTACCACAGACTGAGTGGCTCAAACAACAGACATTTATTTCCTCACAGGGTGCAGGTGTGGAAGTCCAAGACCAAGGTGTCGGCAGGGCTGCTTTCTTCTGAGGCTTCTTCTCCTTGGCTTGCAGATGACTGCTTTCTCCTTGTGTCTCTTCACATCACCTTCTTTCTGTGTGCATCCGTGTCCAAATCTCCTCTTATAGGGACACCAGTCATGTTGGATTAGGGCCTACCCGAATGACCTCATTTTACCTTAATTACCTCTTAAAGGTCCCTTCTCCAAATACAGTCACATTCTGGGGTTAGAACTTCAACATGCAGATTTTGGTTGGGGGACACAACTCAGCCTATGACACCTGGTTCGGGAGCATAGCTGGTTATTCCCGCCCTGCAGAGTCGTGTGACTGTGAGGTCACGTTCAGAGAGCTCCCGGTGCAATGCCGGGCACACCCCAGGCACAACACACAGTAGGCGTTCAGTGAGCAAGCTGTCGCTTCTACTTCTTAAGTCTGGATATGGAATGTCAGATTTTCTTAAAGTGAGAGGCACCTATGACAGAATCTGGGGTTTTCGATATTGGATCAGAATGCCATTCATTCAGTTAGGCTCTTGCATGATCATACTGCTTACAGATTGCGCACGTAACCCCCCTTTAATGCGATGCCCTCTGATAGCCTCTTTCCTGATATCTGTCCTGCTTCACCTTTCACACCGAAACACTGCATGCACTAAACCCACCACTCTGGGGAATGCTCCCTGACTGATCTTTCTGGTTCCAATTCCTCTGGTCACTCCAGTTCCCCTGAGGCAGTAAGCCAGCATGCGTTCTGGAGTCCCATGGTGTCCATCTCCATTGCTTACACCCTGTGTGTGGGCATGGCATTCAGCTGCCTCTTTAAAGCCTCAGTTCCCACGTTTGTAAAATGGGGGTAGTAGTTCATATCAGTACCGTACGTAATCTGCAGGGGTGTTGTGAGAACCAAATAAAATGGCCAAAATAAAGCCCTTAGCATAATGGCAAGAAACCATTTAGGTAAGCTCTTCATTTCTGTCAGCTTTTCTTTTTCTTTTTTTTCCTTTTTTAATATTTATTTATTTATTTTATTTTGGCTGTGCAGGGTTTTAGTTGCGGCACGCGGACTCTTAGTTGCGGCATGCGTGCGGGATTCTAGCTCCCCGACCAGGGATGGAACCCGGGCCCCCTGCGTTGGGAGCACGGAGTCTTAGCCATTGGACCACCAGGGAAGTCCCTCTTATTCTTTCTGTTTGCCTCCCTATACCCTTTGCTCTCCAAGTGTCTAGTTATAAGAAGAGCATCTTCTCAGTTGGCCCGTCCAGACTATGGCAGTTAATGGGCTCCCCTGTGGTATTGATGGGAAAGGACAGCTGGGTGACTAATGTCACCAGCCTGCTCCAGCCCCCAGCCAGTGTGGGAGGAACCCAGCCTGCACGCCTTTCCCTGTCTCCTGGGCTTGCTGGTCTTTCTCACCTCGTCTCCCCTCGCCTATGCCTCACCCCAGCAATCCCGTCATCTTTCTTTTCCTCTCTTTAATGGCTCTTTGTTTTATCTCTTTCCTCTCTGCCTTTTTTTTTTTTAATTTAAATTATTTATTTATCTATTTGTTTTTGGCTGCATTGGGCCTTCGTTGCTGTGCACGGGCTCTCTCTAGTTGCGGCGAGCGGGGCTACTCTTCGTCGCGGTGCGTGGGCTTCTCATTGCGGTGGCTTCTCTTGTTGCGGAGCACGGGCTCTAGGTGCGCGGGCTTCAGGCGCGCGGGCTCGTTAGTTGTGGCACGCGGGCTCTAGGGCGCAGGCTCAGTAGTTGTGGTGCACGGGCTTAGCTGCTCCGTGGCATGTGGGATCTTCCCAGACCAGGGCTCGAACCCGTGACCCCTGCATTGGCAGGTGGATTCTTAACCACTGCCCCACCAGGGAAGTCCCCTCTCTGCCTGTTTATAAGCATGTTTACCCTATCCTGAAAGAGCCTCCTGTTTTTCCTGCTTCCCACTGAAGTTTCCTTCCCTAAACGTTCCCTCCCTTCTCTGCAACACTTCTGCAAAGAGGAGGCTGTACATCTGGCTTCTGTTTCCTGCTCCGGGCTCTCCAGGAAGTGCTCCCCCAAGCCATCTTCCCTCCCGTCCTCATGCTTGTTCGTTAATGTCCCTGTGGTTTTTCTCCTCGCCCACTCTCTCCCTTTTGAAATCTCTTTTTCTGGTTTTCATGACTTTGCTCTGGATTGTTGCAGGTCTGGTAACTTCAGTAGTTTGCTAAGAGCACATCCAAACCCTAACGATGGCCCTGGGTGCCATGGGTGCTGTGGTGCAGGGGCCGCACGCCAGCTGAGACGCAGAGGAGGGTAAAGGGCACAATGGGAGCCAGGCGCCCCTGGGGAAGGCCTCCTGGAGGTGGTGCCTCCACTCCGTCCTCCTTCTCTTCCCATCTCTCACGTCTCTTCTTCTCGCTCTGCTTGCGGGTCCCACTCCTTTAAAGTGGTGGAACCCACGTTTCAGTGTCCTGTTCTCTTTGCTCCGAATGCTTCAATGAGCATGTCTACACAGATAACTCTCCTTAACCATTCTCCTGAGCATTTGCCCCTCATTTTTATCACTTGTTAGGGGTTTCCAAATGTGTCCACCTCCACTGGAAACTTAGTGTCAGCGGTACCATTATTTCTTCTCACCGTCTCGCACTTTGGCCCTTTCCTTTCAATTCCTTCGTCCCCACCATCTCCCAGACCTTCCACCTCCTGCCTGTGCTCCTCTCTGCTGCCTCTTTTTTCCCCCTCTTTCTCCCCAGATCTGCTTTGTTCAGATCACTCTCTGCTCCAAACTCTTTAACGGCTCCTTCTATCCAACGAGGGGAAAAAAAATCAAAAGTCCTTGGCTTGGCATTCAGGGCCCTTCCCAATCTGGCCATAACCTCCATCTCTAAAGTTGCCATCTCCGAATCCTCACGGAGTTGAGCTCTCAGCTCCAGGTGGGTGGGTTCAACAAGCTGCCCCCTTGCCCTCCTCTTCCCCTTGCCTGGGAAGCCCCCCTCCCGTCCCCCTTTTAGGAAGGCTTCCGCAGCTGCCTGAGCCCGCAGCGCTTTTCTACCTCTCCTGAACCTCTCACATTTCTATGCGTCCTTGTATATCTCCGAAGAGCTGAGAGCCCTGCAGGCAGAACCTGGATCTTCTCTGGCTGCAGAAAGTGTTTTGGATGTGCTACCATTTACTAACCACCGTCTGGACAGCTCTCTGCACTGCGGTTTCTTTCTTTTTATTTAAAGAATAAAAGTGGAATGATTCCTTCCTGCTTTCTCATATGGTTGCTGTCATCACTGAAAGAGCTCAAATATGAGAAAATGCTTTGAAACTCCAGGGATGTATTCAATACAAACGTCAGCTATCGATTATCTTTTCACATCAGTCCACAGCCCCGTGTTTTTCTGTCTGTCCATGCCTCTTTCTTTTTTTTTTTTTTTTTAATTTATTTATTTTTGGCTGTGTTGGGTCTTCGTTGCTGCATGAGGGCTTTTCTCTAGTTGCGGCGAGCGGGGGCTACTCTTCGTGGCTGTGAGCAGGTTTCTCATTGTGGTGGCTTCTCTTGTTGCGGAGCACGGGTTCTAGGTGCGTGGGCTTCAGTAGTTGTGGCACGTGGGCTCAGTAGTTGTGGCTCGCGGGCTCTAGAGCGCAGGCTCAGTAGTTGTGGCACACGGGCTTAGTTGCTCGGCGGCATGTGGGATCTTCCCGGACCAGGCCTTGAACCCGTGTCCCCTGCATTGGCAGGCGGATTCTCAACCACTGTGCCACCAGGGAAGGCCCTGTCCATGTCTCTTTCTTGCTATAAACAGTCAGGTCTGAATCATACTGTGCATCTTTAAGTGTTGCTTGGAAAGAACAATTGCTAAGGACTGTGGCTCCTCAAGCCCCAGGACATAAGAAGGTTACCAGCTGGGCACAGGGAGCCAGCTCCTTCTGCCATGCTGCTCAGATGACGGGGTCCCCGGGAGTAGCAGATTCCTGCCATCTGTCAAGGCGTCTGGCTCCTGCTCAAGGAGGCGGCTCAGATTCCAAGCTGAC
Source organism: Eschrichtius robustus (assembly GCF_028021215.1). Lineage (NCBI taxonomy): Eukaryota > Metazoa > Chordata > Mammalia > Artiodactyla > Eschrichtiidae > Eschrichtius > Eschrichtius robustus. The sequence goes on along the minus strand of NC_090830.1, from coordinate 13,375,872 downwards.
AACACACCTCTGACGCAGGCATGAACCTCAGGCTCTCAGGCATCCTGAGGATGATGAAACAGGACGTTCTCCTCCCGGTGTGGCCCCGACACTCACGCATCTTCCATCACCACTGGACCAGCGGGATGTGGGTATCCCACCTCTGCTCACTCCACGTGCCAGCACTGCCAAATGGCCGCTATTGTCAAAGGCTTTTCTCAGACTGGCGGTCTTGTTGGTCTTCTTGCCTCCCTCTTTGGCCCTCGTTTCCTCCTCTCCATTTCCCCCAAGTTAGGATTAAAAACGACACACTGGTTTAACTTTATTTAGATGCGTACAGCGCTTGACAGCTCTCGAGCCAAGTCTATAGACTTATTCTTCGTCGGACCTCGCTGAAGTAACCCTCACGGTCCTAGAGTTTCAAATGCAGAGAATTAGAAGAGGCGGAAGGAATGATTGCACGTGGTCCCTGAACCACATGGCTGCAGGCCTACTTACCCACTGCCTCATTGCATGCCCTGTTTGTTTTGCGTGGGCCAATCTTGTCTATTCAGCAGCCTGGTAACAAATTTTTCATTGATGGACTTCATTTTTTTAAAGAGCAGTTTCAGGTTTGCAGAAAAATTGAGTTGAAAAAGTATAGAGTTCTTATATACTTCTCCCCGACCCCCACCCTCACACAACACTTCCCCCTATTATTAAACATCTTGCATTTGTTACAATTGGTGAGCCAGTATTCCTACATTATTATTACCCCAAATCCATAGTTTATATTAAGGTTCACTCTTTTTTTAAAAAAAATATTTATTTATTTATTTAGGCTGCCCTGGGTCTTAGTTGCGGCACGCAGGATCTTTCTCTTTCTCTTTCTTTCTTTTTTTTAGTTGTGGCATGTGAACTCTTAGTTACGGCATGCATGTGGGATCTAGTTCCCCGACCAGGGATCGAACCCAGGCCACCCCCCCTGCATTGGGAGCTCGGAGTCTTACCCACCGGACCACCAGGGAAGTCCCAGGGTTCACTCTTTGTACTGTACATCTTACGCGTCTTGCCAAATGCATGGTGACATGTATCCACCATTACAGTGTCATACAGACTAGTTTCACTGCCCTAAGATTCCCCTGTGCTCCACCTATTCAACCCTATCCCCCTTCCCCCATCCCCAGGCTGCCTGTGAATTTGTCTGTCCTCTACAGGGCCCAGCACTGGGCTGTGTACCCAGGAGGTGCTAATTACACCCACATTGGCTGGTTAGTGGCAACAGTAAACCATGGACTGAGTGTCTGTGTGGCTATTAGTACACACTGTTGTGTGCACAGACATTGCTGGGACCACAGTCTCTAGCGAATCATGGCATAGTCTCAGCTTTTTTATGAGCAGGAAGGTGGGAAGCCACTGGATTAGGACAAAATCTTCTTGATGGAGGAAGTGCTTTAGTCAGCATCTTCCGGGAAGGGCTGTGGTCTGAGCATGGTGTGCTGCTTTGCTGTTTAAAGGGCCCATGGAAAAAACCAGTCAGAGGAGCTCCTGGCGTTGGCCCTGGGCCAGAGGAGTAGCTGGACAGTCAACGAGCTGCCCGTTTTTCAGCAAGGGCTCCGGCAGGTGCCCAGGGCCCTCGGTGGCTCCTGGCAGATGTGACAGCAGTGAAGCAGAGCCTCTTTCGAAAGCAGCAGTGAAATTCAGCAACAGTCCCCCCAGTACCACTAGCTCATTCCGTGTCATTTCCTGGAACGGCAGGTGAAGACAATAGACGATTTTGATTTGGGGGGATGACTTCCTCTGAAGAATGAATGGATGGAGATGCCTTGCTAATAAGATGGTCAAGTCTCCTTAAGATACTTCATGTGAACTTCTACTGGACCATATTATTTCTCAGTTGGGGTAGTGAAATGAATAACAGCAGAATAGGCGAAGGGAAGGTAGAAACTAGCAATGATAGACCCCTATTACGCGCCACCCACTTCAAATAAGTTATTTCATTAGAGTCAGTTCTTGTAAATATGCATGAATGGGAGGAGTCTTTCACACAGATCATTTCCAAGATGTCTACTTGGTTGTAGCATTCACATTTAGTTGCTTGCATAGAAGGTTGGCAGCTGCAGATTTATCAATTCCACGTGAACTGGGATGGTCATAAAGTTGCTGTCGATCTCTAAGCAAACCCCAGTGGGTGGGAGGGGGTGGGTGGCCGAGGAGCAGGGAAAATCCTCGGTGAAACTGGAAACTATTCCCAAGTGATCACCACCAGCTCTGTAGTCCTCCTCCCCCTCCTCCTGGGAACCTTGTCTACACTGCAGGCGCCCAGGACTATCACACTGTGACACAGCCTGAGTCTGTCCCTCTTCTCATCATCGCCCCAGGGAAATGCTTGCAGAGCCTCCTCACCACTGTGGTCCTTGGGCAGGTACAATTCTCAATCAAATCATACATTGAAGGGTTAAGAGCCTAGACACCAAATAGGTCCTAAGAGAGTAAAACAGGAAGTTGCTTAATATTGCCTCAAGGTTCTATTAATTTCACACGGGATGTTATCAGACCTCTACATTCCCCTACGTACTACATATACATACTATACACACTTCGGTTCAGACTTCACACTTCTGGGTTTCTAGAAGGCCAGGTGAACATTAATGACTAATTGGTCTTGGAGAAAGCACAGAAAGCTAGTTGGAGTCAAAGCAAGAGAAGCAGAGGTGGCTTTTTTCTCTTTTCTGCTCTGGGGGAAGGGAAGTGGGAATCATATCCTCAGAGGTTTCATGCCAGAGACTTTGAGATGCCAACCTATTGAGAAGAGAGCGTTGGGTAACAAAAGTCCTCAACATCCCACCGAGATGATCAAAGCAACAGTTTCTTAGCCATCCTCCCCTGGCCCTGTGCAGGGTAGCTGAGCCTCAGACACCTGAAGAACAGTCTGGAACCCAGGTGACACCTCATGCTCTGTGTTCCACATCAGTGGGCTCCAAGCTCTAATGGTTTATCCGTGAATAAAAAAAATACATCTCCTCAATGGATTCATATTTCTTTAAAAATCAGTTATATACATTATTTTTAAATTATAAAACCCCTAAAAACAGAAATTAAAAAAGAATGTGATACATGGTATTTAAAAAATAATTTTAAAAACTTATATAACAGATTGAGATTTGGCTTCATATAAGAAAAATGTAAACTGATAGTAGCACAAACAAGATAACAGTTTTTCCTCTGTCACATAAAGGAAATCTGAAGGAAGGCAGTCCAGGGGTGGTATGGCAATTCCACAAAGTTGTCAAGGAACCAGACTAAGTCCACTTCTCTGCATTGCCATTCCTAGGCTGTGGCTCTTGTTTGCATGGTCCAAAATGGCTTCTAGAGCTCCAGCCATCACATCCATAATTCAGGATGCAGGGTGGATGAAAGGAAGAAGGGTCTTCCCTTTCCTTTCAAGAAAATCTGCTTGAAGTCCCATAAAACACCGTGAGACCAGACTGGAAGCTGTTTTAACCTTCTCATTCCAACCCAGAGCAAGGAGTCCTCCGAGGGAGGCTCTACCTGCGAAACTTCCTCCCCCAGTGCTGCCAGGAGACTGTTCTGGTGTGCTTTTGCTATAGCCAAGAGTAAGCCTTCATTCCCGGAGGAATGCCTTGCTAAATACTAGAACACGTTTAGTTAGAATTTGGGGGACTCTGCACTATTGAAGGAGGTGAGTATTGTTGGTGACAGTCTGAAGGTGGCTCCCAGTTCCAGAATCATCATCTGAGACATCACATCACCATCCAGGTAATAGGCTTTGGTGTGCTAGGCTGCCCTTTGGCAACAAATGACGCCCAAATCCAAAGAGCTTAATTCAGTGTAAGTTTTTTTCCTTGTTCATGCTACCTGTTCTATGGGGTCTACAGGGGGGACTCTTGTAATGGAGTCACCTTGGGACCGAGGCTAACAGAAGCTTCACTTCAAGACAGGCTCCCATTATCCAGGGTGCTACCCCAGACAAGAAGCTGAGTCAGCCACTGGTTTTGACTGCTTCCACCCAGATGTGACACATGGCACCTCTGCTCAACGTTCCATGGACCAAACAAGTCACTTGGCCACACTGGCTTCCAAGGGGCTGGGAAGCGACTCCCACTGGGTGCCCGGAAGGCAGTAGCTCAGCACCATTTGGGGAATGCCACCACGAGTACTAGTAGCTTAATTCTACCCCCAGCTATGTGCCAGTTTTGTCCTCCGAAAGCCCAAACCTGAAGTTCAAAACTTTATGAACAGGTTTGTACCTGACAAATAGGCAAACAGTTTCATCACATGAAGCCTAATTATTGATATATTCATGGACTTATTGTTGTAAATTGTGCATCACACATAAAAGAGAAGCTCTCTGGGCTCCTGAACTCAGACGTTAGTCTCATTACTTGGCCCCTAAGAGACCACTTGGAGGCTGGTCCTACCTATCGTGGAAGTTTCACTGGGTCAAGGCGAAATGAGAACAAAAAAACCAGGATAAAGTAATGAATTTTTCCAAAAGCAAAAATTCATTCCATTTAAGGGAGTGCCCTGTATTCTGATATCATGTCTTTATTTAGTTTTTTTGAGGCTAAAAAGGCTTTTCTTTATGAAATAATGGTGAGGGAAGTGGGCGAAAGTTTTTTGAAAAACAAACTTCCTTAAAATAAAATGTTAGTAGTATTATATATCTGACCATCTTATTTTTTCTTAAACTTTTACCCATCATTTGCAAACTCTGACCGTCTGATAGCCACTCATCTGGTTTCCCTCTTGTTTGCAAAGAAGGAAACGAGGAAATAAAACGATTTGCCTCCCCAGAACACACATTTAATTGGAGAAAGAATCCTCAATCGATGCTTGGATTCAAATTTCAGATTAGCTAAATGATGTGAGCCTTTCTTTCCCAGGAACAGCCGTATAGAGACGTGACCATTGACACTGTTTGCCAGAGAAGTTTAAAGAACACATTTACTGAACTCATCGTGAAACACATGCTGGCAAAGGGTTATCTAGGAAAGCATTTCGGGGGTAGCTAAACCTTGGGCACTTTATGAATGAGGCTGCCTTGTCCCTTTGGACCGTTGTCTACTTTGGAACTGCTGAGTGACGTCCCGAGATTTGCTGAGTTGCGTTCTCTACGAATGTGCCTTGTTGATGGGGGGTTACAAGCTCCTGAAGGCTTTGGTGTGTATCCGTTTTGGGGGGTGGTTGCCTTTCTCCCATTAGGAAAAGGTGAGCCAGGAATGGATTCTGACCAGACAACATGGAAATCAGCCATGAGAGAATTAGACCAGTGTTGCCACGGAGACGGTTGGCAAAGTTCTCCTGATCACTGGGAGGGGAGATTAAAAGTGGGAAAAAAGAAGCCTTGGGGTTGCTGAGCTTTTCAGTGACAATAAGGTTGCCACGTATTACTGTGGTGGCTAATGTTGTCCCTTGTGTGTGAGAGCTCTGAGAGTAACAGTGCCATCCGTCCGGGGTCACACGAGACGGTCAACCTGAAAGAGACGGGGGCAGGTTGGTAGCTGTTGAGTGGATGTAGCAGGTGATGAGGCTGAGCCGTTAGACTACTGATGTGATGAGAGGCAGTGAGGGCCGGGGCGCAGGTGCCTCTTTCCCGGAGGAAGTTGGAATCGGTGTAGATACTGAATTTCTAATGGAGAACAACGTCCATCTATTCAAGGCAGAAAGCAGCAAGGGGAAGACCACGCCTCAATGAAGAATTTACTTGTGAACGAATCTCTGAGTGGAGAGATTCTTGTCAGTGGTGTTAGCTCTTCCTACATCACGTGTGGGAAACTGAGGCCAGAACAGGTTAAAGAAACACCGAGAGGTGGATCTTAATGCAGCATAAAATGAGGCAGCTTTCCCGAATGGCTTTAGCCATTTGACATACGAGCCCATTCTGAATGCCAACTCTCTAGCGGGCACTGATCACTGGCAGATGACGGTGTGCCACAGCTGGGGGTGTCTCAGGACGGCATGTCTAGAACGAGCGCCCACACTTCCCATGTATTATCTCACTATGAGCGCTTTCAGACAACGTGCATTGCAAAAGGAAGGTTATTTATATTATATATTTAGCCTAAAACTATGATAACATCCTTTGGCATGGCCTTTATCTGATGGTATTTGAAACTGAACCAACTTCCTGCTTCCAGGCATTAACAAATGAGGGGCTTCATGTTGTCTAATGTTATTTCCTGAGCTGAAGAAAGATTTCTTTTCTCCAACTCATTCAAGTTTATTTTTTTTAAAGAAAAGATCTCCTTTAGACAATTAAATTTCCCAGAATTGTTTAAGCATTGTTTTTGTTCTCAATGAGAATATTTCCTATTTAACTCCAGCTATGTCACCTGATGGGAATTCTCGTGACTGTCCATCACTGCCATGCTCAGATAATTCGCAGCAGAAGGGAGAAATAAATCCACTAGCCTGTCCAGTGTCAGAATCCCAATTTAGAACATTCAGTCTAATAAGTTTCTGGCCAGAGGATGCAAGGATGAACAAGGATGGCATTTGCCCTCAAAGAGCTTACAATCTAGAAGGGGAGGTGCAAAGGGACATTAATTACATAGGAGACTGTCATGTCCTAACTTCTCTCCTCTGACCCACTTCTGGGAATGAAACCAAGGGAAGGGTGGGGCGAGGGAATATTATGTATGAAAATGCAACAGTATGAAGACTTACTACCTAAGTATGTCTCAGTATATGAAAGGAGAGTGGTCGTTTGTTCTGAGGCCTCAGGAAATGTCATTTTTGTCTAGTGAGAGACAGTACATCATCATGGTTAGGAATGTGGACTCTCCAGGGCGGTTGCCTGGTTCAAATCCCTCTGTGGCCACTCACTATGTTTGTGATTTGGGGCAAGTTCTAAACTCTCTGTGCCTCAGTTATCCAGTCTGAAAATGGGTGTGATAATTGGGCTGTTGCCAAGGTGACATAAGGTTAACAAGTTTAAATTGTGTCGAACAGTGTCTGGCTGGTAGTAAGTGCCCAATAAACATTGGCTATTATAAGTAAACTTCTAAGAGACTCCCGTATTCTTAAACACAATTTTTGAATTTCACTGCTTTGGCAAAAGAGCCGTACATTTTTTTTCCTCTGAGGCCCTAGCTTTTTGCTGTACATTTACACCTGCAGTATTTTATGTTCGTTGTCTACGTCAGTGCAATCTGTAGGTATGTGTAATTTCAATATAGCAGAAATACCGCTGATTCTCTTAGCGGAGCCGGGACTCTTGGGCTACAGCCTCAGATTGCATTGGCATCAATGAGGCTACTTCATCTCTGCTCTGCTGAAGAGTCTGGTAGTATGTACGAGGAAGAACTTTCCAAAAATTTAAATTAAAAAATATTCCTAGACCAATTGTCCAGTCATCCTTTGCTCTCAGTTATTCTTCCTTGTAAGACACCCTTTACATGTCTCAGTATCCAGAACTGACATCCATGGCAAACACTGCTAGGTAATAGCCATGATGGACACAGCATTAAAAGCAAAGGGAAACTAAAGGTGTCACTTGTTTGCTCATGAGCAGCGGGATCCTTGGTGTCTGAGCTGCACCACAACATTTGAAGTAGACACGTTTTGGGTTGGCTGTCCAGCTCACAGTGGTCCCCACCCTATCCCTTCGCCTGTGTTCAGAGGTGCTTTCCAGGGACTATGCTTGTGTGTGGGCCCACTTCCTTGGCTACACTTGACGGCAGTGACGGGGCTCCTGACCTATTCAGGATCTCAGTCGTAGAGGTTCAGAACTGGCTCCACGAGGGTCAGGCTTTCCACGTGGCCGGCTTGCAGGATCTTAGTTCCCCGGCCCGTGATGGAACGCTGGGCCCCCTGCAGTGGAAGCGCGGAGCCCTAACCACTGGACGGCCAGGGAAGTCCCCCAACTTTCTTTTTACTAAAGTTAGAGTATATTGGTTTTGGTTAGTTGTAATCAAAGCGCCCTAACTAATTCAGCATTGTGTGGGAATGAGAACACTAAAGGAAGATTTCTGCAATATCTGTGCCAGAGATTTGAAAACAGTGGGTTTGTAAGTGAGGGTTTACTTGGAGAAGCAGAACGTCCATGAGTGCTGTGGAACAAGGAACATATTACAGGAAGCAGAGCTCACACAGCTGTGGGAGAAAGGGTAAAGCTGTGGCGTGGGTGAAGGAGCTGGAGTGTGCAGGAAACCGGGAAGCTGTGCATGTCCGGCTGTGAGAACAGGGCTGTGAAGGGGTTGATACAGAAGTCTATGGAAGGTCGATGCCGCTCTGTGTCCGTGAGTGCACAGACAAGTATCCGGTGGCGAGCCTGGGGATTCTGTTGGCTGACAGGGTTAGTGGTTGGGAAGGATACCCAGGCATCAGACGGGGAAGAGAAAGCACAAGCCAGAACGGGCCAGCACCTCTGCATCTGTCTCTGCTGCCGCTGACCTACAATGACCTTTCAAGCCAGATGTCTGCTGCGTCACTGCATCTTCCCAGATATCACACTTTTGGCCAAGGATAACGGGTAACTACCCAGGGAAAGCCATCTGCAGAACAGAGTTCCCAGAATAATCGAGTTGACGACAGAACACTCCTGTACACAAGTCTCTGAGAGACTAGGAATATACAATCCCGCACAGTAGGTGAGATACAAGACGAGAAAAAAATATTAAAATTTCCTAAGTGATTATAGTGAACAAACGTATTTGGGAACCACAGCTTTATGGTACCACCAGCCGCTCAGCCCGGTCAACTGAGTTAAAAACTGGAGTCAGCTTAGATGCCTTCCTCGCAGCTACCCTCAGCATCCAGTTACCAAGTTTTACATAATTCTGCTTCGCGAACGTGGTCTCTCTTCTCTATGCTCGTTGCAAATGTTCACGATCTCCTACCTGGACTGTTGTCTCTTTCCTAACTGGTCTTTCTGCATCTTCCACAGACCCATGTATACTACCATTACATCAGGGGTCTTAACCCTGACTGCACTTAATTTTTTTTTCATTTATTTATTTATTTATTTATTTATTTATTTTTGGGCTGCGTTGGGTCTTCATTGCTGTGTGCGCAGGCTTTCTCTAGTTGCGGCGAGCGGGGGCTACTCTTTGCTGCGGTGCGCGGCCTTCTCATTGCGGTGGCTTCTCTTGTTGCGGAGCACAGGCTCTAGGTGGGAGGGCTTCAGTAGTTGCGGCACGCGGGCTCAGTAGTTGTGGCTCGCGGGCTTAGTTGCTCCATGGCACGTGGGATCTTCCCGGACCAGGACTCGAACCCGTGTCCCCTGCATTGGCAGGCGGATTCTTTTTTTTTTTTTTTTTAACATCTTTATTGGAGTAAAATTGCTTTACAATGGTGTGTTAGTTTCTGCTGTATAACAAAGTGAATCAGTTATACATATACATATGTTCCCATATCTCTTCCCTCTTGCGTCTCCCTCCCTCCCACCCTCCCTATCCCACCCCTCTAGGTGGTCACAAAGCACGGAGCTGATCTCCCTGTGCTATGCGGCTGCTTCCCACTAGCTATCTATTTTACGTTTGGTAGTGTATATATGTCCATGCCACTCTCTCACTTTGTCACAGCTTACCCATCCCCCTCCCCATATCCTCAAGTCCATTCTCTAGTAGGTCTGTGTCTTTATTCCCGTCTTACCCCTAGGTTCTTCATGACTTTTCTTTCTTTTCTCAGATTCCATATATATGTGTTAGCATACTGTAATTGTTTTTCTCTTTCTGACTTACTTCACTCTGTATGAGAGACTCTAGGTCCATCCACCTCACTACAAATAACTCAATTTCGTTTCTTTTTATGGCTGAGTAATATTCCATTGTATATATGTGCCACATCTTCTTTATCCATTCATCTGTTGATGGACACTTAGGTTGCTTCCATGTCCTGGCTATTGTAAATAGAGCTGCAATGAATATTTTGGTACATAACTCTTTTTGAATTATGGTTTTCTCAGGGTACATGCCCAGTAGTGGGATTGCTGGGTCGTATGGTAGTTCTATTTTTAGTTTTTTAAGGAACCTCCATACTGTTCTCCATAGTGGCTGTATCAATTTACATTCCCACCAACAGTGCAAGAGTGTTCCCTTTTCTCCACACCCTCTCCAGCATTTATTGTTTGTAGATTTTTTGACGATGGCCATTCTGACCAGTGTGAGATGATATCTCATTGTGGTTTTGATTTGCATTTCTCTAATGATTAATGATGTTGAGCATTCTTTCATGTGTTTGTTGGCAATCTGTATATCTTCTTTGGGGAAATGCCTATTTAGGCCTTCTGGCAGGCGGATTCTTAACCACTGCGCCACCAGGGAAGTCCCTGACTGGACTTTAGCATCATCTCGGGGACTTTAAAAAAAACCCAGTGTTTACTCCCCACCCCAGACCATACATCAGACCCTCTCACAACCACCTGATGTGGTACATCCTATCATTAATTCTGTTTTGCAGATGAGCAAATTGAAGATTAGCAAAGTTAAATAATTTACCAAGGTTTAAGACTAAGAAGTAGTGGGGCTTAGATACGCACGCATTTATCTGAGGGCAGAGCCTGTGCTCCTAACCACGTGTAGAATGCCTTCCAAACTGTGCTGCTGGGCTGATTAGAGGGATGGTAGGGCCAGCAGGTGAGGTGAGGTGGGGAGCCCAGTTGGAAGTGTAGGGTTGAGGGGGAGTTGATGAGAACAGCTCTGAACTTGGGTGGTTTGAATGGCTTCTTAGACAACCAAGCGGTGACGTTCAGGCAGCAGTTGAAAATACAATTAGGGGTGGCGGGGATGGAGAGCAGGAGATGGACACAAAGGACAGTTCTGGGGTAGAATGGACAGGATTCAGTGAGCACCAAGGATGAGGTGGGGGGATCTGTGGCATTGTCTCCCGGGTTTCCAGTCTGAGAGGAGGGCTCAAGAGGAGAGCAAAGCTACCTTCAGAAAAAAGTTAATGCTGGGAAAGCAGCAGTTTGGGGAACGGGCAAGAGAGGGCAGTGAGAAACCTTTTGGAGGTTCTACATTTGGGAGACCAGCAGAGCCACTAGGTTGGATATACGAATCGAGTTTGGGAGAGAGGTTGCTGTGAAAGATGCCAGTCGAGGTCGTATCAGAGTAGTTGAAACCTTGGAGGTGGATACGATAGTCAGGTGGAGGGTGAGGGATGCCCAAGAAAAGAGGAAGGTCAAGGATGCGATGCTGGGGAAGACTCCAAGAACGGATGGGGAGAAAGGAGAAACCAAAGAGGGAGACCCAAAGGGGGGAGCAGACAAGGGAGGACCACAGGGATGGATGGATGGATGGACGGCTAGACAGATAACAGACAGAAGACGGAGATCTATTGTAAGGAATTGGCACATGCACTTGTCAGGGCTGGCAATTCTGAAATCTGTAGGGCAGGTGGGCAGGCTGGAAACTCAGGATTTGAGGCTTCCATCCTGAGGGAGAATTCTTTTCTTCTTCAGGAAACCTCAGTTTTTACTCTTAGGGACTTCAGCTGATTGGATGAGACACACCCACATTATGAAGGGTCATCTCCTTTACTTCAAGTCAGCTGATTGTAGATATAACCACATCTACAAAAGTACCTCCACAGAAACACCTGACTTAGAGTTTTTTTTTTTTTTTTTTTTTTTTTTTTAAATAAATTTATTTATTCATTTATTTATTTATTTATATTTGGCTGTGTTGGGTCTTCGTTTCTGTGCGAGGGCTTTCTCCAGTTGCGGCGAGCGGGGGCCTCTCTTCATCGCGGTGCGTGGGCCTCTCACTGTCGTGGCCTCTCCCGTTGCGGAGCACAAGCTCCAGACGCGCAAGCTCAGTAGTTGTGGCATGTGGGATCTTCCCAGACCAGGGCTCGAACCCGTGTCCCCTGCATTGGCAGGCAGATTCTTAACCACTGCGCCACCAGGGAAGCCCCTGACTTAGAGTTTGATTAAATGGCTGGGTTGATTTAACAGCCTGGCCCAGCTGACACAGAAGACCTATATCACAGTCCAAGTCTTGTTGACCTGGCATCCATACACATCTCCTTAAGCCATTCATGGTCTCCAAATAAAGACAGTAGCAAAGTACTTCCACTTAACATGACACAACTGCCCTGAGTATAACCCTAAACTCACTAACCTTCTCCCCAGAAGAAGACGCATAATCCTTGCGTGATGTTCAGTCTTCCCCTTCATGTCCTCGGACTTAAATACTGTGTTGTAAATTTAATTATTATTAGTACATCTTATGTTATGTAAGTGGATACGGAAGAGAAGAAAACAAAGATAAAATATAAAATAATACATCACGTATCTTTGTCTTCTCCCTTTCTTATCGATGTATAAACAGAGTCCTAACAAAATAAGGAAGAGATTCTCATGTCAATTACAGTTTTCAGCTATGTAACTGGTCACCTGGTTGGAGCTGGTATTTGTAACTGCCTCCTTCAACTAATCCTTCCCTTTGCCTTCAGGAAGCACCTCAGCTGGTCCTGGTTATTTACCTGCTGGGGTGACCCAAACCTTCATTGTGGAAAGGACTGGACCATTAGTAGTCCTCCCTGAACTAGGTTGTTATAGTTTTCCAGGGACTTTAGTCAGAGGGCATGGAAATACTAAGAGGTGTTCTGAGGGATCATCTCCTATATTCCAGACATACGCTTCCCTGCCTGCACTGTGGCATGGCAGTCCAATGTCCCCTTGGTAGTGAGGATCAATCACTCCAGTCAACACCATAAGTCCCTTCTTTGCCTGTTGATTCAGAGACACAAGGCACCCAAAGCTGCCAGGTGGCGATCTTAACTTCCAGTTAAATGGCATGATTGTTGTTTTCCTTGGTGAAACCATTCCGCCCTTTGGAACTAACACCTCTAGGCCAGCTGAACATAAGGTTGTGGGAATAGAAGGCAGAACTTTTGCTAGTGGATCACTAAGGCTAATAGCGAGAGATGCCACTCCCATTTCCATCCCTTGATTCTTCGGACCCATGAATCCGGCCATGGGAGAAATGGCACCATATATTGGATACTGATTCAGAGCATCCACAGAGAGCTTCCTGGAGAACCTTGCTCAGATCTGCAAGGTACTGCTACCTAGTGGTGCTGTTAAGTGAGTCTTCAAAAGGCCGTTCCATTGTTCTGTCAAGCCAGCTGCGTCAGGATGATAGGGAACACGGTTAGACTAGTGAATTCTGTGAGTGTGGGTCCATTGCCACACTTCATTTGCTGTGAAGTGAGTTCCTTGATCAGAAGCAATGCTGTGTGGATAAGGCATTTTATGAGTCCATGGATGGTAGTTTCAGCAGAAGCGTTGTGTTCAGGAAAAGGAAATCTGTATTCAGTGTAATTATCAAACTCCAGGAAGAACAAAATGCTGCCCCTCCCATGATGGAAGTGGTCTAATGTAATCAACCTGCCACCAAGTAGCAAACGGGCTGATCACCCTGGGGAAGGCTGCCATATTGTTGGTCCTGCTGCTGGCAGCTTGGACCCTCAGCGGTGGCCGTGGTCAGGTTGGCCTTGGTGAGTGGAAGTCTGTATTGCTGAGCTCACAGATAACTTCCAGCCCTGCCACCATGACCACTTTGCTCATCAGCCTATTGGACAATGTCAAGTGTAGCTGGAGAAGGAGACTGGTACCCACAGAACGGCGTCATCCTATCCACTTGAGGATTACGATCCTCCTTTGTTGAGACCAGAGCATCTATCTGTGACACAGTATCTTCGAGTATTTTGCCCATTCAGAGAGGTCTATCTGTATACCTCTTCCCCAGATCTCCTTGTCACCAATTTTCCAATCATGTTCCTTTCAAATCCCTGACCATCCAGCCAAACCATTGGCCACACTCCCTGAATTGGCATATACTTGTTCTTCTGGCCATTTCTCCTTTCAAGCAAACTGAACAACAAGGTTCACTGCTCAAAGGTCTGCCCACTGGGTGGATTTTCCTTCACCACTGTCCTTCGGGGATATCCCAGAAGGGGCTGTAGTACAGCTGCTGTCTACTTTTGGGTGGTACCTGAATATCATGCAGGACCATCTGTAAAGTAGGCCCAAGTTTTCTCTTCCTCAGTCAACTGATCCTAGCGAACTGGCCATGAGGCCGCAGGTGCAGGCTGTGAGAGAGAAGGTAGTGTAGCAGGTGTGGGGACCTTGGGCATTTGGGCCCCTTCCTCATGTGACTTACTTGTGCCTTCCAGGTCTGCTTGAGCCGCATCTCATATGTACCACTTGCATTTGATGATGGAGTGCTGCTGTGCATGCCCAGATTCATGCCTGTGGGTCAGACGGCACCCACGAAGGGCAGCTCAGCTTGCACGGCGATGTGCTGGCCCATGGTTAAATGTTCAGTTAGTACTGAGGCCCAGCAGTAAGTGAAAGGCTGTTTCTCAGAATGAGAGTACTTATCCACAGAGGATGGCAGGGCTTTGCCCTGTCATCTTCAGGGTCTGTGATGTGACGCCCCTATAGGGGTCTGACCCAGCCTCCGCCAGCAGCTACCACCACTGACCACTGGATCTGCTGGACCACGTGGCTCAGATGGCAGAGGGCAGCTCACAGGGCAGCCCGGACGTGGTGCAGAGTCTTCTTTTGTTCTGGGCTCCAATCAAAACTGGCAGCTTTTCAGGTCCCTTGGTAAAGGGACTTGAGTAGTATCCCCAAATAAGGAATATGTTGCTTCCCAAACCCAAAGAGGACCATTAGGTGTTGTGTCTCTTTTCCGGTCATAGGAAGGGCCAAATACAACAACTTATCCTTCATCTATCCCACCGGACCTCTAGAAATCCCACTGAGATGGAAGGCTCTAGAATTTTTGTCAGATTTATCTTCCATGCTCTGGCATACAAACGTCTCACCGGTAAGCCTAGAATAGCGAGTCTTTCCCACTCACTAGGACCAATTGGCGTAACATCATCAATGGAATGGACCAGTGTGAAGTCTTCCGGAAGAGAAAGGCGATAGGGTGCCTGCTTGACCAAATGATGATGTAGGGCTGGAGAACTGATCTATCCCTGAGGTAGGGCAGTCTTTGCTGCACCGCTGGTTTTGCCAGCTGAAAGAAAGCTGCCCTGGTGGTCTTCACGAATAGGTATGGAGAAAAAACGTTTCCCAGACCAATAGCTGCATACCAGATACTAGCAGATGTATGAATTTGCTTAAACAGTGATGTTACAGCTGGTATAGCAGCTGCAAGGGGAATCAGCATGTGCTTAAATTTATGATAATCCACTGTCATTCTCCAAGACCCATCTGTCTTCTGCATAGGCCACATGGGCATGCTGAATGGAGAGGTGCTGGGAATCACCACCCCTGCATCTTTCAGGTCCTCGATGGAGGCACTAATCTCGGCAATCTTTCCACGAATGCAGTCTTGCCTTTGGTTAACTCCTTTCGAAGGCGGAGGCATTTTGTAGTGGCTTCCACTTGGCCTTTCCTACCAAAACAGCCCTCACTCCACAGGTCCCAGAGCCATGGTGGGGATCTTGCCAATTGCTGAGTATCATTCTAATGATGCATTCCAAAACTGGAGAAATAACCCCAGGATGAGTGCAGAGACCCACTAGGAGATGGACCTGAGCTAAAACTCCACTGATTACCTGACCTCCATAAGCCCCTACTTGGGCTAGTGGACTGCAGTAATGTAGTGGGTCTCCTGGACTCAGGGTCAGTTCAGAGTCAGTGTCCAGTAATCCCTGAGAAGTCTGATTATTTCCTCTCCCCCAGCGCACAGTCACCCGAGTAAAAGGCCCTATGTCCCTTTGGGGAAGGCTGAAGAAAGATTAATAGTATATATATTTTGGCAGCGTTGCAAGGTCTTTCCTGGAAGAGACAGACATCTCTTTCGTTCAGGGAGTTTTAGGTCTGCAAACTGACGCAAGTCTGGGCATTGATGGAGTCTCTCTGTTTTGGTAATTAAAGTTCGGCTTCTGTTCCCTTGACCTAGAACTTTTCTGCTCATATAGATCAAGTAAGAATTTAGTAGCATCCTCATCGAAGAACCCCATGATTCACCGGCCAATGCCATAGGTCTGTGGCCGTCAGACTATTCCGGTTGCTGCTTTGACTCTGCTGTCCATTACAGAAACCATGCCCACCCTGCCTTTGGTGATTCATTGTCACCATGTGGCCCCAGCTACTCTGGGGTCCAATTATCCTCATTGCATTTAAGGACCCACACTGCAGTGGCATAGTTCCCACTATAATTTCTGACCTACAGAGAAGAGTTGACCAACGATGCTGGGTCACAAAGTTATTTCTCAGAGTCACGGCGAACGGTGTGTCCTCTGGACCCTCTCGGAGTGAGTAAGCGGGTCATATGTGATAAATCCACTCTAACACTTCAACCTCCCTAAGCCTTTAGATAATTCCTTTCCAGTATACCAGGGCAGTTCTGGCATTTCTGCTTCATTTAGTGTAGGTCACCTCTTGCCCCGTGTTTCTGTCAACTAGCTAAACAAAAAGAGCTTTTTTCTAATCTCTCAAGCCACAGCATTGAGTCCAGATCTCTGCTTCGTGGTCTACACCGTTAAATTCAGCTTGATCCAACTTTTTTGTTCCTTCCACCATCTTCCCACATGCTTCACATCCACGCTCATATTCATTCCGTCCCACAACTCTCCGACTCCTAAGCACATCCAGGTGTTTTCACTCACACAGTTCTTATCTCGTGAAGGACCTTGACCCTCCTGTAGTTCTAGCAAGATCCTTTCCCTTCCTCCAGAGAGCCTTTCCGATCCTTCTTCACGACACTCCCTCTTACCCCCAACTTCTGCAATGTTTTGTGCCAAACCTCTGGCTCGTGGCATATTCCACTGCATGCTGTTATTTAGTTTCACACGCACATATTTCTCTTCCCCGCTGGAGGGGAGCCCCTTAAGGGCAAGAACCGTGTCTGACAGGTGCGGCGTCAGAGATCCTCCAGCAGCCCCCTTGAAGGGACCGAAGAGGAGGGGAGTCGAGCTGGGCTCGGATCGCAGCTGTGTCCTGGGATGGTTGCCCGAAGTGGAGAGGGGGATCTGGGACCAGTCCAGTGCTGCCAGAAGATTCAAATAGTTGGATCCTCATTTCCTGTTGAACTGCTCGCCCCCCTCTTTCCCAGTGTGGTCTGTCGTCTCCCCTCGTTCTCCTCCCCCCCCCCCCACCCCGGCCCTCTCCTCCCCTCCGTCTCTTCCATCAACCCTTTGGTCACTTCCCTAATTATTGTCTGCGAGGCACCCTCGTAGACCCGCCCGGTCCCCCGCCCCAGGAAGGCCTCCTTCTCGGAGCACCCGTTCTCCCCACCGCACTTCCCCTCTCGTTTTCGTCCAGCAAACGGGCGAGAGCGAAAAGCAAACTTCCCGAGGTCCGGGACGCAGGCTGTGGGCCCGCCGGCCCCGCCCGCCCCAGCCGCTCGCGTGTGCTTGTGTGTGTGTGTGCGTGCTTGTATGCGTCTGTGCGCGCGTATGTGTGCGTGGGTGTGTGTGCGCGCGCGCGCGCGTGCCGGGGCCGAGGCTGGGGAGGAAACGGCCCGCGCGGCCCGGGAGGAGGAAGGAGCCTCCCCTTCCTCGCCAGCCCCCTCCCCACTTCCCGTCCGGCGCGCGCCGCGGGCCTCGGGGCGCACGGAGCCCGCCGGCCGCCGCGGAGCTGGAGGCGGAGGAGGCGGAGCGGGAGGAGCCGGCGGGGCGCATGCTGGGCGGGGGTCCCCAGGGCGCCCCGGCCGGTGGCGGCGGGGGCCACCGCGCAGGTAGGGGTGCTGTCACGGCCGCCCGGCGGGTCGGCGAGGGGGTCCGGCGGGGAGGGTGCGCTCTTCTGTCTGGAAATCGTGCAGGTCCGGGCTGCGCCGCTGTTAACATCTTGGGTTTATGCGTCCTTGCGAGGTGAGGGAAACTGAGGCAGGGCGCGTGGCGCGCCGCGCTGGGGTCGTTGTCGCGCCGGGGCCTCCCCGAAGACCGTGCTGAGATCCCGGGAGCCGCAGTTTTGGCAGCAGCGCCGGTCGGACCCGCCCGGGCGGGTCCCGGTGGCCGAGGAAGGCGGCCGGGGCGCCCTCGGGTTTGGATGCGCCCGGGGACTGCGCCGTCCGAGCCTCGGGTCGCCGTGCGCCCGCACCCGCGGGCCAGGGGGCGCCCGGGCGCCCGGTCCCGAGACCGCGTCCCGACCCCGGGCCGAGTCTCGGCTTCCACCCCATCGGGGACCTGGAGGGAGGAGGTTGGGGTGGGTTGAGGAACGTGGTGCTGGCACCGCCCGCCCCAAGTGGCTGCTCGGCGAGCAGTTTCACCTCCCGTTTCCTCGGCAGTAGTGACGCCCACGCCCGGCTCGGAGCGACCCCTCCGCTTCCACCGCCCCGAGTACGGGTCACGCTGTCAACGCTCAGGGTTGACACTTAGGCCATTAAGTGCACAGCTGCTTGTCAGGAACGGCAGGACGTCTCCTACCCTCTCACTTTTAAAATACATGCAAAGGAATTTGAGACTTTGGGAAGAGAATGAGGTCTGGAGTCCGGGAGTGTGTGTCCTTGCTGCGCCAGAAGAGGGCCGGGCAACTCTGACAAGTCCTTTAACATCTCTGAGCCTCGATTTCTTCGAATGTAGAAGAGAGCAGTGCGAACCCACTCCCTCCTCCACTCCCACCCCCGAATCCGCTCCCATAGACTTGCTGTGTGTGAAAGCACTTTGCGAAATGTATGGTCAGTTGGGCAAATGCGATCTGGACAATACCGGAGTCTTAAGAGCTGGGGTATGAGGCAGTCAGCCTGCATCTCAATCCTGGACTTAGTTGTGCCTCAGTTGCCCCATTTATGAGATGGGGGCAATGGCAGTGCTACCTCATAGGGTCCCTGTGGGTTTAAATGTGGCCGTGGATGTGAACCCCCAGCCCAGAGCTGAGATACACAGTAAGCTCTAAATAATAACCTTAGTTGCTCTTTTCACTAAGCAAAACCTAATTAATTTGGAGTGGTGTAGAAAAACCAGTTTGATTTGATTAAAGTATGAATAGCAGAGTTTTTTTTTTAAAGTTGGCTTTTTAATTAATTAATTAATTAATTAATTAATTTATGGCTGTGTTGGGTCTTCGTTTCTGTGCGAGGGCTTCCTCCAGTTGCGGCGAGCGGGGGCCACTCTTCATCGCGGTGCGCGGGCCTCTCTCTATGGCGGCCTCTCCCTTTGCGGAGCACAGGCTCCAGACGTGCAGGCTCAGTAGTTGTGGCTCGCGGGCTCTAGAGTGCAGGCTCAGTAGTTGTGGCTCACGGGCCCAGTTGCTCCGCGGCGTGTGGGATCCTCCCAGACCAGGGCTCGAACCCGTGTCCCCTGCATTGGCAGGCAGGTTCTCAACCACTGCGCCACCAGAGAAGCCCCACAGTTTTTTTTTTAAAGGAAATCTAATCTTATTAAGTTCAGGCATGGCACATGAAGTCTTTTGAGAGTCAGTTGAGACCTGGCACTAAGCAAAGAGAGGCCTGGAGCTGCTTTCTAAGCTCTGTGATCTTGAGCCTCAGTTTCGTCATCTGTTTACAAAAAAGATAAAATGGGGACAGTAGCTTTTTGGACTGATAGAGCTGCCTGAGACTCAAATGAGGTAAAAGATCTGAGAGCTCCTTGAAGCCTGCGAGTCACTGCACGAATATCAGACATCACTGCTACCAAGAGGAATAAGAACATCTGCAATTTTTTTTTACCGCTTACGGTGTCCCAGGCAGTCTATCAGGAATTGCTCTGATGAAATCCGCCCCAGACTGTTGTAAGGTAGATACTTATAATCCTCTCCCTGTACAAAGCTGAGATGCAGGGTCACCCTGCTTCTTTCCAAAGGTCATGTGTCTGTGGAGGGTACAGCTAGGATTAGAACCCTGGTGTGGGTGCCTCTCACAGCTGTGTTCTCAACCACTGGCCAAACTGAGGTTATGCAGACGAGCTGTAGTTCAGAGCAGACCTGTGTTAGAACAATTGATAATAATATACCCTACGTATTTATAGACTCCAAAATATGAGTGAATTGTTAGCCCTGGCAGAAGAGACTTTGAAATAATCTTAATTGTTTTCATCCCTATGTAAAAAAAAAAAATCCCATTTTAAGCTGTCTTCTTGCAAAAATAAGCCGTGAAAATTTGCAGAGAAAAAACGTACTAAAACCTTCAAAGAACATATCACAAGAACTCATCAGAGATCCCCTTAAAAAATAGAGTATTGAATCAACACTTTGAGAAAAAGGAAAAGGAAAGAACTCATCAGAGATCTCAAGACTAAATAGAGTCTGCGTGAATGTTTTATTTTAACACATAAATTTGCCAGGACCCTTAGGATGGCACAAGAGGGGTAAACTGGGATTGAGGCTTTTGGTGTCATGGTTACCTGGGAGGGCTGGGACCCAGGACGTTTCTGCAAGGACCTCACTGTTCACCTGAGATGCCCCCAGAAATGGACCATTAGGCAAAGTCTGTGCACCTGAGGGAGGGTGAATGCCAGGTTTCTGTGCTGCAGAAACAATCCCTAATTCAATTGTTTCTCTTATTCTTTTTTTTCTCGTTTATTCTTTTTTCTTTTTCCAAAAGTAGTGGGTGCTCGTTACAGGAAGCACAGAAAACTACAAACAAGAAAAAGAACACTGAAAACCACCATAATCCCAGCAATGCAGAGCAATAGTTTGGTGTCTGTTTTCTTGTAAGCCATTTCTGTGCCATGTTCATCAATTTATATCTACTTCCAAAAAACTGCATGCAAACTATTATTGTTTCATTAGATGACAAAAAGAACAGCAGCTCATTGCTCAAACATTAAGACATTAGAAAAAAAAAAGCCCACATTTAATATGTTCATTAAAACTTTTCCTTTTAAAAAAATTCTTAAAATTGTGATCAAAGAAGGATTAGCGATTAAATTGTTAACGTTTGAATTTTATTGTGATTTGGTCAAAGTTTGATGAAAGATCTTCAGAGTGAAGAGAGGATACAGGGGTGACCTTTAAATAATAAGATCTAAAGACCAGCACAGAACAGAGTTTCTGAGTATAAAATTTTTAGATTAGGATCATTAGACCGGAATTAGAATAATCTTTTTGACAATGATGATACTAGTTCAGCTTATGTGCCAGGTTCTCATGCAAAGCCAGCAGAGAGCACTGCTTCCAGAGATGCCCTGGGCACCCACCCTGGGGCTGGGGCGGGTCCCCTCTGGCACAGCTGTGCCACTTTTCCAGCCAGCACCATTTAGTAATGTAAGCCTTTTAGCCCTTGGGAATCTTCTCTTGTTCTCGATTTTAATGACTGTGGAGAAAATTCCTTAGCAAGTATCTTTTGTGCAACAATCATGCAATTTAAAAAATACTTGCCACAGATGCTTTGACCATTCTGAATCCATTTTCTCTTGAAATCAGAGTTTACCAGCTGCTTCTTTGAGCACAAGACTTCACCATCAGCTTCCCAGTTTTTCATACCAAGTGGTAGCGGGAGAGGAGAACTGTGGCTGACCGGTGAGTGACATGGAATTTCTCTTTGGCTTTGGAAGGCAGTCAGGGGCCCACATGGTGTGCTCAGCTGCTGACATGACCATCGGTTTTCTGTCTGCTTCCTTTTTTTTAAAGACTTAACTTTTTTTTTTTTTTTTTAATTTATTTATTTTTATTTATTTATGGCTGTGTTGGGTCTTCGTTTCTGTGCGAGGGCTTTCTCTAGTTGTGGCAAGTAGGGGTCACTCTTCATCACGGTGTGCGGGCCTCTCACTATCGCGGCCTCTCTTGTTGCGGGGCACAGGCTCCAGACGCGCAGGCTCAGTAATTGTGGTTCACGGGCCTAGTTGCTCCGCGGCATGTGGGATCTTCCCAGACCAGGGCTCGAACCCGTGTCCCCTGCATTGGCAGGCAGATTCTCAACCACTGCACCACCAGGGAAGCCCCTGTCTGCTTCCTTTTATCCGGCCCTCCTTCCTTTTGGCCACTTGCCTCCTGCCATGGCTCAGAAATGGATGGTAGAGGTAGGCTTCCTGAGATCACTAGGGTCGCTTCTTGGTCTTCGGGTGTTATAAACAGAATCACAGAATTTATTGCTGGAAGAAGCTTCAAACGATCAGGTGGTCAAATCTGTTGAGTTCTGGCCAGTGAGGCACGGACAAGTGCATTTACCAAGTGCAGCTGCTGAGAAATATATATTTGGTCCTTATAATGGTAACCATAGGTGTAGGGGGCCTGATCTCAAATGAGGTAATTGAAATAAATAGCCCTAGATTCTCATTTTCAGTCAACTTCAGGTTAATTTCCCAACCATGTTGCCTTGCGTTCATCCTGCAAATACATGGATATAATTCTACCTCTTCAGCCCCTGCGTTTGCCTGCCATGGTAGGACTTGTACCCTTTATTTGCAGATGGCTTTGAACTCTCAGAGACATGCAGTTAAGACAGGAAGCTCCTGGAGATGTGGCACAGCTGTCTGCGGGGATAAGTCACGTCAGAGTCCTGATGGTTGTGAGTGACAGTAGAGATCAGGGGATCTGGCCTGCTCAGTTTATAGGTGTGGAAAATGGGTGAGAGCAGCAGAGGGTATTAGGATCTGGGTCCTCTTCTCTTCCTTGGAGCTGTTTCCATAAGCATGCTTCGCTCCGTAGTTCTGCATAATTCCCCTCTACTTAAGAAATATTAAATGAATTGAAACCAACTCCTTATTTATTTATTTATTTTTGAGCTATCATGGCTCTTAAACACTTAAAATTCTGAACGGTTACTTTTTTCACATTGTCACTGATCTGTAAGAATCCATGTGTTCATTAACTCATTAGTCATTCATGCAACATTTAGAGGGCCTTTTTTAAAAAAATTAATTAATTAATTAATTTATTTTTGGCTGTGTTGGGTCTTCGTTTCTGTGCGAGGGCTTTCTCTAGTTGCGGCAAGTGGGGGCCACTCCTCATCGCGGTGCGCGGGCCTCTCACTATCACGGCCTCTCTTGTTGCGGAGCACAGGCTCCAGACGCGCAGGCTCAGTAGTTGTGGCTCACGGGCCTAGTTGCTCCGCGGCATGTGGGATCTTCCCAGACCAGGGCTCGAACCCGTGTTCCCTGCACTAGCAGACAGATTCTCAACCACTGCGTCACCAGGGAAGCCCTTAGAGGGCCTTCTTGGCCCAGAATTAGAAACAGAGCCACACATGAGTAGGGCATCACTTTTCAACTTCGAGGAAAAACTTGCTAAAAAGTTGTCCATGCATAGAATAACCCATCTGGAAAAGTGGCCAGCTTTTTGCCACTGGAAGCATTTAAGTTAGTGTTGGCTGATTCTGTGGTGACTGTATGGGGTGGGGTCTGCACGTGGGACAGAGGCTGCAGTGGACTATGTGTGGGAACCCCTCCCTCTCTCGGATTTTGTGACTTTTGTCCTGGAGGATTGGGATTGTCCAGGACTCCGGCGACTGTGTAAATTTCCTATTCTCTGCCCTGTGGGGTTTCACGTTTTGCCTCCTCCCCCCG
The DNA here is from genome assembly GCF_028021215.1 of Eschrichtius robustus. Classification (NCBI taxonomy): domain Eukaryota; kingdom Metazoa; phylum Chordata; class Mammalia; order Artiodactyla; family Eschrichtiidae; genus Eschrichtius; species Eschrichtius robustus. The sequence goes on along the minus strand of NC_090830.1, from coordinate 13,352,541 downwards.
CCCCCGCCGACCCAGATGGTTCCATTTCAAGAGGCTCAGGCCGCTCCCTGCACTCAGCTGCCTGAATGAGGTCGGTATTTTAACTCCCCAGGGTTACCTGTATCTAGGATTGATATTAATGATTAACATGATCATGTTCACCCAGGCAAACACATCGACCAGGAATAGAAACGTGCATTTGACAGGTGGCCCTGTGTGGAGACTAATTGCTTTCACAGGTTGAAAGGCGAAATATCTAAATTTAAAGAGTGAATTGTCTTGAATGTAGAACCTGACTTTAAATTTGGTTTTGTGACATGCAACCTAACTTTTCTTTTTCATACCTGTCGTCTCTTAATTTGCAAGTCGATTGATAAGATGATTTGGCATAATTATTAGGCTTTATTTTTGACACAGGAGAATGTATGTGTTTTGCATTTATAAATGAAAGCATATCTCATCTTACTAAAATACTGATAGGCAAAGGAGGACAATTTCACAGCGGTCGAGTAAGAAAAAGAGTAGAGAGAGAGATAAATGGGGCTCTGTTTCTAATACACTGGAAACATAGACTTGTGAAAGCTGTTTTGTGATTACAGATCCTCTGCTGAAAAAAAATTTGTGTATCTCAGTGCAATTCTTTTTTTTAATTAGGGTGTAATTGACACTAACATTATATTAGTTTCAGGTGCAGGACATAATGATTCGGTATTTGTATACATTGTGCAATGATCACAATAAGTCTTGTTAACATTCTTCACCTTAGAAAGTTACAAAGTGTTTTTTTTTTCTGGTGATGAGAACTTGTAAGGTCTCAACTCCGTACAATTTGTTAATATTTCCTTGATGCTTTCATTATAGCCAGGAGCCGGGCATAGTGAAATGTGAGACAGCTGACCTTGGGTATAGATAATCTGCATTCAATTCAAATAGTAGATCTGGGGCCTCCAATTCGCTTGACTCTTATCAATGCTTTTGTTTTCCTCTGTCTGGTTATAGAATTCCCTCATGGAAGAGACACTAATTTATCCATTTATTCATTCCGTTGTATTTATCCGTTCAGGAACATTTGTTTGGCACCTACTGTATGCACGGCACTGTGGTGTACCCAGCAGGGTGTTTAAAGATGTATCAGATCGTCCAGGAGGACCATCCAGTTGAAAGGGGAGATCTAACGAAGCCTGGTACTCTTTGCGGGTGATTTAAGGCAACCCTCAGATTTTCGCAGCCGCTATTAGGACGCTTCTTCCAAAGGCATCTCAGTCCTTACTGCGTCTTCCCAGTCCTGACACTTGATTGTGTCAGTATTTCTCTGCTCAGTACCTCCTGCCAGACGGGCCTGCATGCTGCTGCCAGGATAATCTTCCTAAAGCAGAGATCTGATTAGGTCATTTGTTCCCCCCGTGCAAAGACTCATTATTGTCCTGCAAGCAAATTCTCAGCATTCCTTTCCAGGCCTTCCGTAAACAGGCCACTAAATCCCTAAAATGGATACTCTGGCCCTTTTACTGCACACTTTATTCTGTCCACCAGAACATGATGGAATCTGTCCTCTTTGCCCCCAGTCTCTACACATCTTGCCAGTAATACTTGCCAGCCTTCTCTGGTCCTCTGCGATCATCTACTCTTTTCCACTTCTTCTGTTACAGTTTGTTGTGTATTTAACCTGCCTTCCCAACTCCAGTGTAAATCCCTTCAGCTCAAGGAAGCTCTCTGGTTTATCGCCTTTCCCCTCATGTATGTAGTACATTCCTGGTTTATTCCACTCTGACTGGGTTGAATTAAACGATTTATTATATTTTAGGTTGAGCAATCCCGTGTGTGGATTAACCCCGTCTTGTTATTTTTATGTCTTTCGAAACCAACCAAGAGTTCCAGAAGTTCATCTCAGTTCAAAAGTTTATTGAAATGCACAAATCACATTTCCGGATACCGCGGTGGCTCTTTAGATTAAAAAAAAATGTGTAGGCTGTTGTCCATACCCTTGAGAAGCCATGGTCCAGGGGAGAAAAGAGAATTAATTTTTTGAAGTTTCTGGATGCTGTTTCATCAGAATGATTGGCAATTGGGATACACCAACATTATCAAGAAGTAAGCAGCACCTACTAGGTACCCAGTGAATACTTGGATAGATAGGTGAGTGGAGGAAGAAAGAAGGAATCCTTTAATTTAGAATGTATCGATTGCAATGTTTGCTGCTGGGTATAACAATTTTGAAGATAATTTATGCAAGTATTGATTTCCACACTTGTATATAAAATGTGCTGCTCTTCATCTAGGAAGAGAGAGACTGGTCCATGTATAGACACTCTGTGTTAAATTTCCTGGCCATGGTGTTACCATTTAGTCAATTTCACCCACATTCCCAGCAGCTGGGAGGCTCGCAGCTGGTGGGGGCGGAAGGAAGGGGAGTGTCTCACACGCTGATACCACACTCATGACCTCATCCTCTCCCCAGCCGCCTAATTGGCTTTGGGGATTGTAGGATGAGTTCTGAACTATTTCCCAACAGGGCAGCTTTTGTGTGTCCTCCTCTACTTGACTCAAATAGTCATTTGAACGGAAAAATGGACAAATTCTGTCATATTAATCCAACTGTTATATTTTCTTGACTTTAGGATTTGGGATTATCTAAGTACATTCATTCCAATAAATACTGGAATGTTTTTGAAACTTTTTTGGAAAGCGTAAAGTGATATATAAGGAAAGGTATTGATATTAGTCCTGTTTTTCCCGGTTTGCTGAGGTGGAGTAGGGCTCAGTGAAAATAAAAATGAGATATCCCAAAGGGGTTATTTACCTTAGGCTGATCTTGGGGTACATTTATATTGACTCTGCTTTTAAAATTGTATTCTGCTTTTTTTTTTTTTTTTAAATAATTTTTTTTGAAATGTAGATTTATTTATTTATTTGGTTGCGCCAGGTCTTAGTTGCAGCAGGCGTGCTCCCTAGTTGCGGCCAGCAGGCTCCTTAGTTGTGGCATGCGAACTCTTAGTTGCAGCATGCATGTGGGATCTAGTTCCCTGACCAGGGATCGAACCCGGGCCCCCTGCATTGGGAGCATGAAGTCCCAGCCACTGCGCCACCTGGGAAGTCCCTGTATTCTGCTTTTTAAGGAGCATAAGACCCTTTTAAAAAAACAATATCCTATCCAAATTAGGAGACTGCCTTTCCCAATACAATGAATAATTATTCATCATTACAGAGCCAGGAAGGGGTGAGTCAACCAGAAATTGAGTGGAGAGAAACACACTCTTTTGGATATGCCTTTGCATTAGTCTGGGCTGAATTTCTTGTCTTATTTATCTTCTTATCATCTGTGTTAGACCCGTAGTAGGAATAGAGACTTACCGAATTGCATGGGTTTAAACTAACATTGTAATTGGGCCACCATCGCGCGGGGGAATTGCTTCCCAACCGGTGGTGCCTCCTGAAATGTGTCATGGGAGCCTCGGGCAGCAGCTGGGTTAGGAAAGGCAGGGTAGGGCACGTGTCTTAAAGTTGCTTTTACATGCAAACACGCTCTTGAACACACTGCGTGTTCAAGATCAATACAAGTGGTGAAAATTTCTAAAGGCTCTGCCATTCACACATTGCATAAGAGAAAAATGTCAGCTGCCCATATCAAAGCACGCCCTGATGATTTTAGTTTGGAGTGGCTTTAGAGGACCCAGGAAGCATGTGGGGACTGCAGCACCCCAAGCTGACCTTTGGCACTGCCCCTGCCCCTCCAGAGCCTATCCCCCAGGATGTTCATCACGTATCAAGATGTACTGTGAATTTCTGAAACATCGACCAATGCACCTTTTAATGGAAGTGCAGAGGTACCTGGCAGATTTCTTTTAAATTGTGATCAATGACTCATCATTAATGTGGGTAAGTGATGGTTAACTGTGACTGGCCGAGTGGCCGGATGGATAGGACTGAGAGTCAGGACCCTGGGCAAGTCCTTTAGTCTCTCTGAATCTGAGTGTCCTTCCTTGTCAGCCCTCAGTGTAGAATTGTGGTAAAGGTCTAATCCGATCATTTATATGAGCGCATCATAATCTGTACTGTCTACGTGTAAAGCATTGTCTTGATGGTAAACTCGCTGATATCGCCTCTAACATCAGTCCTGCCTGGGATCTCAGTTTGCCTTATAGCTTGTCCCTCACACCCTAATCCAGGTCCCTGATCCCTTATCTGAATCGCATGAGTGTTTCTGCAGCAAAATAGATGCTCGTGCCCTTAACTCAGTGGGACGGATAGACCCTCCATCGCTTTACATCTGTGCACACGAGGGCTTGCAGACTCCTGCAGGATGCGTGAGGGGAAGCTCGCGGTTCTCAACACGGACTTCTGGAGTTTGGAATTTTCGATGATGCATCACGAGCTTGTACTTAATCGTTGTTGTACTCGTTTTGCTTCTTCTCCCCTTCCCCTCATTTTCTCCTGCTGCATTTCCAATTCTTAGCCTCCGTGGCTGTTGTATCATCTCTGCTCTTCCCGAGATGGGCCCCCGACATGCTGCCTTTGTTGTGAGACACAAGCCCAGCCTGCATAAGGGGTGAGCCCAGGGACGGAGGCGGCGTTGCAGGGGAGGGGGAGCAGGACCCCACGGAAGGTGTACTGCTCAGTCGGGCTTCAGCACGCTGCCGGCGCAGGAGTGCAGACTGGTTCTTCTACAAGGCAGCGCTGGCAGGCGGTCTGCTCTGCGGGGTCGGGGTGGGGGGGGCTCCCGTGCTCAGCTTCCAAGACGGTGTGCCCACCAGGCCTGGCTGGTGTTTGGTCCTTGGTCTGACACCTGGATTCTTGGGCCCTTGGTCTGACACCTGGATTCCAGAACCCCTGCTTGTCTCGGAGGGAGCCGTAGACAGCTGCTGTCACTGATAAGCTGGAAGGAAGAGGGGTTGGAACTGTCAAGGTGCCCCCTTAAATGTCCACCCCCGCCGACAGCCAGGGTGGGCGATGCCTTTGGCTCCTATGTTGCTGTCTTGGGCTGTGAGCGCTCGAGGGCTGCTGGTCACGAGGAGGCTTCACGTGGCTGATCGATAGCAAATGATCACGGAGAGTGAAGGTGGTGTAACAGAGCACTTGGGGGTTGGCTCTGGGAAGGGAGTTCTGGAATTCTGGTTCTAGAGCCGGTCGATCTTTGCTTTTTCAAGGTGTAATTTAATTTTGGGTTTGTCTTTATAAAATTTTCATCCGCATGAAATGTACATTCTCCGTTCTGTCTGTGACATGCTCCACTGGTTGGATTTTGGTTTCTTGGAATCCCCTCTGATAGTTCGCCTCTCCTGTTGCAGAAAATTCCCCGCTCTTGCTGTATCATCTCACACCCAAAGAGGGCATTCTAACCTTAGAAGAGGCTCAGCTCAGCAGCGCGCCTGCCATGCCTTTCTCTCTCAGCATAGAGTTTGGCCTCTCCCTTGGCTTCTCAGGTGTTTTGGCTGCAGGGCAGAAATCGTCGCAGTCCGTGCTTATTCAATAAGACCCTTATGGAAGTGAACCCAACCTGAGTGCAGGCGGGGACAGAGGGGGACCCGGCTGCTTGCTCTGCCACCAAACCTCACCAGCTCCCTGTGAATTTCTGGAGCTGTCACTTGTGAGCTGTTGTCACTGAGGGAGAGCTACTGTGAGGCTGGGGACTTGGCAGGCTGGTTGGCTAATCCTCTGGGTGTTCTTTCAGCATTGTCTGCGGGGACTATAGGAGTCAAAGACCCTTCAGTGCAAAGATAATGCCAGCTTGTTCCCTGGAACCCCAAAGGAGCCAGAGTCAAAGGGGCTTTTTGTTTCACCAGGAGAAAAACCCACAGGAAGTCCCAGATTCCGCCGATATTCCTCTGCAGTCTCGTTGCCCCATCAGAGCTGACTGCGCTTTGGCCTCCTTTGAGGAAAGCAGTAACTTGAACAGAAGATTAATAAATGAAAGGATGCCGTTCTCCATGGCCGGGGTGGTGCGCACATGCTGGGTACACGGGCATGCAGGCTGGGCTCTTCCCCCAGGCCTGGGGCCCAGGTTCCCCCCTGCAGAGAGGGCTCGACGGGTGAGCCGAAGGTAGGCATGGCCACTTCATGCTGTTCTCGTAACAGGGAAGAGCCAAATCTGACTCCACGTTGGATCTGTTTTTTTTTTTTCTTTAACCTTTGCTTTCCGCTGCTTTGGTTCACTAAAAGGATCCTGTCTGTACACAGTGGCCTGCCTCGGAGAACCCTGCCCCTCTGCCTAAATGCTAAACCAAAGTGCCTTTGTTCAGGGCAACATCCGGCCCTGCCCACCTGTGGATGGCTGCAAGAAAGAAGAAATTAACACATCCCCTCCCCGGGGCTGGCCATTCCAGGGGATATTGGCAAATCTTACGGCCTTTTTACTTTACTTCCTCATCCCCTCCCCCTCTCTGTGCTATAAAAGAAACTGGCATCCAGACCCCGGTAAGATGGTTTTTCAGAGACACTAGTCTGCCGTCTTCTCGGTCTGCCGGCTTCCCGAATAAGGTCGTATTCCCTGCGTCAGCACCTCGTCTCCCGATTTATTGGCCTGTCGTGCGGTGAACAGAGCGAGCTTGGACTCGGTAACATTCTGAGAATCAACTGTGGTCATGTGAGTAAAGATCTGAGCCCGGCCTCTGCCCCATCGTAGGCCCTCAACGGGGCTAACGTTAGGTTTCAAATTTCTACCAGCAGTTCTGTCACTTACCAGGTATATGACCAGGAACAAGTCATTTAATTTCTCTTCGGCTGTAAACTGGGCAATGATAGTGCTTATTTCATAGAACCGTTGTGAGGATTATACGAGACACACGCAAAGGGCTTAGAAAATACTAGCTTATTAGAACAGGTGGGCTGCGGCCTAGAGCTGTGTGGGCCATGTCCCGCCACGAGTACACGTGTGGGCCCGGGGGTGAGTGGGGCTGACCCCCGGCCTGGGCGCTGGTGCTGAGGAAGGCGTGCCTTCTTCCAATTCATCAGCTCAGAGGGGCCACCTTTTTCTAATTTATCCTCCCAGAGGGAACATCTTTTTATAGTTCATCACCCCAGAGCGGGTGCCTTTTAAAAAATTTGCACAGTGGCACCGTATGTGGTAGCTGCAGCCCCGTGGACAAAAGAAAGATGCTATTATTAGTGTAGCAGACAGACCCTTCTGGAGCGAGGGCGTGCATCGCATGCTTTACCTGGCTCCAGCTTGGTCATTTCACTTTTATTTCAATGATAGGATTACCATAGTCAGAGGAGCAATTTTGCTCTTTCCTCAGTTCTAAATTTTCTCTAGAATTTTCCTTGAGGCCAAGGGCTATAATTTCCTGCCTTCCAAGGCCCCCTCATCACCACTGCCTTGCACCTGTCCTCTGGAATGCACATTTTTTTTTTTAACATCTTTATTGGAGTATACCTGCTTTACAGTGGTGTGTTAGTTTCTGCTTTATAACAAAGTGAATCAGCTATACATATACATATATCCCCATATCTCCTCCCTCTTGTGTCTCCTTCCCACCATCCCTATCCCACCCCTCTAGGTGGTCACAAAGCACCGAGCTGATCTCCCTGTGCTATGCGGCTGCTTCCCACTAGCCATCCATTTTACATTTGGTAGTGTATATATGTCTGTGCCACTCTCTCACTTTGTCCCAGCTTACCCTTCCCCCTCCCCATGTCCTCAAGCCCATTCTCTACATCTGCTGTCTTTGGAATGCACATCTGTTAACACAGGTTGGAAAAGAATGGGTGAGAGTGTCAGCTGGGTGCTGGTTATTGACTCTTGGCCTCTCACCCATCCTTCGGTGCTTTGCACTTCACTGCTGGGGCTGGGAGTCAGACACATCCTTGGCTCCATTGCCAGCTCCCTTCCTGTTAAATTCTGCTAACGGGAGGCGGTGCTGGGAGACCAGAGGCAGGAGGGAGAGAAAGCTTCCTGATTCGGGTTTTACAGTGGGGCACTTGCAGGCAAGGATGGGTGCTTTGGGCTCCAGCAGCCCTGACGGGTAAGCCCTTTCCCCAGGCTCCAGAACCAACGGGCACGGGCTCTGCAGCAGTCCAGCAGATCGAGCAGACTCAGGGATGCAGCCCGGGGCATCAGTGTCTGACCTCTAGCTATTATCCCTTCTATCTCTCCTTCTTCTTTGTGCCCTTCCAGTTCTTTCCATACCTTTGTGACCAACTCCCTGTATTAAACGTCCTCTGTTTGGCATACCTGGGGTGGTTTTCCTGCACTTTGTGCGTGGTGTCTGTGGATCTGTTGGGTGCTTAGGGCTGGGTCCACTCCCCAGGATCTCTTCCTTCCTGTTTCCGTCTTCACACGTGTCAGCATTACTGCCACAGCCTTTACAATAGGTTTTCAGCCTCTAGCCTCTTCCTAATCATGGTGTCATTATAGTCAGATTTATCTTCCTAAAACTCTAGTTCACCCAGCTGACACCTCTGCTCAAAACCCTGCCTTTACAGCCATTTGGTAAGGGTCTAGTCACCTGTGACCTAAACACCATTGGTGAGCATCGTAACCATGGACACCGTCTCCACAATCTTAACAACAGATTGTATACAGGTCCGTATACTCAGAGGGTCGTTCTTTCGCCCAGGCTGGGGGGCAGGCAGTTGGCTCAGTGGCAGACACACCCATAGTCGTGTGACTGTGAGAAAGGTTGCAGAGTCTGCTGGTGGCTCCTGCTGCATCTCCTTCCCTCCCCTCACTGATTCCTGTTGAAGTCAGACCGGGTCCTTTAGGACAGGGCCTTAGGTTGGCCCCTCCTCCTCTCCTGGTGGACGGCGGTCATTGTCCAAGGTCAGCCCGATGTCCCGGGATTAGGGAGGTGTAGAGTCCAGGAAGTTTACACCGTGTCACTTCTTATAAACTGATGGAAATAGATGTGCGGTGAAAAGTGCAGATGAGCTGTGAGCCTAGATGACATTGGCATTGTCTTGGGACCCCCCATAAATTTTCTGACTTCTTTGAAGTAATGTTTTTAGGAAATTCCAGAGCAAAGGGGATGGGAAGAATCTCTTAATGGAAATGAAAGGGACATCATAAGGTCAACTGGAGGAAAAATATTATGGTTAATGTTCAAACGTAGCTTTATCGTTTTTATATAAAAGACAAAACATAGGCATTATAAAAAATCAGTGCAAACCTGAAAAATACACGGTAGAAGAAGTGATCACTGAAGCCTCACCTTCCTCACTGGGAATTCTTTTGTGAGCCTCCTTCTGGAGGGTTTTCAGGCCTCTGTTATACACACATGCAGTTCTACAGAGGTGGGATTTATGTCCCCTTGTTTTCTAATCTATTTTTTCCCATTTATTAGTATAGCACAGAAACGTTTTCATGTCAGTACATATTGCTTTACTTTACTATTTCTAATGGCTACACAATATCCCATGTTTGCCCCGTAAATTACTCACCCAGCCACATTAAACTGGAATGTTTACGGTTGTCCCCCCTTAGAACATGCTAGCTTTTATTAAGTTCCTGTGTTTACGGTGCTGCTAGGGGTCTAAGAGGTATTCTGAGATATCAGTGCTTAGAACATCAGAAGCGTGGTTCTCTGCTGGGTGAAGTTCACTTCTCCCTCCGTTTACTGCTGGTTACCCTAAGGCACCGCTCGGAGGGAGGGGATGCTCTGCCTTACACTGCCGTCCAGGGACTCAGGCTGACAAAGGCCCTGCCACCTTTAGCATGTGGCTTCCAAGGGTGCCCTGGCCTTTGCCACCCAGCCAGCGGGCAGTGGAAAAGAGAGAGCAGAAGACTTCCTAGGGGGTGTTCAAGGATCAGAGCTGACCCCGCTTCTGCCCACATCCCGTTGGCCAGGGTTGAGTCACATGGCCACAGGAAGCTGCAAGGGAGGCTGGGAAATTCTCTTACCTGGGTATGACCTCCCCCCCACCCCCCCCACCCCCCCCCAGCAAGGAGACACCATGTGGCCCTTGCAGTCATTGCAGGTGGCTTTTCTCCTTTCTGTCTAAATGAGGATCCCGGTTTAACGATCCTCACTAAATGAGCTTCTGTGACTTATGACCTAAAAAGGAAAAAGTTATTTACCTCCTCCCTAGCCCCTCCCCATTTTCAGTGGTGGAGCGGAGACAGCATGACACGAGACTAAAAACTCCCCTTTGAACAGGGTGTAAAATAGGAGATTCACCATAGTCACGTGCATCTCCAGGTTCAAAGCAATCCTGGAAGCCAGTGGGGTAGGCAAGGTGAGGGCCCCCTGCCAGGGAGTGGGAGAACTTTCTCCACTGGGCCGTGATTCTGCTCTCTGAGAGGGAGTCTTTTGTTAATTGTCTCCGTGGCCCCTGGCTCTGTGCTGCCAGGTTCATCCTGTCCTTCGGTCTCCATGGCAACAGGTGAAGCGTTGCTGGGGAGTCTGCCATCTTTACGGGGGCGAGGGCGTGCACAGCTTTTGCTGCCCTCTGTTTAGAGGTCTGAGGTTTTTAAAGGCTCGTATAGACTCTTTTTTAAAAGTCCAGGCTCATGATGTCTTAGGCTGTACATTTCTGTCAACAACTTAGTAGGATTCTCTTCTGTTTTCTTCCATTAAGTTCTTTATACCAGTGGCTAATCCCAAAGTTTTTTCGTAGACATTATTGTCAGGCTTGATTTATTATATGACTATATCACCCCATGCCCTTCCTTCTCAACTAAATGGTGGTTACCTTGAGGCCCTCAGATTCAGATGGGAAGGCATCACTCTTGATCAGGTCTTTGCCACAGGGCTGAGGCTTTGGGCCTTTGTCACTTTAAAGCTTTTTAAATCTTATTTCTTACTGTTTGAGACAGTCAGGTTTTCCAACCCTTCAGGCACACAAATTGATGGATTCTATCCTCTTTCATTTACTCCTGCAAACCAATGAATTCTTGACTGATCATATCTTTTTCTTTAAAATTACTTTAATATCATCTTTACTATGGCTTTTATTTTATTACTAATTCTCTACTTTCCCATTTCCCCCACTGGAGCCGCCAGCTTGGTAGACACGAGGTCTGCTTTCTTAGTTCCTGCAGGTGATGATTTTACCAAACATTTTGCCATTGCATAACTTGGATCTCCATTTTTCCAGTCTCTGATACCAGTTTCCTTGCTGTCCACTGCTTGGTTGTTAAGCCAGTACCGCTTATTTTATTGGTGCCTGCTTTAAGGCACCAATTTTTGTACTAGTTAACCCCTACTGTTGTAATACAAAAACTAAATTCTCAGTAGCATAGCACTTTCAAAGTTTGTTTCTTGCTGATATAAATTACATTTTGAGGCAAAGCTGTTGGTGATGGGGTTTGGGAGGGGAGGGCACTCAGGGAGTCAGGAGGACCAGTGCACGTCCATTTCAACCTACGGCCTCCAAAGTCTCCTTAGAGCATCGACATCTAATCGATAGAGGAAGAAGGGCTGTGAGATGACTACAAAGGAGGTGTATATTAGCTAGGCCTGGAAGTGGTGGCCATGATTTCTGTCCACAATTTCATTGACTGGAACTCAGTTACGTGGCTACACATAATTTCAAGGGAAGCTGGGAAATGTGTTCAACTGTGTGTCTCAGAGAAAAGGGAAATGGGCTGGTGAATAGCTATCAGTCTCTGCCTGGATGCCTGTGTAGCAGAGGCTCTTTTAAAGACCTTATATATATGAACTTCTTTAATTCTGGGAGATAGAAACTGTTGATATCCTCATTTTACAGATGGGAAATTGAGACACTGGGAGGTTAAATAGCTCCCCAGAGGTCACACAGCCAACCAGTGGTGGAGACAGGATTTGAATCCAGACTACCTCGTCTGTCTCTATTCACTACTCTATACTGATAACATAGAATATTGTTAAAACTTAAAAGTTAAATGTAAAAAATGATAAAGGTAAAGATCACAGATTTAAAGGTTAAAAAGTGAGAATTAGAAGTGATAAATTTAAAAATTGCATAAAATAAAGAGAAATAACTATAATTGAGAAGCAAAGAATACAAGCTTAAAAGAATGATACACAGCCTTCAATGTAAATGAGGGTAAAATGTGATAAATGAAACACAATGGATAAGGATGAAAGAAAGTGGAAATTAGGGAAAAAAAATACTTATAAAGTAACTGGAAACTGAAAAAAAGCCCAAAGATGAAGTGAGAAAATAGTGAAATAATGCAAAAGAATAAAAATATTAAATAAGAGAAAGTAAGAGTTAAATAAGTGAAACTCAAAATATTAAGAAAGGCAGACTCAGGACTCATTTAGTGACACACAATACAGCTAAGGTTCAAAACAATGAAAATAGAAGTTTCCTGTATGCAAAATAAGAAAGTTAAACTAAAAATGATAAATGAAACTAAAATGATAGAAAAATTACACACTCTTTAGAAGGCAATGGGATTTTAAAAATAAATTCACAGAAACAGGTAAAATAAGTAGCAGCATAAATCTTGCTCTCAGAGTGCTCCAATCTGAATCAACACCTGTGATTAGGGGTCCCCAGTAGACATTCTCAGGGCTGGGAGCTGAGGGGTAGAGGGGGACCTGGGGTCTCCCCTCCTTTACAGACCCCACAGTGCCTGAGTGGAGTGATGTCAGCAAAATGGGGGGAGTAGGAAGCACCAGGCCCTTGTTCCTCCATGGGAAGTTTAAAAACAAACAAACAACAAATAACAGTTAGAGACCAGCTCAAACTTCTTTACAGGAGCTCTGGAAAATAGAGGGCTACAGCAACTAAGTGAATGTCCAAAGAACAAAGAGCCACATTCAAAATGGTAGGTTGTACAGAATTTAAAATGATAAATGCATAAGGAATAATTATAAATCTATTTGAATGAGCACACAATGTATAAAGATGTAATTTGTGACATCAGTAATGCAGAGAGGGGGATGGAGCTGTGTGGAAGTAGAGTTTTTGTTCCCTATAGAAGTTAAGTCGGTGTCAATTCAAATTAGATTATTATAACTTTAGATTTTATACGTAATCCTCATGGTAGCCACTAAGAAAATATCAATAAAATACACATAAAAGGAAATGAGAAGGGAATCAAAATGTGGCACTAGACACAAAGGAAGGCAATAAAGGAGGAGATGAAGGACAAAAAAGCTATCAGACATGCAGAAAACAAATAGCAAAACTGCAGAAGTAGTTCCTTCCTGATCAGTCATCACCTTAAATGTAAATAGATTAAACTCCTCAGTCAAAAGGCATAGATTGGCAGAATGGATAAAAAAACATGATCCAATTACATGCTGTCTATAAGAGACTTACTTTAGGTCTAAGGACACACAGAGAGTGAAATTGAAAAGGTGGAGAAAGAAATCCCCTGCAAATAGTAACCAAAAGAGAGCTGGGGTATCAATACTAGTAATATCAGACAAAATAGACTTTAAGTAAAAAACTGTTACAAGAAACAAAGAAGGACATTATATATTGATGAAAGGGTCAATTCACCAAGAAGATATGATAATTATAAGCATGTATGTACCAACTATCAGAGCTCCAAAAGGTATGATGCCAACATTGACAGAACTGAAGGGAGGAATAGCTCTAGGGTACCATGCCTGTGCAGTGCAGCAGGGAGGCCAGCCTCCCTCACGTTCCCCACACCCCTCGATGTGGGCACCTGTGTCTCTAGGAGCTCCCTGCTGCCTGCTGGCGTTTGAGTCCCCGTGCTGCCCCTGAATTCTGACTTTGGCTACCCTGTTCCTCCTACTTGGTGATCAGCATCCCCACCTTGGTTGTGTCACCTCCCACCCTGCTGCCTGAAAGGCCTCTCTTTCCTCCAAACTCCATCCCCTCTAGGGAGGTTTTTATGAGCCCAAATTAATGACTTACATCACTCACCCCTAGCCTGGGGCACAGATTGTCTGTACCTCTCATTTACCAAATCATGTTTGCGTTTATTTGACACGTGTATTTCTTTCTTTTTTAAATTTAATTTTTGTGAGTGTGTGTGTGTGTTTCCAGCATCATGATTTAATTAAGGGAGCATATTCATTGTAGAGAATATACTGATGATTGTAAATGTGACTCCTCATTACAGCCTTAAAATTTTTGAAACACCAAAGCACAAAGATGTCAATTATATATCCAAACTACAGGTACAAAACAAGTACATGTATTTTCCATGCTCCAAAATTGAGTACACACTGTACTGTCATAGGGAAGGGGTTTGCCAATGAAGACCTGACAATAAAGTACTCAAGATTGATATACCAAAATAAAATATAAAACAGAGTTTATAAAAACAAGTTTGACAATAGCAGAGTTGACCCTTTTCATCTCTGAGCAAAAATGCATTTCATTATACATACCCTCTCCTAAAGTGAATAAAACGGTCACTTGAGAATGCTCTATCTATTTTCTCTATACTACAACATTTTCCATGTCTTTTGAAAAAAAAAATATTGTGCGGGAACTGTGGGATAAGCATGCATGTGGATGGAACAGCACAATTGCACTGGTTCTTACAACTCCCTTCTAGATAAGGAGAAAGTGTTATTCATTAGTATGGCCCAGTCTTAGCCAATATTCAGTTTGGAAAGACCCTGGGTTAAGATCAGAATGATCTGAAATTCCAAGTTCTAGAATTGAAGATTTTATATGCCATTGTATTAGTCAGGTTTCTTTTTTTTGTTTTTAAATTTTTATTGGAGTATAGTTCATCTACATTGTTGTGTTAGTTTCTACTGTACAGTAAAGTGAATTGGCCACACATACACATATATCCACTCTTCTTTACATTCCCCTCCCATACAGGTCATTATAGAGTATTGAGAAGAGCTCCCCGAGCTACACAGCAGGTCCCTATCAGTTATCTACCCGTACATATAGTGGTACGTATATATCAATCCCACTCTCCCAACCATGTATTTCTATTTTGCCTATTTGTTTGATAGATCTTGAGTTCCTTGGGAGCGAATGCTTCCTTATCACTGGCACTCAGCACGGTAACCTGAATGTAGAATCTTATTTTTCTGTTGAATCAATAGGTGTTTTTAAAAAATTAGGCCTAGGGACTTCCCTGGTGGTCCAGTGGCTAAGACTTCGCCTTCCAGTGCAGCGAGTGTGGGTTCAATCCCTGGTCGGGGAGCTAAGATCCCACATGCCTCGCGGCCAAAAAAACCAAACATAAAAAACAGAGGCAATATTGTAACAAATTCTATAAAGCCTTTAAAAATGGCCCACATAAAAAAAAATCTTAAAAAAAAAATTAGGCCCAAACACTGATCTTAATCCTAAGGATTAGCTAATGGGAGCATCACAGATATGAAGTTGGACAGACAGAGTTAAGCTACTTATTTTTGTGAGCCTCAGTTTCCTTATTTTTGGATCTGGAGGTCCATTTTTTGTGCCTCTGCTATGTATCAGGCCATATGCTAATGCTCTCGCTTAAGCGTCCTAACAACCTAAGGAGTGGGGTACCATTCTCATCCCCATTTTTCTGATGAGAGGCCCAGAGACATTAAGTAACTTGCCAAAGTTACCCAACTCATAAATGGAAGAGCTAGAATTTGAACCCAGGCCCCCCGACTCCTTTGCTTCTTTTTATTGTAAGGATCCACAAATACCTACCGTTCAATCCTTCAACTTCTTCAGCTTGTCTGTGATCTAAGTTCAAGCCCTCCGTTAGTTTTCCCCCTTCCCCAGTGGTAGCTCTGGTGGGCAGAACGATGCCCCTTCAAAGATGTGTTCATCCGAATCCCTGGACCCTGGGAATATGTTGCCTTACATGGCAAATGAGACTTTGTAGATGTGATTACGTTAAGACTCGAGATGAGGAGACCATCATGGATTATCTTGGTGCACCCGATGTGCTCACAGGGTCCTTAGAGGGGGAAGGGGAAGGCAGGAGTCAAAGGGACAGATTAGAAGATGCTCTGCTGCTGGTTTTTTTTTAGAGATTTTAAAAAAGTTTTATTTATTTCATTTATTTATTTTTGACTGCGTTGGGTCTTCGTTGCTGCACGCGGGCTTTCTCTAGTTGCAGCGAGCAGGGGCTACTCTTCGTGGTGGTGCGCGGGCTTCTCATTGCGGTGGCTTCTCTTGTTGCGGAGCGCGGGCTCTAGGCGCGCGGGCTTCAGTAGTTGTGGCGCCCGGGCTCAGTAGTTGTGGCTCGTGGGCTCTAGAGCGCAGGCTCAGTAGCTGTGGTGCATGGGCTTAGTTGCTCCGCGGCATGTGGGATCTTCCCGGACCAGGGCTCGAACCCGTGTCCCCTGCATTGGCAGGGGGATTCTTAACCACTGCGCCACCAGAGAAGCCCCTCTGCTGCTGGTTTTGAAGATGGAGGATGGAGCCCCAAACCAAGGAATTCAGGCAGCTTCTAAAAGCTGGACAAGTCAAGAAAACAGATTTTCCCTTAGAGCCTCCACAAGGAAAGTAAGTACCCTGTTGGCACCTCGATTTTAGCCCAGTGATAGCTATTTTGGATTTCTGACCTCCAGAACTGTGAGATAATAATTTGTGGTCCTTTAAACTATTAAGTTTGCAGTGATTTGTTATGGCAGCAATAGGAAACTAATACCGTGGTGTTTTTGCTTTGCTTGCCCACTTTTCCTTCACATCTTTCCCTCCCTCTGTCCACCTTCCACGTGGTGTTCCAGAGCTTTACTTCGCCAGCTGGGTCATCACTTCCTGTGGGTGTGGAAAAGTTCTCGCTTCTGCTTAAGGCCACGCCAGGCTGATTACCTTCCTGGCTGTTTTCTCTTTTAAGGTGGTGTCAAGAAAGGAAGAGAATGGTCCAAAGGTGGTCTTAGCAGAACAGGGAGCAGTAGGTCTCTTACCTCCTTAACTGTGAATGCTAAGTCTCTCCAGTGTAAGCCAAGATCATGCTTAATATTGGTGCCTACATCACATCACACTGGCCACTCAGGTTGAGTTTATTAACTGCAACCCCTAAGCTTTTCATATCATATTAAAGCAAGAGGCCTTATGAATTGTTCTTGTATCTTGTAGAATGTCTGCCATCTTGAGTCATGTAGCTTTGGGCTGAAAGAGGGAAAAAAATGTACTGATTTAATCTCTCCAGGGAAAGATTTAAAGACCAGGCTAATAAGGAGAGACAGAGTGAATGCTGAGAGAAAGATGGCAAATTCTAGAGCTAATCTAATTAAAGGGCTATGAGAACTTTTCATTGGTGCATAAATAAAATATGACAATCAGTGTCAGCTCAGAAACCCTCAGCAAATATCTAATCTCATTATTTTTTTCAGCATTACATAGAAAGGTTATTTTTAAACAAATACTGGTATGATACAAAAGAAGCTGAGGGAAGCAGGGAGACACAGGGTAGGTGCTGGCCCATCCTCTATGCCACCCCCTCCTGCCGCGCCAATCCCGCTCTTCAGAGGGCATGGGATCTCCCAACCATTTCAATCTGTGACACATCTGTGGCGCTGCCAGGTTGAAGAGTAGGGTAAAATGCTCTCAGGGAAAAGAAAAGGCTTTCATCCTCCCAGTCATTAGGGGCTCTGAGGATGACCGGAAACCTGAGAATCTGGAGAGGAGAGTTCAGGGCTCGCTTCAGAGAAGGAGGGTGCCGAGACTATTGAGAATTCTCAATAGTTCTCTCCTTTAAAATTCAAAACGGCTGAGCCCTGAACCCTCTGGGCTTCCTAGAATTTTGTATTTCAGTGTTTATGCATTCCCAGGAAAACGTTTCAAACAATGCAGCTAAGATGCTATACCTCCGAAGCGGGTAAACCAGTTGGCTCCCTGGCTGTGATCACCTTGCACACTTGGTAGAGGGAAGGCAGGGCAGGAACGCGTGTCCTAAAGGAAGTCCTTGCAGAACAACTAGGAGTTAGTGCCCCTAAAAGAAGGAGGAAAGCAGTTGGTGAGATGATCTCCATTAACTTTAAGTTACCCAAGAGGACCACGGAGGTCTGGTTTGGATAAATCTGGGGCAGTCCAAAGGCTGCCAAGGGATATAGGAAGAGAATTTTAGTTTGCACACTTGAGCTTTGTAGTCTGTCTGATCCGTTTGGAGGTTACCTCTCTTTAAGTGGCAGAAGCAGGGCTTCAGTGCGTTCTCACCTTCAGTGACCTTTCCTCAGCTCTCCATCCCTGATCACTACGGGGAAGTTATCTTGCTCGTGTGATCTGTGTTGTGTTAACACACACAGAGTGATTGCCATTTTAACGTCGCCTGGATGTGCTTCTTCCTCGCTGAGTTAAATTGCTTTCTACTTCGGTAAATCCAATTCAGATTTCTAACTGACCATAGGTTAAAGTCTTAATTTAAAATTCCTTTTCTTTTAAAAATTAGCGATTCAAATTGCAAGGTTGGTGAGGCAGCTCAGATCCTGAGACTCTTGCTGTTGGAAGGGGCCTTAGCTGTCATCTGTCCTGAGGGATGCTTTGTCGAATTCTTCTGGGGACAGAATAGTCACTACTTCAAATAGATTACGCGTAATGAGGTAAATGAAAATGCTTTGTAAACTGTAGAACATTCAACAGATGTTAACTCTTTTTTTAATCGAAGTGTAGTTGATCAACAAATATTAACTATTATTAGCGTTTGTCAAGACGCCTTTTCCATCATTGCCAGCTTTACTTATTATAACATGCATTTGCATGTTGAACTCCTATTTGGCTTTTTGTGAATATAAGGTAAAATAACTATATAAATTATTTAGTAACATTTTCCCCCTCACACACTCATTCCTATACAGGGATGTGTCCCCAGGGGTACAAGAGATGATTTTTAGAGTCCCAGGGTGTGACATGGAATGCCATTGGCTCACCTTCTTATATTTTCTTGCTGCCAAGGAGAAAGTCTCAATTTGCTGCTAGTGTGCCCTTAACCTTCTTTAAAACTAATTTCCCTTTGTAATAAAGAAGGAGCCGAGCAGGCTCCCCGCAAAATGCTAGTTTGTTTTCACTGTCTTTATTTGTATGGCTGTCTTCTAAATACGGCAAGTGGTTGTCATATCCCATTTATGGCAGTAATACTGTGAAGTATTCTTTAAAATATATTTATTTGAGCAAAAAGAATGAGCCAATTTAAGGGAAAGTATAAAGAAAATATTGATACAGGTGGTGTTCTGCTGTAACAGGCACCGTGAAGTTGGTTGGACACGTGGCTCTCCGTTGGCCTTGAGAGATGGGCCGCTGATGAGAGTGCGCTGTCCTTCATAACAGAAAAAACACAATTTACTCTGTTTCACATGGCAGTCTTTTAAATATTTGAAGACAGTACTCATGTTCCCCTTGGGCCTTTCTTTCATTCTGCCTCACCCTTCCCATTCTCCCCATGTGCTGTTGTGTTTGTTACCCCTGCCCTAGGTGTGTGTGAGTCTGTCAGTTTCTCTCTTGGGGAATCTCCCTTTTCATCGTGTGTATAGTGGCAAGTCCTTGTTCTGATATCAGGGAGCAGTTCCTCCAATCAGATGAGCAAGGGAAATTAGGGACCAATAGGGATGACATGGACAGAAGATTCACAGCAGGGAGGTTGCCTGGGGCTTGTCAGGAGGAACAGTTGGGTACAGATTCAGGAGTGATATTTATGTCCTCAAATGGCTTTATATAGATGCACGAAATAGAGGCTGTAAGCAAAATGAAATTGAAATATTCACATCAGGCAGAGGATTTGGAAACTCTTTGAGATTCAGGTTGGAAAGTCTGTGAGAATGTCTTTGTGGCTTGCCTCTCTGAGCTTTATTAAAGATTTGTCATCGCTAAGATTGTTTGGTTGATTAAATGAGGGACTGCATGGAAAATGCTTTGGTTAGTCGGGGTGTGCTATACAAATGTCAAAAATGATTGTTCTTTCATAAGTTGTGTTATTACTTTATATTGTCCCCATTATAACATTTACGTTCTATTCTATGTCAATACTTCTCATAGTTGTCTAGCCTTAGTGCTTTATTTAAAAGGATCTGGTGCTCCCTGGTAGTCCTTTCATAACAGGATCTTACCATTTCTGGGTCCTGTACCTTGGTTTATCTCTTGGCTGTTTGAATTTTACCATCCAGAAGTTTTTATCAAGAAGATCTGTGGCTGTTACACTGTCCAACATCCATGCATATTGAATAATGACTTTTTGTTCTCTTTACAATGTTTGGCAACTTGGCTGGGTATAAAATTCTTGAGTGTCCCCACCCCAACCCCCAAACTGTATTGGCAGTGTCGCTTGGCATTGAATGTTACCTTGGAAGCCAGCTTGAATTTTGCCCTTTATATATGTGACTTGAGTTTTCTCTGAGGTTTACATAGGATTCATACTTTTTCTTTGCAGTTAAGTGATTTTACCAGGTATCCTGGTGTTGGTCATAATATTTCCATATTTTTTCCTGGATACTGTGTATACCTTTTATCTATAGATTTAGAATTTTTTAATTCCATAGATGTTTTCTTCTATTATATCTTTGGTTCCCTATGTCTTTTTTCTTCTTTTCTTCATCTTCTCTTTAATTACTTTTTTCTTTACCTTTTCTCTTGCATTTTGTCATTTTCTTAAGCTGACATTCCAAGTTAGTGACTCTATTTTCAGCTGAAACTATACTTCTTGCTGCTTCTGAGATTGTTCTTGGAGAGACAGCAGTGAACGGTCTTGAAGGCAGGATCTTATTTTCCTGCCCAGGAATTGAACCTGAGTAGCCTGGATGAAAACCAGGCATCCTAGCTGGCAGTCCATCAGGGGATAAAGGTTAGAAGCAGAGTTACCCTGGCTCTTGCCCCATGTGAAAGCAAGAATGTTTCAAGGAGACAAAAACTGTAAAAACAGGTATAAAGTTTATTATTAGAGACACAGGACAACATGTGGGAGAACACACAGAGAAACAGCTTGTTTATTTAAGGCAGAAGCAAGGCAGAAATACACACCCGGAGAGAAAGGGTGTGGGCATCCTCTCTAATGAGGAGGAGTGCAGTAAAGAGGTGGTTAAATCATTTATATAGGGCAGTTCTTCCAGGTCTTTGTTCTTCTTTGGCCAATTATCTCACTTCTTTTCCCACATCTGACCTGCCCTAGGACCCTCTCCAGTATGCACGCGCATCTTTTTTGCCAAGATGGATTCCAGTGCAGAGGCCTGTGGGAGGTTTGACATCACCTATTATGGGGTGGCACTCCCTCCTTTTTGACCCCTCAGGAGCCTTCCTGTGCATGTGCATTTGGGGAGGTTTCCCTGACCTCAGGAGTGGTAGATGCGGTCGTCTTATCTCTTTGCTCCGGCAGAGCTCAGCTCCTGCCATTCACGTGGTCCTGGGAGTGTCCAGGGAAAACAGAGCTTCACTTTACTCTGCTCGACAAGCACCACCTGCTCAGCCCAGGGGCCCGTCTACCTCCTACCTCAAGATGGCTTCGTTTTATAACTGAACTGAACAGACCACCCAGGCGGCCATTCACTGGCCTATGGTGAATCCTAGGTATTGTTTTCTAAAAATTGTAATGTTCCTGTTTCTCAAGTTAACAGCGGGCCACAAGCTGCCTTTTTCCCATCTCATGGCTGCCCTCTTCATTCTTCTGAGTGAAACACCTTGGAAAAACGCTTCTTTCCTTCTCAAGAACTGGAGAGGAATGTACTGATTTGGGTGTCTGCTATTAATTTCATCCACGTTTCACAGTGTTAGGAGAATACTCCTCACAGTTTTGAGAAGCCGCATGGCTCTGGAGCGCGCTGCCTGTGTTTTCATTCCTGCTTTGCCAGCTACCAGCCGTGTGAGTTTGGGCAAGTTACTTAACCTCTCGATTTCCCAGGTTTCCTCATCTGTAGAAAGAGGCTAGTAATAGGGCTGTTATGACAATGAAATGAATTAATCTTTGTAAAGTGATGGTAACAATGCCTGGCACAAATAATAAATAGGCACCTTATAAGGGCATCTTAAAAGGATATGGCATGTAATCATGCGTTTTCAGTAAAGTTTTCTCCCCAACATCTTATTCTTTGTTTATTTCAGTGGGCTTCACAGAAGTGCAATGAACTTGTCTTTGTTCCCTTCTCTTGCCCCTGAGGTTGCTGGATTTCTTTGCTCATAACGTGTTTATTTAGGCATTCATTTAGAATTGTATCTATTATAGGATATATATCTGGCTGACCAGTCTATGGCTCTTAGATTCTACTTTTTTCCTTCTTGGAACCAGAACACTTGTCCTTGGTAGGCCCAGGATTTCTCAAAGCCCATGAGTACATTTCTGTGGTCATGCCCGTGAGTTCCTTTAGTGCTGGATCATAATTTATCTGACCTCATTTGGGGACGTGAACTCACTTGAAGGGGTAGGTGTTCTCTTTCTATCTTTTCGCCTCTCTTGAGCTTCACTTCCTCCTGAATTATGCTACCGCTATCCTTTCCACTCTGCAGATCATTTTCTTTAATAGAGATGAGGCTGAAGCTTGGAGCTGTGTAATCCTACCCTGTCTTCTCTCTTATCTGTTACCCTTGTCCCCTAACTAGTGGGCCGGTCCCTGTCGGTTTGACTTTCTTGTCCTGGTTTGTTTGTTGGCTGATTGGTTGGTTTATTTGAAGCACACCTTTTTTTTGCTGTTCTTAGCATATTTACAGAAGGTGTAACTCCTTCTGGCTTTTAGGCTTTTGACATTTTTCTTATTGCTTCGTGATCCCTTTGTACTTATTCCAAGTTATTTCCCGTCTGTTTATTTTTGCCCTTTGAAAATTTCTACCTCTTGGAAAGCTTCCCGTCAATCTCAGAAGTTCTTATAGATACTGCCTTGGGGTTATTGTGCTAAGTGAGTGCCTTGGGCACTTGTGAAAAGCACAAGTTCCTAGATTTCCTGCCCTAGGGATTCTGGTTCAGGAGGGCTGGGGAAAGGCCCCCGGAATGTTTCCTGCATTTTCAAAGGTCTTCTGGGTGATTTGATGCAAGTGATCCCCAGGACACGCTCAAGCCCAGCTACTTTGGAGCGGAAGCTCCCAGTCTCTTTCCTCTCTCAAGCCATGAGTGAGGGCAACTCATGGGCTGGGTTCTCCGGGGGGATGACCCCAGGATCAGCCACCCGTTCCAGATCATTTCACCAGCTTTAATTCTGTCCCTTCCTTTCCCGTTCAGGAAAGATAACTGAATATGAGTGACAGTAATATGGACTTAAGTATGTTCTAATTATAACAAATTAAATAACCCACAGCTTTAGTGCTTCACTACTCCCGACCCATCTCTGGTGTGCTGTCACCTTACTGTGAGAGCTCGACTCACCCAACAGCCCCTTTTGGGGCAGTTTCTAACTCCAGCTTGACCTGGTCACCCTCTCCAGAGGTTCCCTTCCCTTTTGTGTAACTGATAGATTTTGTGTGGCCATCAGATGAAACCTGATGCTGTTCCCTGGGGAGGACCTTTCCTTGGGAGCCTCTGCTTTAAACCAAATTGACTCTGGCACATTTTCAGGTTGGAAGCTTTTGTATAAAGGACTTTATAAGTCCTGCAAGGTAGTTACATTTGGACATTATTGCTGGGTGCTATTTCTCTTAGAGCTCTTAGCAATCTCCTTATTCTGGAATATTTTACATGCAATCAGTGAATATCATTGAGCACTTCTGCTTTGGGGATCACATCTGAGTGTTAGCAAATGTGAAACAGGCCATATACACTCGTTGGGGTCCAGTCCCGGCTCTAAGAGATCTGTTCATACCTCAGACTCTCATTCCAGAGTCAGGGCCTGTGGCCTGCAGGATGGGGTTGAGGTTGAGTGGAGGCCAGACTTACCAGTCCTGGCTTCAGCATTAACCAGCTGTGTGACTTTGGACAAATTTCTTCTCTTCCGTAAGTGATCTTATTTTTAAAATGGGGTGATAGGACTTCCCTGGTGGCGCAGTGGTTAAGAATCCACCTGCCAATGCAGGGGACACGGGTTCAAGCCCTGGTCTGGAAGATCCCACATGCCACGGAGCAACTAAGCCCGTGCGCCACAACTACTGAGCCTGCGCTCTAGAGCCCGCGCTCTAGAGCCCGCGAGCCACAACTACTGAGCCCGCGTGCCACAACTACTGAAGCCTGCGGGCCTAGAGCCTGTGCTCCACAACAAGAGAAGCCACCGCAGTGAGAAGCCTGTGCACCGCAATGAAGAGTAGCCCCCGCTCACTGCAACTAGAGAAAGCCCACGCACAGCCAAAAATAAATAAATAAAAAATAAATAAATTTATAAAAAAAAAATAAAATGGGGTGATAATAATCCTGACCTTACTAGGTTTTGGTGAGGATTAAATGACATGAAATATGTGAAGAATTTAGCATGTGCCTGGCACTTAGCAGGTGCTCAGTGAATGTTGAATCAGATGATGTTGAATTCATCAAGCTGGTTTTTGATGTTATTTTCATGTGTCTTGCATTCTGAGTTGCTTTCTAGACCACATCTGTTGTGTGTACCATAAAGCCTGATAATTTGGGTGGGGAGAAGGTGGTAGTGGGGATGGAATATCACGGGCAGTAACCAGGCTGTTACGATAATAATGTTTGACCCATAAGCTATTGGGATAAGACTGGGCTATCAATCTTAGAAAATAGCATTAGGAAAATTTTCATTTCTAAATGAAATGAAACACTTTCATTTCTAAAGTGTTTCAAAACACTTTACAGTTTACGTGTGTTTTCTCATGTCCTATCTATCTTATTTAAACAAAAAGAAAAACTGAAGTGTAGGGAAAAACGGGTTTTCTTTATGTCCCATCATTAGGCTGGGTCTGACCCGGGTATGCAGTTTCAGATCTGAGATGTCGTCAGAACTGCTCTTTGTGGCTTATTGGAGCACTTGTGGGGTGTGTAGAGCACCCAGAACTATGCTAAACACTGAAGGATGTTAGGAGAAAAATAGCTTTGTATCTTTGCAGCTGTGTATATATGCTTCTGCTTAAGAACATCTTTAAATGGACTTACAGCCAATGTAATGACAAAACCTGATGACAGGAAACATGCCAAAAATAACCTTGAAACTCACCTCCTACATGGAGTGAGGATTTGTGTGGTGTCCCCGACGTCCCTTTGTTTCCACCCCACCTCCACCCCCATCCAGACTCACCCGTGATTTCAACGCCATCTGGCCTTTTCCCAGGATTAGTTGTATAATTGAAAATGTGTCCACAAACATAATCTCTGGATTGGTGGATTTCAAACAAAGCCGATTAGAGAGTTCCAAAGTGTATGGAAAGAACATCTCTCTTTAAAATATGTTATTGATAATGAAAAGCTGAGGACCTTGATGCTCTGCACGCAGCTTGTGTGGACTTTGTGTAGATTCACACGCGTCTCTGTGTATCCTGCCCGCGGGTCACTGGGCTCCTCCTGGCCCCAGAGTGTGGCACTGTCTTGGTGTGTTTTGCAAAAAATGACACATCTGTTTTCCCTTTGGCTGATTGCTGGGCCCTGGGGTTCCTCTCCCTGCCTGTGCCCACAACCCCACCCTAGCACACGTCTCAGAGTGGCCTTGCTCTGGGGCCTCTCTGGTCGTTAATGTTAATTCTCAGAGACAGGAATCTAGGTAAGAAGGAAGATTTCATGTGAAGACAGTTGTAGGTTGATTTTTGACCCCAAGAAAATAGTTCATTTTATAATTATATATATATATATAATTTTATAAACTTTTCCTTCGTATACACGTTTACTGTCAAAGTTTCCTCAGCTAGTGGGTCTCTCGAGGTGGCTGAGGGTTCCTCGAAGGACCTGTGTGGCATTGCCTGCACCCTTAGAGCTGCTACCGTGGTGGAGAATGGTAGAGGCCCACGTGCACCGTTGCTGTGCCTCCTTCAGAGGCTCTCTGGTGGAGGGCTTGTCCTCGTCTCGTCTTCCATCCTTCCATCCTTAAGGGTCCTTCCTTGTTCCGTTGCCCCCCAGTGTGACATCTTTTCCCCATGAGCTGGATTTCCCTGGTCCTGGTGTTACTGCACCAAAGTTGGGTTTACTCACTGGCACGCAGTAAAGCCAATCTCCTGACACCGGGTTGGGGTGAAGGAAAGTGTAGAGTTTATTGTAAGGATGGGTAGCTGGTGCTTTAAAACCCTGAACTCCCGGGGGGTTTCTGCAGAGCATTTTTAAAGGCAAGGTGAGGGAGGGGCATCCGGGATATGTGATCAGCTCGTGCACAGTTCTCTGATTGGTTGATGGTGATCAATCCTTAGGCGCCAGAAGGTCTGGGGGCTACGTGCTCATCGTCATCATAAGGTAGTTAATTTCTTCCATTTGCTGGTGGTTTTAGCATCTAAAAAACTCAGGAAATATGCATGAGGTACTGTTATCTGGGTACTTCAGAGAGGAGCTACAGCAGAGGATATGGGGGGAGGGGTTTGTCCTGGGAGGGCTTCACAGGGTCCTGCTCAGTTACACTTGTAGTTGTGAGTGTACGGCAGGTATATTATAGTCCTCTCCCTTTTCCTCCCGTTGTTTAGTTGAATTATTTTTCTTTGTCATAGCATATAACAGTTACATGAGTCTCATCCCTTTGGAAACATTTTTCAACCTTAAAGCTCTTACCCATCATGTTGAAGAGGATAGGGCAAAGGAAAGAGCCCTGCGTCAGGGAGCTGGGACCCACTCTCTAGTGAGCCATCCATCCGTTGGCCTGGAACTGTTAATCACCAGCTATGAACCCACTTGCCTCTTCTACCTGTCCTGTCTCCAGACTCTACTTGTAAACCAGAAAATCGGGAGAGGCCTTTTCAGATCTTCTGGGTAAAATCCAGATATTTACGTCTACCACCTTTCCCCTGATTTACCATACCTGACATATAGTAGAGTTCTCAATAGATGCTACTGTCTTTTTCTTTTTTTTAAACATTAAAAAAATTGAGGTATAATTGACGTACAATATTATGTAAGTTTCAGGTGTACAACATAGTGATTCACAATTTTCAACGGTTATACTCCATTTAAAGTTATTATAAGGATTGGCTGTATTCCCTGTGTTGTATATATCCTTGTAGCTTTATTTATTTTATACATAGTATTTTGTACCTCTTAAACTCCTACCCCTGTCTTGCCCCTCCTTCCTCCCTCTTCCACTAGTGACCACTGGTTTGTTCTCTGTGAGTCTGTTCCTGTTCTGTTATATTCACTAGTTTGTTTTATTTTTTTAGATTCCATGTATAAATTATACGTAGTATTTGTCTTTCCCTGACTTATTTCACTTAGCATAATACCCTCCAGGTTCATCCATGTTGTTGTAAAAGGCAAAATTTCATTCTTTTTTATGGCTGAATAGGATTCCACTGTATATAGGTACCACATCGTCTTTATCCATTAGTCTGTTGATGGATACTTAGGTTGCTTCCACATCTTGGAAATTGTAAATAATGCTGCTATGAACACTGGGGTGCCTGTATCTTTTCAAATTAACGTTTTTGTTTTTTTCAGATAGATACCCAGTATGGGACTTGCTGGGTCATATGGTAGTTCTATTTTTAGTTTTTTAAGCAACCTCCATACTGTTTTCCATAGTGGCCGAACCAATTTACATTCCCACCAACAGTGTTTGAGGGCCTCCTTTTCTCCACATCCTCACCAACATTTGTTATTTGTGTTCTTTTTGATGATAACCATTCTAATGCATGTAAGGTGACATCTCATTGTGGTTTTAATTAGCATTTCTCTGATGATTAACAGTGTTGAGCATCTTTTCGTGTGCCTGTTGACCATCTGTATGTCTTCTTTGGAAAAGATGTCTATTCAGGTCTTATGCCTGTTTTTTAATTGGATTGTTTATTTTTTTGATGTTGAGCTGCATGAGCTGTTTATACATTTTGGATATTAACTCCTTATCAGTCATATCATTTGCAAATATCTTCTCCCATTCAGTACGTCGTCTTTTCATATCGTTGTTGGTTTCCTTTGCTGTGCAAAAGCTTTTAAGTTTAATTAGGTCCCATTTGTTTATTTTTGCTTTTATTTCCTTGCTTTAGGGGACAGATACAAAAAAATATTGCTATGATTTTTGTCAAAGAGTGTTCTGCCTATATTTTCTTCTAGGAGTTTTATGGTTTCTGGTCTTAAATTTAGGTCTTTAATCCATTTTGTGTTTATTTTTGTATATGGTGTTAGAGAATGTTCTCATTTTATTCTTTTACATGTAGCTGTCCAGTTTTCTCAGCACAATATCCATTGTATATCCTTGCCTCTTTTGTGTTGACCATAGATATTTGAGTTTATATCCGGGCTCTCTATTCTGTTCCATTGATCTATGGGTCTGGTTTTAGGCCAGTACCAGACTGTTTTGATTACTGTAGCTTTGTAGTATAGTTCGAAGTCAGGGAGCCTGATTCCTCCAGCTCTATTCTTCTTTCTCAAGGTTGTTTTAGCTATTTGGTCTTCTGTGTCTCCACACAAATTTTAAAATTATTTGTTCCAATTCTGTGAAAAATGCCCTTAGTATTTTGCTAGGGATTGCAATGAATCTGTAGATTGCCTTGGTAGTATGGTCATTTTAACAATATTAATTCTTCCAATCCATGAACACGGTATATCTTTCCATCTGTTTGTGTCATCTTCAATTTCTTTCATCAATGTCCTATAGTTTTCCAAGTACAGGTCTTTTACCTCCTTAGGTAGGTTTGTCCCCAGGTATTTCATTCTTTTTGATGTTATTGTAAATGGGACTGATTCCTTAATTTCTCTTTCTGATAGTTCATTGTTAGTATACAGAAATACAACAGATTTCTTTCTTATTTTTTTTCAGAAGAGTTGTTTTTTAATCAGTCTTTTTTATTGCTTTTTATTTATTTATTTTAACATCTTTATTGGAGTATAATTGCTTTACAATGTTGTGTTAGTTTCTGCTGTATAACAAAGTGAATCAGCTATATGTATACATATATCCCCATATCCCCTCCCTCTTGCCTCTCCCTCCCACCCTCCCTATCCCACCCCTCTAGGAGGTCACAAAGCACCGAGCTGATCTCCCTGTGCTATGCAGCTGCTTCCCACTAGCTATTTATTTTACATTTGGTAGTGTATGTATGTCAGTGCTACTCTCTCACTTCGTCCCAGCTTACCCTTCCCCCTCCCCATGTCCTCAAGTCCATTCTCTATGTCTGCCTCTTTATTCTTGTCCTGCCCCTAGGTTCATTAGAACCTTTTTTTTTTTTTTTTTGTAGATTCCATATATATGTGTTAGCATACGGTATTTGTTTTTCTCTTCCTGACTTACTTCACTCTGTATGACAGACTCTAGTTCCATCCATCTCATTACAAATAGCTCAATTTCGTTTCTTTTTATGGCTGAGTAATATTCCATTGTATATATGTGCCACATCTTCTTTATCCATTCATCTGTCGATGGACAGTTAGGTTGCTTCCATGCCCTGGGTATTGTAAACAGTGCTAAAATGAATATTGTGGTACATGTGTCTTTTTGAATTATGGTTTTCTCAGGGTATATGCCCCCTAGTGGGATTGCTGGGTCATATGGTAGTTCTATTTTTAGTTTTTTAAGGAACCTCCATAATGTTCTCCATAGTGGCTGTATCAATTTACATTCCCACCAACAGTGCAAGAGGGTTCCCTTTTCTCCACACCCTCTCCAGCATTTATTGTTTGTAGATTTTTTGATGATGGCCATTCTGACCAGTGTGAGGTGAAACCTAATTGGAGTTTTGATTTGCATTTCTCTAATGATTAGTGATGTTGAGCATCCTTTCATGTGTTTGTTGGCAACCTGTATATCTTCTTTGGAGAAATGTCTATTTAGGTCTTCTGCCCATTTTTAGATTGGGTTATTTGTTGTTTAATATTGAGCTGCATGAGCTGCTTGTATATATTGGAGATTAATCCTTTGTCCGTTGCTTTGTTAGCAAATATTTTCTCCCAATCTGAGGGTTGTCTTTTTGTCTTGTTTATGGTTTCCTTTGCTGTGCAAAAGGTTTTAAGTTTCATTAGGTCACATTTGTTTATTTTTGTTTTTATTTCCATTTCTCTAGGAGGTGGGTCAAAAGGGATATTGCTGTGATTTATGTCATAGAGTGTTCTGCCTATGTTTTCCTCTAAGAGTTTGATAGTGTCTAGCCTTACATGTAGGTCTTTAATCCATTTTGAGTTTAATTTTGTGTATGGTGTTAGGAAGTGTTCTAATTTCATTCTTTTACATGTATCTGCCCAGTTTTCCCAGCGCCACTTATGGAAGGGCTGTCTTTTCTCCATTGTATGTTCTTGCCTCCTTTATCAAAGATAAGGTGACCATATGTGCTTGTGTTTATCTCTGGGCTTTCTATCCTGTTCCATTGATCTATATTTCTGTTTTTGTGCCAGTACCATACTGTCTTGATTACTGTAGCTTTGTAGTATAGTCTGAGGTCAGGGAGCCCGATTCCTCCAGCTCCATTTTTCTTTCTCAAGATTGCTTTGGCTATTCAGGGTCTTTTGTGTTTCCATACAAATTGTGAAAGTTTTTGTTCTAGTTCTGTAAAAATTGCCATTGGTAGTTTGATAGGGATTGCACTGAATCTGTAGATTGCTTTGGGTAGTATAGTCATTTTCACAATGTTGATTCTTCCAATCCAAGAGCATGGTATATCTCTCCGTCTGTTTGTATCGTCTTTAATTTCTTTCATCAGTGTTTTATAGTTTTCTGCATACAGGTCTTTTGTCTCCTTAGGTAGGTTTATTCCTAGGTATTTTATTCTTTTTGTTGCAGTCGTAAATGGGAGTGTTTCCTTAATTTCTCTTTCAGACTTTTCATCATTAGTGTATAGGAATGCAAGAGATTTCTGTGCATTAATTTTGTATCCTGCTGCTTTACCAAATTCATTGATTAGCTCTAGTAGTTTTCTGGTAGCATCTTTAGGATTCTCTATGTATAGTATCATGTCATCTGCAAACAGTGACAGTTTTGCTTCTTCTTTTCCAGTTTGTATTCCTTTTATTTATTTTTCTTCTCTGATTGCCATGGCTAAAACTTCCAAAACTATGTTGAATAATAGTGTGAAAGTGGGCAACCTTGTCTTGTTCCTGATCTTAGAGGAAATGCATTCAGTTTTTCACCATTGAGAATGATGTTGGCTGTGGGTTTGTCATATATGGCCTTTATTATGTTGAGGTAGGTTCCCTCTATGCCTACTTGCTGGAGAGTTTTTATCATAAATGAGTGTTGAATTTTGTTGAAAGATTTTTCTGCATCTATTGAGATTATCCTATGCTTTTTACCCTTCAATTTGTTAATATGGTTTATCACATTGATTGCTTTGCATATATTGAAGAATCCTTGCATTCCTGGGATATGTTTAGTAGCATATTGTTTAGCCTCCATGTGTTTGTGTTTTTTGGAGGTTTTTTTTTTCTTGTAGTTGATTTCTAGTCTCATAACATTGTGGTTGGAAAAGATGCTTGATGTGATTTCAGTTTTCTTATATTTACCAAGGCTTGTTTTGTGACCAGCGTATGATCTACCCTGGGGAATATTCCATGTGCACTTGAAAAGGATGTGTATTCTGCTGCTTTTGGATGGAATGTTTTCTATATATTTAAGTCCATCTGGTCTAATGTATATATGTATATATATATTTTAAAATTTATTTATTTCATTTATTTATTTATTTATTTTTGGCTGCGTTGGGTCTTCGTTGCCGCGCAGGCTTTCTCTAGTTGCGGCGGGTGGGGGCTACTCTTCATTGCGGTGCATGGGCTTCTCATTGCGGCGACTTCTCTTGTTGCGGAGCACTGGCTCTAGGAACGCGGGCTTCAGTAGTTGTGGCACGTGGGCTCAGTAGTAGTGGCATACGGGCTCAGTAGTTGTGGCTCACGGGCTCTAGAGCGCAGGCTCAGTAGTTGTGGCGCACGGGCTTAGTTGCTCCGTGGCATGTGGGATCTTCCCAGACCAGGGCTCGAACCCGTATCCCCTGCATTGGCAGGCGGATTCTTAACCACTGCGCCACCAGGGAAGCCCTAATGCATATTTTAAGGCTGGTGTTTCCTTATTGATTTTCTGTCTGGGTGATCTGACCATTCATGTAAGTGGGGTGTTAAAGTCTCCTACTACTACTGTGTTACTGTTGATTTCTCCCTGTATGCCCATTAATATTTGCTTCATGTATTTAGATGCTCCTATGTACATGTATATTTACAATTGTTATATCTTCTTTTTGGATTGATCCCTTGATCATTATGTAATGTCCTTCTTTGTCTCTTGTAACAGTCTTTTTTCTAAAGTCTATTTTGTCTGACATAAGTATTGCTACCCTGGCTTTCTTTTGATTTCCATTTGCATGAAATTTTCATTCCATTTCCATTCCTTCACTGTGTGTCTGTGTGTGTCTTTAGATCTGAAGTGAGTGTCTTGTAGGTAGCATACTTCAAGTCTTGTTTTTGTATCCATTCAGCAACTCTATGTCTTTTGATTGCAGCATTTAGTCCATTTACATTTAAGGTAATTATTGATATGTATGGGGTTGTTTTTGTAGATATTTTTTGCTCCTTTCGTCTTCTTTTGTTCTCTTATGATTTGATAGCTATCTTTAGTGTTATGTTTGTATTCCTCTTGCTTTTTTGTGTATGTATTTATTATAGATTTCTGGTTTGTAGTTACCATGATTTTTATATTATACATATATATAATTATACATATATAATTGTTTTAAGTTCCTGATCTCTTAACTTCAAATGCCTTTATTTACAACGTTGCATTTGTACTCTCCTCCCATCATGGTTACTTTTTTTTTTTTAAACATCTTTATTGGAGTATAATTGCTTTATAATAGTGTGTTAGTTTCTGCTAAGGT